>NC_067481.1:84685844-85288630 GCF_947179515.1 Apodemus sylvaticus | reverse complement strand
GCACCAGAGGCCAACGGGGAAGGGGCAGCTTGCACTGGTGAGTCCAGCACTGACAAGACCAAGTAACACCAGTGAGAGCTAGATGGCAAAAGGCAAACGCAGAAACGTTACTAACAGAAATCAAGGCAATATGGCAACATCTGAACCAAATTCTCCTCTACCAGCAAGTCCTGGATACCCCATCACACCAGTAAAACAAGATTTGGATTTAAAATCACTGGTCATGATGCTGGTACAGGAACACATGAAGGGCATTGAGGAGAAAATGGATCAAAAGTTAGAAGCCCTTGCAAGGGAAACACAAAAATCATTGAAAGAAATCCAGGAGAATACAAAAGCCAACAAGGAGGAAATGCAAAAAACACTTAAAGAAATACAGGAGAACTTTGCTCAACAGGCTGAGGTCATGAAAGACGAAACACAAAAATCTCTTAAAGAAATACAGGAGAACTTTGGTCAACAGGCTGAGCTCATGAAAGAGGAAACACAAAAATCTCTTAAAGAATTACAGGAAAACACAAACATGCAAGGGAAAGAGCTAAGCAAAACCATCCAGGATCTAAAATCAGAAGTAGAAACAACTAAGAAAACTCAAAGGGAGACAACTTTGGAGATAGAAAGCCTTGGGAAGAAATCAGGGGACAGAGATGCAAATATCAACAACAGAATACAAGAGATAGAAGAAAGAATCTCAGATGCTGAAGATTCCATAGAAACCATGGACTCAACAGTTAAAGAAAATGCAAAGTGCAAAAAGCTTGTAACCCAAAATATCCAGGAAATCCAGGACACAATGAGAAGACCAAACCTAAGGATTATAGGCATAGATGAGAGTGAAGATTTACAACTTAAAGGGCCAGCAAATATCTTCAATAAAATTATGGAAGAAAACTTCCCTAACCTAAAGAGAGAGATGCCCATGAATATACAAGAAGCCTACAGAACTCCAAACAGACTGGACCAGAACAGAAATACTTCCCGTCACATAATAATCAAAACACCAAATGTTCTAAACAAAGAAAGAATACTAAAGGCAGTAAGAGAAAAAGGCCAAGTAACATATAAAGGAAGACCTATCAGAATCACAGCAGACTTTTCACCTGAGACTATGAAGGCTAGAAGGTCCTGGGCAGATCTCATGCAGACTCTAAGAGAACACAAATGCCAACCAAAACTACTATATCCAGCAAAACTCTCAATCACCATAGATGGAGAAACTAAGATATTTCACGACAAAACCAAGTTCACCCAATATCTATCCACAAACCCAGCCCTAAAAAGGATAATAGGAGGACAACACCAATACAAGGAGGGAAACTCCACCCTGAAAAAAGCAAGATAGTAACCTTTCATCACACCCAAAAGAAGTTAAGCAATCAAATTTAAAAAATAACGTCAAAAATGATAGGAAGTAACAATCACTATTCCTTAATATCTCTTAACATCAATGGACTCAATGCCCCAATAAAAAGACACAGACTAACTGACTGGATACGTAAACAGGACCCTACATTTTGCTGCTTACAGGAAACACACCTCAGGGTCAAAGACAAACACTACCTTAGAGTAAAAGGCTGGAAGACAATTTTACAAGCAAATGGTCTCAGGAAACAAGCTGGAGTAGCCATTTTAATATCAGATAAAATTGACTTTCAACCCAAAGTCATCAAAAGAGACTCTGAGGGACACTTCTTGCTGGTCAAAGGAAAAATACAACAAGAAGAACTCTCAATCCTGAACATCTATGCTCCAAATGCAAGGGCACCCTCTTTCATAAAAGAAACTCTATTAAAACTCAAAGCACACATTACACCTAACACAATAATTGTGGGTGACTTCAACACTGCACTTTCCTCAATGGACCGATCAGGAAACCAGAAACTAAACAAGGACACAATGAAACTAATTGAAGCTTTGGACCAATTAGACTTAACTGATATATATAGAACATTCTATCCTAAAACAAAAGAATATACCTTTTTTTCAGCACCTCATGGTACCTTCTCCAAAATCGACCATATAATTGGTCACAAGACAGACCTCAACAAATATAAAAAGATAGAACTAATCCCATGCCTCCTATCTGATCACTATGGAATAAAAGTGGTCTTCAATAGCAACAGAAACAACAGAAAACCCACATACACGTGGAAATTGAACAATACTCTACTCAATGACACCTTGGTCAAGGAAGAAATAAAGAAAGAAATTAAAGACTTTTTAGAACACAATGAAAATGAAAACACAACATACCCAAATCTATGGGACACAATGAAAGCAGTGCTAAGAGGAAAACTCATAGCCCTGAGTGCCTCCAAAAAGAAAATGGAGAGAGCATACATTACCAACTTAATGACACACCTGAAAGCCCTAGAACAAAAAGAAGCTATTTCACCCAGGAGGAGTAGAAGGCAGGAAATCATCAAACTCAGGGCCGAAATCAATCAAGTAGAAACAAAGAGAACCATACAAAAAATCAACAAAACTAGGAGCTGGTTCTTTGAGAAAATCAACAAGATAGATAAACCCTTAGCCAGACTGACCAAAGGGCACAGAGAAAGTATCCAAATTAACAAACTTAGAAATGAAAAGGGAGACATAACAACGGAAACTGAGGAAATCCAAAAAATCATCAGATCCTACTACAAGAGCCTGTACTCAACACAACTGGAGAATCTGGAGGAAATGGACAATTTCCTTGACAGATACCAAATACCAAAATTAAATCAGGACCAACTAGACCATCTAAACAGTCCCATAAAGCCTAAAGAAATAGAAGGAGTCATAGAAAGTCTTCCAACCAAAAAAAGCACAGGACCAGATGGTTTCAGTGCAGAATTCTACCAGACCTTCAAAGAAGAGTTAACACCAATACTCTTCAAACTATTCCACAAAATAGAAACAGAAGGAACACTACCCAATTCCTTCTACGAAGCCACAATTACGCTGATACCAAAGCCACACAAAGATCCAACAAAGAAAGAGAACTTCAGACCAATTTCCCTTATGAACATCGATGCAAAAATACTCAACAAAATTCTTGCCAACCGAATCCAAGAACACATCAAAACGATCATCCACCATGATCAAGTAGGCTTTATCCCGGGAATGCAGGGTTGGTTCAATATACGGAAATCCATCAATACAATCCACTACATAAACAAACTCAAAGAACAAAACCACATGGTCATTTCATTGGATGCTGAAAAAGCATTTGACAAAATTCAGCATCCTTTCATGCTTAAAGTCTTGGAGAGAACAGGAATTCAAGGCCCATACCTAAACATAGTAAAAGCAATATACAGCAAACCGGTAGCCAGCATCAAACTAAACGGAGAGAAACTTGAAGCAATCCCACTGAAATCAGGGACCAGACAAGGCTGCCCCCTTTCTCCTTATCTTTTCAATATTGTACTTGAGGTACTAGCTCGGGCAATTCGACAACATAAGGAGGTCAAAGGGATACAAATTGGAAAGGAGGAAGTCAAACTATCATTATTTGCAGACGACATGATCGTCTACCTAAGTGACCCAAAGAACTCCACTAGAGAGCTCCTACAGCTGATAAACAACTTCAGCAAAGTGGCAGGTTACAAAATCAACTCAAGCAAATCAGTGGCCTTCCTATACTCAAAGGATAAACAGGCTGAGAAAGAAATTAGGGAAATGACCCCCTTCACAATAGCCACAAACAGTATAAAGTATCTTGGGGTGACTCTTACCAAACATGCGAAAGATCTGTATGGCAAGAACTTCAAGACTCTGAAGAAGGAAATGGAAGAAGACCTCAAAAAATGGGAAAACCTCCCATGCTCATGGATCGGTAGAATCAATATAGTTAAAATGGCCATTTTGCCTAAAGCACTATACAGATTCAATGCAATACCCATCAAAATCCCAACTCAATTCTTCACAGAGTTAGAAAGAGCAATTATCAAATTCATCTGGAACAACAAAAAACCCAGGATAGCTAAAACTATTCTCAGCAACAAAAGAAAATCTGGGGGAATCAGTATCCCTGACCTCAAGCAATACTACAGAGCAATAGTGTTAAAAACTGCATGGTATTGGTACAGTGACAGGCAGGAGGATCAATGGAACAGGATTGAAGATCCAGAAATGAACCCACACACCTATGGCCACTTGATCCTCGACAAAGAGGCTGAAAACATCCAATGGAAAAAAGATAGCCTTTTCAACAAATGGTGCTGGTTCAACTGGAGGTCAGCATGCAGAAGAATGCGAATTGATCCATCCTTGTCTCCTTGTACTAAGCTCAAATCCAAATGGATCAAGGACCTCCACATAAAGCCAGACACTCTGAAGCTAATAGAAAAGAAACTGGGGAAGACCCTTGAGGACATCGGTACAGGGAGAAAGTTTCTGAACAGAACACCAATAGCGTATGATCTAAGAGCAAGAATTGACAAATGGGACCTCATAAGGTTACAGAGTTTCTGTAAGGCAAAGGACACCATCAAGAGGACAGATCGGCAACCAACAAATTGGGAAAAGATCTTCACCAATCCTACATCAGATAGAGGGCTAATATCCAATATATATAAAGAACTCAAGAAGTTAGACTCCAGAAAACCGAACAACCCTATTAAAAAATGGGGTACAGAGTTAAACAAAGAATTCTCACCTGAAGAACTTCGGATGGCGGAGAAGCATCTTAAAAAATGCTCCACTTCATTAGTCATTAGGGAAATGCAAATCAAAACAACCCTAAGATTTCATCTTACACCAGTCAGAATGGCTAAGATTAAAAATTCAGGAGACAGCAGGTGTTGGAGAGGGTGCGGAGAAAGAGGAACACTCCTCCACTGCTGGTGGGGTTGCAAATTGGTACAACCACTCTGGAAAGCAGTCTGGCGGTTCCTCCGAAAACTGGGCACCTCACTTCCAGAAGATCCTGCTATACCACTCCTGGGCATATACCCAGAGGATTCCCCACCATGTAATAAGGATACATGCTCTACTATGTTCATAGCAGCCCTATTTATAATTGCCAGATGCTGGAAAGAACCCAGGTATCCCTCAACAGAAGAGTGGATACAAAAAATGTGGTATATCTACACAATGGAGTACTATTCAGCCATTAGAAACAATGAATTCATGAAATTCTTAGGCAAATGGATGGAGCTAGAGAACATCATACTAAGTGAGGTAACCCAGACTCAAAAGGTGAATCATGGTATGCACTCACTAATAAGTGGTTATTAACCTAGAAAACTGGAATACCCAAAACATAATCCACACATCAAATGAGATACAAGAAGAAAGCAGGAGTGGTCCCTGGTTCTGGAAAGACTCAGTGAAACAGTATTTGGCAAAACCAGAACGGGGAACTGGGAAGGGGTGGGAGGGAGGACAGGGGAAGAGAAGGGGGCTTACGGGACTTTCGGGGAGTGGGGGGGGGGCTAGAAAAGGGGAAATCATTTGAAATGTAAATAAATTATATCAAATAAAAAAAAATGTCAAAAAAAAAAAAAAAAAAAAAAAAAAAAAAAAAAAAAAAAAAAAAAAGACAAGCATGAATACAGAGAGGAAATACTTCTGACCTAATAAAAATAAGTTTGTATATAAAGCAGTATTAGATACTTGAATCTACTTGTGGACTTCAAGAAATAAGCTTGAAAAAATATGTCATTCATTCCTAGGGAAGACTGTTCAATTGGATCTCTGAGTTTTCTATCGGTATCAGGAACATTTGAGGAATAAGAACTCCACACATGTAAAGAGACAGTTAACAAAAGTAAAACACAGAAATGTAAAGCATCACAGAGATAATGGAAATCCAAAAAAGGTGTAGGGGAAAGGCAAGCCTCGCAATTATGTCAATCAAATTATCATGGAATGTAAGTTAGAAAAGACAGGGAAGATAATTAGCTACCTAGAAGAGCAATCAAATTAAGGTTTTATTGTTTTGGTTTTTTTTCTTCAGTATGTACTGCGGTTAGAAAAAAATACAGGAAGCTGTAATTCTCATAATATTTTAGAATTTACTTATGGTGGAACATTCCTATAACCATAAAAAGGGTAATTTTCAATATGATGTCAGACCCATAATCTGATAGTATGGAATCACTGTGTTCTTACAGAGGCATTTTATTTTGTAGGTTTTCTCAGGATACTATGATTCTACTACTCTGGCTGAGTGGTTTGTCCCAAACAAGCATGATCTTCGTCAGGCCCTGGTTTATCAAAATGACAGAGCCTGTGAATTTGTTCCTGATCACTCAAACTGTCCACTTCAAATGATCATTCTTTGACTCAAACCTTTTCTTAATATGGTGTCAATGACATTTATTTTTTTATAACACAGAAACCATTAATGTGCATTTGAAAAGTGGCAAGTTAGGAATGAAGTCTTCAACTACTTAGACTCATGGCTAATCTTTGTTCTGAAGCCTGCACAGTAATAAAGGACCAAAGAGAAGTAAAGCAGCTTTGGGTTCCTCTCAGGGTGTGCATAAAGCTGTGGTCACCCTTACCAAAACCAGTCGACTCCAGTTTCTCATCATCTCTCTTTTTTCTTATATGTGTAGAGTGTTCAGTCTTTGGTTTGCTAATAATTTAATTATTTCTTGTAGCTCATTTGCTTTTTCCCCCTTCTTTTAATTTTATTATTACATATATGAGTGTGAGAAGAATGTATGATTATAAATATAGATATGAGAACACATCTTATTATATTTTAAAATTTATATCTCAGCAGAAAAACACAAAAGGATATGTTTGCTAAATATTTAAAGACAGCATAAGAAATTATTTAATATTAGACAGGGAAATTTGATTATACATGCATTTGAAAGACAAATAATTTGTTGTCTCAGGGTAAAATCTTCAGTCCCATAAAATATCTTAAATAGTCATGGGGTCTACTACCAGAACTCACTCGCAGCCCTGCATGAGATCTTTGTGTCATATATAATATTGGCAAAATAGTAGACCAAGCAGAGAGAGTCTGTAAAATGTCACAATAAAATTTCAAAAGCATTATCTATGTATACAAAAAAGTAAGAAAAATAATGCCAAATAAACAGAAACTACACGATCTTCAGTAGAACAGAGTGGGCATACCATGGTTACATGAAGAGGCTTACAAATAAAACCAGTTGGAAACAAAACATGTTCTAACTTCAAAGAGTAAAAGACCCAGAAAAATATCACTACAAAATAAATAAACAAATTTAAGGTAAAGTAGCTCATATTTCTGAAAGGAACTTTAATACTTGTGCGTATTCACTCAGCATCTTCAACTCATTGAGCAACCCTTGCTATATTTTGCATTCTTACAGCACATATAAGCAGTTTAGGACATATAAGCATTTGATTTAATGGCATTTTAAAGAGCAAAGAGAAGAAACAAAATTGTTTTAATTCAATTAAAAAGTTCAAAACACAATCAGGTTCAAGAGAATTTCTGAATGTAAAAAGGAGTAACATTTTAGGATGGATTCTACATGATAAACTGACTACCAATATACCAGAGAAGACAGACAGACAGACAGACTGACAGACGGGCAGACGGATGTATGGACAGACAGACAGACAGACAGACAGACAGACAGACAGACAGACAGACAGACAGACAGACAGACAGATAGATAGATAGATAGATAGATAGATAGATAGATAGATAGATAGATAGAGATAGAGAGAAAGAAAAACTGACTATAGATCGAATACTTAAGGATGTTAATAAGATCTTGAAACTGACAGCCTTTTGAGGAATCTGCCAATATCACTGTTCTAATAGTTTCACATCAGAATTGCCTCTAAGTCTGTGAACACTCACTTCTAAAACGAATAGAACTAGATTTTTAACCTGTGGGTATTATACTATAATTTTAGTCTGGTAAAAAATTTAAAAGTTATCTCTCAAACTTCTAACTCCTCAGGAAAGTCTCATCAAACATTTCTAAGCCATAGCAATGACTAAAATAGAAGAGAGACAGGATTGACCACTTATCTCTGGAATCAGACTGGTAAAGTCAATAGTCAATAAATGAGAGAACAATTGCTCTAATAGATATTTAAACAGTTTCCTTTAGAAACAGCAATGAGAGTAATAATAGCTTGCAATAACAATAATGAGCCTTATTAGTGTTTCCAATGATGATGATGATGATTATCCTAGGTTGAAAATACGATTACAAGAAAGAATAGTGTGCAATATCTTCTCTGAAATTATAAATGAAATATGCTGTCTTCCATATGTGCAACATTTCATACACACAATATGCAAGGTAGCAGCTATTTCTTCTGTGCATAATAACGGAGTGATCATTCCAACCATGCAAATTAACTTCTGGTTATTATTTGGAAGAAAATACTAAAAACAACATCTACATGTCAGCTGTCTCTGCAATGTCTTGTTATCTATAAATCAGTGAGAAATCATCTTGCCTCTGACAAAGTGAGATGCCACCTAACACCTGATCATAAAATCATCTTTAAGTTTTATGCTTTTTAGAGTAAAATCAAGTAAGTTACATTCTTATAATAAAACTTTGGTTTATAATTTTAAAGTTATAGATTTTAAACTCTTTAATGTATTATGATACTTTTTAATTTTTATTTTATCAGGTATTTGCTTTATTTACATTTCAAGTGTTATCCCCTTTCCTCATCACCCCTCCAAAAACCCCCTATCCCTTTCCCTCTCCCCCTGCTTGACAATTCAACCCCTCCCAGTTTCCTGACCTGGCATTCCCCTACACTGTGGCATTGAGCCTTCATACGACCAAAGACCTGTGATCTCATTGATGTCTGAAAAGCCATCCTCTGCTACATATGAAGCTGGGCCATGGGTTCCTCCATGTGATACTCAACCTCATTATATTTATTTTAAAATACCAGTCCTGGAGTTGGAGGGATGTCTCAGCAGTTATGAGAATGGATTGTGATCACAGAGAATCCAGGTTTGACTCCCAGAATCCATATGGTAGGACATAATCATCTATATTTCCATTTCCAGGGAACCTTATACGCATTTGTGACAACATTAGCACACATATGATACACAGGCAAATAAACAAACAACAGCTAAAACATCACACATAAAATAAAATCTAGTAAAAATTAAAATATAAAATATTTTTTATAAAATAAATGTCAATCTGCATTCTCTTAATAATAATAACTTCACAAAACAACTAGTTGTTTTACCAACTAGTTGGTAATATGGTGATTTGAAGGTACTATTAGAAATGTTGGTACAATCACAAAAGAATACACATGGAATGCAATCACTGATAAGTGATTATTAATTAGCCCAGAAGCTCTGAATACCCAACACACAATTAGCATAACAAATGACTCCCATGAAGAAGTAAGGAGAGGCCCTGATCCAGAAAAGGCTTGACCCAGCATTGTAGGGGAGTACCAGGACAGAGAAAAAGGAGGGAGGTGATTGGAGAAAGGGTAGAGAGAAGAAGGCTATAAGACATATGGGGATGGGGGAACCGGGAAAGGGGAAATCATTTGGAATGTAAACATGGAATATAGAAAATTAAAAAAAAAAAAAAGAAATGTTGGTAAAGGTTTCCCTTTCAGTTGTATTCTTATTTTCTTCCAACAAATTATGTCCATAATCATACCAGTCTTTAATGTAATATATATAAATGCTTTTCTATTCTAATTTAACCCAAAATAGGAAAGTGGGTAGTGGGCAAAGGAAGTTCTCTGAGTAACTCTTAACATGTAACCTAAGCCTTAATCAATATTTATCTTATAGTTTAAATTCACTTCTTGTTAAGTAAAATTATTTAACGTAATTAATTTTGGGTTTCTTCACAGTCACATACAAGTTTCTTCTGTCAGTCCAGGACCATGTGTCTTTTAAAATAAGATATAGCAGGGCTTACCAACTCTTTTTCACATACCAAACAAAAGATATATTGTTTTAAAAAATATTTACTCTTGCCTAGAAAAGAGGGTTTTTCCTTGCCAATGATATTACCCAAGTTCTGATTATATTCCAGGCATTTTAGTGATTATATCTTGTAGTCTACAACCTTACACTAGCTGAAACTCAAATGTTTGGACAGCAATTTGGTATAGTCAGTATTTAACAAAACAATCAGCAGTAATCTCAACATAAGTGTCTATAATCTCTTCAGGCATGGGCTTTTGTCCTGACTTATTATACCAAATATGAGTTACTTCCTGAGTAGCAACTTGTAAGTCCAATTGGAAAGCAGCTGATGGTGTTGATAACAGCCATGCAACTTTTATACCATTAAGCATGTCTTACCTTGCATATTGATAGTTTAGCACACAAATCCTATTAACTGAGAACTGTTGCCTACAGTTCTTCCCCAGAAAACTCTATCCCACCTTCCAACACTAAAAGAGCTAGACAATAGAAAGAGATTTTAGCTTGTTTGTTTTCTTTATGTCCTCCAGCTAAGGAATTGGGTAGCAGTAGGGACTCACTACCTAGTTTGTTATCATGTAATCAGCAGCAGTGGAAACAACCTTAGTGTTCACAGGGCCTTGGAAAACAACTTACAAGGAGATAGTACATTCCCAGCATCAATCTTTCTATGCATCCAGCTCAAGGCCTCTGGGAGTGCTGTCTTCTGAACAAGTTGCCTTCATTTAAACTCTTTAGCTGTTATTCTCAATATTCTTCCAGATGCTTTAACTAATCTGTAAGACACTTAACATTGTGCAATGAACCCTTTTGTTCTACAAAAAGACTGAATGGGTCTCTGAAGGCCTACTTTCATCCATTCTGAGTCTCTGCCAGTTGGAATTGGGAGATCATAGAGAACTAAATATATCTAAGGTTCAATACATTACAAAAAATGATGTCATTGCTTATATCAGTTGACCAGTGTTGGGTATAACAGCATAAATGGGAGAAGCTGCTACCTCCAGCTCTTGATAATTCAAATCTTCTTGATCTCTTGATATCTTTCTTGTACTTTGTTGCTTTGATGCTATGGAATCCTGCACACCTTCCCATCCTAGAAGTCTCAGTGGGGCTAAATTGCATGGTCATCTTTGCTCAAATACAAGAAGGACTTTTGCCTATGAAGTGGCTCCATGGTTGTAACACACTCTGAGGAAACACCATGGCTCTTGCCTTCACACTTGCCACAATTAAGTGTTAACAGACCCCTGGACAAGATAAACAATGACCACACCCAATGTACCTTCAGTGGAGAACTCTATATTGCATATACTGGGAGATAATTGTCCACTTTAAGGACTAGATTACTCACATTATTTCATCATTTGTTTATGCAAACTGTGGCTCAGATTTCCAAAAGTTCCCTAGCATACATTTCAACTAAGTTTTACCCGGGAATTTAGACCTAACATGAATTTTGCCATGTTTCCATCCAAGTAAGGCAGGCAGACAGGACTTGTGATTTGCCTCAACTTTGTTTCATGTTCTACTGCATGCATGAATAACTTACAAACTCAATTTGCATGCTGCTCCAGGTTGATTATATCTGACCACAACTCTATTATCTTATACAAATCATGCCCCACCATGAAGCTTACCAAAGGGACTGTAGCATCATACCTTTCCTATAGTGCCTGTTGAATCAGCCTCCAATTCTCCAGTGAACACAGTATCTAGGGATGGAGGCATCAAATCCTACTTTGTCTTGCTCTGTTCCTTTACTCCACTCATGCTTGTCCTCCACTTGTTGTCTTCCATGGTATTCACACAGAAAACAGCTAGTGATGGCCAAGCTTTCCTAATAACTCCAGGGAACAAGCCCACAATATACTGAATTTCTTTGTATTGCCTTGGCCCTTGTCCAAAGGACAAGTGGTTGGTTATATATCTCAGCCTTTGCACTTCTGTGATATTCAAGTTTATTATGTCTGCTGCATGTTACAGGTCCAGCTGTGAGAAGCTCTCCCAATGTTTATTTCAAAGAATTTCCAAATTCAAGTAGATTATCATAGTTACCTGTTCTGGGTCATCAAAACACCCAAATACATACTGAATGGTGAATTTCATTTTCTTCTGTATTAAAGTTTAGACCTACAGGATGTTTTTGTCATTTCTACCATTCTATTCTTCACTATTAGTTTATTTCCAAGGTTTCTAAGTTTCCGAATCCCAGGATGGGCTTTTTAACACAAATATAATTGTCTGCATATCTTGTGACCTACAGTAGAGTCCACACAACAGATGCCATAGCATGTAATTAATAATATTCAATAATAACTAATAATAAAATAATAATATAACAATCATGAAATAATTCATGATAAAGCTTTAGATGTATAGTGGATATACAACTATAGATACAAACATTTACAAAATGAATATTTTTTAAAGTCTGCCTGAGAAAATCTTTGATTCTTTATAAGCACAGAACCATTATGTTTTCATCATTATAAACAATCTTTTGCTTCTTAAGTTCTTTGTCTGAAATATGTGGCTACTCTCTCTGGGAAGTGTCTAGAATGACAGTAAAAGAATGTGCTCTTGACAGCTTATAGGAAAGCACTCAGATCAGTCAACATTGATATCTGTAATGTGCGTTGCCATTTTTAACCTGTGGCTTGAACTTAGTTTCTCAAAGAAGGACTACTATGAAAAACAAAGTGACTGATGGTTGTCAAAACCATCATAAATAAATAGTAAAATAGTAAAGAAAACAAAAACAAAAACAAGAGATGTACACTTTGCTAAAATGTGCTGTTGCATCTAGTATATTGTGAGTATTCGTTATTCAAATAATATGGGACATGTATACATGGGTCAGTTTTGCTTAATAAAAATGAAAGTTAATGAATAACAGTCATAAAAATGAGTATCTGTGGGAACATTCAATCCACTTGAAGCGTTTATAATTTTATTAAATCATGAGACTGAGACTCTTCTAAGACCTAAAGTCCCCAGAATTGTTATTCTCTTTACTTCTCTTCTAATGAATTTATTAATTTATTTATTCGCTTTACATCCAGATCACTGTCCCTCCTACAAACCCTCCCACAGCCCCATCCTTCACCCTATCACTTCTCCTCTGAGAGAGTGGAGGCACCCCTGGGTATCCCCCCTCCCCCCACCCTGGTATATCAAGTCTCTACAGGGCTAGGTGCTTCTTCTCCCACTGAGACCAGTTAAGAGAGCCAAATTAGCAAAACAGATTCCAAAGACAGGAAACAGCTTTAGGCACAGCCTCTGTTCCAGTTCTTCAAGACTCACAAAAAGAATGGGCTGAACATCTAACTACAGCTATGCAGGGGTTGGGGGTCTAGGCCCATCTCTCTGATTGGTGGTTTCATCTGTGATAGGCCCCAGGGTCCAGGTTAGTTGACTCTGTTGGTCTTCCTGTGGAGTTCCTATCCTTTTCAGGCCCCTCACTCCTTCCCCTGACTCTTCCAAAAGAGTCCCCACGCTCCATGCAATGCTTTGCTGTGGACCTCTGCATCTGTCTGACTCAATTGTTGGGTATAGCTTCTCAGAGGACAGCTATTCTAGGGTTGTTCTGTCTGCAAGTATAACAGAGTACCATTAATAGTGTCAAGGATTAGTGCTTGCCCATGGGACGGGTCTCTAGTTGGACTGACCATTCCCTCAGTCTCGGCTCCATCCCCCAAATCTGCAGTTCTTGTAGGCAGGATTAACTTTGGGTTGAAAATTGTGTGGGTAGTTTGGTGTCTCTATGGCTCCACTGGGTGTCCTGCCTGGCTACAGGAGATGGCCACTGTTGTGAGTCTCAAGGTTATGCTCATTGACTCTTGGGAGCTTTCTCTATACCAGGTCCTTGGCACATCCTTAAGATGTCCCTACCTCCTGCACCAGCCAGCTATAGTTTTCCATTCAGTCTCATCACCATCTGGCCATCTCCCATGTCTCTTTCCATACCTGATCCCAAAACTGCCCCTGATTCCTGATTCCCTTCCCCATCTTTTCTTCCACCCAGTTCCCTTCCTCTCTCTCCCTCCTATGACTAGTGTGATCTGGCTAAGATATTTGTCACTTCATTGATTGCCAGGGTTGACTTAGCTAATCTAATTTTTTTTAATAAGCATGAAAATTGCACCCAAGACCTCATTCATTTCTGGCATTTATTCTTCAACTTAGAAAATGTCAAATCAGAGGAAGAAATGTGTGTGATGACATACCACAATGTATTCTTTGTATCTTTTCCTAAACCACATGTTCATGCACATACATAAAACACTTATGTATATAATTTATCCTTATTTTGATGCAAACTATGTTACAATTATCCAGACCTATTTTCAAAATTCAGATCTTATATACAATGGGCTATGATTGTATTATTCTATGTATTTAATTGTAGTTTTTATGAAGATACTCTTTATCTTAATTATCTTTATACTTGAATTAGTAGCCCATGCTAGCCTAAATATGTAGGCAATATTCCTACCCCAGCCTCTGCATGATGGATTAAAAATATGTACTATCAAACCCAGCTGTAACTCTTGAAAAATAGTTTGAAATATGAAACCAAAGAAAGGAAACTAAGTTACCTTGACTCTTTAAAAGGTGTGTAAGGTTCTTCAATTGCATCTACTTAGTTTTCACATACATAGAACTTTGAGATCTCTCTAATGTAACATTGGCTACAAAGAATTAACAAAGACCAAATGATTACTTGGTAGAGTTCAACAGAGTACTTGATAGATCATCCTTGATATAAGCTAATATAAACCTGAAGAATAATTGAGGATAAATAGTAATGCATCAGGGGAAATGGAAAGAGAAAGTCATTTATTTTAAGATGTATAAATTATCTCCCTGAAAAGCATTCTGTGACTTGAATGCAATTCAAGGTAAATTGCATAAAAGACTTCAAAGGAACTCATAGGTGTTTTGGAAATGAAACAGAAATGAGTACAAAGGCTAGCCTACTCTTAAGAATGTAGGTGACAGATCTTACCCACCCCATGCCACCCAGTGAAAGGAATCATGTTCAAAACTAAGCAGAGCAGAAATCATTCGCACCATGTTAACTTAATTTGCACAACCTCTGCGGAAACCCTAGGAAGTCATTCTATTGGAGAAAAGCTTAAATTATATGTAGTGTGTTATCTGTACAATGAATTTGAGTTATTAAAAGTGCTAACTAATCTGATCAACCGCCTGTGGTTAGGGAAATTGTGAAATTCATTATAATATTTTCCCACAGAAAATTTTCAAGCAATTCAACCAAATGAATCTATTTCAATTCTCAAGCTTTTATTTAGTACCTACTTTGACTCTATCTAAAACATGCTGAAGGCACAGCTGAGTGAGATGCATTCTTTACGTGTTCCCACCTTCAGGGAATTTCATCTTGTAGAGGGACTTTCAATATAGCACAAGATATCCATGCTAGTGGGCATAACAGAGAAAGAAGCATTATCTAAGGAAATGTGGTTTCTTCAAAGAGAAGATTTGTATGTCAATGAGTTCTGTGTACTAACTGTGAAGTCTAATTTATCTGTTGAGTAAGTTAGAAAACCAAAGGAAATTAAAATAGATCAAATTTGGGTAAAACATAAAAAAATTAAAAATGTCTTAGTTATAGCAAAGAAAGTATAGAATGTATGATGAGTTGGCTGTTGGAAGAATGATTTTTAGTTGCAGTTCTTGGAGATAAAGAGTATTTAAGAAATGGAATTCACCATGAATGAATTCTTAAAGAAGAGGAGGAAGAGAACTAAATTCAATGAGGAATAGGGAACATTTTTGCATGATAATGGTTGGCATCAGCTTGAAAGGGCACTGTGGGTACCTGAGTTAGTAAAATGCTTGTGTAATATGGCCTGGCCTTGGATTTGATGACCAGCATTCAATAAATGAGGCATGGTGATACACTCCTATAATTCTACTACATGGTGGATGATGCAGTGAGATCAAAAATTCACTAAATACAGCAGGTCTGATGCACATATGAATTCATAGACACTCTGGCAGAATTAACAGAGGTCACACAGGTCCAAAGCAATAGGGTCGCCCGTGGTTAAAAGGACAAGTGTCCATCCCTAACCAAAAATCTGTCTATCACTAATAACCACCTAAAGGAATAATTACTCTTCTTCAGTTTAATCTCACTAGGTGTATAAACCACACTTAATGTCAGGGCTCATGTCCAGCAGGGGATGGCTAACACAAAACAAACTCAATGGTGCTTTTAGAGATATTTTTGTATCCTATTGCTTTGCTTGGAATTTTTAACTTCCTTGGTCTTTTACTTGTATAGATCATTATTGATATTCTATTTTTATAGGTTTTGGGTATGTGTGTATGTGTAGGTATGCACATGCATGGACACATGCATACTTTGTATGCATTCTCTTTGTGGTGTTATTTTATATTTGCCTCTTTGCTTTCTAAACAAATAAAAAATACATGGAGTGTAATAGGTGGTAGGTGAGGAGGATCTGGGTGGAAATGTGGGAGGAGAATCTATGATAACAATATATTGTATTAAAATCTTTATTTTCAATTTAAAAAAGAAAGAGACTGGAACTATTTCAAACACTAAAATAACCAAATTAAAATGAATTAGCTGGAAAAATAGTGTCATTTATATTATGATTTTGATATTGTGTTTTTATAGGTGTGTGTGTGTGTGTGTGTGTGTGTGTGTGTAGGTGTATGCTCATACGTGCACCATGATATATTCCAATTTTCCTAAGTCCCAGTTTGTATACCTTTTACGTTTTGCTCTTAAAAAACTGATATAGTGTGTGTATCAAGTAACATATCAATCGTAGTTTAACGCCAACCAGATGATAGAGTTAACAGATATAATATCACCTGAAATAATATATCAACAACAGCCATCCTTCAGTATATTATCAGTAGTCTGGATCTATAGAATGTGATTTAACCAAGAAGTCTCCAAGAATTCCATGTATGGAAGAATGATCTTAAATAATTTTCGATTACTATGGATAATAGGCAGTGATTGATTCGGGAATAACACTATAACCTTAGTACATGTTATTTAAAAAGTAATTCTTACAATAAGAATATGATGAGATATAAATAAAATCGTAGCAAGAATAAACATGTACTACCTAGAAGCAGGAATACATGTACGATTTCACCTCTTCATAATATCTTCACTTCTCACATGCACATCCCAACATTCGCTCTTGACAAATCACTGAAACCATCAGCAGCATCTACATACTTATCATTACCCCACCTTATAAAATTATTTTCAACACATCTGGTGATTGGACTTGATCTGGTCTTTTCCCTTTCGTGCAGCACATTTATTACTAAAGCTTCTGTAAATTAATTATGGCCCTATTTATTGATAGTCCTAAGACTCTTAAATAAAACGATTTTCCCCTAAGTAACATGAAGTTAACTCTATCTCCATCTCTCCTCTAAGCCCTAATTTAATCAATGGTTTCCACATGAATTATACAGTTCATTCATCACCAACGAAGTGTGCACTGAAATGCTTGTTTTGAATTTATTCTGAACATATTGCATCTCAAGTTCCAAATTTAAGCATTGGCGATTTTTATAATACATAAGAGTTTCACAAATGTAATTTCATTCCATCAAAATTATGGGACTGAGAATCGCTTTTCAGTTGGTTTTTAAATGTTGGCCTATAGACAGTCTAAGGCATAAAACATTGACAAATGGCAAACATTTGATGGTCTTTTTTAACATGGTGTTAGTGTTCCCTCATAGAAAAGATAAAAAGTGGATTTAATGTCTCTGAGGAATGCTTGAAATAGGTGTAGATAAAAAGCAGAGTGACATCTGGACAGAAAATTAGAAACTGTGTACTCAGAACTGAAGTCCAAAATAATAGCATGGGGGTGTCTCCTAAGCCAGCAACAGGGAAGAAAATAAGACTTTTTCATTCAAATATTACATCCCTAAAAAACTCCATTCTTGACTTTGTTGAAGTACTACAGGAAAAGCCAATGCAGGATGGTTAAAAAGAAAAAATGTCTACTTTCCTTTGCTACAACAATTCTCTCCTCAAACAGGATTGATAGAGATTACCTTTAGCATAGATATAGCAAAGTGTGATATTTATCGATATAAATAGGTAACACCCTACGTTGTTTGCAAATGTGTTTGCCAAAAGTATTTTGAGAATGTTTTTTGAGTTGTTTATTATTTTGTTATTTATACCATTTTTATCTTACATACTCAGAATTATTAAAAAGCTAAAACATGCAATTTTGCTCTTGCAAGATTTCAGTGTATATAGTAAAAAAAAAACATAACAAGAAATTATTATGCTTTCAATGCATTTATTCAGTAACTTTGTTTTGAATTTTGAAGTTTGTTAAATGCTATTTTGTTCAACAAATCTTGAGTTAAACTACTTGCTCAAGATGCCAGCAAACGATTCTGGAAATGAGTTTGAGCATGCATCCCAAGCCTTTCCATTTAGGAAATACTATCTTGATGAGAGTGCTGAGAGTTCTAGGACTTATTTGGATTCATTCTCTGACTGTAAGCCAAAGGCCACATCTTTAGTGAAAAACAGTCAGTAAGACTTCAGAACATCAAGGTGCTCTTCCACAGGGAATTCCTAACCTTATGCATATTACCTCAGGCTAGCCTCAGGCTCACCCAGACATTTTAGGTCCTCGTTCCTCTATCTCATAACTGTTTGGTTTATAGATGTATATGCCTGCCTCAGAACATCTATGGTACCTTCATCCATGAATTTCTCAACTTTTCTCACTTTTCTTTGGCCTGTTTATACCTCTTTTCTCATTTCTGCTTTTGGCAGGATTCCAGTCCCCTTAAGTATACATTTATCTTAGTGGTTAAGCTATACTCTCAATAAACATATCAGCAACTTGAACTTTCTCCAAGGACAATAGACTATCTCTAGGGAAGACAAGACTTAACAATAAACATTAAAGCAATGAAAAAAATAAAATTCTGGTGGAGACAGGATAAAATTAGAAGGCTGTGTTCAAAAAGTCTGTAAGTTCATCAGAAAGTCAAATACAGACTTACTGTATGACACAACAATTTTAGCAGGAATATACCCAAGAGAGAAAATACTGAGTATTTACTAAACTGTATATATTAAAGCATTATTAATAATAGTATATAAATAGGTAGAGGCAAACCAAATACATAAAGTCTGAACAAAGAATATACAAAACATTGTACTTTCATAGGAGAAAATATAATTTGTCTGTAATTATGGATTAAATGCTGAACATGCTACTGCTTGGATAATCATCACAAATAATGGTCCATGAAGAAGCTAGTTACAATCAACTATTACAGGATGTGATTTGATTTGCAAGAAGTGTCCATGTTTCAGTGTAGTTTCTGATACTACAAAACAGTGTCTATGATTCATTATCTTACAAAGGAATGAAATATATTTTGGCTCATGGGTCTAGAGGTTGAAAACTCAAAGAACAGAGAAGTAGCTGTTTTGTCTCTGCTGAAGTTATGTTGTGGCTTCTACTTATTGCTTATGGCAGCAAAACAAGAAAATGCATGAGAAAAAGAAAGCCACCAGGAGTATCATAATGGAGTCCACTGAAGTGGGAAAAACATCAGTTCCTCTAAACAACCACATCACATCAGAGGCTACATTCTCTGAATTGGCACCATGGTGATCAAATTCATCCAATCAAATTCTGAAGGAGATAATGGCATTTCAACCATAGAGTTTAGAACAGCAAAGCCACAGAAATGGTGGTGGAGGCATCTTTTGATGAGAGGCAGAGAAGAGAACTTTATACATGGATTTTAGTAAGAATTGTACTAAATGCCATTAGATTATATATACTTTGAGCGAGTGTATTGTATGGAAAATTACATAGAACTCAATTGATTTGGTATATTAAAAAAGGGATGTAGCATGAGACATAAGTGAATTTGCATTCTTATTAAATGTAAATTAAATAATTAAATAATTAAACTTATTAAAATAACTTTTATAATGTATCCCAACAATAACCAGGTTAATATTCACTTTTATCTGACAAGTATACCTCATAATATGAGAGGTACAAATCGACAATTTACAAAAATGTAGAAATAATGAGGAAATTATATTTTAAAACACAGTAAAGGTAATTCAAGCAAACAAATCTAATAAAAATTCTTATTGATGTAAGGTAATCATATCTTATATTACTGGCTTATCACAAAGTAAGCTTAAAATACACATTTAACTTCTGGTACTCAAAGACTATCCTGGATCAAATAAATAAAGCCTATAGATAGTAAAAGTCTTCATTCCTAAAATGTAGAGGTTTTTGTGTTAAAATATCCATTTAAAACTTTTTAAAATAAAATTTAACTCATTTCAACTGTATACCTCATGTATTTCTCTATTGGGGCACTCTTTCTGAGTTTGTGGTGAACATGTGTGTTTCTATGTGATGGTAAAAGTCATTTGGGTATGTGAGCATGTGTATTTGTGTTTGTAGAGCCTCCAGCCTGATATTGGATGTTTTCCTGGGTTTCTTTCTACATTATTTGTTTAATCATGAACTCTCTATTGAAAAAGCATGCCATTTGGCTAGTTTATCTACATAGCTTGCCTGGGATCCTCTGTCTCCATCTTCTAAGGAAGCTAGAAACACAGGTAGATCATGAAACACATACTTGACTTTTACTTACGTGATTTAATTGCTGTTTTGGAGACTTCCTGCTGAATAAGCTCAACATTTCTAGCTCTTTCTTGATGCTGGCTAGCTGGTTCAACTCAACTGTTCTGGCTCAAATTCTTCTTCATGGTGACTGATTCAGTATGGCTTTTCTCACTTTCTCACTGAAGTGCTCGGCTTGACCTCAAGCTAACTCTGGAAATTTGTTCTAATCTTCTGGCCCTTTTTTATTCTCTGGCTTCAACTGCCATTGCTGACCTGAATTGAACTTCATGAACTCACAAATGGACTCAACTCTACTGCACTGCACTCACTGTACTGACTCCCAAGCAACTCTCTCTCCCTGCATTGCTCTTAGAGTTTCTTTCCTGTTTGCTCACATGAGAGCTGGGCATATCCTTTCTCTGATTCATTCAGTTAAATCTTTCTCTGATTCATCATTTTGTCT
This sequence comes from Apodemus sylvaticus, assembly GCF_947179515.1. NCBI lineage: Eukaryota > Metazoa > Chordata > Mammalia > Rodentia > Muridae > Apodemus > Apodemus sylvaticus. The sequence continues at coordinate 85,267,608 of NC_067481.1, read as the reverse complement.
GCCCCTCAATTAGATATCACTTTTAAATATGGCTGCTTCTGTCTACAAGTGAATTTTACTTAAAGGGGTATACTAAGGGTTTGCCTGCATTCTAGCCAGATAATATTGAAATCTAGGGTGCATATGCAGCCATGTTACTGGATTCAAATTTCTCTTCAGAATCCAAACTCTGATCCTCATTTGTGCATTCTACTCAATGGGCCATCTGTTTGATTATTTTGCCCCTTCCCATATTTTTTGGTGGAAATTTGGTAAACAAGTGGGTAGACAAAATTATATAAACATTTGTACCTTTAATGTTCACATTTAACGTTCAATTTTCATTGATCTTTGATCTTAATGGTAATCATTGACTTACCATTAGAAGTTAAAAAAAACTATTTTGAGTAAGGATTGCTGGAAAGCTTTTTGATAGAGGTCACATTACCTAGCAGTTAATTGTAGCCCTTTGTTTTCTAGGCTTTCTGTTTATTTCTTGTTAGATAGAAGCAATACTTGAGGGAACCATGTAATTAGCCACCATAAAGCATATCACATACTAAACGTATAAATGGCAAGATAAAAGTCTATTGTAAGACATCAGATTAAAATACACTATCTCAAGGCAATTAGCCTATAAGCAAAATTACATTGGCTTAAACCCCTGTTTCTTTTTCCAGAAAAGGAGAATACATAGATAATGTCTAATGATATTACCTGAAAATCTTAGTTAGGGTTAGTATTGCTATGATAAACAAAATGGCCAAAAAGCACATTGTGGGGGATTGTTTTATGTTCCTTACCCTTCCATATTACAGTTCACCATTGAATGAAGAACAGCAGAAACACACACCTGGGAGGAAACTGGAGGCAGGAGCTGAAACAGAAACCATGGACATATTCTTTTTACTGGCTTGGTCCTCAAAGCTGGCTCAGCTTGCTTTTTAATAGCACCCGGAAGCATCAACCCAGGAGTCACAACACTCACATTGAACTGGGTCATTACAATTGCTAAGAACCTTGGTATATGTACTGCAAATTTCAAGTTTGTACCTTTATAGAATTCAGGGGGAAGCCAAAGAATTAGACTATCTGTTTGTGGCATATGCCTGTTCTTGAGCTCTTTTGCTTATATTTGGTTTTTTTCTGTTCCAATGTGTTTGTTTTGTTTTATTTTACTATTATCCCCTATATTACTGTTTGTTTGCTAATGAGAGACATAAAGGGAGTGGATACAGATGAAAGAGAAGGTGGGGAGAAACTGGGAGGAATAGAGGAAGAGGAAATTGTAGTCTAGATATATTGTATTAAAATCTATTTTTATGAATTTGTGTGTCAATCTTGCCTATCGGACCGTGCTATCATTCTGTATCATTCCAATTTTAGGATATGTGCTGCCAAAGTGAGCACAAAATTCCAAGTCAATTCTTCATAGAGTTAGAAAAAGGAATTCTCAAATTCATCTGAAATAACAAAAAACCCAGGATAGCTAAAACTACTCTCAACAGTAAAAGAACTTCTGAGGGAATCAGTATCCCAGACCCCAAGCAGTACTACAGAGTGGTAAAAGCTGCATGGTATTTGTACAATGACAAGCAGGTAGATCAATGGAATAGAATTGAAGATCCAGAAATGAATCCACACACCTATGGTCACCTGACCTTTGACAAAGGAGCTAAAACCATCCAGTGGAAAAAAGAAAGCTTTTTCAACAAATGGTGCTGGTTCAACTGGCAGGTAGCATTTAAAAGAATGCAAATCAATCCATTTTTATCTCCTTGTACAAAGATCAAGTCCAAGTGGATCAAGTACCTCAACATAAAACCAAACACACTGAAATTAATAAAAAAAGAAACTGTGGAAGAGCCTTGAGCACATGGGCACATGGGAAAATTTCCTGAACAGAACACCAATAGCTTGTGCCCTAAGATCAAGAATTTACAAATGGGGCCTCATAAAATTACAATGTTTCTGTAAAGCAAAAGACACTGTCAATAGAACAAAACAGCAACCAACAAATTGGTAAAATATCTTTACCAACCCTATATCTGACAGAGGACTAATATCTGTTATATACAAAGAACTCATGAAGTTAGACTACAGAGAACCAAATAACCCTACTAAAAAATGGGGTTCAGAGCTAAACAAAGAATTTTTACCTGAGGAATATCAAATAGCTGAGAAGCACCTAAAGAAATATCCAACATCCTTAGTCATCAGGGAAATGCAAATCAAAACAACCCTGAAATTTCATTTCCCACCAGTCAGAATGGCTAAGATCAAAATCTCAGGAGACAGCAGGTGCTGATGAGGATGTAGAGAAAGAGGAACACTCCTCCACTGCTGGTGGGATTGCAAGCTGGTACAACCACTCTGGAAATCAGTTTGGTGGTTCCTCAGAAAACTGGGCATAATACTACCAGAGGACCCTGTTATGCCACTCATGGGCATATACCCAGAGGATTCTCAGGCATGTAATAAGGACACATGCTCCACTATGTCCTTTGCAGTCCTATTTATAAGAGCCAAAAGCTGGAAAGAACCTAGATGCCCCTCAATGGAGGAATGGATACAGAAAATGTGGTATATTTACACAATGAAATACTACTCAACTACTAAAAACAATAAATTCATGAAATTATTAGACAAATGGATGGAATTAGAAAGATCATCCTGAGTGAGGTAACCCAATCACAAAAGAACACAAATAGTATGCACTCACTGATAAGTTGATATTAACCCAGAAGCTTGGAATACCCAAGACACAATTCACATATTAAATGATGCTCAAGAAGAAGGAAGAACAATGTATGGATACTCTGGTTCTTCTTAGAAGGGGGAACAAAATTCCCACAGAAGGAGATACAAAGAAAGAGTGTGGAGCAGAGTCAGAGGGAAGGACAGTCCAGAGACTACCCCCCCCAGTGATCCATGCCATATACAGTTACAAAACCCAGACACTATTATTGATACCCACAAGTATTTGCTCACTGGAGCCAGATATAGCTGTCACCTGGGAGGCTCTGCTAGTGCATGACAAATACAGAGGGGACAGTCTCAGCCAGCCATTGAACTGGGTCTCCAATGGGGAAGCTAGAGAAAGGATCTAAGGAGCTGAAGGGATTTGCAGCACCTTTGGAGAAACAACAATATGAGCCACCCAGTACTCTCAGAGCTCCCAGGGACAAAACCATCAACCTGAGACTGTACATGGAGTTAAAAAAAGTTTTTAAAAAAAATCTATTTTCAATATAAGCATAGAAAAAAATGCCCCACAGACTTGACTACAGCCTATGTTCTGGAAGCATTCTTTTTTCAATTGATGTTTCCTCTTCTCAGATGACATTCCCTTTTGCTATGATGACATGACACTAGCCAGAACGCTGATATCACTTGCATCAGTTCCTGCAGAGCCCTCTCATATTCTCTCCTTTTCTTTTCTGCTCTTTTCTCCATTCACCCATAACCTGAAACAGTTCAGGGACAAGAATGGTTTACTAGTAGTTTCAATGGCAGAGATTCTCTTGCCTACATTATCTACATATCTATGAGGAGACATGTATTGCTGAACTCAAATACAAGGATATGCACCTTCGTAATTTAAAAGAATGATAATATTTTGGTTTCTCATTGCTCCTTCATTTGCATAGAGAGGGCTTCTATTTTCTACACTTAACCTTAGGGCCATTTCCATTGTCCCATGGTCTTAAAGAAGTCAATATGTAATTGATAAATCCTCTGTCACCATGGGCAATTAATAGAAGTTACACAGCACTAGTTACATCAATTTTTCTGTGTCTCAGGATCAAAAAAAATTGATTTCACAAACTTACGGGTGCATATTGATTGAACACCTATCCCTAGGCCATTTCTGCTTCACACTTTTGTGCAATCACTGAGAAAAGTCTGAGGACTGTAGAATAAAATCTACTTCTGTGGAGTTTTTATCTGTTACTGCTTTATCTAAGTACCTGTGGCGTCAGCAATGCACTAGTGTGCTGGAGGTAATGGATATTCTTCCTTTAAAAATGTTTCATCTCTGGGAAAGAAGGATACATCAAACTTATTCATTTTAGTGTGAAATCTCAGGTGAGGATTCTGAAAGGTATCAGAAGCATGTGTGACTATTTTTTAATAAATGGGATTTATATGTAGAAAAATTCTCTCTTGGGTTTCAATATCCAGTTTGTGATAAAATAATACAAATACATCTCCTACTTTGTACTTGGGTTTAGTGCTTCCTCTTTCTAGAGAAGTCTGAGTCAGTAAAGAGCAGAATTCATTGAAAAGGAAGGTTATGAATTTATTAATAAATAAGAGCAAATCTAAGCAATTCTTTATTCAAATAATCTCTGCCAACAAGAAAGAATGAAGTGTAAGTGGTGCTCCAGGTATATTCTGGGACTTAGAAATGATAGAATAACAAAGTCAAACCTCTGCCCTGAAAACTGATAGACAAAGAAGCACAGAAGAACAAAAAGGAAGGAGACAGCAAAGAGCAACCTTTTCAAGTACCATTGATGCTCTGCAGAATATGCTAACAATAGACAATATAGAGTGTAGTAAGAGACAATATTGGCTCTCTAGATGGGATGCTCCAGATTTCTTTCTAGATGAAAATTAAGTTGGTGTTGAATGATAAGGAGATGCCTGTGTGATGACTGCATAATAAATAGCACACAAAGATGTGATGGCTTGTGCCAAAGCCTTAAAAATCAACCAACCAATATTTTGTTATAGCACCCTGAGCAGAATAAGGCACTCAAGTCCGTGGATTGAAACAGGAACAAGCGCAGGAAGACAAGACAGACAGAGAAAGTGATGATAAACATCATGGTGGACATCAGTTTAATATCCAGCAGAATTGTTGCTTTCATCTTGGTACGCAATCAACAAATTAGCTTCCAGTAGTAGAAAGCCTGCCATTTTTCCAACGCCTTCAACACTGTGCTCCTGAAAAGAGAAGATGAAAGGTATGATGGCTCCTCTTGTCTGTCAAATTGACTACATGTGGAATTAACTTAAACCCCAATGATTTGGCACCCCTGTGAATGATTTTTCTTAATTAAATAGTTTGACTTCTACCTTTCCAATCTGTATCCCTTTGACCTCCTTTTATTGTCTAACTGTTCTAGGTAGAACTTCCAAGTACTATATTGAATAGGTAGGGAGAGAGTGAACAGCCTTGTCTAGTCTCTGATTTTAGTGGAATTGCTTCAAGTTTCTCTCCATTTAGGTTGATGTTGGCTACTGCTTTTACTATGTTTAGGAATGGGCCTTGATTCCATGATCTTTCCAAGACTTTTATCATGAAGGAGTATTGAATTTTGTCAAATGTTTTCTCAGCATCTAATGAAATGATCATGTTTTTTTTAACTTTAAGTTGTTTATATAGTGGATTACATTGATGTATTTCCATATAGTGAACCATCCGTGCAACCCTGGGATGAAGCCTACTTGATCATGGAGGATGATTATTTTGATGTGTTCTTGGAATTGGTTTGTGAGAATTTTATTGAGTATTTTTGCATCGATGTTCATAAGGGAAATTGGTCTGAAGTTCTCTTTCTTTGTTGGGTCTTTGTGTGGTTTAGGTATCAGAGTAATTGTGGCTTCATTGAATGAACTTGGTCATGTTCTTTCTATTTCTATTTTGTGGAATACGTTGAAGAGTATGGGTATTAGGTCTTCTTTGAAGGTCTGATAGAATTCTGCCCTAAACCCATCTGGTCCTGGGCTTTTCTGGGGGCAGGGGGCGGGGGAGTTGGGAGATTTTAATGACTGCTTCAATTTCTTTAGAGGTTATAGGACTATTTAAATGGTTTTTCTGATCCTGATTTAACTTTGGTAACTGGTATCTATCTAGAAAATTGTCCATTTTATACAGATTTTCCAGTTGCATTGACTATAGACTTTTGTAGTAGGATCTGATGATTTTCTGGATTTCCTCTGCTTCTGTCTCCCTTTTCATTTCTGATTTTGCTGATTTGGATATTGTCTCTGTGCCCTCTGGTTAGTCTGGCTAAGGGTTTATCTATATTGTTGATTTTGTCTAAGAACCAGCTCCTGGTTTAGTTGATTCCTTTTATGGTTCTTTTTGTCTCCATTTGGTTGATTTCAACCCCATGATTGATTATTTCCTGCTGTCTACTCCTATTGGATGTATTTGATTTTTTTTGTTCTAGACCATATGTATCAGAGGATGGCCTTGTTGGACATCAGTGGGAGAAGAGGCCCTTGATCCTAGGAAGGTTCCATGACCCGGTGTAGGGGAATGCCAGAGCAGGGAGGCAGGAGTGGGTGTGAAGTTGGGTGAGCAGGGGGAGAGAGGGTGGGATGGGGATTTCTGGAGGGGAAACCACGAAAGAGGATAACATTTGAAATGTAAGTAAATAAAATATACAATAAAAAAAAAAACAGTTTGAAGTGGGAAGGGCCACTTCTAATCCAGATATTTGAGGTAGGAAGATAAATCTTTAATCAAGATATTTGAGGTGGAAAACCTACCTCTAATCTGGGCCACTCCTTCTGCTGTCTACATAATGAATGTGGAAGGAAAAAAAAAAAAAAACCTCTATCTTCTTGGATGCTTTCTCTAACCCTCAATTGCAAGAGAAAATACTTTCACTGTCTTGACAGCCTACCTATTTGGAATTGTAACATTTAATGAAGACCAGCTAAGAAATATAGCCCCATGGACTAACAACTACTGGAATTTTGGATCTTCTACTGATAGACAGCCATTGATGGATTAGCTGGACCACAGTCCTTAAGTCATTTCAATTAATCCCCTTTCCATATATATATAATGAAAGACTCATTCTATAATTTCTGTTACTCTAGAGAACCCTGACTAATAATAAAGACCATTACCCTCATATTCAAAGACATACTCTCATTCTATGTATGTTTTCATTTTAGAACAGCCACGTTTATAGAGTGAGATTTATTCTCTAATTAAAACTTATTGCTTTATTCTAAGATGTTTTTCATGAAGATGTAAAAGTATTTTGTTTCAGCAATTTCAGTTTTATGCTTTATAATTAATAACATGGTTGCTGTGTATTTTTTTAAAGCTTTGATGCATTACAAGAGTCTTGACAGTTGGAAGATTCTGCAAATGCATTGCTTAATACCTTATTAGGAAACTTAGCTTGTTTCCATGACAGTTCTACTTGCTACATTACAATAAGACAGTAAGTTACTTTGACAAGAAAACAGGAGAAGGAAGTGCATACTTATAAATATAAATAAGAGCCCAGACAAAAGAGAATTTTAAATTATTTCATAACTTAGGCAATGATTGAGAATCCTGATCATCATAACCATAAAACACACACTCAGAGGCTATATTCCTCTTCCTTTGATATCTTTATGAACATATTCAAGTCTTTGATATAGTCTTTGCTAGCCAATATTGTCAACGTTGTTGATGATTATGAAAATCTAACTCATTTCCATTTTTAGCATTTACATATCTTTATAATGATATGTCCCATAATTTTGCACAGCTTAAATATTGTTAAGAGTTTGCCAAACCTTTTTCTTTTTGGAAAAATAATGGAATAAGCATGTTTTATAGTTACACATAACATTCTAGAATAAAAGATTCATAAAATTGATTGTAGTACATGATTATCTCATTTAGCATGAAGACTAAAACATAAGGAGAGTAAGGACAGCACAATATGTCTCACAATAGATACTCCTTTAAGGGAAATAACTGTAATGCTAGAAAATAAGCAAAGAATTTTCATAAAATAACTAAAACATCCTTCATTCTTGATTAATTTTCATAGTGCTAAAATTAACCAGTTTGGTTTTGAACGTTCCTGAGAAACATTATTTTATCATATATACTTAAAAAAATACTACCTTCTATTGCTTCTCCTAGCTCAAAAATAAGAAAGAGAGAAAAAAGGAAGGCATAGAAGAAGGAAAGAGATACCCAAGTGTCACAGGAGGCAGCTTAGCCACCCAGGAGTGTAGAGAGGCCTGCCTGCACAGGTAGAACCACCCCACTACCACCACTCACAGGATCATGCCCAGAAACCTCTGGTAGAAGCCCTCTGGTTTCTGTCTTTGGCTTGGGTCCATCCTCTGGCACAGCACGCCATACCCAACTCCAGCTTGGGACCACCCTTTGCCACTGTGCACCATATCCAAATGAAACACAGAGGTAGGTAACTACTCAAGAGTTCAGAGAGGCCAAACAGCACAGGTAGGACCACCCCTGCTGCTCAGAGGAAACAGACAGAAGCCCTGAGCACTAGGGGGAAACTGGGAAAAGGAAATAATTTGGAATGTAAACAAAGAATATAGAAAATAAAAAAAGAAAAATGAAAAAAGAAAGAAATGTCAGCAAGAAAAGAAAAAAATTATATATTTTTTTATTTTCTATATTCTTTGTTTATAATCCAAAAACTTTCTCCTTTCCCAGTTCCCCCTCCCCATATGTCCCATAAGTCCTCTTCTCTCCATCTATTCTCCTATCTTTCCCCTTCCCTTTTCTCTGTCCTGATACTCCCCTACAATGCTGGATCAAGCCTTTCCAGGATTAGGGCCCTCTTCTTCCTTCTTCATGGGAATCATTTGATATGCTAATTGTATCTTCACTAATCAGAGAGCTTCAGGGCTAATTAATATCCACTTATCAATGATTGCATTCCATGTGTATTCTTTTATGATTACGTTACCTCACTTAAGATGATATTTTCCAGTTCCATCCATTTGCATAAAAATTCATGAATTCATTGTTTTTAAATGCTGAATAGTACTCCATTGTGTATATATACCACATTTTCTGTATCCATTCCTCCATTGAGGGATATCTGGGTTCTTTCCAGCTTCTGGCTATTATAAATAAGGCTGCTATGAACATAGTGGAGCATGTGTCCTTATTGCATGCTGGGGAATCCTCTGGGTATAGGAGAGGTATAGCAGGGTCCTCTGGAAGTATCATGTCCAGTTTTCTTAGGAACCGCCAGACTGATTTCCATAGTGGTTGTACCATCTTACAATCCCACCAGCAGTGAAGGAGTGTTCCTCTGGGAGCAGCCTGGCACATGAGTCTTCCGATTTTCACCTGCACCCAGAGTTGATCGGGGCCAAAGTGCTACATACCCAAATAAAACCACAAGAGAGGGGGGTCTCACAGCAATACCTAGATACCTGTATACACAGAGAGAACGGGTCTCCCAGGAGCACAGATAGAGAGGCTTGCATGACAGATAAGCCACAGTCGGAAACAGCAACACAGGAGAACATGGGTCATCAGGCAGAATCCCTTAAAGAGGAAACACAAAATCCCCTAAAGAATTACAGGAAAACACAAACAAGCATGTGAAGGAACTGAACAAAACTATCCAGGGTCTAAAAATGGAAGTAGAAACAATAAAGAAATCACAAGGGAGACAATTTTGGAGATAGAAAAACTTGGGGAAAAAATCAAGAGTCATAGATACAAACATCAACCACAGAATACAAGAGATAGAAGAAAGAATCTCAGGTGCTGAAGATACCAAGTTCTTTGACTCAACAGTCAAAGAAAATGCAAAATGCAAAAATCTTGTACCCCAAAACATATAGAAAATCTAGGAAATACAAAATGAAAAGACAAAACCTAAGGATTATAGGTATAGAAGAGAGTGAAGATTTACACCTTAAAGGGCCAGTAAATATCTTCAACAAAATTACAGAAGAAAACTTCCCTAACCTAAAAAGAGAGATGCCCATGAACATACAAGAAGCCTGCAGAACTCTAAACGGGAAACAGAACAAAAATTCCTCCCATCACATAATAATCAAAACTCCAAATGTTCTGAACAAAGAAAGAATATTAAAAGCAGTAAGAGAAAAAGGCCAAGTAACATATAAAGGAAGACTTATAAGAATTACACCAGGCCCCTGGTTCTGGAAAGACTCAGTGAAACAGTATTCGGCAAAACCAGAACGGGGAAATGGGAAGGGGTGGGTGGGAGGACAGGGGAAGAGAAGGGGGCTTACGGGACTTTCGGGGAGTGGGGGGGGGCTAGAAAAGGGAAATCATTTGAAATGTAAATAAATTATATCAAATAAAAAAAAGAATGAAAAACCAAAAAAAAAAAAAAGAAAAAAAGAAAAAAAAAAAGAATTACACCAGACTTCTTACCAGAGACCATGAAAGCTAGAAGATCCTGGGCAGATCTCATACAGACACTAAGAGAAAACAAATGCCAACCCAGACTACTATACCCAGCAAAACTCTCAACCACCATAAATGGAGAAACCAAGATATTCCATGATAAAACAAAATGTATACAATATCTTTCCACAAATCCAGCCCTACCAACACAAGGAGGGAAACTATATCCTAGAAAAAGCAAAATAAAATAAAATAAAATAAAATAAAATAACAGGAAGCAACAATCACTGTTCCGTAACCCCTAAAGAAATAGAAGTGGTCATTGAAAGTCTCCCAACGAAATAAAGCATGGGACCAGATGGTTTTAGTACAGAGTTCTATCAGACCTTTGAAGAAGACCTAACATCAATACTCTTCAAATCATTCCACAAAATAGAAACAGAAGGAAAACTACCCAACTCATTCTATGAACCCACAATTACACTGATACCAAAACCACACAAAGATCCAACAAAGAAAGAGAACTTTAGACAAATTTCACTTATGAATATCAATGCAAAAGTAACTTTCTTGCCAACCAAATTCAAGAACACATCAAAATGATCATTCACCATGATCAAGTAGGCTTCATCCCTGGGATGCAGGGATGGGGCAATATATGGAAATTCATCAATATAATCCACTACATAAACAAATTCAAAGGAAAAAAACACATGGTCATTTCCTTAGATGCTGAAAAAGCTTTTGACAAAATTCAGCATCCTTTCATGTTAAAAGTCTTGGAAAGATCAGGAATTCAAGGCCTATACCTAAACACAAAAAAAGCAATATACAGCAAACCAGTAGGCAACATCATATTAAATGGAGAGAAACTTGAAGCAATCCCATTAAATCAGGGACTAGACAAGGTTGCCCTCCTTTTCCATATCTATTCAATATAGTACTTGAAGTTCTAGGTAGAGCAATTAGACAACAAAAGGAGGTCAAAGGGATACAAATTGAAAAGGAAAAATTCACTAATAAATTATCACTATTCACAGATTATATGATAGCATACTTAAGCAACCCAAAAAATTCCACCAGAAAACTGCAATAGCTGATAAACAACTTCAGCAAAGTGGCTGGATATAAAATTAACTCAAACAAATCAGTAGCCTTCCTATACTCAAACGATAAACGGGCTGAGAAAGAAGTTAGGGAAACTACACCCTTCACAATAGTCACAAACAATATAAAGTATCTTGGTGTGACTCTAACAAAACAAGACAAAGATTTTTATGACAAGAACTTCAAGTATCTGAAGAAAGAAATGGAAGAAGGCCTCAGAAGATGGAAAGATCTCCCATGCTCATGGATTGGCAGAATTAATATAGTAAAAATGGCTATCTTGCCAAAAGCAATCTACAGATTTAATGCAATCCCCATCAAAATTCCAACTTGTTCTTCATAGAGTTAGAAAGAGCAATTCACAAATTCATCTGCATTAACAACAAAAAAAGATTGCTAAAACTATTCTCAACAGTAAAAGACTTCTGGAGGAATCAGTATCCCAAACCTCAAGCAGTACTATAGAGCAATAGTGTTAAAAACTGCATGGTATTGGTACAGTGACAGGCAGATAGATCAATGGAATAGAATTGAATACCCAGAAATGAACTCACACAATTATGGTCACTTTATCTTTAACAAAGGAGTTACAACCATCCAGTGGGGGGAAAAAAGATAGCCTTTTCAATAAATGGTGCTGGTTCAACTGGAGGTCAGCATGCAGAAGAATGCAAATTGATCCATTCTTATTTCCTTGTACTAAGCTCAAGTCCAAGTGGATCAAGGATCTCCATATAAAATCACACACACTGAAACTAATAGAAAAGAAACTGTGGAAGAGCCCTGAGCACATGGGCACAGGGAAAATGTTCCTGAACAGAACACCAATAGCTTATGCTCTAAGATTAAGAATTGACTAATGGGACCTCATAAAATTACAAAGTTTCTGTAAGGCAAAGTAAACTGTCAATAGGACAAAATGGCAACCAACAAATTGGGAAAAGATCTTTACCAACCCTACATCTAACAGAGGGCTAATATCCAATGTATACAAAGAACTCAAGAAGTTAGACTCCACAAAACCAAGTAACCCTATTAAAAATGGGGTTCAGAGACAAAGAATTTTCACCTGAGGAATATCGAATGGCTGAGGAGCACTTAAAGAAATGTTCAACAACCTTAGTCATCATGGAAATGCAAATCAAAATAACTCTGAGATTTCATCTCACACCAGTCAGAATGGCTAAGATTAAAAACTCAGGAGACAGCAGGTGTTGGCGAGGATGTGGAGAAAGAGGAACACTCCTCCACTGCTGGTGGGATTGCAAGCTTGTACAACCACATTGGAGATCAGTTTGGCAATTCCTCAGAAATCTGGGCATAATACTACTGAAGTACCCTGTTATAACACTCCTGAGCATATACCAGGAGGATTCTCTAGCATGTTATAAGGCCACATGCTCCATTATGTTCATAGCAGCCCTATTTATAATAGCAAGAAGCTTGAAAGGACCCAGATGTCCCTCAACAGAGGAATGGATACGGAAAATGTGGTATTTTTACACACTTGAATTCTACTTACCTATTAAAAACAATGAATACATGAAATTCTTAGGCAAATTGATGGAACTGCAAAATATCATCCTGAGTGAGGTAACCCAATCACAAAAGAACATACATGGTATCCACTCACTAATAAATGGATATAAACCCAGAAGCTTGGAATATCCAAGACACATTTCACATATCAAATGATACCCAAGAAGGAAGAACAACAAAGTATGGTTACTCTGGTCCTCCTTAGAAGGGGGAACTAAATACCCACAGAAGGAGATACAGAGACAAAGTGTGGTGCAGAGTCTGAAGGAAAGACCATCCAGAGACTGCCCCACCTAGTGATCCATTACATATACAGTTACAAAACTCAGACACTACTATCAGTGCCCACAAGTACTTGCTGACTGGAGCTGGATATAACTGTCACTTGAGAGGCTCTGCTAGTCCGTGACAAATACAGATGGGTACATTCTCAGCTAGACATTGAACTGAGGGCAAGGTCCCCAATGGAAAAGCAAGAAAAAGGACCCAAGGAGCTGAAGGGGTTTGCAGCACCATAGGAGGAACAACAATATGAGCCACCCAGTACTCCCAGAGCTCCCAGGGACAAAACCACCAACCAGAGGGTGCACATGGAGTTACCCATGGCTCCAGACACATAGGCAGCAGAGGATGGCCTTGTTATACACCAAAGGAAGGAGAGGTCTTTGGTCCTGGAAAGGCTGGGTGCTGCAGTGTAGAGAAGTACCAGGACAGAGAAATGGGAGAGGGTTGATTGGGGAACAGGGGGAGAGGAGATAGCTTATGGGATTTTCAGGGGGTGGGGGAGACCAGGAAAGGGTACAATATTTGAAATGTAAATAAAGAATATATATAAAGAAAAGATCAAGGAATCCAAACTAAAAAATGAAAAAAAGAGGTTTTTTTTCTACTTCTATCATGTTTAATGTTCCAAATAGATTTTAAAAACTGGTTGATTGCATATCATTTTCAGCCTCAGAAGATATCATGTATATTTTAGAGGCATTTAACTACTGTGAATTATTTTGATGACTTTAAAAATGTCAATACTGAGTTGTGTATTAAATTACATTTTATTAATTTAATAAAAAATTCTCCCATTTAAAAAAAGAAGGGAAGAATGAATAAACATAAAGTGTACAAGAGAATTCTGAAAATGAAGAATGCATGAGGGGTGGATGAGCAGTCTGGCGGTTCCTCCGAAAACTGGGCACCTCACTTCCAGAAGATCCTGCTATACCACTCCTGGGCATATACCCAGAAGACTCCCCACCATGTAATAAGGATACATGTTCTACTATGTTCATAGCAGCCCTATTTATAATTGCCAGATGCTGGAAAGAATCCAGGTATCCCTCAACAGAAGAGTGGATGCAAAAAATGTGGTATATCTACACAATGGAGTACTATTCAGCCATTAGAAACAATGAATTCATGAAATTCTTAGGCAAATGGATGGAGCTGGAGAACATCATACTAAGTGAGGTAACCCAGTCTCAAAAGATGAATCATGGTATGCACTCACTAATAAGTGGATATTAACCTAGAATACTGGAATACCTAAAACATAATCCAAACATCAAATAAGGTACAAGAAGAAAGGAGAAGTGGCCCCTTGTTCTGGAAAGACTCAGTGAAGCAGTATTCGGCAAAACCAGAACGAAGAAGTGGGAAGGGGTGGGTGGGAGGACAGGGGGAGAGAAGGGAGCTTACGGGACTTTCGGGGAGTGGGGGGCTAGAAAAGGGGAAATCATTTGAACTGTAAATAAAAATATATCGAATAAAAAAAGGAAAAAAAGAAATATAGAGATATAGAGATATTTCAACTGTAAAAAATAATATGAAATTTGGAAATTTCTAAGTAAGTCAAATAATTATTAAAATATATACACAAACACACTCAGACACACACATACACACACATACACTGCTGAGTAAGATCACTTACTTTCTCCAGAAAAAAACAAACGTTGCATGGTCTCCCTTATATATGAATCTTCCTGTTGAATCTCTCAATTTGTATAATCAGCTCAAAGTACCTGCTGAAGCCTAGAGGCTACAAAGAGGCCATGCAGAAAGAGAAGGACGTGGGGTTAGTAAAACACATGTAATATAAAAGTAGAGAAAGAAAACACCGTGGGTAGGAAGCAGAGAAAATGTGCGGGAGTTGGGGAGATGAGGTGTGAGAGACACAAATAACCAAAATGAAGAAGCCAAACAGAAACTTACTGCCTTATAACCAAATCTTAAAATACAATCTATAATTAATAGGTAATTAAAAAGGGAGGTGTCTTGCATGGCTAAAAAACATTACACCCAGAAACTGTGAGTTAGCAAATAAAATTCACAACCTGGACATGGAATAAATTCTCTTGAGCTCTACAGAGAGGATCCAGAACATAACCCCACAAATGGTGAGTTCTTATTATTTTTAGTCATTGTCTTAGATTTTCTATTGCTGTGAAGAGACATTATGAAAACAACTCTCATAAACCAAAATATTTAATGTGGGGGCTAGGTTACAATTCAGAGGTTTAGTTCATTATCATAATGGAAGCATGGTAGGATACAGGGCAGACACGGTGGTAGAGAGGAATTGAGAGGCCAACATCTGGATCCTGGTTTGAGTTTCTGAAACCTTAAACAACCCCTTTCTGCAGACAAGGCCACACAGACTTCAATAGGCTACCCTTTCAATAATACCATTCCCTATGAGTCTATAGGGGCCATTTTCATCCAAATCATCACAGTAATCTACCAGAACTAGTGGATAACACCATACTGCTGAAGACACTGCACACCTTGGGTACCTGATGGAGGAAAATCAAGGTTGACCTGCAATGGAAGCTTCCTCTCTGTAGGCTAGCTTTCACAGACCCACAGTGTTGTCTGTTATTCAGGCGAGGAGTAGGAGATAAAAAGCCTTAGTGATCTTACCTAGCTATTAATTCTAGAATCCACAGATTAACCTGCCAAGCATGATGCTTGCTTCTGTACTAGTGCCATTAATATCATGGGTTTGAAACCTGCTCCATGGGGAGGAATTCATGCCTAGTCTATAACCTGGTCCATTGGTGGGTAAGCAGGAGGCAGATTGAATATTGTTGTTCCTGAACACAAGCTTCCTTTTGAATGTGTGTTTCTATCCATAGATATATAGTATTTTTGGTCTTAATATGAGAAACTTCCCATTCCAGAGATTGGTGGCGAATAAAGAAATTCATGGCTGCATGGGGTACTGAAAACATGTGACCCTGGTATTAGACTTTAGATGCTACAATGAAAGCTATATAATTTGCTAAACTGCAGAGATAATTTCATTCTACCTATGTATGCCATAATCATGGCATATTCCTTAAATACACACTCAGGAATAAGAAAAATAGAGGAGAAGCTATAAAACTATGCTTAGGGAGTTGAAATTGTTTAAAATTGTGATTTTACACACACATGTATGCACTTATGTGTACATGTGTTCTTCACACTGTTACATCATTATATTACTGATACTTGTCTTGCTATTACCTAATCGATTATATATAATATATATGATATGACCTATATATTATATTTACATATGGATGTTATATATACATATTTATGTACATATACATATAAATGCTGAGTCCAAAGGTTGTGAAAATTACAAAGCAAATAAAGACATACTCTTGATATCTTTCACCTAACACAAAATTTATGCTCAGTGTCTTTATACAGGCTCTACCCTCATTAAAATAAATGTTCTGATGTTTATTACTGCTTTAATTATATCTTAGGGAGCCATCTGAAAGTACTTAGCACCATAATTGAATGCACCTCTACTGACAGATTCCTGGTAGTATAAGACACCAACAGAGAAGACACAGTTCTCATGAGTTAAATTAGTAACACTACAAAGCTGCACCTGTATTATTTGAAGATCCAATGAAACATTTGACAATTATCCTGCATAGATTGTTCAAATATCTTCACACATTCAGAAACTACAGTTCAACTGGCAAAACAATGAGTTTAATTGTGATTATGTACAGAAGATGGTGAGCAGTTTCTTACAGAAACAAAAATTACTCAAAGACAGTTGCAACACTGGAATGTATTATCTCTGGAAAAGCTGTGGCAAAACTACTCACCTCATATATTGTTAATGAAACAGATGAAACAAATTAGAATTATGTTATTAGTTAATTCCTCGATATTAAAAAAATGTACTAATATAATGCTATAGGAACCAAACATTAACCTTCCTCAAAATAACTGCCATGGTTGTGGTGGCTAATTTTTATTGATTGGATTAGAGTCCTTAAAATTAACCACATCCACGATTGTGACAGTGAAGGTATTTCCAGATAGAATCCTCCCAAAAAGGGAGGAATTTGAGGATGTTTCCATAAGCTGGGAATCAGGGTGGAAATAATAGGGGAAGAGGGAAAGGCATGTTAGTGCCAACGTTCTTTCCTTCGCAGCTTGCTGGCTGTAAGATTTGTAAATTATCTAATGCTCTCTCCCTCCCCTTCTATGATGGCTAGACACCTCTAAAAACATGAGTTAGCCTTATTCCTTCCTGCCTGTATCTCCTAAGCTTTTGGAGCCTATTTGTAAAATAAATAAATGTAGAGGAGTTTGAAGATGTCAACTATAAAAGGCCTAAGATGATGTAAGTTCAATTTAATGAATGATTCTGGTTGAATCTCAGAGTACAGACAACAGAGTGTAGTGAGAATTCTAGAATTTGGATTCATTTAAAAAAAACACACAGAATATAAGAAAATGGTTTTGATTTAATCCCAGGTCTAGATATATGGGGCTGTTTCACAGCAGCTGGCTATGATCTGCTTCGGGCTCTAGCAGAGGCACAGTTTTGCAGGTTGCAGATATTTTCTGCGATTGTCTGACATTTGGAATTCTGGGAACTTTTCAGAGAGTATGTAAATGATAGGGCCCCAAGAGGCAGGGTTGGCACTTGTTGGTCATCCAGGACATTGCTTGCAGTTTGTTATTTCCTGTGGTCAAAGAAGAAACAAAAAGAAAAGAATAGGTCAGAAGATCGGGACTCTCTCTCTCTCTCTCTCTCTCTCTCTCTCTCTCTCTCTCTGTCTCTCTTTCTCTCTCTCTCTCTCTCTCTCTCCCTCCATCCCTACCACCCTCCCTTTCCTATCCTTGTTTCTTTCATATATAGTATAGATTTTAGATTTTTCCGAAGGACTTGTTCATATTTCGTACTTTTCTTTTTCAGAGGGAGGGGAATTATTTATTAATCATTTTACTTGTTTACATTTCAAATGATTTTGCCCTTCCTGGACTCCCCTCCATGAAGCCCCCCCCCATTCCCCTCACCTTTGCCTCTAAGAGGATGCTCATCCACCCATCCACTCATACATGCCTCACCCCCCTCTAGCATCCCGGTTCTCTGGGGTATCAAGCCTTCACAGGATCAAGCTCCTCCCCTGCCACTGATGCCAAATGAGGCAGTCCTCTGCTACAATTGGAGTGGGAGACATGGACCATACCATGTATACTATTTGGTTGGTGGTTTAGTACCTGAGAGCACAGAGGGGTTCGGTTTACTTACACTGTTGTTCTTCCTATGTGGTTGCAGTCCCCTTCAGCTTCTTCAGCCCTTCCCCTAACTCTTCCATTGGTCACTGGGCTCAGCCCAGTAGTTGGTTGTGGATATTTGCATTTGTCTTAATCAGGTGCTGTCAGAGCCTCTCAGAGGACAGCCATTCCAGGCTCCTGTCTGCAAGCACATCTTGGCATCATCAAGAGTGCAGGCGTTTGGTGTTGGCATCTGCAGATGGAATGGATCACATGGTGGGGCGGTCTCTGGGTGGCTTTTTCTTTGGCCTCTGTTTCGTTCTTGTCCCTGTGTTTCCTTTAGACAGGGACAATTCTGGGTTAAAAATTTTTCATGAGTGGGTGGACTCATCCCTACACTGGAGGAGCAAGTCTATCTACTGGAGGTGGTCTCTTCAGGTTCTATCTCCCTGCTGTT
Source organism: Apodemus sylvaticus (assembly GCF_947179515.1). Lineage (NCBI taxonomy): Eukaryota > Metazoa > Chordata > Mammalia > Rodentia > Muridae > Apodemus > Apodemus sylvaticus. The sequence goes on along the minus strand of NC_067481.1, from coordinate 85,248,889 downwards.
GAGCATTCCAGCTAATATCATTCTCATTGGGTCCTGGAATCCTCTCGCATTCCTTGTGTCTGGGACTTTCTAGTGGTTTCCCAAGTCCTCCAACTCCTATATTTTTGTCCACTTCAAGCTAGAAGTTTAAAGGTGAAAAACTGTTTTATATGGAGAAGTGTGTTTCAAAGCAACACAGTATCCAGGGTGCAGCATGTGTTCTGCCAGCTGAATTTAGCCAGTTTATAATGAACTGCAATCAAAAAGGAAAGTGGAAAGACTCAAAACACTTTTGGAATGATCAAAAATAATACACATAAATATTGCAGTTCACAGAGAGATTAGAGTCATTTCTGTAAAGCCAAATTATCTGCATTGGGACAACAGGAAAGATGTCTTGAAGGCATCTCAAGCATTGACCCAACCTCTTCAAATATCAAGACTAATATCAAGTATATTTAAAAGACTTTCTCCTGAGAAAGAAACCTCGCTGGGGATCCTGTAAAGTGTTTCCTCGAATTCAGCCAAGAGACCACTTTAGCCAAAGGTACAAAGTAAGTATCTATCAAAACTGTTGGCAGTCTTAATGTCTTATCTATATGATACAGATTTTAAAGTCACATAAAATGAAAGATATGTCGTAGATGAAGAACCCTACTCAAACTTCAGAGAAAAGCCTAGGAGATCAAATGATGTATGACAGGGTTGGAATATTTGCAGGAAGCCATCAAGAAGGCAGTGGAAAGCTTTGAGGATGAAGAAAAAATAATGAGAATGAAGAGGCCAAGAACATGGAAAGTTTGTAAAGTAAATCAAGCAATGAACAAAGTCAGATCCAGAAGAAAGGAGTTTGTAAAATAAATAAAGCAATGAACAAAGCCAGACTGAGAGAAAAGGAGAATACTGATACTCATTGACTTAGCTCTGTATCCCTTTATATTCCATCTGGGACCCCAGACTATGGTGCCAGTAATGTTCAAAGTAGATCTTAGTTCATGCATAGTTAGTCTCCTTTAGACATTACCTCACAGACACTCCCGGAAATGTCCTCTACAAGTCATGTGTGTGCTTCCTAACCCAATAAAGTTGACAAGATTGACCAGCACAATCACTAGAGACGTGAACTCTCAGCTGCTGTGCCCACAAACTGCCACCTGCTACATTCACCATCTGTCCCATTAGAGCACTAAGCACAAAATAAATTCTTTTTTTCTGTAAATTCCCCTGATCATGGTGTTTTATCACACGATATAAAAATAACTAATATAATCTCTTGTTACTCTCTTCTCTAATAATGAAAATGCCAGCTGTGGATGTTTTTGCAAGACTGAGTAAGATTGGCTCCAAAGCCACACTCCCTTCATGGACAACTGAGTATTTAGTATCCCTGTGAACAAAAAGTGGCACGGGGTCTGATTTCTCCCCACTTTGCTGCTAGTCCTGTTGTGACGCTACACTCGACCCTCCCTGGCACATCACCGTCCTTGAGGCCCTTACCTCACATATCACAATCTGTAGATGAGATTTAACACTTGTGCCAGAATATCACCTTCTACCATGCAGAAACATACTTTCCAGGAATCTTCACAGTATCCTGGAAGCCTGAGGCTCTGAAGATCTTGCTTCTATGAGGGAAGCCTTTAAAATAGACAGAACTAACTTGCCTCTCCATCTCAAAACAAAATTCATATTAACTAGATGTGAAATTATATTTACTCCAGCTGTATCATCTTGTTTTGTGAGACTTTTTTTGTTTTTAATGAAACACCTAATATGCTTCACAGTTCAAAGAATCAACTGATAAAGTGCCTAAATAATTTCCATAAAAAAAATCTAAGCATTCGTATTGTTTCCTAGGCTATATGACATAGACTGCTTTTACAGTACCGTGGGTTTAGAAAAATGAACTATTTCCATATTTAGGTACAGGTATAGTCATAAAGAGAAACAGAAAAGTACTTGTGTGCCTAATAGGAATTTCTCTCAAAAGTTATTTTGGTCCTGCCCTTTAAGAAGTAAATATTGGAAAATATTTGTAGATAATATCCTCTATTTCTGCATGTTCATAGTTACCACCTACCTTGAGTATCTATTATCACTTTCCAAAACCAATCTCTCTCCCTCCTAGTTGTATGTGGTAGACCCGCATCCCCTAAGGACATATACAAAGATGAGGTGTTTTATGGATGCAGTGAGCAAGGAACAGTTGACATATGGCCATGATCTGAAATGCAGCACTTTTTCATTTCCTAAGTCCATTTATAAACCCTGTTAGACTCAGGAGACATAACCAAGACCCTAACTGTAACAAGATTGTGTCCAGAAGACACTTAGAGATGAGTTTTTTATAAAGTAATAAGTTTCTCTGGACATATCTGTTACTTCTGGGCAACTATATCTCTGATAGTCATTAATATAATGTTCTGTGGAAATGACACCAAATGTCTTTATTACAATTAAAATAAATAAAAAATATGATAGGAGTTACGTAAAACCCTCCAGACTCTAGAGTAAACCTCTCTAAAGATTGTGTAAGGTTAGCATATGTAACTCAATCCTTGGGAAAATAATTACAGAAATAGATCATTTTAAAAATAATAACTATTAGCAAATGTTGATACTTTTAAAGATATTTAATAGTAAACAGGTTTGAGTCCTTCATCTAAACACATCTCAGCTCATGTTTCTGTGACTGATGTCACTGTTAATTTTTAATTAATATTTTTAATCCCTATTATGTATGCCTCCTCTTTTATAGTCCCTTAGTGCCTCTCAACTACATGCTGGATAAATTCAATCTCCTTGCTCAGAATTCAGGATTTGACAAGCCTACTTAATTCCCACTGTTAAGTACTCTGTCAAATTCTTCTCATTGCAAAGATCAAGATTCCCTCAGAAACTTTACTCCTTTATTCTTTCAGTACTTTCATTTCACATTAAAAAGCTCCACCTACACAGGGATAGATCGTCACAAAAATATCAGTGTCTCAACACAGTGCTGGTTTTAATCAACTAATAGCTGTATGGAATATCTTCATCCTATCAGAATTTTCACCTTCAATGTTAAAACATAAACCTCAAGAAAAACATATGTTTTATTTCTTGTAAACTTCGTTTATTTCTATCAACATACATTTGTCTCTGATGTGGTACACTAACGTTGAATGAGACTCATATGGATTTTGATTGCGTAGAAGGGACCCAAGGGTAGGTGGAAGCATCAGCTAAACTATGAGCTAGCACTATACAAAGTGATTGTCAAAGATAGACAAACCGAAGCTTAGAAAAGAGATGGAACTTAATTAACTTCACACACCAAGCCGATGTGGATTTGAGTCTACAATGGTTCCAGTTGCCTTCTCATTGCATAACATGTGTGCATGAAGCTTTTATTCTATGCCTGCTACGTTTTGGCTTCTATGTGCATCCCTCCTTCTCAAAGAAATGGGAAAGCTCTTAAATATAATGAGCCCACTAGAAATTAGATATCTGTTGTATCTTTGTGAAGGGCTAGTGGTAGATCTGATGAGCAGAGAGTCAATCAGCTTGATGTCCCGAAGAGTTTTCGCAAGGCATTGTGGTCAATAGATATCACAATCGATTTAGCCATAGTGGTATTTATTTAGTTTTATTGTAATATTTTATTAGTTCTTTAATAATTTCACACAATGTATTTTGATCACATTTACATCTTGCTCTAGTGTCAGCTAATATTTCAACAAGGTGAAGAATATCCCACCAGATGCAAACAGTTTCAGAAATGTTATATTATGCTTTTAGAAATTATTTTAAGGTGTACCAAATTATTAAACCACAAAAATGATCAAAGGAATGAGCTTTACTCAACTAGCGGCTACATTCAGATGATGTCAGTTGTTCCAATTAAATATATAGCCAAAGAAAATCTGAGACTGTGTGGTTTATCTAGCAATCATGTTATGTACACACCTAATTCAGATAGATATTGAACATTCACAATCATGGCCTTGATATTGTCAACATTAAGTCAGGCACTGCGTAGAAACTCCCTTTGTTAGGACCAGTGTGACTAGTAGTCACTTATTACTCATCCATCCACTGCATCTTGGACAGGAATGTTTCTCAGAGATGAGATGGCACAATGGTCTTCTCAGAGTTTTGCTTCAGGATTTACATGGTTTCGATTTGCAACTTACCCTGAAACAACTCCTTGGTTAGGCAGCCCCATTTAGAAACGGCTTGGAATGGTTTCTGCCAGAATGCACTATTTCAACGTTTTCATTTTGGCTTTTGTATTGATAAGGATCTTACTGAGAAGCAAATGGAAGTTGTGTAAATATTCTGCTATTTGGTAAAAGTTGACTGAATTTTAAAGCTATGAATAATTCTTTTCTGCACCAATTATCATGACAGTTGCCAAACAGTAATTTTCTAGTTCTCTCGTTTTCTCTAAATAGATTAGTTGCTTGAAGCAAACAAAGAAAATATTTGTCTTTTTATTTTAATATTATAGTCAATCCTTTAAAATACTTTATTGTTGTTCTATCATTATGATCCTCATATATACCCTACTGGGCTAGTGGACATCTCTTTAATATTGTTCCTGTATCCTTTAAAAATGGTCACTTATGGAAAAAACTACATCTGTATTAAACATCCTGTAAGATGGAGTGATTGACTGGAATCTCAGTAATTATATACAGCTGGCATCCAGACAAACCATCATTAGATACCATTGGCCCCTAAGTGACCATTTACTCTCTACCTCTGTGTATGACCTAACATCCTTGTCTCTATTAAGTAACTCCCCCCAGAATGTACATACAAATCCACAACTTTCACCAAGCCCAAAATTAAAAATGTTGTCTGAAAGCATCTGAGGACTACAACAGACATTTTTCTAATTTACTACAACACATCCACCTTACAGTTCTTCTAATGTATCCTAAAAGTGTCTTGCTTGGTTATTTTCTCTGTTCTGTTACTATAAAAAATTCTGTTCTTGTGGTAGAGAAATTGCACTTGGGATAATAATAATCTGGGCTCCCATCCCATAGCCATTAGTATTTGACTCCAGAATATACTATCTCTTGTCCCATTTGACTAGATCTGTGTTTTGTTATTGTTGATGGTGGTGGTGGTGGTGGTGGTGGTGGTGGTGGTGGTGGTAATGATGATAATGATGATGACTACACCGACGACGATAATGGCTCATCATCTCATATTGTGTCTCTGTGGTATTAGACATTCAACAGGAAAGGAGCCCTGGCTCCTTTTAGTGGCTAGAAGACTTCAGAAACCCAGTCTGGCCCAGATTCTCTTGAAGCATCTCTAAGAAGACTTTGTCAGAGACTCCACATTGGAAAATTTGGAATCTTCACTATGTAGGCTCCAGCAAGAGAATAAATCTTCAGTTCTCATTTCCTAAAATGCATTCTTTTTTCAGTCTCTTTGGCCACTTATGTCACTTGTGTTTTTCTTGGACTCCTCTCCAGATTTGTTTGCATTCCCCCGACCATAAGAGAATGAATTACTCTAAGATTAAATACGTATTATTCATCCCTGAATGTATCTTGTTTCTAGAGAATCTGACAAGGAAGAAGAGCATCAACCATTGTAACATAATCTAGAATTTGGACGTCCCAGTTGACATTCCAACCCTGTCATTTGTTGACTTTAAATTAGATTGTAGGGATGATAGTCAACTTTTTATTCCTCCATGTCTTCACTTGAAAATTAATATTGATAATGCTCCCTATACAGAACTATTCTACAGGTTAAGTACACCTATAGCTCATAATTAAAAATTATTGTTATCCAGAAATACTGTAGCTTTCAAACCATTATGTCTTGTAGCTTTGCAGGTCTGACCTCTCCTATACTCAGAAACATTTTTGTTGTCTGGATTATTCAGCAGTGACTGAATGCCTAACAGGAATCTGAAAATTTACATCTACTGAGCCAAGCATTATCTTTATTTGTGTGGGGGGGGGGAGTTGCGCGCGCGCGCGCGTTAGAAGGAGAGAAAGAGTCAAGACAAGGGAGAAAGAAACAGGAAAGACAAGAAGAAAAAACAGACAGGCAAAAAGATAGAGACAAGAAAAGACCACAGCAAGCTAGAAATACTGAAGGGTCAGTAGTGTGATTCTGATTTACATGCCTTCAGGCTTGAGACCCAGGAAGCACCAATGTTTCTGGTACAGTGCAAAGATGGAAAAAAAATTGATATCCTTTCTCAAAATAAGCCAGAGGAATACCACTTATACATGCAAGGTCAAATTCAGCTTTCCACCGATTGAGGATGCCTTCTAATTGGGTAGTCCCATTACACACCAAAGAGATTCATCTATTATTTTTTAGCCAACTAATACAAATTTCAATGTTATTAAAACCACCATCATAGAAGCACCCAGAATGGTAACGAACCATAGACTGAGGTCCCCCATGGCTGTCAGATTGACACATAAAACTGAACAGCTCCACATGCTCTCAAGGCTTTGTTGGAATATCCTATTACAGAGTTTCTCTAGGCTGTGACTATTACAGCCATATTCTTCTTACCTTGATCTTATGTTTGAGTCTCACATGGTCTATTAAAAACTTTATGTGCTGTCTTTTCCTTCCTGCCCTCTGATAATGGAAGATTCCATGAAATCTCAGTTTTATTCATTCCTCTGTCTCTAATACCTGAAGCAAATAGGACAATAGAAAATATGTTCTGGCAGAAAGGATGAAGAACACATCATCACTTGCCATATACATTCCAAATAAAGTAGCCTCTGCATCTATCACAGAGAAGAATAAGATTCTCAGGCACCTACTCAGATGTGAGCCTTAATATCAGACAACCATTGACGATGTGTGGGCACTGTTTATTGCTGTAGACAATACATGTTAATTAATTTTTTTTCTTTAAAAAAAGACACATGATTCTTAGCATTCAAATACAGCAGTACCATAAGCCTTAATAAGCTTTTTTAGAGATGTGTTCTGCATAACATTTTAGAACTTTAAAACCATTGATTTTCATTTTAATAAAAAATTAAAAACATTGGGTATGGTTAATTTTGGTAGGTGATGCAGGTTTATTTGCAATTTTTTACAATAAACTTTTAATTAAAATTAGCAAAATATCAAAAATGATCAAGTAACAGTTTATACTACATTTGCCAATTGCAAATGGTGATAATTTTAACTTTGAATTAAAAATAAATTAATATGCTGATCCAAGAAAGAGTACAGACCTTGTATGTTGTTTTTTCTTCCTTTTTTCAATAACTTATTCTCTTTACATGCCAATCACAGCTGCCCTCTCCTCGCATTGCTCCTACTTCATCCCCTTCCAGTGCCATCCTCCCCTTCTCCTCTGAGAAGGGGGAAGATACCACTGGGTACCAATCCACCCTGACTCATCCTTTCACACTGAAGCCAGATCAGTTAAGGGAATGAATTCCTCAGACAAGCGACAGAGTCAGGGATAAACCTGGCTTGAGTTGTTAGGGGACCCATGTGAAGACTGAGCAATACATCTGCAACATATGTGTGGGAGGCCTATGTCCAGCCCAGGTATGCTCTTTGGTGGTTAGTTCTGCCTTTGGGAGCCCCCAAGTGTCCAGGTTAGTTGTCTCTGTTGGTCTTCTTTTGGAGTCCCTATCCCCTCCAAGTTCCTCAATCCTTCTTCCAACTCGTCTATAAGACTCCCCAAGCTCTGTCAAATATTTGGCTGTGGGCCTCTGCATTTGTTTCTGTCAGCTGCTTGGTGTAGCCCGTCAATGAACAGTTTTGCTAGGCTCCTGTCTACAAGCATAACAGGGTGTCATTAACAGTGTAAGATATTGGACCTTGCATTTCAACGCTGATTTTTGTCATTACTGTTGTTATGGCCCTCTTCACAACCTGCTGCCTTCTGAAATCTGCACCCCCAGGACCAGTCTGTGTTTGTCTCTGACTCTGTTCCTCTGTCTCTCTTCATCTTCCTCTCTCTCTCTCTCTCTCTCTCTCTCTCTCTCTCTCTCTCTCTCTCTCTCTCTCTCTCTCTCTTTCTCCTAGCTGCCCTTTTGGCCTTAGTTTTGCCTAATGTTATTCATGACTTCTGTGAAGAATAGCAATTCTCCACGTAGGATCTACAGTACCATGGATCTCCTTGAGTCTCTTTTCATTGATACATACATATGGAAATGACTGGTGAACTGTCAGAAGGTGACTTAATAATACAGCAGAAGTTTCCTTTAGGTGGTAAGTTTTTCAGTAAATGTTAAAGCATATATTTTTGTTCTTATCATCAGTCTGTGATTTTCAGAAGCATTCTGGGGATGCTATATCCACATGTGAGGCTTTGATAACATCCTCCATTATGTTCTTAACAAATATAAAACTCGATTATTTCAAATCTGTTCAATTAATGCTCTGTTGCTTTCTCATGCTGGCCAGACAGTTTTTAAGCCCTTTGCAGAAGTAACAGGAGCTTAAACCATATAATGCTTAGTGTTTGAGGAGGGGCTATGCTTTGAAAGGCTCAATTCTCTAAGTAAAGTAGTTGTGAAAACTGTTTTCATTTTCTTGATGATAATCCATCAATTTCTTCAGCTCTTAAAATAATATAAAGTAGTTAAGCCATGGGGCTTCAAGACTTACCTACCACTGGAAGTAAGCTTAACTCCTGTTTGGAAGGCTGTGAAAACAGTTTTATACAAAGAAAAAATTAATAACCTCAAGCGTTTGGATAAGGACAGAATAATCCACAAACTCTAATGTTTAACTCGACTTAGAGAGCTTTCAACAAATGTCGAAAGTGTGTGTGGGGGGGGGTACAAATAGCACAATAGTCATTTAAAAGGAAAATACCAGCAATGAAGTATTTTTCCCAATTGACTAGTATATTAGTTTAAAGATGGTTTCAAAAGAATCAAAATGAACTTCTCTAAGGCATGATCCCAGGAAAAACTCCTTGGTTTTGCATTGTAAGAAATAGCCCAAGAAACTAGACAATAGACCCTAGGATTTTCTCATTACCTCAAGGATATTTTCACAAATTTTGGAAGCAGACTATGGTTGCAGAGTAAATCCAGCAAGAGGTAACCTGCTCTGGAATGGCCTTAACATTTTTAAAAGGTCGGGGAAAAAAAGAAGGATGGAGAGAAAGAGTCAGGGAGGGATATGTGCCAGGTCTCTGCTGACTAGCAGAGTTCTGACATATTTATTACCTACTATTTTACAGAAAAGAAGTTTCTTCATCTTAATTCTGAAGTACAGCCTAAGATTCCAAGTTAGAATTTATTTTTCTTTTATCAGCAAAGAAGTAAATCAGCACATGGAGACTTAGCAACAAGAAAAGAACAACTGTACTTAGAATATTATATAACTTAAAAAATTGCCCATTGAAGAGTCAGCTAAACCTATAACTGTAAGATTTTCAAGGAATCTATGGGTCAGTTGGTAAAACACTCTAAAGTAATTATTTGTAAAAGTACACCCAGCCACCAGGTGACTTAGCAAACACAGATCGTGCAAGAAGCAGGGGCTTGCTTATTTGATAAAAGTTAGTGACTTGATATCCTTTCTATGAATTGTACATGTAAATGATCCTGATCAACTTTAGAAAGTCTCAAAGATGAAGCCATGATAATCTCACACTACCTTTTCAATGAAAATTCACTCCCAGCCTGCTCAGTGTGAAATCCATGGGCTTTAAAATAAATCAGATAAAATGCAACCATCTAAAGCATTCTGTGTGGCACAGTAAATAAGGACTAAAAGACATTACCAGAAAATACCTTAATCACAAAGTCATATCCAGGGACATATGTTCCAGGAGTACATTTAGCTCTCCTATGGAACAGAAACTAGAAGAAAACCAATAACACAGAAGGTCTAATATAGGGCAGGTTCTACAGAATCTGCTTGGACAGTTGTTGTTCTCATAACTCAAAGGTGCTTTAGAGTTAAAGAGGATGAGAATACATAATTCCATCTGGGTTCTCGGGTGAAGGCAGAGCAATGAATGGGTATCATATCAATAAAAGACTGGTAGATGAGCCATCTAAGAATTGACACGAGGCCAAAACAAGGGAAATTAAGTCTGATGCTAATTGGTAGAAGTCTATTTGAGAATTGTGGCATGGAGGATTACATTTGAATGATTTGATTAGTCAAATTTTCTAAAATAAAAATAAGTCAAAGGTGCAGTAAAAAAAAAATCACAAAATGCCCTAGCAGAAGCAAGCTCAAACCCTCTTAGAATATTAGTGATCATCAACAAATCTTCCTTTAAGTAAGATCTACTACATCTTTAGGAAGGATATGCAAAGAAAGGATTTAAAAATGATGAAAGGGTTTGCACTGAAGATTACTACAGTGCTACGAATTTTAAAACTGAAGAAATGAGATAACCCTTATATTTTAGAAATATGAACAATATAAAATTGAAGAAAAGGAAATCCTAATTTATACCCAGATACAGTGAATGTAATGTTAATGAACAATCAATAGCCAGGGAGAAAGAAAGTTAGTTTTAAAAAGGGCAATTCTACATTTTTAAATGATGATGATGTGCATGCAGGTGTGTTAGTACATGCATGTGTGCGTGTGTATGTGTGTGTGCATGTGTGTGCGTGTATGTGTGTGTGTGCGCGCTTGTGTGTGTGTGTGTGTGTATGTGTGTGCACGCATGCGCGCGCGCGCGCGCGCGTGTGTGTGTGTGTGTGTGTGTGTGTGTGTGTGTGTGTGTATCTATGAGAGAAAGAGACGGGAGGTTGTGGCAACTGCTGGCATCTCCCTCAAGATCATTGCTTACCTCATGTAAGACATGGTCTCTTATTGGTGTGGATCTCTCCAATCAGGCTAGGCCACTCGTCGTCCTTCTGTCTCTGCATCTCTAGCAAGGGATTGCAAGCCTTTTCCATAAACTGCATAGATTGTGGGAATAAAATTCATCAGTTAGTAGTGGCAAAGTAAAGAGTTTACTGATGGATACACCCTCCAAGTCCCAACAATTACATATTTTTTTAACTAAACTTTTTAGCAAGAAAAATTGAGACTAGAGAAATTGGAATACAACCAATAAGTGAAAGAAATGATTACAGATCCATACTTTTCTAACCTTTTATTCTAGATTAGGGGAAAGTGAAATTTTCATCAAAGAGTAAGAAATGAAAATATGCACCAACTAGTATACCCAGAGCTCCCAGGGACTAAACCACTGACCAAAGAGTGCATGTGGAGAGACCCATGGCTCTAGCTACATATGTAGCAGAGGATGGCCTTGTCAGACATCAATGAGAGGAAAGACCCTTTGTCCTGTGAAGTTCAATGACCCAGTGTAGAGGAATGCCAAGACAGGGACGTGGGAGTGGGAAGGTTCTTGAGCAGGGGAAGGGGGAATGGGATCAGGGGGTTTTGGAGGGGGAAGGAGGAAAGGGACTTTCGTTTGAAATGTAAATAAAGAAAATATCTAATAGAAAGAAAGAAATGGGCATGGACAAGGGTGTTATAAGAACCATCAAAACACAGGGTTCATTAAAGAAGTAGTTAAAGCCAAAAGGAAAGGATGACAAGTGAGAGTCATGGGTAGGTTACAGAATCTACAGAAACAGTGATGGATGTATTAGTATCTTACTGCTTCCATAACAAGGCACACAGTTTGTATGTCTTGTCATGTCTTCAGCTATTGACAGCATTCCATTGAGTTCTCACAGCTCTACAACTGAGCGTTGGAACTGGCTTCCACCTTCTACGTTCTTATATCTTCCCTCTGTGTCCTCATAGAACTTTTCCCTGGGGCACCTACGTGCCTGTGGTCTCTCCATCCTTTAGAGTGTCTTTTTGATCTGACACATGATCTCATAGTTCAAGCTCTTCGTCTGTTGTCTTTCACTGTTCTTCTAGGTGTTAGCCAAATTAGTAAGATGTTCAAGGGTTGGCATCCAAGTGTTTTCCCATGCATAAGAGTACTCTTTTCTTTCGCATGCTCTCAAATCTAAGAAGCAGTTTTTTCTTGTTAAAATTTCTCCTATTTATTGTTAAATTCTTTCTTGAAAGGCAGTTCAGCCTCACTTACATGCATTTTATTTCACAAAACAAAGACTATTAGAGACTGCTTACTATCCCCCCCCCCCACACACACACACATTCACCCTTCTTTCAGGGATTGTAAAGCATTCTCTAGTTCTTTAGCTGTTCTTGGTGGAGTGTAATCTAAACTTATGAGACAGATGTTGTTCACCAATGAAAACGGCCTCCCCACAGTATGTAATAAAAGACATCAAGCACTGGTTCCTCCTAAGGACTCTGCTCCACTCTCTGTTGACAGAGCCTTGATCACTTGTCTAATTACATAACTTTGGGACCATGCACCCTTCACTACTCTTCTGATGTTAATTGTATTGTGTGACTTTTCCTGGAAAGTGTGACCAAAATATCTATTCATCCATTATCAAATAATGTCATGCCAGAGAAGATTTATTCCAAGCCTACCTTGGTGAACCACTGATTTTATTAGAGTTACTTAAGCATAGACAACTCAGCGACAGCTGTATCACTAAAATGTCCACCCCAGGACAGATGGTGACTCATGGAAGCTATGTTTCTCATCTTCCTGTCTAACTTGTAGCCAACTGGAAAAGTATTCTTGCCCAACCATATGTTACTACTTATTTATCCTTAAGGGGCAGGCTTTTGAATCTTCTAATTTCCTGAGATAGTTCCTTGGTTTCTCCTTAAATTAGTTCCTTGAGTTTCCTGAGCCTTGTACAATTTGTTTGTTTCCAGAGTCCTATGAGTTTGCCTCTAGGGAAGAATATTTTAACAACTTGCATATGTGATTTTATTCCAGGTCAAATCCAAATAAATGTTTTGTTATATGTTTAAGGGAAGGAATTTTGAATTTTCTTTCAAAATTACTTTGATGATTTGAATTCCATTGAAATTTGATATGGCTTTTAAGATGGAATTTTTCACTAATTTTTTTAAATGCTGTTAGGATCTTGATAGGATTGTATTGAATCTATAAATTTCTTAAATTTTAGTTATAAAACTATTTTATAAGCATTTTACCAATATTAATTATAATAATCAATGAAAATGTCTTTTATTTATTTGTAGATCCTTCAAATTATTTCATCAATATTTAGTAATTTTCAGGATATGAATATTAAACTTCTGAAATTAAGTTTATTTCTTTTATTATTCGATATATTTTTTATTTACATTTCAAATGATTTCCCCTTTTCTGGCCCCCACTTCCCAAAAGTCCCATAAGCCCCCTTCCCTCCCCCTGTTCTCCCACCCACCCCTTCCCACTTCCCTGTTCTGGTTTTGCCCTATACTGTTACACTGAGTCTTTCCAGAACAAGGGGCCACTCCTTCGTTCCTCTTGTATCTTATTTGATGTGTGGGTTATGTTTTGGGTATTCCAGTTTTCTAGGTTAATATTCACTTATCAGTGAGTGCATACCATAATTGATCTTTTGAGACTGGGTTACCTCACTTAGTATGATGTTCTCCCACTCCATCCATTTGCCTAAGAATTTCATGAACTCATTGTTTCTAATGGCTGAATAGTTTTTTGTTTGTTTGTTTGTTTTAATTTCTTTATTTTTTATTAAGTTTATTTTTAAATATTTTATTTTTAATGATACTTTAAATGGGATACGTTTTCTTAATTGGAATAATTTCATACAGGATAATTTTTCTAATTTGATTTAAAAATAGCTAACCCTTCTACAAAAAAATTTAAAGTCTTTTATATGATCACTACTTTTGTGACTCACCTATCAAACACCCTAGGTCAAGGATTCAAGGACATGTGATTTATTTGAGAGATAACATTCAGCAGAACTCTAAGGGGCCCAGGGACAAAAAGTACACACCTCTTGCAATTTAAACAGGTAAAAGATTTCTCCACTGCTATAACAGTTTACTGGATATAGACTCTGCTTAGATAAAGAGTCAGTGTCCTACATTGTCATAAGCCTTCAGCAGAGAACTCACTAGTGGAAGATTCCTGCCAAAAGCAATAATTCAGTTTTTCAATCAGATGTATGATAGGGAGAGGAAGACTCTGGCTGCTAAAGAGAATCTTCAGGGAGAGAAAAGTTATGTATGGCAGTCATATTGCCACGAGGGTATACAGGAACATTCATGTTGGCTTCAGATACCTTGACATATATATTTAGTGTCATGTGCATGATCTTCTGCTGGCCCAAAGTTTCACATGTCTTCTCTCCCTCTTCTGCTCTGATTGATACACTCCAGATTGCTATAAATTTGAAGTCAGGCTTGATTTGAAGAGAAAAGCATCCTAAGACTGGAAAGGGAGTGGATAAACCTCCAAAACTGCTGGATTCACCTGCATTTTTACTTACCTACACAGAAAATATGTAAGTACAAAAACTAAGTTTTTCTTTAGAGAGCTCACTCCCTACTTCCATACATATTCTCAATCCATATGAACCAAGTTGTGAATAGGCAATTTAGTTCAAATGTTGAAATTAAAATCATCTACAGTGAGTACCAACAATTTTTTAATGGGATAAATAGAAAATATTCCAGACTTTGTGAACTACTAAGCAAGAGGTAACTAGTTACATAACAAGGTAATATATACATATATATCCTTATATAGACATTAAAGCTACATACATATATGTATATATATATGTAAAGCTATAAGTACATATATAGCATTAAAGTCTATTATATATGATCATAATTCTATGACTCATATATCAAAGATCCTAAATCAAAGATTCAGTATGTATGTATGTGTTTATATATGCAAATACAAAGTTTAAAATGAAACAACTTAATATTCTTTTAGTAAAGGTATACTAATAGGAAAATTAGCATTACTTTTGTTTTGGGGCAGAGCTAATATTTCACTTAAATGGAATTAAATCACTCTTTCTCATGATCAAAATAAGCTATAAATGTTCCTCTGTTACCATTGATCTATAATGAGATTTTGCCCACTTCCTCTTTTAAAATGTCCTTTCACATGATAGGCATTACCACATACTGATATTAATTCATAAGCATATAATTTTAATTGAGCATATCCATCATTGGGAAGGCATTTATAAATTCTATTAGGTTCTTCCGCTTTGATACCTGTCTCTCAGTATGCCACGACAATGTTGATTAATCACATCCAATTAAACATTAGGTGGAAGCACTTCAAATGAATTTTGATATATAAAAATTCTCTTTTTCCTCATTTTGCAGCTAGAAAATGTGACAAGAGCTATATTAGATGTATTTGGATAATACATTGTTATAGATTTGTCTGTGATTAGGGATTTTTACTGTATACTCTTCAACAAAGCAGCAAGTATGTAATATGGGTTGACATTACTTACAATTCTAGGAATGCTAGCTCTCACCAAGGTAACTTTATAGTGGCTTCATTTTAACACCAGTACTGTTCAGCTTTGTAAATTCCTTACACATTACACTATACTGTAAATTTCGTGATACAATATTATCAAGTCTTCAGGAAAAAGAAATTAATCCCCAAAGCATGCAATGTTCTATAACAGCCAAAATTTATTTTTTGAGTTGGAAAAACTTTTGACATCAAGCATAAGATTAAACAATTACTGTGAAACACCACTCCCGTTAAGCTGTCAGATTTGCTCTGGTAGGGCAAATCAGGATAATTGGCTAATATCTGTTTGTAAAAAGGACAGTGATTAATTTCAGAACAATGAATGATGTTCAGTTGACACCACCAACTTAATAACAATTGCTAGATCCAAATATTTCTTGCAAAGACTGTACAATGTATAATACACTGAGCAGGCACATGCTCTAAATATTTCAGAAGCTTTACATTTTGATCTCACAAAACTATTTCTCTGTACATCACCATCTTCATTTATAACACAAATTATTGTATTCCACTTCAGGTTATACTAAACCCTTTCCCTAAATTACTTTTAAAAAACAGGAAAAGGAAAAAGAAAAAAAAACTAGTTACCTGCTAATGTTCTATACACATTCTTTATTCTGCTCAAGCTTGGGGTTGCCTTCTCTAAACAAAACAAAACAAAACAAAACAAATAACAAAGCAATTTGGTAACATCTGTCAAGTAACCACGTAACCAAAATAACTTTTCGAAATTGTTCTCCTTATTTTATTGACTGTTGATGTTGTTCCAAAACTAACTTCCCTTGCAGCTGTTCTTTCCAAGATTCCAAGAATCACAAACAACCCTTTTGTTCTAAGCACATTTCTTTGGTTGTTGTCACCAAACATGACTTCAGCTCATGATCAGTAAGCATGATTTTCAGCTGAGTTAACAGATACACCATTTGCAAGTTTACTTTGGTTAGTGCTTCCTGATCCCTTCTCCCTGCTGGCAAAAAGAAAATCAACCATAATGAAGCATTTCCCTTTACATTTGTCTGGTTTGCTCCTGTATTGCTTTCTTGTGCATTGGCAATATTGTAATGAATATTTATTCTGCCAACGCCATTCACTACCCTTTGTAGTGAATACTTTGGATAGTAAACATGGTGTTTTGACACTAAAAGCACTAATAAATAATTCATACCCTATGTTTTAAAAGTGAGACAGAACATATTAGTTTCCTGTGGCTATTATAATAAATTGCTGTAAAACCAGTGGCTTACATTAACACAAATTATTTCATTCTGGTTTGGAGAACAAGAAGTCTGAAATGGACTAAATCTAAGGCAGTCATAGAGACAGTTACTGCTAAGGTCTTCAGGGAAGCATCTTCTTTACATCTTCCCATGGTTGGAGGCTGTTCAAACAACTTTGCTGGGACTAGCTAGAATCTCTCCACACTGTTTCTATTACTACATAATCTTTGCTATCACTTCCCTATGTCACTGTTGTAACCATCATTGTGGTTTCACTGATGACACCAGGTAACTGAGGAAAATCTTCCTGTCTTAAAAATCTTTAATTTGATTATATGTGCCAGGTCAGGTAATATATGGAAATTGGGACACAAAGATGGTTGTGATATTCAGACTCTCATATGTTTAAATATACAATTCTCATTCTGACATACTGGGCATATGCACAGAAAGGAAATATATAGGTCATTACAGAACAAGAGGCATTTGAAGTGATGACATATTACAAGTTCATCATTGCATCATTTCAACAGGACTTGTGCTGAGGAGAATGCTAACAGGGCATTGCTGAAAATTCGGTCCTACTCTGGTAGTAAGAAAGCCTCCAAAGGTGATATGTAAATGAGTAGGTTTGGCTTTATGTCACATTGAAATCTAAGTGTCATCAATGTTTGTAGATCAAGAAACAGTGGTGGGGATCAGCCTGGGCGGCAACACCACATCTCCAGGTCCTGCAAGAGGCAAGAGGGGCTTCTGGGCAGCCAGCGGGGAGAAGTTGGTGTGCTCCGGTGAATCCAGGGGGCCCCAGCAGGAGCCTTCAGGTGCCTGCTTTGGGATCTGAACAGCCTGGCCCACAGCACTAGGTCTCCAAGAAGTGCAGGAGACCTGGTGTGCACCCAGAGGTACTCTGGGAGCTCACAGCACAGTTCGTTCCTGTGGCACAGAGCTTAGGCATCAGTCCTGAGGCCTCTGGCGGTAGCCCTCAGACCCCTCTGCTTCCAGATCCAGATCAGCCTGGGCAGCAACACCACATCTCCAGGTCCTGAAAGAGGCAAGAGGGGCTTCCAGGCGGCCAGCAGGGAGAAGTCGGTATGCTCCCTTGAATCCAGCGGTCCCCAGCAGGAGCCTTCAGGTGCCTGCTTTGGGATCTGAACAGCCTGGACCACAGCACTCAGTCTCCAGGAAGTGCAGGAGACCTGGTATGCACCCAGAGGCAGTCTGGGAGCTCACAGCACAGCTTGCTCCTGTGGCACAGAGCTTAGGTTCCAGTCCTGAGGCCTCTGGTGGGAGCCCTCAGTTTTCTCCACTTCCAGATCCAGATCAGCCTGGGCGGCAACATCATATCTCCAGGTTGGGCAAGAGGCAAGAGGAGCTTCCCAGTGGCCAGCAGGGTGAAGTAGGTGTGCTCTGGTGAATCCAGCAGGCCCAGCGGGAGCCTTCAGGTGTCTGCTTCAGGATCTGAACAGCCTGGGCAACAGCACTCTGTCTCCAGGCAGTGCAGGAGGTAATCTGTGCACCAGAGGCCACCTGGGAAGGGGAAGCTTGCACTGGTGAGTCCAGCATTGACAAGACCAACTAACACCAATGAGAACTAGATGGCAAAAGGCAAATGCAGGAACATCACTAACAGAAATCAAGGCAATATGGCAACATCTGAACCCAATTCTCCTTTACCAACATGTCCTGGATGCCCCATCACACCAGTAAAACAAGACTTGGATTTAAAATCACTGGTCATGATGCTGGTACAGGAACACATGAAGGACATACTTAAAGAAATTCAGGAGAAAATGGATCAAAAGTTAGAAGCCTTTGCAAGGGAAACACAAAAATCACTGAAAGAAATCCAGGAGAATACAAAAGCCAATAATGGAGAAACGCAAAAAAAAAAAAAAAAGAAATACAGGAGAACTTTGGTCAACAGACTGAGGTCATGAAAGAGGAAACACAAAAATCTCTTAAAGAGATACAGGAAAGCACAAACAAGCAAGTGAAGGAGCTAAGCAAAACCATCCAGGATCTAAAATCAGAAGTAGAAACAACTAAAAAAACTCAAAGGGAGACAACTTTGGAGATAGAAAGCCTTAGGAAGAAATCAGGGGACATAGATGCAAGTATCAACAACAGAATACAAGAGATAGAAGAAAGAATCTCAGATGCTGAAGATACCATAGAAACCATGGACTCAACAGTTAAAGAAAATGCAAAATGCAAAAAGCTTGTAACCCAAAATATCCAGGAAATCCAGGACACAATGAGAAGACCAAACCTAAGGATTATAGGCAGAGATGAGAGTGAAGATTTACGACTTAAAGGGCCAGCAAATATCTTCAATAAAATTATGGAAGAAAACTTCCCTAACCTAAAGAGAGAGATGTCCATGAATATACAAGAAGCCTACAGAACTCCAAACAGACTGGACCAGAACAGAAATACCTCCCGTCACATAATAATCAAAACACCAAATGTTCTAAACAAAGAAAGAATATTAAAGGCAGTAAGAGAAAAAGGCCAAGTAACATATAAAGGAAGACCTATCAGAATCACAGCAGACTTTTCACCTGAGACTATGAAGGCTAGAAGATCCTGGACAGATCTCATGCAGACTCTAAGAGAACACAAATGCCAGCTGAAACTATTATATCCAGCAAAGCTCTCAATCACCGTGGAGGGAGAAACTAAGGTATTCCATGACAAAACCAAGTTTACCCAATATCTATCTAACCAAGATACCAATATCTATCTATCTAAACCCAGCCCTACAAAGGATAATAGGAGGAAAACACCAATACAAGGAGGGAAACTTCACCCTGGAAAAAGCAAGATAGTAACCTTTCATCAAACCCAAAAGACGTTAACCAATCAAATTTAAAAAATAACGTCAAAAATGACAGGAAGTAACAATCACTATTCCTTAATATCTCTTAACATCAATGGACCCAATGCCCCAATAAAAAGACACAGACTAACTGACTGGATACGTAAAGAGGACCCTACATTTTGCTGCTTACAGGAAACACACCTCAGGGTCAAAGACAAACACTACCTTAGAGTAAAAGGCTGGAAGACAATTTTACAAGCAAATGGTCTCAGGAAACAAGCTGGAGTAGCCATTTTAATATCAGATAAAATTGACTTTCAACCCTAAGTCATCAAAAGAAACTCTGAGGGACACTTTTGCTGGTCAAAGGAAAAATACAACAAGAAGAACTCTCAATCCTGAACATCTATGCTCCAAATGCAAGGGCACCCTCTTTCGTAAAAGAAACTTTATTAAAGCTCAAAGCACGGGCGGCGGCGGCAGCAGTGGATGGTCCAGCTGAAGGGCCATCAGCGGTGGAACCTAGGCAACACAGGTTCCAGTTGGGCCCTGCGCCCACGACCACTGACCTTCGCTGACCAGCCGGGCGGCAAGCAGCTGCGGTTCTGCGGAGCCTTTCGCTGCACGGAAGCCACTTCAGAACTCGGCTTCCCACCAGTCAGGAGAGGCTCACCTCCATCTTGATTTCAGACTCCTGAGATCGGACAGACTGAGGTACACAAACATAATCCGAGGCCCAACACCGCAGGGGTCTGAGCCCGACGGGCGTTGGCCTGCACTCAGGCCCTGGGCTGTGCGGGTGGCCATCGGGCTGCCAACCCAGCCAGGAGGTCTTTTTGCCCTGGCCGCGCACGCGCCGCCATTTTGCCTACAGGACCCAGAGTGCTCGGGAGGGCAGAGACGGCTAACAAGCGTAGCCTGAGGCTAAGAAAATGGGGGTCTAGGCCCCAAAAGGCACAGGACTGACCCCAAGAACTGGGCAGCTTGGTGGGCCATCTGTGTGTCAACCCGCCCAGGAGATTGTTAGCACAACAGACTCTCCCGGTGCTTTCGGGGAGCACGGAAGCACACGCGGGCCATCCGGGTCACCTGGCGGACCTAATTAACAGTCATAGCCCTAGGGGAACTTTGCTCGGACCTTGGCCCCCGGGGCTTTTGCCTGGACTCAGGGCCTGGGCGACCAGGCTAACCTTGTGTGCGCCAGCCCGGTTGAGGAATCAGCTGCCCAGCAGAGTGCGCAGAACACAGGGGAGGTCACAGCAGCATACACCATCGGCACTCCCTGGGGGTGCACACGGGCTCCATCTGGTCCACAGACACAATCTGGGGCAAGGCCTCAGGCAGAAGCACTCAGCTAAACTCTCTCCGCTTCAGATCAGCCTGGGCGGCCACACCACATCTCCAGGTCCCTCAAGAGGCTAGCGGGGGCTTCCGGGCGGCCAGCTGGGAGAAGTCAGTGTGCTCCGGTGGATCCTGTGGGCCCCAGCGGGAGCCTTCGGGTGCCTGCTTCGGGATCTGAACAGCCTGGACAGCAGCACCCTGTCTACAGGCAGTGCAGGGTGTAAGCTGTGCACCAGAGGCCAACGGGGAGGGGGCAGCTTGCACTGGTGAGTCCAGCACTGACAAGACCAAGTAACACCAGTGAGAGCTAGATGGCAAAAGGCAAACGCAGGAACGTCACTAACAGAAATCAAGGCAATATGGAAACATCTGAACCCAATTCTCCTCTACCAGCATGTCCTGGATACCCCATCACACCAGTAAAACAAGACTTGGATTTAAAATCACTGGTCATGGTGCTGGTACAGGAACACATGAAGGACATACTTAAAGAAATTCAGGAGAAAATGGATCAAAAGTTAGAAGCCCTTGCAAGGGAAACACAAAAATCATTGAAAGAAATCCAGGAGAATACAAAAGCCAACAAGGAAGAAATGCAAAAAACAATTAAAGAAATACAGGAGAACTTTGGTCAACAGGCTGAGGTCATGAAAGACAAAACACAAAAATCTCTTAAAGAAATACAGGAGAACTTTGGTCAACAGGCTGAGGTCATGAAAGAGAAAACACAAAAATCTCTTAAAGAATTACAGGAAAGCACAGACAAGCAAGTGAAGGAGCTAAGCAAAACCATCCAGGATCTAAAATCAGAAGTAGAAACAACTAAGAAAACTCAAAAGGAGACGACTTTGGAGATAGAAAGCCTTGGGAAGAAATCAGGGGACAGAGATGCAAATATCAACAACAGAATACAAGAAATAGAAGAAAGAATCTCAGATGCTGAAGATTCCATAGAAACCATGGACTCAACAGTTAAAGAAAATGCAAAATGCAAAAAGCTTGTAACCCAAAATATCCAGGAAATCCAGGACACAATGAGAAGACCAAACCTAAGGATTATAGGCATAGATGAGAGTGAAGATTTACAACTTAAAGGGCCAGCAAATATCTTCAATAAAATTATGGAAGAAAACTTCCCTAACCTAAAGAGAAAGATGCCCATGAATATACAAGAAGCCTACAGAACTCCAAACAGACTGGACCAGAACAGAAATACTTCCCGTCACATAATAATCAAAACACCAAATGTTCTAAACAAAGAAAGAATATTAAAGGCAGTAAGAGAAAAAGGCCAAGTAACATATAAAGGAAGACCTATCAGAATCACAGCAGACTTTTCACCTGAGACTATGAAGGCTAGAAGGTCCTGGGCAGATCTCATGCAGACTCTAAGAGAACACAAATGCCAACCAAAACTACTATATCCAGCAAAACTCTCAATCACCATAGATGGAGAAAATAAGATATTTCACGACAAAACCAAGTTTACCCAATATCTATCCACAAACCCAGCCCTAAAAAGGATAATAGGAGGACAACACCAATACAAGGAGGGAAACTTCACCCTGGAAAAAGCAAGATAGTAACCTTTCATCAAACCCAAAAGAAGTTAAGCAATCAAATTTAAAAAATAACGTCAAAAATGATAGGAAGTAACAATCACTATTCCTTAATATCTCTTAACATCAATGGACTTAATGCCCCAATAAAAAGACACAGACTAACTGAATGGATACGTAAACAGGACCCTACATTTTGCTGCTTACAGGAAACACACCTCAGGGTCAAAGACAAACACTACCTTAGAGTAAAAGGCTGGAAGACAATTTTACAAGCAAATGGTCTCAGGAAACAAGCTGGAGTAGCTATTTTAATATCAGATAAAATTGACTTTCAACCCAAAGTCATCAAAAGAGACTCTGAGGGACATTTCTTGCTGGTCACAGGAAAAATACAACAAGAAGAACTCTCAATCCTGAACATCTATGCTCCAAATGCAAGGGCACCCTCTTTCATAAAAGAAACGTTATTAAAACTCAAAGCACACATTGCACCTAACACAATAATTGTGGGTGACTTCAACACTGCACTTTCCTCAATGGACTGATCAGGAAAACAGAAACTAAACAAGGACACAATAAAACTAATTGAAGCTTTGGACCAATTAGATTTAACTGATATATATAGAACATTCTATCCTAAAACAAAAGAATATACCTTTTTTTCAGCACCCCATGGTACCTTCTCCAAAATCGACCATATAATTGGTCACAAGACAGACCTCAACAAATATAAGAAGATCGAACTAATGCCATGCCTCCTATCTGATCACTATGGAGTAAAAGTGGTCTTCAATAGCAACAGAAACAATAGAAAACCCACATACACATGGAAATTGAACAATACTCTACTCAATGATACCTTGGTCAAGGAAGAAATAAAGAAAGAAATTAAAGACTTTTTAGAACACAATGAAAATGAAAACACAACATACCCAAATCTATGGGACACAATGAAAGCAGTGCTAAGAGGAAAACTCATAGCCCTGAGTGCCTCCAAAAAGAAAATGGAGAGAGCATACATTACCAGCTTAATGACACACCTGAAAGCCCTAGAACAAAAAGAAGCTATTTCACCCAGTAGGAGGAGAAGGCAGGAAATCATCAAACTCAAGGCCGAAATCAATCAAGTAGAAACAAAGAGAACCATACAAAAAATCAACAAAACCAGGAGCTGGTTCTTTGAGAAAATCAACAAGATAGATAAACCCTTAGCCAGACTGACCAAAGGGCACAGAGAAAGTATCCAAATTAATAAACTTAGAAATGAAAAGGGAGATATAACAACGGAAACTGAGGAAATCCAAAAAATCATCAGATCCTACTACAAGAGCCTGTACTCAACACAACTGGAGAATCTGGAGGAAATGGACAATTTCCTTGACAGATACCAAATACCAAAATTAAATCAGGACCAACTAGACCATCTAAACAGTCCCATAATGCCTAAAGAAATAGAAGGAGTCATAGAAATTCTTCCAACCAAAAAAAGCACAGGACCAGATGGTTTCAGTGCAGAATTCTACCAGACCTTCAAAGAAGAGTTAACACCAATACTCTTCAAACTATTCCACAAAATAGAAACAGAAGGAACACTACCCAATTCCTTCTATGAAGCCACAATTACGCTGATACCAAAGCCACACAAAGATCCAGCAAAGAAAGAGAACTTCAGACCAATTTCCCTTATGAACATTGATGCAAAAATACTCAATAAAATTCTTGCCAACCGAATCCAAGAACACATCAAAACGATCATCCACCATGATCAAGTAGGCTTTATCCCAGGAATGCAGGGTTGGTTCAATATATGGAAATCCATCAATACAATCCACTACATAAACAAACTCAAAGAAAAAAACCACATGGTCATTTCATTGGATGCTGAAAAAGCATTTGACAAAATTCAGCATCCTTTCATGCTTAAAGTCTTGGAGAGAACAGGAATTCAAGGCCCATACCTAAACATAGTAAAAGCAATATACAGCAAACCGGTAGCCAGCATCAAACTAATTGGAGAGAAACTTGAAGCAATCCCACTGAAATCAGGGACCAGACAAGTCTGCCCCCTTTCTCCTTATCTTTTCAATATTGTACTTGAGGTACTAGCTCGGGCAATTTGACAACATAAGGAGGTCAAAGGGATACAAATTGGAAAGGAGGAAGTCAAACTATCATTATTTGCAGACGACATGATAGTCTACCTAAGTGACCCAAAAAACTCCACTAGAGAGCTCCTACAGCTGATAAACAACTTCAGCAAAGTGGCAGGTTATAAAATCAACTCCAGCAAATCAGTGGCCTTCCTATATTCAAAGGATAAGCAGGCTGAGAAAGAAATTAGGGAAATGACCCCCTTCACAATAGCCACAAACAGTATAAAGTATCTTGGGGTGACTCTTACCAAACATGTGAAAGATCTGTAGGACAAGAACTTCAAGACTCTGAAGAAGGAAATGGAAGAAGACCTCAAAAAATGGGAAAACCTCCCATGCTCATGGATTGGTAGAATCAATATAGTTAAAATGGCCATTTTGCCAAAAGCAATATACAGATTCAATGCAATACCCATCAAAATCCCAACTCAATTCTTCACAGAGTTAGAAAGAGCAATTATCAAATTCATCTGGAACAACAAAAAACCCGGGATAGCTAAAACTATTCTCAGCAACAAAAGAAAATCTGGGGGAATCAGTATCCCTGACCTCAAGCAATACTACAGAGCAATAGTGTTAAAAACTGCATGGTATTGGTACAGTGACAGGCAGGAGGATCAATGGAACAGGATTGAAGATCCAGAAATGAACCCACACACCTATGGCCACTTGATCCTCGACAAAGAGGCTGAAAACATCCAATGGAAAAAAGATAGCCTTTTCAACAAATGG
This sequence comes from Apodemus sylvaticus, assembly GCF_947179515.1. NCBI lineage: Eukaryota > Metazoa > Chordata > Mammalia > Rodentia > Muridae > Apodemus > Apodemus sylvaticus. Next base: position 85,223,720 of record NC_067481.1, on the reverse strand, counting down.
TGCTGGTTCAACTGGAGGTCAGCATGCAGAAGAATGCGAATTGATCCATCCTTGTCTCCTTGTACTAAGCTCAAATCCAAATGGATCAAGGGCCTCCACATAAAGCCAGACACTCTGAAGCTAATAGAAAAGAAACTGGGGAAGACCCTTGAGGACATCGGTACAGGGAGAAAGTTTCTGAACAGAACACCAATAGCATATGCTCTAAGAGCAAGAATTGACAATTGGGACCTCATAAGGTTACAGAGTTTCTGTAAGGCAAAGGACACCATCAAGAGGACAGATCGGCAACCAACAAATTGGGAAAAGATCTTCACCAATCCTACATCAGATAGAGGGCTAATATCCAATATATATAAAGAACTCAAGAAGTTAGACTCCAGAAAACCAAACAACCCTATTAAAAATGGGGTACAGAGTTAAACAAAGAATTCTCACCTGAAGAACTTCGGATGGCGGAGAAGCATCTTAAAAAATGCACAAATTCATTAGTCATTAGGGAAATGCAAATCAAAACAACCCTAAGATTTCATCTTACACCAGTCAGAATGGCTAAGATTAAAAATTCAGGAGACAGCAGGTGTTGGAGAGGGTGTGGTGAAAGAGGAACACTCCTCCACTGCTGGTGGGGTTGCAAATTGGTACAACCACTCTGGAAATCAGTCTGGCGGTTCCTCCGAAAACTGGGCACCTCACTTCCAGAAGATCCTGCTATACCACTCCTGGGCATATACCCAGAGGATTCCCCACCATGTAATAAGGATACATGCTCTACTATGTTCATAGCAGCCCTATTTATAATTGCCAGATGCTGGAAAGAACCCAGGTATCCCTCAACAGAAGAGTGGATGCAAAAAATGTGGTATATCCACACAATGGAGTACTATTCAGCCATTAGAAACAATGAATTCATGAAATTCTTAGGCAAATGGATGGAGCTAGAGAACATCATACTAAGTGAGGTAACCCAGACTCAAAAGGTGAATCATGGTATGCACTCACTAATAAGTGGTTATTAACCTAGAAAACTGGAATACCCAAAACATAATCCACACATCAAATGAGATACAAGAAGAAAGGAGGAGTGGTCCCTGGTTCTGGAAAGACTCAGTGAAACAGTATTCGGCAAAGCCAGAACGGGGAACTGGGAAGGGGTGGGAGGGAGGACAGGGGAAGAGAAGGGGGCTAATGGGGTAGAGAGGGTGCTTGCGGGCCTTTCGGGGAGTGGGGGGCTAGAAAAGGGGAAATCATTTGAAATGTAAATAAAAATATATCGAATAAAAAAAAGAAAGAAAGAAAAAGAAAGAAACAGTGGTGGGGATAGGTGGTTTGTCTGCCAGCCCGCCGGGTGTGGGCCTGTATCCTGCCCAGAGAGCAACAGAAGGAGAGAAGCCCCTTGGCCATATTCGCTGCCTGCAGGGACAGAAAAGGGTCACTAGGTACAGAAAAGGGTCACTAGGTACTGAATCATCCTGAGCTTTAGATCCCTGGTGGTGCAAACTGCCAGGGGTCTGCCTGCACTAAGGAACTGAGCACATAGGCAGGTTTGTCTGTCAGCCCACCGGGCTCAGGGCCTTGTCCTGCCCAGAGGGCAGCAGAAAGAGCGCCGTGGCCATAGTCGCTCCCTGGTGGGACGGAAAAGGGTCAAGAGGTACTGTATCACCCTGAGCTTTAGATCTAGGGTGGTGCAAATCGCCAGGGGTCTGCCTGCACCAAAGAACTGAACACATAGGTGGTGTGTCTGCCAGCCCGCTGGGCATGGGACCTGTTATCCTGCCCGGAGAGCATGGGACTTGTTATCCTGCCCAGAGAGCAGTAGAGGAAGAGATTCCCTGCGGCCAGAGTCGCTCCCTGCCAGGATAGAAAAGCATCACTAGGTACTAGATCACCCTGAGCTTTAGATCTCTGGGGGTGCAAATCTCCAGGGGTCTGCCTGCACTCAGGAACTGAGCACATAGGCGGTTCATCTGCAAGCCAGTCCATCGCACGACCTGTGTCCTATGTGAGAATCAACAGAGGGAGTGACCCCCACCACACCATCTTAGCTCCATAATAGAGCAGACAGAGAACACCTGGTTGACCTTGACAACCTAAGTATAACATTGCTTGAGGCAAGACTGTGCAGGGCTCCAAGGCACAAAAGAGGAAGGCAGCATATCAGTAATCTGTGCCAGAGGAAACCCAGTCATCCAGTGTTGCAGAAATAACCTTAAAGATCCACAGTAGGTTGAAGCATCAGCCAGTGACAATAAGACCATCTTACACCAGGGAGAACCAGATAGCTAAAGGCGAACGTAGGAATGTTACTAACAGAACCAAGGCATTATGGCAGCATCTAAACTGAATTCTCCAACAATAGCAAGTCCTGGATACCCCAACACACCAGAAAAACAAGATTTGGATTTAAAATCACTGGTCATGATGCTGGTACAGGAACACATGAAGGACATACTTAAAGAAATTCAGGAGAAAATGGATCAAAAATTAGAAGCCCCTACAAGGGAAACACAAAAATCATTGAAAGAAATTCAGGAGAATACAAAAGCCAATAGGAGGAAATGCAAAAATCACTTAAAGAAATACAGGAGAACTTTGATCAACAGGCAGAAGTCATGAAAGAGGAAACAAAAAAAAAAAATCTCTAAAAGAATTAAAGGAAAACACAAACAAGAAAATGACAGAACTGAGCAAAAACTTCCAGGATCTAAAAACAGAAGTAGAAACAACTAAGAAAGCACAAAGGGAGACAACTTTGAAGATAGAAAACCTTGGGGAGAAATCAGGGACCATAGATGCAAATATCAACAACAGAATACAAGAGATAGAAGAAAGAAGCTCAGATGCTGAGGATACCATAGAAACCATGGACTCAACAGTTAAAGAAAATGCAAAATGCAAAAAGCTTGTAACCCAAAATATCCAGGAAATCCAGGACACAATGAGAAAGCCAAATCTAAGGATTATAGGCATTGATGAGAGTGAAGATTTACAACTTAAAGGGCCAGCAATTATCTTCAACAAAATTATGGAAGAAAATTTCCCTAACCTAAAGAGAGAGATGCCCATGAATATACAAGAAGCCTACAGAACTCCAAACAGACTGGACCAGAACAGAAATACATCCCATCACATAATAATCAAAACCCCAAATGTACTAAACAAAGAAAGAATACTTAGGGCAGTAAGAGAAAAAGGGCAAGTAACATATAAAGGAAGACCTATCAGAATCACACCAGACTTCTCACCAGAGACCATGAAAGCTAGAAGATCCTGGGCGGAGCTCATGCAGAGTCTAAGAGAACACAAATGCCAGCTGAGACTACTATACCCAGCGAAACTCTCAATTACTATAGATGGAGAAAACAAGATATTCCATGACAAAAACAAATTTACACAATATCTTTCCACAAACCCAGCCCTACAAAGGATAATAGGGGGAAAACACCATTACAATGAGGGAAACTATACCCTGGAAAAATCAGGATATTAAGCTTCTTTCATCAAACCCAAAAGAAGATAACCACACAAGTATAAAATTAACATCAAAAATGATAGGAAGCAATAACCACTACTCCTTAATATCTCTGAACATCAATGGACTCAATTCCCCAATAAAAGGACATAGACTAATAGACTGGTTACATAAATAGGACCCTACATTTTGCTGAATACCCAAGACATAATTCACATATTAAATGATGTCCAAAAAGAATGGAGGAGTGGCCCCCTGGTTCTGGAAAGACTCAATGCAGCAGTATAGGGGAATTCCAGAACAGGGAAGTGGGAAGAGGTAGATGGAGGAACAGGGGGAGGGAAGAGGGCTGATGGGACTTTTGGGGAGTGGGGACCCAGAAAAGGGGAAATCATTTGAAATGTAAATAAAAAATATATCAAAACAAAGCAAGAAAGCAAGAAAGCAAGAAAGCAAGAAAGCAAGAAAGCAAGCAAGCAAGCAAGCAAGCAAGCAAGCAAGCAAGCAAGAAAGAAAGAAAGAAAGAAAGAAAGAAAGAAAGAAAGAAAGAAAGAAAGAAAGAAAGAAAGAAAGAAAGAAAGAAAGAAAGAGAGAAAGAAAGAAAGAAAACAGTGGTGGGGGAGCTGAGGTATAAATGGCTTTGATGGTAAAATGCCCATTACAGAAGCCTGAGAATCCTAGCAGTTTGGAACCTGAAGGTAACACCCTAATAGAAGCAGAGGGAGTGGGGAGGGGATAGCAGGTTTCCAGGTTGGGGGACTGGGAAAGGCAACATTTGTAATGTAAATAAAAAAAATCCACTACAAACAAATGTAAAAAAAAAAGTGAAATCTTTCAGGGTCCCAAGGCATACACCTAACTGTCAGGCCAGTGCAGTTTGAATGTTGAATGTTTGAGTACTTGATTCCCAGCTTATGGTGATATAGCCAGAGGACGGACGTGAAACCCTTGCTTGAGATAACAGGTTACTGGGTATGGGCCTTTATGATTTCTAACCTTGCCTCATTTCCAGCCTTCTCTACATTTTTGACTGTGGATTTCATGTGATGGCGACACTGTTTTCTTCCCACTGTGCCTTCCGCACAATACTGGCTGCTTCACTTCAAATCATAAGCAAAAATAAGCCCCGTCTCTTTCAAGCTACTTCTTGGTCTCAGCAATGAGAAAAGGAACCAAGACATTAGCTGCATTTAACCACTAGGGCCTAGTTTCCTGACTTCCAAAATAAGTCTCCAAACAGCCCAAAAGTCAGATCTGTAGATTCACTTCAGACCACCCCCAAGCAACTAAAACAACAGCAACAGTAATCTGACATTTAAAATAAGAAAGCTTGCGTGAAAACTTTGCTTTTCTATTTCTTCACATCACATCTGAAGATTTGGCAACTTTGGGTCTAACAATATTCCCACAATGCAATTTACCTTTTTAATGGAGCAAAGGATTTCCTTCTAGCTAACGAATCTTACATGCTATTGAATATGTGACTCAAGTTTCTTAGCCCTCTAATTTTCCTATCAAACCCTTTAAACAATTCATTTTAGTCTGTAAATGTTCAATCTTCTGTCATACAGACTCATTTCCTTTGTGTCTGCTCTATTCCCGCCTAAAACATGGCACCATAGTACAGTGGTTTTCTACCTTCCAAATGCCTAGTAACTCTTGAATATAATTACTCGTGTTGGGATGACCCCAAACCACAAAATTATTTTGTTGCTATGCAATAACTGTAATTTTGGTACTGTTATGTATCATAATGTAAATACCTGTGTTTTTCAATGGTTTTAGGCAATTCTGCTGCCCCTTCTCCTCCTCTTCCTCCTCCTTCTCTTTCTTCTTTTGTCTGGCTTCACCTCTTGTTCTGTGCTACCCTGCAAGCTTATAGGCAGTTCTTTTGTCTTCAGTTTTCATCTTGCCTTAGGAGTTTTGTGATTACAAATGCATACTGCTGCATCTAATTTTTTTTAAATGATTTCAAGGAATCCAATCTTTGATCATCAGGTGTGATGATACCCTTTTATCTGCTAAGCCATACGTTTGGCCTCTTTTGGGAAAGTATATTAGTAGACACACCCCAAACAAGCGTTTGGTTTAGGTAACATGTTACATAATCATACAAGTGTTGCAAAGTACCTGTACACTTTAATGCTCAACCTTCCCTTTGTTGTTGTCATGCAAAAACGTTGAAAGGCAAAAAAGGCTAGCTTATGGTCTTCCCAGTCATATGTTTATAAAAAGTTACTGATAGGTACATGTTCTTTGCAAAACTACAGTTTATGAACACTAAATAACTGAATGTTCAAAACAGTACAGCAGTGGGATTAATTGAAAGATGAGAGATAGTTACTCGTCTGGCTCTTGTTTTTCAATGAAATCGACATTACAACTAGAATTAAATTAAAGTTTAAATTAATAAGAGTTCCTTTCGATCCTTTTGGCCATCAGTCATATTTGTACCAGTCCTAGAGGTTTCCCATGTAACCTCAAGGATTTCAGTATACCTCTCCTTTCTGCATGGTTGCCAGAGAGACAAGTCAGTAGAGATGGCGATTTCAGACTCACTTGTGGCCTTCTGTCCTGGACCATGTGGGACATATGACGGATTTTGTGGAATTCGTGAGCTCACAGGTGTCAGCTCACGAAGACAAGCAAAAGAAATTATTAAGCGTTTCAGACATTTCTCACAACCTAAGCCAGACAGTACTGACTGATTTGTAAGAGGACCATAAGAAGTCACTGCTGATGTTTCTACTTATAAGTAGGTGAGTGTGTGTGTGTGTGTTCACATCCCACTGAGTGTTTGTTATGCAGTGAACCTTAGCATTTGTAGAGTTGCAGGTTACTAATAGAAGCATCTCTACACATGTCACCTTTCCTTCTCCAGAACTGCTTACACACTCATTTGACTTGCATTTTCTGTCCTGTGACTATAGTTACATTTATATTAAAAAGGAATAAAAAAACATGCCCAATTGAAGAAATTACAAAAAGATAATGTTTCTCTCGTCAGTTCTGATTAGCTCTAATCTGCCTCTCCAGAAGGAAAGGACATGACATTGAACATCGAGTCTCTATTCAGAAAGCTGATCCTTAATAGTGCTGAGAGAGGGGGAAAAAAGGATTCTTTTGATCTTGTATTTTAATCTTAAATTTTAATTTGCCCATAAAAATTTAATAACTGTCCTCTAGGTTTCAAAGTGAATAGAATTAAATATTTTGCCCACGCTGCATATTACACATGTAACTTAAGATTCTTTTGTGTCTGCAAGAGCTTTGAAGCCCGCTTATTAAATTAGTAATGACCACTGGTCAAGGGATGTCAACCTTTTTGTATACATTTGAGCCTTGACCACACATCAAAAACACAAGCTGAATTCTTTTGTTCAGAATCATAATCTAATGATGTGACTATGATTTAATAAACGCCGTGTTTCATATGGCATTGTAAATAATCACCTCTTATTTTCAAGGCTCTGCATATCACGTACTAATTAACAGATGCATCACTCAATAGAGTATTTTTTTCAAGAAGCTAATGATCACTTTATAGCACAATAAAATAGATTCATCACTAATATGTGGGGACTGTGTCCCCAAACCACCAGTGGGCGTCTGCAACTGTGAGTAATGGCAAAGCTTATCCAGGTCATTCTCCCTCCTTGTACTACCTTTCTTATGTATGCATCCATGATAAAAATTAATTCCTAAATAAAAAACACTAAGATATCAACAATAATGAGTGACTGAATGGTACAATTAGGGCAAAATGTTCTCTTTGATGTCATGCTAATAAGGCCTATCTGACAATTAATTCTTTTCTCTCCTGTTGAGTTAGGTGTGCCCAAGTAGAACAATATCACAAAAGGAATTGTGAGAGCAAAGGTAGTTATCTGATGGTATAAGGAGAGTAGCATATAGAGTGTGGATACACTGGACAAAACGAAAATTCACACGGGAAAGAGGATTGATATATGAGATCCCATTACACAGCTAGGGCAGCATGGAAGATAAAGCCTCCAATGTTTGTGTTTTTTCATTTACAATCCTTGGACCATGCTAGATTATAGATAATTGAAGTGTGAAAAGTGAAATTACACATAAAAAGGAAGAATACATAATAACCCTATCCCTGTATTCCTGAACTGAAATATTAGTGCACATAGCATGGTCAGACAGCACCAAGCCAAGCCTCATTAGCAGGGGCAGCTTGCTTTTGTGATTTGTTTTTATGTTTTATGTGAAAATGATCATTTAAAATTAGGAAATGTATTTTAAGACATCATCTCCTGTTTTTATGAGCTGTATGAAAGGCAAAATGAGTACTGTGTGTGTGTGTGTGTAAGATAGATAGATAGGGGAGAGAGAGGGGGGGAGGGGGGGGAAGGGGAGGGGGAGGGGGAGGGGGAGGGAGAGGGAGAGGGAGAGGGAGAGGGAGAGGGAGAGGGAGAGGGAGAGGGAGAGGGAGAGGGAGAGGGAAAGGGAGAGGGAGAGGGAGAGGGAGAGGGAGAGGGAGAGGGAGAGGGAGAGGGAGAGGGAGAGGGAGAGGGAGAGGGAGAGGGAGAGGGAGGGAGAGAGAGAGATTAATGAAGAAACAGAAATAAATCAGAGCAAATAGACCTGAGTTCTGCCTTGAGGAAGGAGGAAGCTTCAGGAAGAACCTCAGCATAAAAGTAACTCACCAAGCTTATTCCAAGGCGATCTTGACAGATTATAACATTAGGGAGCAAGGGATGGGGTCTCAGGGATTCTGAGCAGTTGAGAAAGTTCTTCACATATTCTCAGTATAATTGTTCTTTTAGGTATGTGCTCTGAAAATAAAAAAAAAAACTCAGTCTACAATTTTTTATTTTAATGTTATTGTTAATATAGCAAGTTTCTAATTTTGATGAAATCTAATTTATTATTTTTATTTCTTTTATAATCGTGTTTGCATGTCCCATTTGATAAAGATTTGCTTAACCTGACATGATAAATATTTTATCTTATACTTTCTTCTAAAGTTTTGGAGGTTTTAGGTTTCACATTTATGTTAAAGAATGGTTGGATAAATGTGTATAAAGATGTGCAGTGTGGATCTAAGCATGTTGTATCATATTGCTCAAATGCTTTCTCCTCTGAATTTTCTATGTCCCTTTCTATAAAATCAATGGGTCATTCAATTTGAGGCCCATCCCATGTGAGAGAGCCAACTCATGACATTGTTAATGATACTCTACTGTGCCTGCAGATAGGAACCTGGTATAACTGTCTCCTGAGAGCGTTCATCCAGCATCATATGGAATCAGATGCACTGACCCACAGCCAAACATCAGGCAGAACTCAGGAAACTTATAGAAAAGTGGGGGATAGAATGACGTGAGACAAAGGGGCCAAGGACACCACAAAAAGACTTATAGAGTTAACTAACCTGGGGCAAGGGGGCTTACAGATACTGAGTCAAGCAAACAGCATGCAAGGCTCTCAGTAGGAGAAAATGTGCTTAGTCTTGCTAGACCTAGATGCCCTAGGGTACCCAAGAGGGGCTTCCCCTTCTCTAAGGAGAAGGGAAAGGAATAATGGGGAGATTTGTAAAAGGCAGAACTGGAAGGAGAACATTGAGGGGGTTGCAAAAGGGATATAAGGAGAATAAAAAATAAGTTATTGAAAAATTAAATTGGGGGCCTGGAGAGATGGCTCAGTGGTTAAGAGCACTGACTGCTCTTCCAGAGGTCCTGAGTTCAATTCCCAGCACCCACATAGTGGCTCACAACCATCTATAATAGGATCTGATGCTCTCTTCTGGTGTGTCCAAAGACAGCTACAGTGTATAAATAAGTAAATAAGTAAAAAAATAAATAAATCTTTAAAAAAAGAAGGGGGCTTATGGGACTTTCGGGGAGTGGGGGGCTAGAAAAGGGGAAATCATTTGAAATGTAAATAAAAAATATATCGAATAAAAAATAAAAAAATAAAGAAAAATTAAATTGGTCATAAAAAATTGGATTGTCTTCACAGGACTTGGAATACTTTTTAACTGAAAATAAGAAAATGATAGACGTAGGGGGCACTGGAAATCGTTTTTCCCTCAAAGTATGCAGAAACTAGTTCAATTGTTCTGTTTCCCAAAAGAGAGAAAGCCTAACTAACTACCATGTAGATTAGAAATGTTAAATATGTTAAACAGACATAGAACTGTACAGGAATACAATATAGCATAGAGCAGTGATGGCAGTATATCTGTCAGACAGGAGATGTGTGAAATTATCAAATTTCTCAGAACCACAAAGCATGTATGAAACTGCATATAGCATTCTAGTTTGGGGTTGCTTTTAGTTGTTTTGTTTTTTTTTTTTAAAAAAAAAAAAGAGTACCTGTTTCTGGCAAAAGGACATCTTGTGACTTCTTCTTCTTCTTCTTCTTCTTCTTCTTCTTCTTCTTCTTCTTCTTCTTCTTCTTCTTCTTCTTCTTCTTCTTCTTCTTCTTCTTCTTTTTGGATATGTTCTATATTTACATTTCAAATTATTTCCCCTTTCCAGGATCCCCCCTCACTGAAAGACCCATGAGCCTTCTTACCTCCCCCTGTTCCCAAGTCAACCCCTTCTTGCTTCCCTGTCCTGGTATTCCCCTGCACTGCTGCACTGAGCCTTTCCAGGACATCCTTGGGCATCATTTGATATGTGAATTATTTCTTGGGCATTCCGAGCTTGTGAGTTAATATTTGCTTATCAGTGAGTGCATACCATGTGTGTTCTTTTGTGATTGGGTCACCTCACTCAGGATGATATTCTCCAGTTCCACCCACTTGACTAAGAATTTCATGAATTCATTGTTTTTAATAGCTGAGTAGTATTCCACTATGTAAATATACCACATATTCTGTATCCATTCCTCCACTGAGGGACATCTGGGTTCTTTCCAGCTTCTGACTATTATAAATAGGGCTGCTATGAACATAGTGGAGCATATATCCTTATTACATGCTGGAGAATCCTCTGGGTATATGCCCAGGAGTAGTATAGCGGGGTCCTCCAGTAGTATAATGTCCAGTTTTCTGAGGAACTGCCAGACTGATTTCCAGAGTGGTTGTACCAGCTTACAACCCCACCAGCAGTGGAGGAGTGTTCCTGTTTCTCCACATCCCCACCAGCACCTTTTTACTCCTGAGTTTTTGGTCTTAGCCATTCTGACTGGTGTGAGGTGAAATCTCAGGGTTGTTTTGATTTGCATTTCCCTGATGACTAAGGATGTTGAACATTTCTTTAGATGCTTCTCTGCCATTCAATATTCCTCAGGTGAAAATTCTTTGTTTAGCTCTGTACCCCATTTTTAATAGGGTTATTTGGTTCTCTGGAGTCTACCTTCTTCTTAACTTTCCCACGTGTAAGCCTCTCTATACAGGAAGGGTTTCCTGGACCTCAAGTATACAGGCTCATAAAATAGGCAAACAAGTCAAACACCAGTTGATGATGCCAAACCAGGCATTGTTGTTTTAAAATATTTAGAACTTTTCCAGTTATAGATGAAAGAAAGTTTATATACTAATAAAGCAGATTTGCTTGCTCAATTTTACATAAAGACTTAAATCTTAGCTGCATGGCTGAAACGGCAGGGTGGAAAGTATCTGCAGTGCATTTGGAAGTTGATCAATATTTTGAATTTATAACTGACAATTCTTGTAACAGTCTTTATATAAGTAAGTAGTACAACATGGCAGAAGTGTACTTAAGAGCATTTCAGATATTGTTGAAAATTTTGTTCTAATCGCAAGCCATGCTTGACTTAATAATGTTTTTTATTCAACTCAAGAAAATTACTCAAACAGCAATTTTTATGATAAACATGCTACCACCATATGATTCAAAGGCAGGCTAATTTGATACTGGCATACTGAGAGATAATGTAGAAAACATCAAAATTTTTTGTGTTTCCTTACTAAATAAATGTTTCCATAAGAGCGGAATGCATTATATATAAAGGAGGGGGAGGAAACAGCAATTCACATGTACAACAGTCTTGAGTGTGAGCTGAGAAGCTTTAAGCAACATCTGCTGGCATGGCCTGTTGTGGCAGCAAAAAAAAAAAAAAAAAAAAAAAAAAAAAAAAAAAAAAAAAAGACAGAGCAAAGTTCACATACGTCTTCAGAAGCATGTCAGAACAAAACTTGCCCCATGCAATGTAGTCCACACTACCCAAAGAACCTTAGATTCATTATGTGTTCAATATTGGATTGACTGTAAGTCATTGTGCATTCTGAACTCTTTTGCTGGGGCTGCATGTCTCAACATCACCACTTTCTGTCATGTGACCCCAATATGTTCAAGAAGCTGAGGACCAGAGATCCAGAAGCTGGACTCCAGAAAGCTATAATCGCTGAGTTGCTCCTTCTGCACTTCTGGGCCCTCTGTTTCTTTCTGAAGTACTAAACTGAATTCTTTTTTCATGGATTCACAGGTTTACACTAATGTTGAAATAAGACCTGAGAAAGGAGTGACCTGGAGGATTTGACCCATGATGGACACTGTCTATTAGAGGCTCATCACGCAACTCTGTGCCATGAGATGGAAAACAAACAGGCTTCACAGAGAGGCATCCTTCTACAGCACATGGGAACAAATACAGACACCCACAACCAAATATTGCAGAGAGAGAGAGAGAGATCTTGAAACACTCAGCTCTAAATGTAATGTATCCATCAAGTCCCCACCCCCCACATAACACATTTGAAGAGGATGCAGAAGGAGTATAAGAGCCAGAGGGGGAACAGAGGACACCAGGAGAACAAGACCCTTTAAATCCACGTGAGCAGACCTCATTTGAATTCACAGAGTCTGAAGCAGCAAGCACAGGAACTGCATAGGTCTGCAGCAGGACCTCTGCATATAGAGGATAGCTTTCAGTTTAGTGTACTTATGAGACTCTAGTAGATGTGACCAAGTCTGGGCCTCTTTTTCTTCTCTTGGCTTGCTTTGTCCAACATCTATGTAATGGTTTTTGTTTTGTCTTCGTTTATTTTATTTTGCCATATTTTGTGGTTATCTCTTAGCAGCCTGATGGAGTGGATGAGAATGGGCAAGAGGTTGGGGTGGGGCTGGAAGGAGTAGACAGAAGGGAAACTGGGGAAGGGATAGAGTGCATAAGAAAAGAATCTATTTTCAATTAAAGAGAAATAATAAAATAAAGATTGAGATTATCACACACAAAGAGAGAAAGAGAGAGAGAAGAAGAGGAGAAGGAGGAGGGGGAGGAGGAAGAGGAAGAGAAGGAGGAGGAAGAAGAGAAAGAAAAAAGAAAAAGAAAAGGAAAAAAGATACAGCAAAATTTGATGGTCTAACAGTCCAAATTCTTAGGAATCTCTATCCAAAGGTCACAGTATGTTATGTCTTTAAAGGAATAATTCATATAAATATCATACCCCTGTTCCATACACCATGATTCCCTTTAATTTGGATTGTAATTAAAAACCAAATAAGGCAATGGTCAGATAAATAACTTAGACTGCTTGTTTGTTTACTTGCTTGTTTTATATGTAAAAATGTTATTTTGTTTTTTATTCATCAAACTGAAAATAGATTCTGGAATGGCTCTGTGCCTTTTAATAGTAAAAGTGTGTGTGTATGTGTTTGTGTGTTTGTGTGTGTGTGTGTGTGTGTGTCCTCTGGAAACCTCTCACGCAGAGAGCATTTTAATTTTCTATAGTATTGCTATCTTGACCTCTGAGACCTTGCAAAGTAAAGTATTTATGATCCTGGGCCTTTTTATGGTGTTGTTTCAATATTTTTGTAACATTTGTATTTCTTGCTGATGTTTTTGGCATTAAAAATCACTCAAGCTGTGCTGAAATATAATGGTATTCACTGAACCATACCGAGGAAGGATAATTCAGTTCAGCGAGGTTATTCTAGCTCATCATGTACACAAAGGATTGAAAGAAATTGTAGGAGAGCCTTACTTCTCTGCATAGGCAGCATCAACTCTTTTTTTCCCTGCTAATAACTTGATGTAGAAAAACTATCACTTCAATATAGAAGTAGCTAGTTTTAAGCCTTTAAAGGAAGCCAAAGGAATGATATAATGGGTAAATTTTATGATATCAAAGTGGTAGTGATCGGTTTGTGCTTGTTGACTAATTTCTTTGCCCTGTGACCCAGACAGAAATCCAGCCTGGCCAAGAGGCTACGGCTGTATCTCTGTGGTCGATCACTTACGTACCCAGCATGTGCAAGTGCTTAGCTCTAAGTCCTAGAACATGCATACACAACTTACTGAAGATAGAAATCAAATCTTCATAAAGGACAAACCTTTATTTCCAATTTCAGCATATCTATTTCAAACCCATAAATGATATATGTTAGGTTTAGAGTAGTTGGACAGGCTCACACAGGTATATAAGAAATGATTTCATATTGAAGTTGTGTGTGTTGTATATACTCCGATAGTCAAATTTCTCTGTTATAGCTGGGCCACTTTTTATTAATTTGTAAGTTCTGTCCCAAGGACAGGTAAACACTTGGTCTTTGTTTAGTTTATTTCTCTTCAAATTTGGCCTTGAGTCTATCAAAAAGAATTTGCAAAGCTGGATGTCTGAAACATTAATATTTGCATGCCTTACACATATTCTCTTCAATAGCACAAAACAGATAATATTCTGAACCATGAATACATAGCTGAGCTCTTCACTTTAGTAGACTCAACTCATAGATGCCATTGCCTCCTAATAAAAATGAAAGCAGGGTTTTCATGTTTGACTCCTTTAAGATAAACACAAATAAATAGTACTAAAAGGTTCACAAGCAGAAAAGTACATAAATACAGGAGATCAGTATCCAATCCAGAGAACTTCTTTAAATGATGCAACTGTGACAGTTGCTAGATGCACTATCTATAGCTCAAAGTTAAGATCTGAGCATGGATACAATGTTTGGTTTGATTTAATCTCAGATTCCATAGCATAGACTATAAAATAACACTGACTCAAACAAAACAGAAGTTTATTGTCTTTCAGTGATCATCATGCTCGAATATTGTTTCATGTTGTTATGGGCTCGTTCTAGCATGCTGATCTGTCATTATCAACATATAACTTCCATGTTTTAGTGAAAGGAAAACAGAAAGCTTTCATAATTGTGTGGAAGGGTGAGTAAAGGAAGAGAGGAGGTACTACGCAATGTACTCCATTGTCTGTGACTGTGCCTGCTCACAATGTGACTTTGCACCAACATCCTTGAGCAGTTTGTCTCCCCATGCTTCTTGTGCAAGAAACGTGGCTCATTTTTCTTAAGAGAGTGCAACAACATGGGTCCCAAAAGATCTGATTCTGTTGCCCAGGATCTCTTGTTTTTCTCCTTCAAAAAACTAACCACCCTGCTATAAACATGACTATGCTCACCCTCTGCCTAAAAGGAAACCCTCGTTTTCCACATGGATGCTCACAGGACTACCCACCTTACAGCTGATCACAATGCATTGTTTTTATTATCTAGTCACAGTCACAGTCTGCGATGGTTAGCATGAGTTGTTAGCTTGACAGGAGCCAGAATCATCCAGAAGACAAACTTGTAAGGGGCATCCATAAAGGATTATAGATTAGGTTAATTGATGTGGAAAGGGCAGCTGTTCCATGGACTAGGATCTCAGGCTAAATGAAATGGAGAAAGTGAGTTAGCTGAACACCAGGGTTCATGGCTTTCTGCTGCTCGACCTCTGGTGCAACATGACCATGCACTGCAGGCTGCTGTTCTTTGCCATCCCTGCCTTGATGGGTTACATGTATTCTTGCACTGTGATCTAAAAGAAGGAAGCAAACTCTTCCTTTCTTAAGTTGCTTTTGATAGCTAGTTTCTCATGACAGTAGGATGAGTAAATCATACATAGTCCACATTGTCAGCTTGCACAATGATGGATAAAAATAAATTGTTCTAGTACACTAAATTTGGGAATAGTTTTCTTTTCACATAATGAGAGGTAAGTATCACTCTCCTTTTAAAGCTCAGAATCTGGACACATCACCTCTTGTCTTGAATGAAAGTTAAGAGTTTACTTATATATACTATCTTCAAAAGAAGCTGTAGCTAGACCTGATGGCCACATGTACTGCTGTGTCAAGTTCCCTTCTCTTAAAGGAAACACAAAGGAATCTGAATTGGAGAACTTAGTGCTTGGTTGCAAACATTAACTATGAAATAAATATATAATGGTCTTGGTGCAATGAATAAATCCAGAAAGACTTTAAAATGTTCACTTCTAGAAATTGATATATTCAGGATAAAAGTACATTTATTGAACGGGGTTTGAAGAATGGAAGAATCAAAAATTCTACATAGACTTTTGCAACTTGCCTCCAGTCCGCAGGTAACATCTCCCTTCTCCCAACCTTATGGCAGGAGAAATATCCACGGGGGAAAAATCATAAAGAACTGAGCAGAAACATTGTGCCCAACAAAGCCATGGTGTTGATAAGAACACATTAAATATACTGTGGAAGAAAGCAAGGGAAAGACTAAAGAAAGGCCTTTCTATTTCCTTGTCTATCTCTATATAATAAATAGAAAATACCCCAAGGAAGCTGTCAAAAATCATAGGGGAAATGTTTTGACTTACTAATTTTTGACTTAGTACTAGATATTAAAGTGGCAGTGAATAATACACCATCTTAGCTTAGAAGAGAAAAGTTTTTTTTAAAAAAAAAAGGAACAAATGTCCATTTCTTTCAGCCAATTTATGGTTTTTTTCAAATGCTTTGGAAGAAGATGATTGGACAGGAACAGACTAGACAATGGCCTATGGAATGCTGGTGAAAACGAATTTTTATATGGAAACCATGTAGGAGTACATGATAGATGTATATAAATACATGAACGCATAACAAATGATCAACACTTGCTAGTGTGTTACATGATTGTCCAGTGGGAAATGCAGAATAGTCTGCAGTATGGCTTATTGCATAACAAATTTGAGTCATAAACACACTTTTTGTTCTTGAAAATGTGATGTTATAAGTTAGTTATCCTTTGGATGACCAAATGTCTTACACTTGGTAAACAGTTATTACTCTAAAAATCCATGTACCATCTCTGTCCTTCCAGACTTACTAGCAATTACACATTTGCTATTAAGAGTCGAATCCTGAAATAACCCAAAAGAAATTTAACTTTTCAGGACCCTGGATGTAAGAAATATTACATAATCAATGACACGGGTATAGAAGAGTGGGACAGCAGTGAGACACAAGGCAGGTGTGGGTCGCCTTGTGAGTGGCAGCATCTACAGGACATGTCCAATTGTGACTCAAGGACAGGCTTAGGGTCGGCAGCAAGAAACAAGCTTTTCCAGTAGCTGCACATATGCAGGAGCCAATAGCTGAGCTGGATGTTCAAGATAGCCAAAGAACACAGGACTCTAGAAAAGAGAGTTTTCAGAAAAGAGAAAGAGGCTAAATCCAGGGTATTAGCACACAACAAGAAGAAAAGGGATCTCCAAACAGTATTCTTTTATTTGAAATATATTAAAAAAATATATAAATATATAATAATATATAAAATAAAAGAATATTCTTTTATTCAAAATAATTAAAACCTATTATCTGGGCATCCACTGTATACGCATCATCAAAACATAGGAAATGGCATAGGAAGAATGAACTAAAGGCTAAAGAATGATGGTCAAGAGGGCATAAGCAACTTCAGGGTAGTTCTTACTTCACCTTGGGGTAAAAGATGTTACCCAACAAAAACAAACAAAAAAAAAAGTGAATTGGAGTTCTTTTATTAATGCAACTAAGCCAGTCTAAAATGACAAACACTGTCTGATCTCACTCATAAGGTGAAGCTTAAAATGTTGGTTTGGGCCATTGAGATCCAAATGGTGTTGACGAAAGGCTGGGAGAAGAGGGGAGATGAGGCAGGATTGGGAAAAGTTAAGTTACAGCTCAATAAGACACCAATGTCTGACATCCTACAGCACAATCACAACAAAACACCTAAAAATAACTATAGCACACTGCATATTTCCTAACAGCTGGAAGAAAGGATTATGAATGATTCTATCATCATGATGAAGAGATAAATGTTACTGATTTGAATATTATACAGAATAGACATGTATTGAAGTACTATAAAATACTCCATAACTACTAGCGATTTTATGTCGATTAGAAGTAAAAAAACAAACAGGCTGATAAGGGGGAGGCCCAAAGAAGGCTGAATAAGATTCTTTCCTGATGAAAAGCCTCAGTGCCTATGAGTTCTGTATTGTTCCAAAACAGATGTGGAAAGGTCATCCCTGTTGTCCATTCCTCCCTCACCTCCAGCCCTCCTTTGTAGCAGCATGCTGTTTGCACTAGAAATTTTCATAGGGTTCTAGTTGCACCTTTCTTTTCTGATGAAGTGAGCAGATGACCACATTCAGGTCAATGGGGTTCTTCCAAAGTTATACCCCGTGATGGCACATTGGACCTACCTTTAAAAATAAATAAAAGTGGTGTCAGGAGGCCTCAGCCTTATGATCCTGGGGTTGAGCTTCCCTCCTTCCAGGGTCTGGTGATTCAAGTTCCCTTTGATCCTCTGAGGCCTGACCTTCCACATAATCTGCCACTGAATTCCATTTGGACATAGAGGCAGGCATTCCTTTGTGTATATCCAAATCACTCTGAGGACAGCACTCCCAGCACTTACCAAATGCAACTGCCTATACATTTTAACTTGCCGCCTTCTTCTTCTTCTTCTTTTTTTTTTTTTTTTTTTTTTTTTTTTTTTTTTGGCAAAAATAGCCCTCTTCAATGTTATCGACAGAACACACACTGCTCTGGACAAAATGAAGGTCTTTAGGAATATATTAAGGCAATGTAAACTATACAGGATGCATGGATCCATGAAAAGAAATTACCAAATATGGAGCAATAACACATCCTTCTCTGAATGTTCTTGTCACTGAGAGCACTAAAATGGCCTTGCTAATGACAGTAAAGCCACGTCACAGAGGAACTCTATGAGCATTAAGACCCTCCAGGGTTAGATGAAACATAGTCTGGGGAGAAGGGTAATTTCCTCAGCAAAGAATAGCATTTATCAGGCCACAAAAACACTATGAAAAGGGACCTGAAGTTTATACAAGCAGGACCCTCCTTGGAGACTTAGTCTGCTGAACCTAGACAGCCCCTCCAGTCTCAGAGGCTAGTGTTGATGTGGTTTGTATGTTTTTAAAAAGAAAAATAGGTCCTGGAGTCTATTCACTTAAGAAAATTAAAATCATCCTAATGCAAATGCACAGTATCAAAAAAAAAAAAACCACTTTCAATACAGAAACGAAGAAATAAAAGATTCGAATGGTACTAAAAACACATATCCAGGTCACAATAAGTGTCTTTATGATTTTGTGCCATTCTGCAACAATAGATATGGAAATACAATAACGTTCATAATTATGAAAGCGAACAGTAAGAGTATAATTTAGGTCCTAGGCTTTTAAAACTGCAAGCCATTCTCACCAAGCCAGACAAGTAAATGTCCATTAGCCTCACTCTAAATATTTAAGTTTACTCCAGCCTCTTTTCTAACTTAATCATCTTCCTCCCCATCCCACATCGGTATAAAGGTGATTCAGGGAAACTCTGTACCAATGAATACACAGACTATTAGGCAAAGGCCAGACATATTCAAAAGTCTGCCTGCTTGCAAAACTGTGAAGAAAAGAGTTCAAATTCCCAGAACCCACATAAATGCTCAGGGGTGTGGCAGCCTACTGAGAATGGCAGCCTTGAATGCAAACACACTGAGATCCCTACAGCAACAGGCCTAGAAAGATAAGCCATATCAGAGAGCCCCAGGTCTTACTGAAAGACTCTTCCTCAACTAATAGGGTTGAAAAAGAGCCAGGATCATTCCCAAGATCAGCCTTCGCTTCCATATATGCATGTGCACACACACACACACACACACAGGGTGACAGACAGACAGACAGACAGACAGAGACAGACAGAGAGAGAAACACAAAGAATGGTACCCACACAAACGTACACATCAGGCACACACATGGAAAAAGAAAAGGAATCCAGTGCCATGAAAGGAATGGCTAATAAAAAAGATGGACAATAATCTGAGTAATGAAATAGGCAGTGGAAACATATGGCAAGAGGCAGAGTGGGGGAACTCATGGGACTGCATTTTTCTGTAAGCCTTCAGGACAGACAGAGGAGCAAAAAATATAAATATCTATTAAGGCATTTTGTGCCTGATAGAAGTTGTTAGGACTTAACCTTACAGGATGATGTGGTGAAGACCTAAAAGGAAAACCGTAGTGTGATGAAAACGAGAGGTGAGGATATGGACAAAAGACAACCCGACCCAGCTGTGAACCAGATGTATGAGCCAGCCCACATCAAAGAAGATACACAACCAATATCACCTTGTGATGACAAGGCACATCATCTTATTAAGTCTATTGTGCAAATTAGTTTCTGTTCTCTAAAATATCCATTTTCCATGTAAAATAAGGATATGCCTTTTATGCACACTAAGTAGGTGCTTATAAAATTCATTATAAGTCATTTCTTATATTTATATAAATTCTCGCTAGTGTCTCCTTCCACGTCTGAAGAGTGTTTTGAAATTTAATTTTGAACTCTCTGTCCATATAGTAGCAAAATTCCAATTCTTTTGGTATACTTTGTAAAGAAATCAAAAGTAAGGTTTCCAAATCAGAAATTATTTGAGTCAGGGAATGGAAGCACACACACACACACACACACACACACACACACACACACACACAGATGATATAAGGCAAATGGTATAAGTCAATAATTCAATCTGAGGATGAAAACATATACTTGACTAACTTGTTCTGACCTTCATGTGTCCATGTTTTGTAATTGTGTGGGCACTGAAAAAAATTCAAAGAAAAGTTACAGGAAAAGTGCTGCCCAACCACACACAGCATTGGTCTTAGTCTTAGGACACAATGCAGAGCAGCGACGCACTGAAATACACTTGGAAATGTACACACATCTTAAAGTGGTAACTGCTACCTGGGACATCTTAGGAGTATCACACCTCATGTGATTCTAAAATATCAGATGATCTTGCTCCCACATCATTTGTTTCATTCAATAGACAGTTCCTTTGTTCTAGATATTCTCATAAGCTTCTGCAGGAAGTACATCAAAACTACAGCTAGCCTCACATGGCAGATAAAGATATGGAGAGAACAGAAATTATGTTTCAAGGCAAGAGAGATGGTTTTATGAGTAAAAGCATTTGCAGTGTAATCATGAGGACCAGAGTTTGGATCACTAGTACTCAAATAAAAGGCTGACTATGTCTAGATATATACTGATAGCCCCATTACTGTAAGAGAGGATACAGGTTCACTGGAGTTTTCTGTCTGTCCACCTAGATCCAGATTCAGTGAGAGATTCTAGCCAAGTAAATAGATCAAGAGTGATAGGGCAGGACATTCAATATTTCCTCTGACTGCGACAGACATACACATCTACCTCTGTACGTGTGTGTGTGTGTGTGTGTGTGTGTGTGTGTGTGTGTGTGTGTGTAATATACAGAAACAGAGCCAACTAGAGAAATGTGAGTGAGCTAACCAAGATGAAGGCATCAGTGTAACTAATTGCCAACTCACTCTAGACACAGGACCAACATGCACAAATGTACCTATCACTGATTCTCTGTGGTTTTTTTCCCTTTATTCAATAATCTCATGATCATAGGTTATCTCCTATTTTCTATTCTCTGTTCTAATTTAATTGCTTCATTTTATAATTATGACAAGACATTCAAGGACAAAATATATCTTCTCCCAAAGCCATGTATTTTGATGTCAGGGATGTTGATTCTTCTAATTCAGCCAAATTTTGCAAAAACATCTCAATATCATCATTTGAGTTCCTGGGTACTTCAAAAATTGCTTTGTACTTTTGTCTCCATTCTTCCTGCTTCATACGTTTTGTCCAGGGGCTGGATCCCCCACCCCACCCCCACACACACACACACACAAATGTGCTGAATTCTTCTCTACCAGCCTTCTCTGAACTCTGTCAGCTACCATCTTTTGAGCCAGAAATTTGAATTTTCCTGCTCCCAGTGAAGATAATACATCTGAAACTATGCTTGAGGCCACAAACCTGGTATGTTATTTTAGCATTAAAACACCACTTTCTCCCCAACAAAACAAATGAATAAGAGATGTTTGTACTTTAAACTGGAAAAAAATATACAGTGCTGACTACAACAAAATTCCCATGTAGGCTATATAATGCTGTTGTTGGCTAAATAAAAGCAAAGGGGATCAAAGCAGTGTCCGTTCGTTTTAGCAACATAGTTTCTCCATCACAGAGCTGTTGAAGCAGAATCCATATTGAAAGCTGTGCATATTGTTTCAGCTTAGATGCATAAAGAGATGAACATCTACACTCTTTATTATATATAATCTAAATACCTGCTCTTTGTGTTTTGTGCTGGGAGATATTTATGTTATCAATTCAAGTTTATACTAACCATCAGGAGGAACGCTCCATGTAGCTCTGCCGACTCAAAGTAATGACTTGTAAGGGAGCTCTAATGACAGAACAAGGGGCAATTACAGACACAGTATGAGGCTTGGAATAACTGTGTGATATATTCCGTGCACTTGATTGACCTCATCTTCAAGTTCATTTGTGCCTCACTGTTGTAGACACAGCCTATGCCTCTGGGTATATGCCTTGTTAATTTCAATATAAGAAGACAGAATGGATTAGAAGCAATGGCTCAGAAAAAAAGCTATGGTGCACCAGTACTTAGCAAAAAAATAAATAAATAAAAATAAAAGTGATGACACACTGGAGTCTACCAGAAAGGACAAACAACAATCTGTTAGGGAAAGATGAGAAGGTTTCCTAATCAATAGGAAGTATTAATTTATTTCTGTCCTTTGGACAACTAAAAAAATGTGTGTCTCCTTGTAGCTTAACATAACTGTGGTGGCTGCTGGGAGACCCAGAATTCCTTATGAAAAGGGACAGGAACACTAAGAATAAGACTCTACTATAAAATAAAGCTACAGAGGTGTTCATAGGTCATGTTACTTTAAAGTCATTTGGTAGGCTCTTCTACACATGTCACTTTGAAATACACCACTACTGCATTATAATTTAGTGAACAGGGGGAAGGAGAGTCTTTTCTGATGAATAGTCTATAATCCCAATTTCATCCAAGTTTACTCAAAAGGAGTGGGTACAAGAAACAGAGAGTAGAAGAGAATCCATTGTTTGTATTTTTATTGACGGTAGTGTTTACAAAAAGGAGAGAGAACAAATTCTCTTGTTCCATTGTGCACAAAATTATAGAGTAAGTTCAAGCACATAACAATATTGCAGGCTGCCTTGAAAACAACATGGAATAACCAATACTTATGCAATTTCTCAGAAGTATAGCTTTGATTCTAAATTGGTTGAAAAGAGGCGTTCCAAAAGAGCTGTTTCACCAGCCGTGGTTGGTTGTTAATAGTACCATCTAGTCATGACACCTGCCCTGCAAAAGCAATTGTTAGAAAAGCCTACACCTTGGTAAAAACGTGAAATCAATGTTCTCTAAATGCTACTGGGAACTACTTATTTGCTCTTCTGTGGTTAGCTGTGTGATCTTTGAGAAAGACATGAAAAAACACATGATATTAAATGAAGAAACATCGCACTCATGATGCACAGATAAAGCACAAATCTACCTGAAAATACCAAGCAAGCACCACAGAGTGACTAAAGACTGGAATATGTGAAACTATTCCACTTAACTCTCCTCCAAATTTTAGGTCAGAATACATCCTGGCTGATATTATATGAACACGGTGTCACTGTAAAAGAGATAAGAATCTTGGAGGCCATTTGTTTTTGAAACAAGGCCCTCATTAGTGAGTCCTGCTTCACTTAAAACTCCCAGGCTTCCTAATTCACCTTCAAAGTGTTGGTCATAGGTCTGTGCTATAATGCCCAGCTAGATTCTGATGTTTTCTAAATACACTTTTTTTTGCCTTCAATGTTAGGGAAAGAAGCATTGCTCAACCAGAAAGCATTTTTAAAGAAATTGGTTTTCAATAGCCTGTATGAAAGAACAAATATTTGTATATTCTCTTCAAAACACTAATCAAATATTGAGTACCAATCATAAACAGTATGTAGAATAAGCATATGTGAATTTTCAGATTACTATAGGAAAACAAACATGATTTAAAAGTCCCACAATTCGAAAGATGTTCTCTTTCACTGTGGCCATAATAACATCAACATAAAGCGAGAAGAGGTGGAAATGTTAAGAAACACATAGAAGACTGTCTATGCTTCTCAACAGTTGATTTTCAGTTTTCTTTTAATAGTACTACCACTGAGTTTGGATAATAAACTAAGAAGACTCTCAGAGGAAGACAATGATACTACTTTTCTAACATTCATTTTTTAAAAGTTTAAATTAAGTTAAAATTTAATGAGTTATTAAAAAATGGTTACTTTCAGAAGACCTGTAATTAGAAACTGACAGATCCTGAGAAGAGTTTTGTCATAACGTGTTCTTTGATTTACACTGTTTTGTATTCGTGCCACATTGAAGTATGCTGTACTAGATTTTTTTAAGCTTCTAATCTTGATTTACCCCTGCTAGTACGCATCTGTCTGTTCTCTTTCCATAAGATAATTTTTCTTTGGAAGTCATCTACCACATTTTTGATTTGTGTGTAAGCGTATGTCCATGACTCTACCCCTGGCATGTGAATCAGATCTGGCCACTCTGGGCCTTTTTATTATTTTTCAAGGATTTGATCTTGAACTGGCCCATAGCAGCATCAAAGATTGTTTAATAACAGCTCGATTAGATTAGAAAATACTTCCATAAGACAGTGAAAGTAAATTCCAAATCAACCAATTATTTGTTGGTTTATTTTCTTTTTTTTATTCGATATATTTTTATTTACATTTCAAATGATTTCCCTTTTTCTAGACCCCCACTCCCTGAAAGTCCCATCACCCTCTTCCCTCCCCTTGCTTTCCCACCCAACCCTCCCCACTTCCCTGTTCTGGTTTTGCCCTATACTGCTTCACTGAGTCTTTCCAGAACAAGGGGCCACTCCTCCGTTCTTCTTGTACCTTATTTGATTTGTGGATTATGTTTTTGGTATTCCAGTTTTCTAGGTTAATATCCACTTATTAGTGAGTGCATACCATGATTGATCTTTTGAGTCTGGGTTACCTCACTGAGTATGATGTTCTCCAGCTCCATCCATTTGCCTAAGAATTTCATGAATTCATTGTTTCTAATGGCTGAATAGTACTCCATTGTGTAGATATACCACATTTTTTGCATCCACTCTTCTGTTGAGGGATACCTGGGTTTGCTGAGCACTTTAGTATACCAGAATATCCATAGTGAAAATAAAAAAAAAACATAAGATTTGAAAATAATTTTAGAGCCATATCAATCCTGGAAATTTAAAACCAAAACACATTAATAAGAAACACTGAGATCATTTAACATATAGGATGAGAAATTATATCCAGTATTTTTAAAGAAATAGGTGAGAAAACAAACAAAAATGCTATACTGTAAGTATTAAAGCCAAGCTTTGTGCTGGTCTACCACAGCCGCTATCTAGAATCCATTCTGTTTCTCCGTGACTTTCATCCAATCAAAAGAGGTGACATCTAAGGTACATGTGACCTCGGTACTCAGGAGGAGGATGTAAGTGGACTCTCAGTTCCAGATCAACCCAGAGACATACAAATATTTTGTCTAAAAGAAGAAAGACCAAGGCTGGGATGGGAGGGGAAAGAGAGAGAAAGAGAGAAAGAGAGATAGAGACAGAGACAGAGACAGAGAGACAGAGACAGAGAGAAACAGACAAGGAAGAGGAGGAGAAAGAGGAGGTGGCAGAAGGGATAGCTTAATGAACAGTATAAGAAAGACGCATATGAAAACTAACCACGTAATAATCCAATTAAAAATATTAGTTACTAAGAATAAGAGTCATCTCAAGATAATGCTACTCCCAACAGCTAATGGTTTTGAAAAAAAAAAAAACAACTCAGTAGCTGATATTTGACACCACTTAATGATTTGTTGTTCAGAGAGGTACTAAGGGCTTCAAATACTACAAGATTCTCCTAGTCCTCTTACTTGCAAACCACAACTAGTTGGTAAGACACTTGCTGAGGAGTCCGTACACCTTGGTTACAGGGTGTAGAGAAATCCATGAGAGACTAAGCTGGAAGCTTTCTCCCTGCAGTCTAGCATTCACAGCATTGTAATGAGCTATGCAGGTTTGGGGAGAAGAGGTATCAATAGTTTTGCTGGCTGGTTTTATATCAACTGGACATAAGCTAGAGTCACCTGAAATGAGGGAATCTCAGTTGAGAAAATGCAAATAAGATCCAACTACAGGGCATTTTCTTAATTAGTGGTTGATTGGGGAGCTCCAGTCTACTGTGGGTGCTAGCATTCCTGAGCGGGTGGTCCTATATAAACCTATGTAAGGTGACTATATAAGAAAGCAGGCTGAGTTGCCAGTAAGCAGTATCCCTCCATGGCCTCTGTATCAGCTCTTGGCTTCAGATTCCAAACCTGTTCGAGTTGCTGTCCTGACTCCCTTCAGTGATGAACAATGATATGGAAATATAGCCTAAGAAACCGTTTCCTTCTTTTAGGTCATGTCATTTGTTGCAGCAATAGTTACCCTGAAACAGCAGACTTACTTAGCTGTGAACTCACTGAGCAATGATACCAACCTGCCAGGTAAGATATTCCCACAGATGTAGTAATACCTAGTCAGGAAAGAATCAACTTCATTTTAGATTTAAGACCCATACAGTGAATTTAAGTTTGACATTGTAAGCCCTGTCTAAAACCTGAGTTGAGGGGGTGATTTAGACTGTATTTAAAAGGGGGGAGGAAAGAAAGGGAAGGGAAGGGAAGGGAAGGAAAGGAAAGAAGGGAAGGGAAGGGAAGGGAAGGGAAGGGAAGGGAAGGGAAGGAAAGGAAAGGAAAGGAAAGGAAAGGAAAGGAAAGGAAAAAGAAAAAGAAAAGAGAAACAAGAACTGGAAAGGGCAAGGCAGGGCTGGAGGAAAGGATCAGTGATTACTTTCAGACAACACAGGTTCAATTCCTAGCACCCACATTAATGCTCACACCCTTATCTATAACTCCAATCCTAAAGGGCCAAATGTCTCCTTCCAGCCTTGTGACACACAGACATACATGCAGGCAAAATATTCATATGCAAAACATGAGTACTTTTCCCTTTAAATAAAAAGACATAAATGGGGGGCGGAGAGATGGCTCAGCAGTTAAGAGCACTGACTGGCCTTTCTAAGTTCCTGAGTTCAAATTCCAGCAATCACATGGTGACTCTCAACCATCTGTAATGAAATCTGACACCCTCTTCTGGAGTGTCTGAAGACAGCTACAGTGTACTCACATATAGTAAATAAATAAATCTTTAAAACAACAATGACAACAACAACAAATTGAATGTAGGAAATGAACTTGTAGAGAAAGCAGAAGGTATAGATATGGGAGGAAGATTAGAGGAGGGTACAGTATTCAAAACATACTTCATGGATGAAATTATCAGATATCAAATTTAATAAACATTATATTAAAAGAATAGTTGATACTTTTAGCTACAAGAAAATCACTTGAGAATGAGAAAGGAAGACACCTAATGTCCTCCTCTGGCCCCTGCATGCTCAACCATGGGCACACACATGTATGTACACACCATAACACAAAGAGAAAGAAACCCATTTTGATTTATTTAATTGAAAAAATGGGTATGATTCCAATTTGCAACTGAGATTAGAAGTACACTGAGATTAAGGCAAGTTTGTTTGACCAAAACAATGTTCTTAATGTAAGAAATCACCTCCAAGCACAGAGTGTACTGGAAGAATATTCACAGATCCATTATTAAGGCTAGAAAAAGATACTTAGTAGCCTTCTTCAGTTAGGTTAAGACAAGTCTAAGCATATTTTTGGCCTTTTTTTTTGTTTTTTGCTATAAGGTATTTTAAAATTAGTTCCTTGACAGTATCACATAATGCTTTTGATTATCCCTTCATTAACTTTTCCCAGATACAACATCCCATTCCCTACACACTCAGCATTGTCTCATTTTTAATTCCTTCAAGACTAATTTGTTCTACCCAGATACTCTTGGATATGTAGTCTTCCACTGAGGATGTTTACTCGTAGGAAAAACCTATCTCTCTCACTCCCCACAGAAATGGATTCCCAACAGTTTCATAGCTAAGGATAGCATTGTGTGCTCAACTCCCCTCTGTAGAGTGAGATTTAGTCTGGCTTGTGCTTGCTGATGGTTTGTGCATAGTGTCCCAACTATTGTGAGTCATGTGTGCAGCTGCCCTGCTTTGTCCAAATGATATGGTTTCCTTGTTATCTTTGACTACCCACTATTCCACCTTTTCTATCTCCTCTTCCACCATAATTACTAAGCCTTGGGGTCAGAGGAGTTTCCACAGATATGTTTCTTTTAGGGCTGAGGATTCTACAGTCTCTTTCTCTGTTCCTTAGCTAGTTGTAGGTCACTGTGATAATCAGCATCTGCTATAAATACAACCTTTTTAGATGTGAGTCAAAGGGGGCTTTCATCTATGGGAATAATGGTGAATCATTAATTTCATACTAATTATCATTTTTATACTACATCCATTTAGTAGGTTCTCCCTTGGACCTATGAACTTTCTAGATATAAACCCAAAGGTCCAATAATAATGCCAGATATAGGTTTCATTTTGTGGATGAGAACTTAAATCCAATCAAAAAGAGGTTGGTTACTCCCATGATGAATGTGCCACTATAGGTACGTTCTGCCAGGCCTGTAATCATTGTAACTGGGGTTTATAGCTGGTTATGATCAGTGATAATGTTTTTCCTCTTGAAATGTATATGCTAAAAAAGATCCAGAAAGAAAAATGTCATGTTTTTCTCATCTATAGATATTATCTTTACATCTTCAGGAATGTGTCTTTCATTGGGAAGACCCAAAGAGTTCAGAAAATTGCTGAGTTGTGGGAACTTTCAAGTAAAGGGAAATAAAATACATCTGTGCTATGAGTCAAAGCGAAAAATTGAGCAGGAAGGATTAATTGAAGGCGGTGCAGTAGAAGATAGGTAGAGAATGGAGTAATACTAGAAAGGATAAATAGCACCAAAGTCCTTTCAAAGGATATATGGAAATCAATTGTTGACAAGGCTCCCTACACACACACACACACACACACACACACGTGGGGAAACCCTGCTAATTAAGGTCGATGTCTGCCATGACTGGATAGCTTCTTTGAGTTAGGCACAAATGGAGGACTCCCATGATTGAATACCTTTTCTGAGCTGGACACAAATGGAGGACTCCCTTTACCAGCAAGCCTTCCATGTCTCTAACCTTCTCTGGGGAGCCCAAACCTAACACCCACTACCTGGGGAAGATCAAGTAGTCCTAGGTAAGCCTACAAGTTCAGCCTCCTCTTTTCCCCTTCCCTGCCTCCCTCCATAAGAACTAGTGCAGTGAATTTCTAGGATTCCTAGAATGCCTC
Source organism: Apodemus sylvaticus (assembly GCF_947179515.1). NCBI lineage: Eukaryota > Metazoa > Chordata > Mammalia > Rodentia > Muridae > Apodemus > Apodemus sylvaticus. The sequence goes on along the minus strand of NC_067481.1, from coordinate 85,194,696 downwards.
TCCATTCAAATGAGATATTCACAACACTTTAAACTCTAGCCGATAATTTTCATTTACCCTAAAAACACACTCTCACTCTCCAAAGGTCCATCTATACTTCTGGTCCATCCCAAATAAAGTGTATGTAGACAAAGTCACCTCACATAAAGGTAAGTGTACAAGATAAAGTCATCTAAGAGAGCCATTTCATTAAAGATCATCAGAGAAGGCTAAAAGAGCTGTAACATTAAGATACTTGGAGAGGCCTTCTATCCACCCACACTCAACCCCCACACTACCATCACCCAGACTGGAATCCTGCAATCCAATTCTGCTTCAGCATTCCAGCCTGGTGGAACACCTGGATACCATAATGGGGAGGAAGTAGAGGACATGAAACCACAGCTGGAAGGCTGACCCACATACACACACGCTCACACATTACTTGCAAGGAGTTAAAATGGTATCACACTTTAAGAGAAGAACAATGCCCCTACATGACAGCGGGGGCTAACAGTACCAGGAATGTTGTTGCTGAGGAGTGAAGCACCACAGATATTCAAATATTAAAAAGTATTTTCATTGCTGTTGGTTACCTTCTATAACTCAATCAAGGGCATGTGTGAGTGTATATAGCTAGTAGTGCTGAAGATATCACATACTAGAGTGAGAGAACTAGAAAAATCCATGGGTTTTTTAGTACTGACCTGGAAAGTACATCTCTACTACCAAGTTTATATAGGGATGAAAGTGTAAATAATTTAATAGATTGTCCAACTAAAAACTAACATATTCAGACCAAAGAGAGGCTAATTTCAATATATATTGGGAAATGAGAGCATAGCTCAGTGGTATAGTATATATTCAGTATGCAGGGGACCCTGGGTTTGATTTATAGCTTTGCCGAAATGAAACAAAGCAAGAATAAAAATATGAGGTGGGAGAGAGGGAGATGTGAAAGGCTGCCAGATACTGTATAGTATTTCTCAGCTGTATCAAAATGTTTTCTGCTCACAATCTACAATCTATGTTTGAGATTTCATATCAGGGCCTCAATGGTTCAGTCCTCTCAAAGTTTATATGCTAAACCCCCAATCTCCATATGATGGTTTTGGAAGAAGGAGACACTTGATGGACATCACCAGGCTTAGGTGATATCTTGGAATTTAGATTAAATCTCCCCCTCAAAACGTATTCATGAAGAAGAAGAAGAAGAGGAAGAAGAAGAAGAGGAAGAAGAAGAAGAAGAAGAAGAAGAAGAAGAAGAAGAAGAAGAAGAAGAAGAAGAAGAAGAAGAAGAAGAAGAAGAAGAAGAAGAGGAGGAGGAGGAGGAGGAGGAGGAGGAGGAGGAGGAGGAGGAGGAGGAGGAGGAGGAGGAGGAGGAGGAGGAGGAGGAGGAGGAGGAGGAGGAGGAAGGAGAAGAAGAAGAAGACCTGTGAGCCCAATAACAGACCTGCCATCTGAGAGCAAGGAACAATGTCCTCACGTTGACCTGCAGCTAACCACACTTGATTTGGGGTTTTCCTGAAAGTTGAAAACTGTCTTAAGATTCTTAGATTCATCTTTGTTTAGCCAAGGGGTATAATACTGATTTCAGGATATTTGCATAGTCATGCAACCTGCCAAAATCTATGAAGCCTGAGTGATTTATTCTATTCTAGAGACTGTAGGATTAAAGCAGGACCAGTTATCTCCAATGAGGAGCAGAGAGAGAGAAGTTAATGAATACAAGGAAACCAGCCCAGCATGGTGACACATACTGATAATTCCAGCTACTCAGAAGAGTGGGGCAAAAAAATAAAAACAAAAACAAATTTAATACCATCCTAGGCTATATAATGAGATCCAATATCAAAAATTACCCAAAAAAAAGGGAGGGAGAACCTGAAGATTTAGCTCTGTGGTAGAGTCTGGTTAGTGAAAACCTGCATTCAATCCCAAATCCTACAAAGGAAAATAAGTTACTAGGCATGGAAAGAACTTTTAGTCTAAAGAAAAGAATTAAATTTGGTTCTAAGCATATGTTAAGAGTTTGTGAGTTGAGCATACTATTCAAAATCATTTTCCACTTATGAGCAAACACATTCTTACTCTTGTTCATATCCCAAAGATCCTCAAAAACAGATTCCCAAGATGACTAGTTGCTAGGCAGCAGTATTTTAATGTCTCACCTTGAGTATAAGAGAGTATTCCATTAAAAATAAAAAAGAAGATAAGCTATAACTAGATTTCCCATTTATGTACAAATATGGGTCTTTGAGCAGAAATTTACCCCAGTGGAATTTATTACATCAGTATTTGCTGTATGAAATATGTCAGTATGGTCAGTTTAACTATCACAGTTTTAATTATTTGTATTAGTTTCTTATGGCTGCTAAAACATATTGAGAAGCTAGTGCTTTAAAATGAAAGAGATTTACTCTTTCACAGATTTAACAGTCTAAAATCTAAAACAAAGTTGTCAGAAGAACAATGCTGTCTCCAACGTGTACAACAGGAATATATCTCCCATAATCTCAGAACCCCATGAAGTTCTATAAGATATCCCTCTGTCACCATCCAAATGACTTTCCTTTCTTTCATGCCTTCCATGAAGATGTTGGTCTCTAGATTTAGGAAGCAACAATTCAATACAGGATATCAACTCACAATCCTTAATAATGTTTATGAGAGCTCATATCCTAAATAAGGTCTCGTCCACAAGACCAAGAGTTGAGATTGAAACATATAAGTGTCACCATTCATTTGGACCATTCATTTATAATATTAAAATTGCAAGTCACTTAAAAAAAAGTCAAACATTGTACAATTCACAAAGAAGTATTGCCAGTAACCAAGTTTACAGATTATTAATTTCAAGTCATGTGTTATTTGAATTTATTTGTGTGGCTGTGTGTGCATACATATATGTGGTCATGTGTATGCAGGTATGCCTATACTGCTGGACTCGTGTGTGGCTCAGAAGTTGATAAACAAGCATCTTCCTCTATAATTCTCTATCTTATTTTCTGAGATAGAATCCTTTGTTGAACCTGAACTGTCAGGTTCAACAAATTTCTGTCACAAAAGAACAAGACCAGCAAGTCAATGAATCCCAATGACCCTCCTGTTTCTGCCTATAAGGTGCGGGTATTGTAGGTATAAACGTATATAATACATGTGTGTGTGTGTGTGTGTGTGTGTGTGTGTGTGTGTGTGTGTCATTATACTCAGATTTTTAGATGGGGATAGGGATCACACTAGAGTAACTATGCTTATGTTGTAAGCCCTTTACTGATTAAATCATCTCCTTCGTTCGTAATGATATTTTTAATAGTGCAATATCACAGTTGTTTACAAAAAGACAACTTTAGCTTAGGAGTGACCAATAGATGTAAGATAATAGCTGATATTTTCTGTATCAGACGCTCATGTTCTTCACCTACCTCAAACATTTGAAACTGTGTAAAAAGGGAAAATAAAATAAAATAAAAAAAACACTTTAAAGTCACAGTACTTCAGATGGTGACTTCCATCTACACATATAAAAAAATTCTTGTTTTTATCTTGCTCTCACTGTAGCCATCGTTTCCCCATTTACAATGAGAATTACAATTTAGATTGCTGCCCTACATGTCTGAAGGTGACTCAGTGGGGAATAGAAGAGGAAATCTCTGCGATATGGACGAGCGTGGAGATATCTGTCACACAAACAAAAGAGCATCTGTGAATGCAATCGACTCCTTTCAATGATGCATCCAGTTAAACAGTTGAATAAAAACATCAATGCAGAAAACAGTCATTAAAACAACACAAAAGACACATCATGTTCTTGTGTCAATTTAAAACTATATTTAAAGACAATTTTATTTTTATCTATAAATTCAAGTAATGGGTTTATACTTTGGACATAGGGGATGGTTACACATCCTTTCTATTCACACATTTGAAATAGACATGAATAACAATATTGGTTTATTGAAAACATTTCTGTTACCAATGTAGACAATAACACTCCAAACCAATTTAAAGAAAAGATCCAAATAAAACAGAATCCAAAAATCAAAAGCAAGATAAAAAAAATTTGTTTCTGAACAAGTACTAGCTTAGTAACACAGATTGAGCAATTCACAAAGAATGGAAATTTATTCTTTAAGGGTCTGGGGGCTGAGCGGACCAAGATCAAGGAACTGAAAGGTTATGCCTGACCTCTCTGCTTCTAAGAAGATGCTAGGAATTCTATGCTTTAGAACGAAGGAATACTGTGTCCATTCAAAGAAATAAAGTCTCCTGCCTCTCCTTCCCCTCCCTGTCCCCCTCTTTCTCTTTGTTCCCCCTCACACACACCCAAACACACACATATACACACAAGCATGCATAAACACACACAAATATACAAATGTGAAAGGTAAATGGCCCTAAAATATATTGCAAAAAGTCTTTGATTATATTCTCTCAGGTAAAAATACATAAGAGTAAATTTCTTTCTCCCAAATCCTCCAGCAAATTCAACAGTACTTCCTAAAGTTGAGGTATTCAATGCAAATAAAAAGATATACTACTCTAACTGGCTAGAACAGTAGACACTAAGGAATCTGGGTAAAGGAAATAATAAGTCACATCATGGAAAATTATTGTGTTCCTGTTTGTTTTCATCATATACACGACTGCTAGAAGTATTGTTATCTGGGTTTTTCTAACTTTACTTGATTATTTTAATATAATAAGTTCTTGAGAGTGATATTGATATGGCTGAGCATATAATAAATGCTTTAAATTTTTAAACAAGTACACAACATTGTCTCTCAGAGGATGACATTGATTTCTGTTTCTTTTTTTTTTTTTAACAAACACAAAAAAAGATAGCTACACAAACAGAATTTCACCTTTAACAAAGTAAGCAACAATCACTTTTCCTTAAAATTTCTTAACATCGATGATCTCTGTTTCAATGGGTGGTGTGTGATTTTATTTTTCAAGGTCTTACTTTCATAGTTAAACACAAAATAAATAAATTTAGATCATATATAAATACCACTAAACATATATAATAACTTTGCTTAAACTTTGGATAATTGCAAATACTGTAACATGAAAACCTTAAGTACTGAAATAAAAAAAATATGTCTCATCTACTACATAATCACAATACTGTAATCATACCAACAAAATGAACTTCAACTCAATATCTAAACAACCAATTCATACTTTACATTTTTAAGATGTCCATCGAATGTCATTTATAAACTGTTTGAAACCAAGGAACCAGTTCAAAATCAAGAATTGTACAGTATATCACTTCAGTAGTTGTTCAGTGCTTTCTGTCCTCATGACTTTATTACAAAAATACATTTGAGGATAGTTTATTATACAGCCATTCATAACAGGAATGATTCTGATTCCACAATGCTGCTTATTTATATCATGACTAGATCCATTCCAAGTGGGTAAAATCATCCCTTCTCTGACCTAAGCATACCATCACAATATTGTGGCAAGAGACACATTTTCCAATCCCGTTGTTGTTGCTAGCTTTTGTTTCCTTAGTTAAGATGATATATACCTGTATCTGCATTGTGATGGGATGTGTCTCTAACCTGCTGAATCAACAGACATGTTAGTAAACAATTCTATGTTTTCAAAAAGAAATGAACATATATATAATTTCCATAAATGTTCTTGTGTTTCCTTATCTGGTCTCACATTTTATTACCATTTCATTTACTGCAATGCTCTTATTACAATCGATGAGTCAGTATCTCAACACAGTTACCTACTAAAGTCCACACTTTGAGTTATAGTTTTCCTTTCGGAGGGTTCATGTCTATGAGTTTGACAAATGGGTAACTCCATTTAATTGCTCAGTTGTATATAGAACATTACCATTTACTCTCTTCTCCTGAATCCCTGCTTTTGTTGACCCTTAATTTTCAATTTCTCCATAGTTTTGCCTTTTTTACAGTGCATTGTAATTGGACACATGTCACCTGGATACCTGTGTTGTTTACTCATTTGAACAATTATAAATACATCTACTATGCCCATCTATATGCAGACCATTGGTGAGCAGAAGTTTCCTTCCTTTGAGTAAACACTAAGGAGTTTGATTATATTGTCATATAAAAATGATGATAATGATAATAATAATATAATAATAATAATAATAAATGTTTATAAAGAACCATCAAACCATCTTCCAAAGTACCTAATGTTTATATCCTTACCAACAATGAGTCTGAATTGGTAAGGTAAACATGTTCATCTGCATTTTTTTGTATTTCAGATGTCAGCCATTCCCATGGGTAGTGATATCTTAATTGTTGCTTCAATTTCAATTTTCCTAAAGGTACCTGATGCCAGTGCTGTCATATAGTTATTTTCTGTGTGTGTTTCTGTCCTTTAGTGATGCTAAGCCCCTGGAAAATGCTTCTCGGTCATTTTAGCTTAGGCAAGACAGAATGGCTGGATGTGGGTAGAATTAGGTACTTTCTCTGTTCCTAGTATGAGAAAATGTAAGAGTTAGAATTGGCTATTTCTCTTCAATTGAGATAGTTAGGCATTGCTCTTGGTCATTGATAAGAACCTCCAACAATTTATTGTTGTAAAATAGTAGTTTCTCTTGAGGGCACGACTCGATAAGAACTGAATGTTCCGGTCCCGGGCTGCTCATCTCTACTCCCTACCAGAAGCAAACATGAATTTTGCTCTGAGGCCCCCTTGGAACCACTAGAAATGTACTTGATAGAGTGGGTGGAGAATCCATGACTGGGACTCTGGCATCTCTAACTCTAAAGGAGATTGCAATGAGCATCTATCCCATAATTGTCTGCATCAATCCTGAGTTTCCCTTTCTTTCACTGATTACAAGATGTTTCTGCCCAGGGACTCCTGCTCCAGTAAGTGGTATCTATCTGCCTGCAACTCTAGTTGAGGAGTCAAGGCTTTGTCCTATAACCTCAATATTTTATATCTTTAAGAATAGCCTTATTTTTTCAGTTCATTGAGTTTTCTATTAATTATAGGATTGTGGAAACCTCTAACCTCCTTAAATGCTGATGTAGAAACACAAAGTCTTTACTTTCTGTTTCTAGTTTATTATTTCCTCATTTTTACCATTTATTCCCAGACTCAACAGAGCCCTAGAATATTGTTGTCAACCTCCATAAGGTTGCTCCCCATGGCCAAGCTCCAGAAATCGACTGTGAGATTACTCACAATCAGTGGCATCCTCCCACTGAGTTGATGGGTTTCACTCCAAAGGAAGTCGTCACTATAATCTTTAAACATTAAAGAGTCTGCTTCCCATACAATACCAGCAGAGAGATTAGCAGAATATGTAAACAGGCAATTGGATGGTGTAACATGTGCATTCACAAATGATGACAGAGAGAGGTAAGGATGACTATATAAAGCTCCTACAATGAAACTGGGGTTGCCTATTGCTTCGTTTTCTATTGGAATTCCTTTGCATATGTTCTCTTTTTTTCTATCAGAAATGTCAGTGTCATTGCCAGGTCCAGCATTTGATGTGGCATAATCTCCCACGTCACATTTAGGCTCCTTCTCAAAGTGAAGAATGTTGAGTTGCCTACTGCTTATGTGCTCTTTCACATGGGCACAATGCTTGGGGTCTCCACTTCAGTTGGTAGAAATCTCAAATTCAAGAACCTTGTGCCCAAAGAGAATGGATTGGCACTTAGGAATAAAAGACTGCAGTCATAGAAGTTCTTTAGATAAACTTTGCTGTGACACTCTTGCAAACTGGATCTGTTCTCTCCACACGCTATCTTTGCCTTGTGGAACTCTTCTGTATTCATTCTCTGTGTAGCTCTGGTTATCCTGGAACTCATTCTATAGAACAGATTGGCCTCAAACTCAGAAATCTACCTGCATCTGCCTCCCTAATACTGGGATTAATTAGAGCTATGTACTACTACACCCAGAACCTTAGGATATTTATAATGCTTAACAATCATTTATAAAATTTGATTGACATACATTTCATTTTCACCAATATTATTTTAAAGGTAAAGTAATAAATATTAATTAACTGTATGTCAGTATTAGATCAATTATAGAAGAAATGAAATGAAAATTAAAGTTGGTCATCCCTGTCTTCTACAAGAAAGAAAAAATATATACAAAAGGTGGTATGGAGATTAAAGACACATCACAGTAATTTCCATGGTAGTGTAAGGAACAATAATTCAATTTTAAAAAGGTCCTAATATGCAGTGTCATTTGTGTAGTTAAAAGTTGTAGAAATGACAGAGGAGAGAAAGAAGCAGAAGAAATCACATCTGACAAAGTCCTGAGTAGGGGTCATTAGTGTTAAATAAATATTCATCGCTCACTTTCCACTCAGATTGAAATGCTGGCAGGCTGAATCTCAAAGGCTCAGGAGACATGACTCTCACAGAAGTGCGGTTTTGAATTAACAAAATATATGGAGCTCGGTAAAAGTACTTCAGTTCTCAGGCCCTGGGGCCATTTGAAGAAAGAAAAATGGAGGTATGCGGAGGAGTCTTTAAGTATTGTTTCTCTTTTCAATCTTTCAGAAGAGGCTGTAAAACTCGCATTGTATCCTGTTATAGTCTGAATGTTTATATCATCCCAGATTCATATCTTGACATCTATGGTAATAGCTGGGGCTCTATGAAGTGATTAAGCAATGCAAGAGCAGCTCTAATAAATGACATTTGTTCTCTTAGAAGACAAAGAGAAACCTTTGCCCTTCCTTGATGGCAGGTTGCAATATATGAAACAGGAGGAAGATCACCATACACATGGAATCAGTTTGTACCAACTTATGGACTACCTATTCTCCAGAACATAGAAATAAATTTCTTTTTGTATATTAGCTACATTTTAATATAGCTTTTTTTATTGCAGCCCAAACAAAGAAATGTCTCTTATAAGCCAATGAACTATATATTTTGCAAATATGTATATGTAAATAATAAATATCAAGTGTTATCTCTAGTATAATTTAATGTTTAAGAATATATTGTGGGCCGGGCGGTGGTGGCGCATGCCTGTAATCCCAGCACTCTGGGAGGCAGAGACAAGCGGATTTCTGAGTTCAAGGCCAGCCTGGTCTACAGAGTGATTTCCAGGACAGCCAGGGCTACACAGAGAAACCCTGTATCGAAAAAACCAAAAATCAAAAAAAAAAAAAAGACTATATTGTGAGGCTAGGGATATTGTTCAATAATATAATATTTGTCTAGTATATGAAAGGTGTGAATTGCCTTAGGTTCAATCCCTAACACACACACACACACACACACACACACACACACACGCATGCAAAAATGCTAAAATCTCCTCCAAGATTTCATGGGTCTGAAAAATTCTCCTTAAAACAGAAGACTAAAAGGAGGGGAGAGCCAAGATGCCTATGGGTTCAGAAAATATCTTTACTAAATAAAATCCTAGAACTGGTATGGTGGTTTGGGAAGAACATAACAGACTTGAATTTGAGTCTTGACAGGTACTAGTTGCTGACTGAAAATATTGCTCAACTTGGGGGCCAATCTGAGATTTGAAGTGATTATGCACAAAATAGTTAATAGTTCTCACATCACAGGTTTGCTTAAATCAGTTACTCTTAAGCTAAACTTGGGGAAGATAGTTCATCTAAATCTCCTTAAAAAGATATATATGCTTCTGTTTCCATTTGTATGGTCAACATTATCATTCTTTAACAGAATATATTATTGTCAACAAGTACAATGAACAGGAGTATTATAAGAATGATCTTTTGATGGAGTGTTTTAAACACATTTTATATATATATATATATATATATATATATATATATATATATATATATATATGGTAATTCACCATTTATCCTTCTATTTCAAAAATGTTTTATTATAAAGTCTTTTTTTAATGTATGCTATCAAAAAACAGCAACAAAAAAGAATCCAAACATCCCTATATTTTGGTATAACAGTTAAGGATTTGGAGCAGAGGACTGGAAAGGCAGTATCTTGCTTTACTGTGGCACTCAAGAGATTATTTTCACTATATCTAAAACATACGGAGGAAAGGGAAAAGAAACTTCTAAATCATTTAATTACCTCGTTGATTTGTATCAACCTCTTTAGTTTTGTTGCTGATGTAGGGGAGAGTTAGAAGAGTTGGAAGGTGAGAGATTGCAAGAAGTTAGCCTCGGCGTGGCTTAGGGATATGATGCAATGGCATCATTATTGATATTCTTTTTAAAGGGTTCACTGGGGTGCAGCGCACAGTTGTCGAGTGGAATGGAAAACAGAAATCCCTTTGAAAATAAGAGATAGAATTCAAGGTCAGTCTCCCACTAGCCAGAATTCCCTCTCCCCTCACCTTTTTTGAAAAGCTGAGAATCATTTATCTGGGTTTGCTCAGTGTATGCAGATGGCATCAGACCTTATCGCTAGCTGAAAGAACATTTCACTGGCATATTTAAAAAAAAAAAAAAAAACAATTTATCTTCTCTTGTTCCCAAAGCTAATTTGAACCCCAGAAAGTCCCAATGGGGAAAGTAATCGAAAGTTGTAATGCTTTTGATAAACGTTAAAACTTTCTCATATCTATCGTTCAAAGTTAAGTTAGCCAGTGTGTTTTGTTTTAGATGGGCCCACTGTGCCTGCTATATTCATGAGTTTCAGAAAACATTCACAGCACTCAAGACAAGAGGGGAATTACTGTATGTTTACTATAAATGTATGAGTATGTTTTTCTGTATCTGTTCTGTGTGCCTTCTATGTTGTAATTCTGTACAGAAAAAAAAAATCCATGATCAGTTTCAGACATCTTTACATTGGCATGGCAAAAAAATGCTTAGTCCTGAAACACTTAAAATTTAACTGCACATTGTTTGGTTTCGGACCAGGGACAAAGGGCTAAGGCAAGGCACTTATTTTATACATCAACGTATCCCTCAGTTCCTACCTGGCATACTTTGCCCCCAACCCACCCCTCTCTCTCTCCTCTCTCCTCTCTCCTCTCCCCTCTCTCCCACTCCTCTTCTCTCTCTACAGTGAGCCCTTTCTCTCTTCCTTCTCTCCCCCCTCCTTTCCCCATGGCAACTCCCCTGGCCTCAAACCTTGAGGTCAGTGAACTAGCAAGAGATCAACTTCCTAATAAGCCGGCCTGCCTTTACTATAATCTAATCTGCCTTGAATTAGCTCATTCACCCATGGCAGAGAAATAACCTATCAAACACATAGAAGTCTGTGATTGCATAGACTGGGTATAGGCACTGAGAATTTGTATTTTTAACAATATCCCAGAATGTACGGCTGATCTGGAAATCATGGTATGATAAAAATTATTAGCCATCAGTACTCAGATTATAAATATTGATTCCTGAAGGTAAGGGGGTTCCTACAAACTCCTGAAACATGAGCATGTAGAAGAGAATCAGCAAAGTCCTTGTATCCAAGACAAAATTTGTTTGGTGGACACGATATTTTGAGAACATTAAAATATAGATGTGCTGCCAAATGTATGATTCCATTTTCATGCCCACAAGCACTTAAAACACAATCCAGGTTCCATTAAGTATGTTTTCTTGCATGTCTGCTTTTGTGGCCTAAAACATTTGAACTGTTTTTAGGAGGCATGTGTTGTTGCTTCCCTACCAACAGCTAACACTAATTTTCGGTCACTGTGCAAAAGTTAATTATCATGCCAATTTTATTCTCACTTTCTTAAATCTTGATCCAGGTGGGAATTATATGCTGTCTACAACTGAGTATCATCGGATAACTTTGAATGCTTCTGTGACAGTGTAGACCAAAATATATGTTCTGGAGCACAATTGGCAAAATGAAACTTCAAGTCAGAGTTAAAAATCAGAAAAACAATAACAAGAAGAAATCTGTTTACAGAAATACTGAGGCAGAATGTAGTATACATAGGGTAGTAATAGGGGCAGGAAACATTCTCCTCTAAATCAAATATCTTAAATAACAAGAGAGAAAGAGAAGGATCCCTAACTGTGGTTAGATGAAATGGGAGAGAAGCCAAGATGAAGACTAGATCTCCCAAAGTTGGACTTCAGTATTTTGTATATTTTAATATCAGCAAGGTTGCCACCCTACAGAATCCAGTATGACTCAAAGTGTGCTAAGGGAACGAGGGATGGGAACTGTAGATTAGATTGTGTGAATTATATAAATGATGCAAAATGCAAGGATAAAATGACTACGTTTCAACTGTACTGAATAGTGTCCATAAAAATGAAAGTTAATTGGATTTAACTACACAAAGAATCTAATTCACTAACTCAGGGCAGAGGAATCTACATTCATAAATGGTCACAATGAAGAAGTGTTTAGCCCCTGACAAAGAGGACAATACTTAGAAGGCTCTTTTCTGTTTTCTTTCTGACAGCACTACTTTCCTACCAGGACTGCTAAGACCCTTTACTGATTACGAGACTGGGACTTATCTACATTATTGAAAATAAGTCTATACTCTAAATATAGCCTCAGGTCTGTCGACCATTGGACCATAGGATATGGCTTCCCATCAGCTTCTGATAACATGTTCCCTTCTAAAGTGAGCCATTTAAAGGCGTACACAGTTCAAAATAGATCTTTCTCTGGAAAGCACCAAAGATGTAAGACTGTCTCTATTTTCTGCACTGAAGCTCGCAAAGCCTGTGAAATCCCTCTTCTCCGGTGCTAACACCACTAGTGTTCTGTGATTTCTCCATAGGACCTGCCTAGCAGCCTATGTGGACATTGAATGGGTTATTGATAAATCAACCAAAATCATCACTGCAAAGACATTCTCTGTTTTCAATCGTTCTGCCTCCCCTTTCAGTTGCATGGTCACCTGTTCGCCTGTTACCTTCACATAGTTCTGGAACAAGAACAAGGAGGAAAACAGCCATCAAATTCAAGAGTGATTCAGGGAAAACACAGTGTGGATGCAACTTTCCATCACTAGTGCCAGTCTAACACAGAGAGGCAGTCAAGGAAGACTTTGCCAATGAGAAGGATTGGAAGACTGTAAAACATTGCTTTTCATATGCAGCAAAGAAGTGATTTCCTTCTCTGGGTATTCTCCAAATAGCTTCTCCTCGCCCCAGCTCCTACCGAATGCATAGAAAAAGAAAAAAAAATCTTAAGATATGGTTCAGACATACGCTCCACTTGCAAGGAAAGTTTCTCCTCCAGGTGCTATTCATAAAATAGCAGTTCCCATACTTATCAGTCAGCGTGCTGTTGAAGTGCTGCAGAAGAGTCCTGCCACCTGTTGTGCACTTTGCTTGAGGGAAGCAAGCAAATGCAAACCTTTGCATAAATAAAGATTAAGAAACACAACTGCATCCCTTTCAGAGTGTGTCAACAGTGATGTCAATAATGTCAGATGAGGTTCAGACTCATTTCTAGTGCCTACTGACAGCTGGGAAGCATTGTCCAGCCGTTCTAACAATGGAAGAGACTCTTTCCAAAAGAGAGTGCAATAGAACAAAATTCTATGCTCAGACAGTAAAGAGTCTCTTGGGAAGTTTTGCTTTTGCTTGGTTTTCTTTGGTGAAATGATCTAGGAAGAAAATCTGCCCCTTATTTGAAATGGAAATTATAGACATTCAGGCAATGATTAAAAATTTAGAAATCAATGGAGAGAGAGGGAGAGAGAGAGAGAGGAAGAGAGAGAGAGAGAGAGAGAGAGAGAGAGAGAGAGAGAGAGAGAGAGAGAGAGAGAGACGTGTAGGTACTTTTTTGATTTATACAACATATAAAATGGACATGGAAGATACAGATTCCATTCTCATTAAAATCGCAGAAGTGACTTGTTAACGGGCAGGTCACATCCACTCTCTCTGCTTCTTCATCTTCTCCATTCTTTTCAATCATACAACCTTCCTTACACAACTCAATCCCCCACTAATGATGGCAAAGATACCAAAGCCTCTTTTGAATCGTGGCCTTCTAATAAGACGTTCCGATGCTCCTTTGCTTTAGAATGCACCTCTCATACTTCATTTACTCCTGGAGAATCACGTTCAAGGACATCTGCCTGTACCCCATAATCACATCCCATTCCTTAGAAGCCTTTCCTTCTTCAGCACCTTGGCTCTATTGCCTTGCAAAAGGCTGATAACAAAGAAGAGTATGTGGCTTTTCCAGAATATTTTCACTTCAACATTGTAGGATGACATAACCCAGTCAAGTTCTCCCAAAGCATTCAAAAGGCACTAAGAATTTTTCCATTATTATTTTTTTTTTTTACTATTTTATGTCTCATCTCTCTACAATGACAGCTAGCTTTGACATTGTGTTCCAGCTGATGGCAAGCTGATGCATGGGATAGTTAAGTTAGTGCTTTAACAAGACTGATTCAATCAAGATGAGTAGAAAACACATTGCCAATAAACTCCTGGCTGAGTTTATTTGATTACCTCTTTAAAAGATTGAGCTATTTATTTGATTATTTTGGTGCTACTTTCTACCATTAAAAGTTTTGTGTTTGTTTGGCATTTGAGGCACTAAATTGTGGGTTTTGGGGGGGAGGAGCTTCTTTCTTTCTTTTGTTCTTGCTTTTTCTGCTTTAACACTTGTTGATAAGTACTGTGGTCCACTTGTCAGACACCAGGAGAATCCACCAGAATGTCTCTGTGTATTACTTCCAGTTTCAGTTGTAAAATGGACTTGTCTCTCTTGAACATCCCCAATGTGAATAGGAGCCAAATAAATGAATACTTCAAGTACATTTCAATATTTTTATTTATTTTATATATTGTGTTCTAGGAACAAGGGGACCAACCAAGAATAATATGAAAGAAATTCAAAAAGAACATAATTCACATCAATATCTGTACCAAATATCATAGCACTATAATGCCAGTGAGACATTTTAAAATCCCAACCTAATTGAGAACTATGACTATCACACTTTTATTTGTCCATATATTTTTCCTGATACCTTTGTGTAACATTTACTATTCAATTAGAAATTCTTCTCCTGCATTTATTTAGCTTAATCTCTCTTAGGAACTCCCACCCCAAAGAAAAAGTTTGGCATATTCTTTTTAATTTGTTTTAATTATTGAAATCATGCTCCAATTTCTAAAGTAAGGAGAGATTAAAGCTTCTCATTTTTTGCCCTGACTCAACAGTTTGAAAACAGCTGGAATTTGCACAAGGTCTAGACAGTTCAGTACCAACCAGAGTGGCCTATTTCACTCTTTCACACCTGACTGTGAGACCTGCTACCAGGTTATCTTTTCCAGAAAATACCTATGCCAGCAAAACCTGCATATTTTTTCTAAGTTTTTGAATTATTACTTGGTTGCCCAGCACATTTTGAATGTAACCTTTTTAATCTCCGCATTGGCAATTAGAGATTAAAATTCCTTTCCAAGAGCCATTCAGCAGATGGCATAACATGAAAAAAATGGAGGTATTTTAAAATTGTATTTACACAGAACACCAGATGAATTTTCCAGGCTGTTTCTTCCCATGTTTATACATTTTCTCGTGGAAATTGATTGTTTAAGATATAGATTTCATTTGCTGGCATTTAGCGTTTTATAGGAATTCTGAAGCATCAATTAATCCATCTCTTGTGTTCAACATAGTTGTCATAAAATATGAAAGAGAAATCTGTGTTTAGAGAAACTGCTTGAAAAGATTAAGGCACCTGAGTATAGGTCACCATGCTGGGTTGAGAAAGGCCACTTGATAATAAAATGGACTGGCCATAGAAGCAAAGCACCTGTTAAACAGAAATGCTATCACATCTTAAGCAATTTAGGCAGTTTGATTCTTAAGATTTCTTTCCCTCAGTTTCCTCCAGAAAATTTTTAAAATACTTAAAGTTTTTAAACTTTGGTTGACATACATACATACATACATACATACATACATACATATATACATAATGGATACAAAAAAGTACGTAAATCATTAATGTGTAACTTTAGTGACATTGAAAATAAGAGTCACAACCATCTTACAGATTGAAAAGCACAATTATTACTTGTTCCTTGGCCTCTGTTCCCTTATGCATCTCTTCCCAGGTAAATACCTCCTGAGGTGGCCATGTTCTACTCCTAGCGCCACTGGTTAGTTTTCATCATGTCAAAAACTGCATAAGTAGACTTACGTTTACTCTTTTATGCCTGACTTCATTCTCACACATTTGTGAAACATCAATCCTGCTACATGTGGGGCTACGTTTCTTATTGTCATTGTATGCAACTGCATTTGATAAAAAGCCAGAAGATGGAAAGAACCCAGTTGTCCCTCAACAGAGGAATGGATACAGAAACTATGGTATATATACACAATGGAGTACTATTCAGCTATTAAAAACAATCAATTCATGAAATTCTTAGGCAAATGGATGGAACTAGAAAGTGTCATCCTGAGTGAGGCAATCCAATCACAAAAGAACACACATGGTATGCACTCACTAATAAGTAGATGTTAGCCCAAAAGCTCAAAATAAACAAGTTACAATTCACCCAGCTCAAGAAGGAGGACTTAAGTGAGGATGCTTCTGGTCCTCTAAGAAAGGGAACAAAATAGTCACTGGAGCAATAAGGGAGACAATGTGTGGAGCAGAGACTGAAGTAAAGACCACTCAGAGACTGCCCTACCTGGGGATTCATCCTATAAACAGTCAACAAACCCTGACACTACTATGGACTACAAGAAGTGTATACCAAAAGGAGCATGCCATGATTGTCTCTGGAGAAGCCCTGCCAGAGCCTTACAAATACAGAGGCAGGTGCTAGCAACCAACTATTGCACTGGGCATGGGGTGCCCAATGGAGGAGCTGGAGGATGGTCCAGAGGAGCTGAAGGGATTTACAGCCACATGGGAAGAACAATGATTTTGGCCACCCAGACACCCCAAGACCCCCAGGGACTGAACCATCAACCAAGGGGCACACATGGTTCTAGCCAAAAATGTGGCAGAGGAAGGCCTTGTTGGGCATTAGTGGGAGGAATGGTCCTTGGTCAGGTAAAGGCTCAACAGATGCCCAAAGAAAGAGAAACCAAGGTGGGGAGGAGGTAGTGTGTTGAGTAGAGAGGCATATACATGGAGGCAGGGGGAAGAAAGAGGCGGATAGGTTGGGGGTCTTAGGGGAGGGGGATATCAGAAAAGGTTTTACCATTGGCAATGTAAATGAAGAGGATATTCAGTAAAAAAAGGAAAAAAATGTTCAAAGAGAAAAAAGTTGCATACTCTGTTCTTTCTATAATGAATCAGTATTTGAAATGCTCTTACTTTGGAATAATGACAAAAGATAAATTAATGGCTGTGTGTGTGTGTGTGTGTGTGTGTGTGTGTGTGTGTGTGTGTTGAATGTGTGTGTTTATATACATATATAGAATATAGTAAAGTAATAAAAATACTACAAGTTGAAAATAGCATTATATTGATAAAACTAGCACATGCCTATAATCCCAGCACTCAAGAAACAAAAAGGAAGCCAGTCTGACCCATACAACTACTGTGGGTCAAGCCACATCCAACCTTACATCTGATAGAGGGCTAATATCCAATATATGCAAAGAACTCAAAAAGTTAGACTCTAGAAAGTCAAATAACCCTATTAAAAAATAGTGTACAGAACTAAACAAAGAATTTTCACCTGAGGAATATCAAATGACTGAGAAGCACCTAAAGAAATGTTCAACATCCTTAGTCATCAGGGAAATGCAAATCAAAACAACCCTGAGGTTTCAACTCATACCAGTCAGAATGGCTAAGATCAAAAACTCAGGAGACAGCAGGTACTGGCGAGGATGTGGTGAAAGATGAACACTCCTCCACTGCTGGTGGGATTGCAAGTTGGTACAACCCCTCTGGAAATCAGTTTGGCCATTCCTCAGAAAACTGGGCATAATACTACCATGACCAATCTCATGACCTTTCTTAATGTTAGGATTCCCTTTGAAGAATTATTGTGAAATAAATAGATCTTCCTGCAAGGAAGAGGAAACTTAAAATTAAAGAGCACGTAAAACGGTCAAAAAGCTCAGAAGGTTAAAAGACTCAGAAGAAACTTTCCCAAGATTATGTAACTAGTAAAACAAAATCTCCCTCAAGGAGATTGTGTAGTGGCTACAGTTGTCAAGTGGTCAGGGGACTCCATACATGTGGTTCCATAAGTCATCACACACGCTAGGGTATGCTTTTGCATCATGCAGTGCTGCATATCACCCATATTCCTGGAATCATATTCCTCCACTACTGTAAGAAACCCCAGAATTTTCATTGGCTTACCAATCTAGACATGGATGGAATCATTCCTCGGGTGTCTCCTCAGTGTTTAGTTTGGATTGGAAAGATCTTTGTTCCCTGCTCCCAAGGAAAAGTTACCCAACACCCTCAATAGCTGAATCAAATATATGTTGAGGACTTAGTAGAGATAATTTTATTACACAGTGTAACCTCACTGCCAATCACGCAGGGAAAAGTCATACGCTCTCTAGGTTTGAAATGGCCAAAGAGGCTTTTGAGGAGATTTATGTTCAAAGGAGCCTTTGAAGAAGCAGCAGTGTACAGATTGGGGGAAAGCAAGAAAGCTTTTTTTTAGACACGTTTCAAAGAATTTCTTCAAATGCTTCCACTTTCATTCCCTGCTTCTACTTTTTCCCTGCCTTTAACCATACTCAGTGCAGGCAACTGCAGCATATAATCATCCACATAAATAATGAAGCTGATGCCCTTTCCCTTCTTAAGTAAATACAGTCTCCAATACAGATACGTTTTGATGAAAATAGAAAGTTTCTAAGGAAAAGTGAGGTGGCTCCAGTGATTTTTACCATATATAGCAAAAATCAAAATAATAAAGTGACAGCTTACAAGATTTATATTATCCTATTCATACGAGATTTATCTAGCTACCTAACTGCCTACACAACACCAGGCATTATTTTTTTAGAAGCTCATGGAATAGTGCTTATGGTGAACAACCCAGGCTGTTTTCAAAAAGTGTTACCACTATGTATAGGGACTTGTAGACATCCTTTAACCCCACTGAGTATTTCCTCATCTTAGAATTAGAATAGTACTATTTAGATATGAAGAAATTAAATCATAGTCATAGCTTCCATGTGACCTCACTATCAGAACCTCCCAGCGCACTGGTATAGCAAGAACCCTATTACATGCACAAGCTGTGAAAAGAGAAAGAGAATAAACACCAGGGGAATGGATTTTAAGTAGTTCCAGATGTTGCATTTATGAAAAGAGAAAGAGGTTTAGAGAGAATGGTATACGGTGGTGTGGGGGGAGGGGGTGCCTAGGCAGGGCCATGACCAGGCATCCCTCCTCCTCCCCTCCCCCCCCCAACCCCCCCACCCCAGGGACCAGACACACACAGACATGGTATAGATAGAGTTTATTCAGGGCAGCGGATGGGAGTTAATGAGGTAATGGAGGCAGAGAAAGGCAGAGAGAGGGAGAAAGTAAAAAAGTGAAGGCCAACCTTGACCACATGGAGAGAGGCGGGAGGGGAGGAGAGCCCAAGAGGGGCCAGAGAGAGGGTAGGAGAGAGGAGTAAGAGGAATAAGAGGTAAGAGGCAGAGGAAGGGCCTAGCACCCTCTTTTATAGGCCAGGCATACCTGGCTGTTATGCAACTGTGGGGAGGAGCATACCTGGCTGTTGCCAGGGAACTGTGGGGTGGAGCTTAGACAGAACCCTAACACCAGAAACCTGGAGGAAGATGTATATCTTCTTTGTACTTCCCTACACTGGCATTTATTTCATGTTATTAAATTTGGTTTCCATGGCTAGAGCATCCCATGCTCAAATATTTCTTAAGAAAGGAAACATGAGCATTGTCTGTTTGACTGATAGAGCAATGCTGCTACTCTTATCTCTGGCAAGATCTTACACTGACAGAGCATCCAAGCAGTATGAATCACCAAACTCTGTAATAAAGGTTAGGATGTTGACTGGAAATTTTAAAAATATGTACATGATGACAACATCAGTATCCCATGGTCAATTACTGAGAAGGAGAAAGGATGCTCCAAGCTCCTCTTAAAGGTGTTACTGGTGTGAATGAATAAGGATTGTACTCAGCCTTGGAGCAGTTGGCTTCTTACTTTCAACATTATGATTAAGTAAAGTCATTCACTGTACCTCTTTAGGAATTGCATGAAGGAAGAATTTTATTAGATATAGTTAAAATAAAAATTAAATGACATATATTAAATTAAATTGTAGCTCTTAAGTATCCTGCATTCTAAATGTGGTGGTTTTGTGATTCAGAAATATGCTGTGCTATCAAAATAAAGTCGTTACAAAGTAAAAGTGGTTCACTCATTTAATAATTAGCTCCATGAGGCCATCTTGAAGACCTACATATAGTACCTACAGGTCATATGAAGGGAACCCCTTGCATTGAAATTCTCTGTATTATTAGCTCTGTGGCATTAGACAAAGACTGGACTTGTTAGTCTTTTTAACCTCTCCTGTAAGATGTAGAAAGAGGAGAGTATTTCTAAATGTGTAGCAATTATTATTACTTTATCCTATAAGCATTATGGAAATGTTTTATGAAAAAATTGAAAGATGAACTAAAATCATTCAGAAATTCTTTATTTCTTATGCTTGTCTTCCTTCATAATTTTATCTATGCAATAGCACAAAAAGTAGTCTTACACATCAGATTTCACAATGTTATGTGTTCCTTAATTATACACTAAATCACTTGTTTCCAACCATTTATAAGCAGCAACAACCACTCGGGTCAGTGAAACAGAACCATCATAGCACATGGAACATGTCTTCAATGCACAACTGTCTCCTCTGGTAAGATACCCAGTCTTCAGAAAAGTAGAATCATCTTCCTTTCTATCTAGTCGCTTGAATCAGTTATAAATTGCCTGATGGCCTAAAATTACTGAGTAAAGCTGCAGGCAGAAGAGATGGCCCTTTCCGGGTAAGAGCACACTAACGGGTTATTCAGTGCCAAACAGTCAGCCTTGAAAATATACATAAAAACAATATTGTATGGACTCAACAGGTTATATTTAGGAATAGATAGATAGATAGATGATAGATAGATAGATAGATAGATAGATAGATAGATAGATAGATAGATAGATAAAGATAGATAGATGATAGATAGATAGATAGATAGATAGATAGATAGATAGATAGATAGATAGATAGATAGATAGGTAGATAGGTAGATAGGTAGAGATAGACACAAATGCATGTATGTGTATAACAATTGAAAAAGTAAGACAGGAATTTGAATAAAAATGGGAGCAGTACATGAGAATGTTTGGAAGAAAAGGGGAAAATGTGATTAAAACATAATCTCAAGAATAAATACATTAGGTTATATATTTATGTAGAGGAACGACATATGCACATGTGATAAAATATCCATTAAGTGCACACGAGAACATACTCTGATGCTGGTATTACAGAGAGTTGGCTTCTGCGAACTGAACTCGGGTCCTTGAAAGAGTATAAAGTTCTCTTAACAGCTGAGCCATCTCTCAAGCCCCACCCCAAATTCATTTTTATTGTGTGTCATTTCTACTACAGATATATACTAGAAAATCACATCTCTAAAACAAAACAGTATTCACAGTTCATAAAATACTGAACAATATAGAATACTTAGTTATATGCATAGTAAATCCCATTATAGAAAGGTTTAAATCTTTTTATTTAGTATATTATTTATTTCTCTCTCCAACAACAATACTAGTATTCATATTTCTCCAAAGACATAATCTGTGCATAGCTACCCATAGGTAAAAGAATAAACATTATAACATGGGAGTAATGCCTACATTTATCTAGCATTATATATTCTTCAGAAATAATTCTCTATTTAATCCCCTTAACATCTTCTCTCCTAATCATACAATACTTTTTAGGAAACAATAATGTAGAAGGTCAGAATTCCCCAAATGTGGTTCCCAAAGGCACCAAAAGATAGAATGGAGGAGTATACAAAAAGTCTTCTAACTCCTAAACCAGTGATTTTTCTCCCACAATCTCATTGCCATCTGAGAACAGTTGCTCACTTTGTCACTTTCACATGGGTGTTGAGAAACACTTAGGCAGAAGATTGGAACTTATAAATGAGAAAGATCCAGAAAGTGATTTACTATCCTCTTGCAAAGGATAAGAAAGCTATTTCTAGCAAATCACAATCCTGAATTCCAAAGGCAACACTAGTCAATAGCTCCTAGGGGCATTTACCCATCAGCTATAACCTTTGTCCCCATATGAGCTGCTGAATTACTCAACTTCCTAATCATAGTCGGCTTCAGTGTTATGTCTGGCTCGGTGAATGGATGCTGAGGTCATTCCTTTCTCCAAAACTTTGGCATTACAAAAGAAATGATACCTATTTTCTTCTCCTACCCTGATGACTTAGTACATGGAGACTAGAATGGGAGAGACTAGAGGATAGGTTTGAGAGAACCCATCCCCAACTATTAATATTTTGCTAGATTCAAAATGTATCATCTTATCTCACTTTTTTCTACTTCCATTACATCATGTGTATGCCTTCTAAAGGATCCTAATCTCCACATAGCTTTTCCAAGCACCCTCAGATTTTAATTATAACTTCACATGATGGACATCCAACCAAGGGTGGGGACAAGCCTCTGTGCATGAGAATATCAACTGTGTTGGCCAACTGGCAGCTCTCTGTTTGCATACTCTTGCAATTACTTCCAGGTCACTACGTGCATCTTAAGTAGATCTTTTTTGTCATTTAGAAAAGAAATATAATGACATTCATTGATTCCAAGATTACAGCAATAAAAGCAGGGAAGAAGTGGCAACAAAAGGAAGCACAGAAAGGCTTTGATGGTAAGTCAATTTTGAAAGAAAAGATTTGAAGAAATAAACATTATTTCTACACATCATCAGAAGACTTACTTCATGCAAGAAGTATACCAAGAACATCCAATGACTCAGATAGTGTTGTGTGAGAGAGTAAGTGTGTGTGTGTGTGTGTGTGTGTGTGTGTGTGTGTGTGCATGCTGCTTGTGTATGTGATACACATGGAAGGCAGATAACAACACTGAGTGTCATTCCACAATCACTGTCTACCTATTTTTTTTTTTTACACAAGAGCTTTACAAAATAGGCTAGGCTGTCTGGTCAGTGAGCCCCAGGAATCTGACAGCTCTTCCTTCCTAAGTGCTTTTTATTATGAGGATTAAATTTATATTCTTAGGCTTGTGCTCCCAAATGAACAATCTCCAAGCCATATAGGACAAAGTAGTGAATAAAATAAGGCCTAAGTTCCTAGAATTTCAGTAGAATGAAGCAGGCAAAGGAGCTGATATGCCAATAACCATTTTTATAAATGCTATGAAGAGAATCACACTAAAACATAAGACAAAAACTGGTCAGGAATCGTACATAGTGGGACATAGCCATACATAATCCTAAAGCTATGACTTTGTTAGTTCTTGCAAGATAAGTAGCACAACAGATCCAAAACCCCCAAACCTGTGAACTTGGAACATGATCTGCATGTTTTAGAAATGATAAGGATGAGGACAGGCATTTGGAAGTCAGAGGCAGGTGATCTCTGAGTTCAAGATCAGCCTTACCTACAGAGTTAGCTCCAGGACAGCCTACACAGAAACTCAAGGCAAATGAGGAGGAAAGAGCAATAGCCAATAGAGCTAGAACCTAGAGAAAGGGTTGGAAAAGGAGGCAGGGGATGCATTATGTCAAGTCCTGACACCCTGATACACACACACACACACACACACACACACACACACACACACCCTTGTAGTAAGAGGTTACTGAAATTTTATTGTACAGCCAGAACTATCCTAAGATCTGGGGGCAGATCTCTAAGGAAGGACATGCCAAACATAAAATTCACTGTCTAGTTATTACATTGCTCTCAGTTTGTTATAAGAGCATGAACAATTTGAAAACACAGGAGCAATAGAGATCTGACATCAGGAGAATAATTGGTTTATGGGAGGTAAGAAGGGATATACCATATCATACAGAGTCACATGGTTCGTGACGAATAACAGAAATTCCCTCTATCTTGACAGAGTGAGCACAATGAAGCTGGCCTGGTCTTGATAGTGTCACTTGACCATAAAATTCTATGATATTGACATTCTGGGACTTTGGAGTCTCCTCACCCTCTACCCAGATCCCTTGACCATTCACCCAATATGTGACAGCAACGTGATGGACAGGGCATAAACAGACATCATATGAAGTAGCCAGCCCCTCACAAGCATCCCAATGTCCCTCACTTCTGATAAGCATGTGCTTTCCCGTTCCCCTTTCCTGGGGTACAGACTTCATGACTTGCTTCTAACAAAGTAAGTATTGCCAATTTTTAGGTAGACCTCTCCAGTCATAAAACATTCTGTTCTCTCTATTATTTGATCTCTCTTACATGCAGTTCCCTCACTATATGAAATTCAAGGTTCCATAATAAGGGCAAACCTATGGGAAGTACCATGTGACATGGAATAAATATCTCTGCCCAATAGCCACATTAGTGAGCTTGGAAGTTTGGAAGTTAGTATTCCCAAGCCAAGACTAAAAAGACTGCATCCACTGGTGGTGGTGGTGGTGGTGGTGGTGGTGATGGTGTGTGTGTGTGTGTGTGTGTGTGTGTGTGTGTGTGTGTGTGTGTGTGTGAAAGAGCCAAGCCTTTACTGCAGCCTAGGGGGAGACCCTAAGTCAGAAGACACATCTTTAAAACATGAACTCCCTCCCCCAGAAACTGTACCATTGTAATAATTTGGCTTTCTTAAGCCATTAATTGTAAAGTAGCTTGTATTAAGTAACTGATAATTACTATACTGAAGAAATATTAGTACTTGGGGCAATTTTAGGTCATCCCTAACAATCTGCCAAGTATGTGAGTGAAACCGATGAGATGCATCTGATATCTCTTAGATCTGAAGCATTCGCTCAAGCCCTTGTATAAAGGTTTCGCCCCTGTGTAGTGCTATTAGGAGGTAGTAAAAGCATTAAAAGGTTAAAACTAACAGAAGCTTTAGGTCATTGAGAGTGTTCAGTAAAGACAATGTTAAATCTCAACCTCTCTCTTTCCTTCTTCCTGCCCACTTCCTGTATGCTCTGAATAGAAAATACCTTCCTGTCATATACTGCTGCCATGTAAGAATCATGTTACCACAAACTCCAGGTCATAAGGCCAATGACCATGAGCTAGAACTTCCAAACTATAAGTCAAGATATACCTTCTTATGATATAAATTTCTTGTCCCAATTATTTAATACAGTAGCTATCACAGAGCTCAACTACCAACAGGATTTAAACTATAGTACGCAATTCATCTAGTCAAGACCCCAAATTCCTGACTTATAGCATTAGGATATGAAATAAACTGGCTGTCATTTCACATTATTCTCTTGGAGCATTGTTTCATATGCAAATAGACATAAGTAGAAGAGAGTATCAGGATACCTCTTTGAGGAGGTAACAACTGAGCAGACACTTGGAAAAAGTAAGAGAATGAGCCATTCCTAGATTAGGAATTAGGGAATAGGGGCTAGAGAGATGGCTCAGCGGTTAAGAGCACTGACTGCTCTTCCAGAGGTCCTGAGTTCAAATCCCAGCAAACACATTGTGACTCACAAACATCTGTAATGGGATCCAATACCCTTTTCTGGTGTGTCTGCAGACAGCTACAGAATACTCCTATAAAGGAGATAATTAAATTGAAAAAGAGGGAGGAGGAAGAGGAGAAAGAGGAGGAGGAAGAGGAGAAAGAGGAGGAGGAAGAGGAGAAGGAGGAGGAGGAGGAGAAGAAAGACAGGTTGAAAGCATGTCAGGCATGGTCAGACAGAGGACCAAATTGTCCTCTGGTGCCACGTTATATGTAAGAATACAGTGGGAGAAGATGAACTCAAACAATGTTAACTGATGAAAACAATTATAAAGACCAACATTTAATGTGAGTGACTTGCAGAAATTTGAGCAATGACATGAGGAATTTTCTGTGTTAAATTCTCTTTCCCCCTAGTCCCCTTATCTACATAACTATCTGCAAACGATGTGTGTCACATACGCATAACAAACCCTATCCAAAAACTCGTCATTGTGAAATAACCCTGAAGAGACTGCCTCCCTCTCTCTGGATTGTATGTGTGCAGTCTGTACCTTTGCGTCTTCCTAGTCCTCTTCTTTGCCTGGCCATATTTGCAGTTCAGCACTGATACTTTCATTTTTAGAGTGTTTACATTAACTTGAAGTTGTTAACCTAGTTGTGTAGCAGAATGTTTCCGACAGTGCCAGAGGCTATAAATAAATAACAGTTATTTCAGGTCTGCCTGGCAAACAAGAGCCTGGATTTTGCAGACCCCAGAGACCATGACTGCTGTGGCACTGAGTGTCTCAAATGGCCACAACAGGGACGCTGGAGGAATACTAAGCCTGTGGCTAACAGGATTCAGCTGTGTCTGCCACCACGTGCATTGTCTAGTTGCCATGGGAACCAATAACTCTGCTTGTCTATCACACCTATTTCAAACCCACTGCAGCAAACTTAAGCCCAATTATTCCATATTACCAACCAGATATTTCTACTCGAACTTTACCAGCGACCAAATAACCAAAACCAAGACTTCCAAGGATATTTTTCATTAATTTAAACTAAATTTCTTAAGATCTAGTTTTTTTTTTTTAACTTGTAAGTTGTCAAAACCCAAATATACAACCTCAAGATAGATAATTTATCTCTCCCTACTGGGGTTTCTTCAGTTATAGATCAAAAGTACGTATGCTATAGAATTAGTGAAAATGTAAATGTGATACCTGTAGAATATTTACAAAAGCATCTGACACAGAATAGTCTCTCAAGATTAGTTCTTCATAATCATCTAATAATATTGCTGATTTTTCTCCTTATCACATAATGGTAGTTAAACACTTAACTGTTTCCTCAGAAATAATTTTATAACATTTTAATGAATTTAGAAGCACTTATAAATAAGTTTATAATACATTATTCTTAAAAGCTTCACATATTAGACACATAGACATACTTGGGAAAGACAATTACTTATTAAACCAGCCATGGCTCATGAACATATAGTCACCACAGAGTTTGAAAAATCCTACACCAGAAATCTCTGGTTCATCTTTTCATTGTCTGTATCTCTAGCAATAGACAATGAAAAATGTTGCTAAGAATTGTGATACATTGCCCTAGAAAGAGCTTCAAATGTACAAAAAATTTAGTTAGAATTTGAGTAGTACAGTTGGGCTGTATTATTAGCAATACAGCACAAGAAGGAAGTAAATGGATTAAAAACTGGGAAAGAAGCCTCGGCAGTGATGGCTCATGTCTTTTCTCCCAGCACTTGGAAGGCAGAGAGAGGCAGGCAGATCTCTGAGTTCGAGGCCAATCTGGTTTACAGAATTAATATTAGGACAGCCATGACTATGCAAAGAAACACTGTCTCAAAAACAAACAACAAGAGTTAGAGCAGCGGCTGCAGCAGCAGCAGCAGCAGCGGCTGGTCCAGAGGAAGGGCCATCAGCAGTAGAACCAAGCGGACAGGGTCCAGGCAGACCCTGCGCCCACGACTACTGGCCATCGCTGGCCAGACAGGCTGTAAGCAGCAGCGGATTTACTGTGCCTTTCACCACACAGAAGCCACATCAGAACTCTGCCTCCCACCAGTCAGTTACGAGGCCTCCACATTGGTTCTCGGTCGCCAGAGAAATCAGACTGAGGTACGCAAATATAACCCGAGACCAACATCGCGGGGGTCTAAGCCCGACGGGCGTTGGCCTGCACCGAGGCCCTGGGCTGATGGGGGTTGGGGGCACCGGGGTGCAAACCCGGCCAGGAGGTTTTTTTCCCCGGGCCAGCGCACGCACCACCACCATTTTGCCTAAGGGAAGCCAGAGAGACCTAGCAGGCAAAACCAAACCAGCTAACAGGCATAGCCCAAGGCGGACATAGCAGGGGTCTCAGACGGTCAGGCCCTGGACTGCCCCCAGGCCCTGGGCTGCTCGGTGGGCCATCTGTGTGCTGACCCAGCCAGGAGGTTGTTAGCCCAGCAGACTCTCCCAGCACTCTCAGGGAGCACGTGCACGCCACCATCCTAGCCACCTGACAGACCCAATTAACACTCACAGCTGAGGGGAACTTTGCTCCTACATTGGCCTGCCAGGCTTTTGCCTAGACTCAGGGCCTGAGCAGCTAGGCTAGCCTTGTGTGCACCAACCCGGTTGGGAGTTCTGCTGCCCAGCAGAGAGATCAGCACGCAGAAAAGGTCCCTGCAGCATACAGCCTCAGCACTCCCTGAAGGAGCAAACGGGCGCCTTCTGGATCACAGACACAATCTGGGGCAAAGAACACTAGGGCTGCAAGGGCACCCAAGAGGAGGAAACCACATCAGCAATCTGCAACAGGGGAAACCCTGCCCTCCAGTGTTGCAGAAATAGCCCTAGAGCCTCTCAGGAGGCTGAAACACCAGCCAGAGACAAGACCAATTAGCTCCAGAGAACAAGATGGCAAAGGGCAAATGCAGGAACGCTACTAACAGAAATCTAGGCAATATGGCAGCATCTGAACTAAACTCTCCAACATCAGCAAGTCCTGGTTATGCCAACACACCAGAGAAACAAGATTTGGATTTAAAATCACTGTTCATGATGCTGCTAGAAGAACACAAAAAGGACATGAATGAATCTCTTAAAGAAATACAGAGGAACATGAATAAGCTAGAAACCCATATAATGGAAACACAAAAAACACTTAAAGAAATGCAGGAGAATAAGGCCCAAGAGATAGAAGCCAATAAAGAAGAAAGGCAAAAAAAAAACTTAAAGAAATGCAGGAGAACTTGAGTCAACAGGCAGAAGTCATGAAAGAGGAAACACAAAAATCTCTTAAAGAATTACAGGAAAACACGGACAAACAAATGATGGAACTGAGCAAAACCATCCTGGACCTAAAAATAGAAGTAGAAACAATTAAGAAATCACAAAGGGAGACAACTTTGGAGATAGAAAACCTGGAGAAGAAATCAGGGGCCATAGATGCAAATATAAACAACAGAATACAAGAGATGGAAGAAAGAATCTCAGATGCCGAAGATACAATAGAAACCATTGACTCAACTGTCAAAGAAAATGCAAAATGCAAAAAGCTTGTATCCCAGAACATCCAGGAAATCCAGGATACAATGAGAAGACCAAACCTAAGGATTATAGGTATAGATGAGAGTGAAGATTTACAACAGAAAGGGCCAGCAAATATCTTCAACAAAATTATGGAAGAAAACTTCCCTAACCTAAAGAGAGAGATGCCTAGGAATATACAAGAAGCCTACAGAACTCCAAACAGACTGGACCTGAGCAGAAATACCTCCCGTCACATAATAATCAAAACCCCAAATGCACTAAACAAAGAAAGAATATTAAAGGCAGTAAGAGAGAAAGGCCAAGTAACATATAAAGGAAGACCTATCAGAATCACACCAGACTTCTCACCAGAGACCATGAAAGCTACAAGATCCTGGGCAGATCTCATGCAGACTGTAAGAGAACACAAATGTCAGCCAAGACTACTATACCCAGCAAAACTCTCATTCACCATAGATGGAGAAACCAAGATATTCCATGACAAAACCAAATTCACACAATATCTTTCCACAAACCCAGCTCTGCAAAGAATAATAGGAGGAAAACTCCAATACAAGGAGGGAAACTACACCCCGGAAAAAGCAAGATAGTTACCTTCCTTCATCAAACCCAAAAGAAGATAACCACTCAAATATAAAAAGAACATCAAAAATGACAGGAAGTAATAATCAATATTCCCTAATATCTCTTAACATCAATGGTCTCAATTCCCCAATAAAAAGACATAGACTAACAGACTGGATAAGGAAACAGGACCCTACAATTTGCTGTATACAGGAGACACACCTCGGTGTCAAAGATAAAAACTACCTTAGAGTAAAAGGCTGGAAGACAATCTTACAAGCCAATGGTCACAGGAAACGAGCAGGAGTAGCCATTCTAATATCAGATAAAATTGACTTTCAACCTAAAGTCAT
This sequence comes from Apodemus sylvaticus, assembly GCF_947179515.1. Lineage (NCBI taxonomy): Eukaryota > Metazoa > Chordata > Mammalia > Rodentia > Muridae > Apodemus > Apodemus sylvaticus. The sequence goes on along the minus strand of NC_067481.1, from coordinate 85,164,695 downwards.
CAAAAAAGACACAGAAGGACATTTCTTGCTGGTCAAAGGAAAAATCCACCAAGAAGAACTTTCAATTCTGAACATCTATGCGCCAAATGCAAGGGCACCCTCATTAGTAAAAGAAACCTTACTAAAGCTCAAAGCACACATTGCACCTAACACAATAATTGTGGGGGACTTCAACACTCCACTTTCCTCAATGGACCGATCGGGAAAACAGAAACTAAACAGGGACACAGTAAAACTAATTGAAGCTTTGGACCAATTGGATTTGACTGATATTTATAGAACATTTCACCCTAAAGCAAAAGAATATACCTTTTTCTCAGCACCTCATGGTACCTTCTCCAAAATCAACCATATAATAGGACACAAGGCAGACCTCAACAAATATAAGAAGATCGAACTAATCCCATGCCTCCTATCAGATCACTATGGAGTAAAAGTGATCTTCAATAGCAACAAAAACAACAGAAAACCCACATACACGTGGAAACTGAACAATATTCTACTCAATGATACCTTGGTCAAGGAAGAAATAAAGAAAGAAATTAAAGACTTTTTAGAACACAATGAAAATGAAAACACAACATACCCAAATCTATGGGACACAATGAAAGCAGTGCTAAGAGGAAAACTCATAGCCCTGAGTGCCTTCAAAAAGAAAATGGAGAGAGCACACATTACCAGCTTAATGACACACCTGAAAGCCCTGGAACAAAAAGAAGCTATTTCACCCAGGAGGAGTAGAAGGCAGGAAATCATCAAACTCAGGGCCGAAATCAACCAAGTAGAAACAAAGAGAACCATACAAAAAATCAACAAAACCAGGAGCTGGTACTTTGAGAAAATCAACAAGATAGATAAACCCTTAGCCAGACTGACCAAAGGGCACAGAGAAAGTATCCAAATTAACAAACTTAGAAATGAAAAGGGAGATATAACAACGGAAACTGAGGAATTCCAAAAAATCATCAGATCCTACCTCAAGAGACTGTATTCAACACAACTGGAGAATCTGGAGGAAATGGACAATTTCCTTGACAGATACCAAATACCAAAATTAAATCAGGACCAACTAGACCATCTAAACAGTCTCATAATGCCTAAAGAAATAGAAGGAGTCATAGAAAGTCTTCCAACCAAAAAAAGCACAGGACCAGATGGTTTCAGTGCAGAATTCTATCAGACCTTCAAAGAAGAGTTAACACCAATACTCTTCAAACTATTCCACAAAATAGAAACAGAAGGAACACTATCCAATTCCTTCTACGAAGCCACAATTACGCTGATACCAAAGCCACAAAAAGATCCAACAAAGAAAGAGAACTTCAGACCAATTTCCCTTTTGAACAACGATGCAAAAATACTCAATAAAATTCTTGCCAACCGAATCCAAGAACACATCAAAACGATCATCCACCATGATCAAGTAGGCTTTATCCCGGGAATGCAGGGTTGGTTCAATATACGGAAATCCATCAATGCAATCCACTACATAAACAAACTCAAAGAGCAAAACCACATGGTCATTTCATTGGATGCTGAAAAAGCATTTGACAAAATTCAGCATCCTTTCATGCTTAAAGTCTTGGAGAGAACAGGAATTCAAGGCCCATACCTAAACATAGTAAAAGCAATATACAGCAAACCGGTAGCCAGCATCAAACTAAATGGAGAGAAACTTGAAGCAATCCCACTGAAATCAGGGACCAGACAAGGCTGCCCCCTTTCTCCTTATCTTTTCAATATTGTACTTGAGGTACTAGCTCGGGCAATTCCACAACATGAGGAGGTCAAAGGGATACAAATTGTAAAGGAAGAAGGCAAACTTTCATTATTTGCAGACGACATGATAGTCTACGTAAGTGACCCAAAAAAATCCACTAGAGAGCTCCTACAGCTGATAAACAACTTCAGCAAAGTGGCAGGTTATAAAATCAACACAAGCAAATCAGTGGCCTTCCTATACTCAAAGGATAAGCAGGCTGAGAAAGAAATTAGGGAAATGACCCCCTTCACAATAGCCACAAACAGTATAAAGTATCTTGGGGTGACTCTTACCAAACATGTGAAAGATCTGTATGACAAGAACTTCAAGACTCTGAAGAAGGAAATGGAAGAAGACCTCAAAAAATGGGAAAACCTCCCATGCTCATGGATCGGTAGAATCAATATAGTTAAAATGGCCATTTTGCCTAAAGCACTGTACAGATTCAATGCAATACCCATCAAAATCCCAACTCAATTCTTCACAGAGTTAGAAAGAGCAATTATCAAATTCATCTGGAACAACAAAAAACCCAGGATAGCTAAAACTATTCTCAGCAACAAAAGGAAATCTGGGGGAATCAGTATCCCTGACCTCAAGCAATACTACAGAGCAATAGTGTTAAAAACTGCATGGTATTGGTACAGTGACAGGCAGGAGGATCAATGGAACAGGATTGAAGATCCAGAAATGAACCCACACACCTATGGCCACTTGATCCTCGACAAAGAGGCTGAAAACATCCAATGGAAAAAAGATAGCCTTTTCAACAAATGGTGCTGGTTCAACTGGAGGTCAGCATGCAGAAGAATGGGAATTGATCCATCCTTGTCTCCTTGTACTAAGCTCAAATCCAAATGGATCAAGGACCTCCACATAAAGCCAGACACTCTGAAGCTAATAGAAAAAAAACTGGGGAAGACCCTTGAGGACATCGGTACAGGGAGAAAGTTTCTGAACAGAACACCAATAGCGTATGCTCTAAGAGCAAGAATTGACAAATGGGACCTCATAAAATTACAAAGTTTCTGTAAGGCAAAGGACACCATCAAGAGGACAAATCGGCAACCAACAAATTGGGAAAAGATCTTCACCAATCCTACATCAGATAGAGGGCTAATATCCAATATATATAAAGAACTCAAGAAGTTAGACTCCAGAAAACCAAACAACCCTATTAAAAAATGGGGTACAGAGTTAAACAAAGAATTCTCACCTGAAGAACTTCGGATGGCGGAGAAGCATCTTAAAAAATGCTCAACTTCATTAGTCATTAGGGAAATGCAAATCAAAACAACCCTAAGATTTCATCTTACACCAGTCAGAATGGCTAAGATTAAAAATTCAGGAGACAGCAGGTGTTGGAGAGGGTGTGGAGAAAGAGGAACACTCCTCCACTGCTGGTGGGGTTGCAAATTGGTACAACCACTCTGGAAATCAGTCTGGCGGTTCCTCCGAAAACTGGGCACCTTACTTCCAGAAGATCCTGCTATACCACTCCTGGGCATATACCCAGAAGACTCCCCACCATGTAATAAGGATACATGTTCTACTATGTTCATAGCAGCCCTATTTGTAATTGCCAGATGCTGGAAAGAACCCAGGTATCCCTCAACAGAAGAGTGGATACAAAAAATGTGGTATATCTACACAATGGAGTACTATTCAGCCATTAGAAACAATGAATTCATGAAATTTTTAGGCAAATGGATGGAGCTAGAGAATATCATACTAAGTGAGGTAACCCAGACTCAAAAGGTGAATCATGGTATGCACTCACTAATAAGTGGATATTAACCTAGAAAACTGGAATACCCAAAACATAATCCACACATCAAATGAGGTACAAGAAGAAAGGAGGAGTGGCCCCTGGTTCTGGAAAGACTCAGTGAAACAGTATTCAGCAAAACCAGAACGGGGAAGTGGGAAGGGGTGGGTGGGAGGACAGGGGAAGAGAAGGGGGCTTGCGGGACTTTCGGGGAGTGGGGGGGCTAGAAGAGGGGAAATCATTTGAAATGTAAATAAATTATATCGAAAAAAAATGGGAAAACCTCCCATGCTCATGGATCACCAGAATCAATATAGTTAAAATGGCCATTTTGCCAAAAGCAATATACAGATTCAATGCAATACCCATCAAAATCCCAACTCAATTCTTCACAGAGTTAGAAAGAGCAATTATCAAATTCATCTGGAACAACAAAAAACCCAGGATAGCTAAAACTATTCTCAGCAACAAAAGAAAATCTGGGGGAATCAGTATCCCTGACCTCAAGCAATACTACAGAGCAATAGTGTTAAAAACTGCATGGTATTGGTACAGTGACAGGCAGGAGGATCAATGAAACAGGATTGAAGATCCAGAAATGAACCCACACACCTATGGCCACTTGATCCTCGACAAAGAGGCTGAAAACATCCAATGGAAAAAAGATAGCCTTTTCAACAAATGGTGCTGGTTCAACTGGAGGGCAGCATGCAAAAGAATGGGAATTGATCCATCCTTGTCTCCTTGTACTAAGCTCAAATCCAAATGGATCAAGGACCTCCACATAAAGCCAGACACTCTGAAGCTAATAAAAAAGAAACTGGGGAAGACCCTTGAGGACATCGGTACAGGGAGAAAGTTTCTGAACAGAACACCAATAGCGTATGCTCTAAGAGCAAGAATTGACAAATGGGACCTCATAAGCTTACAGAGTTTTTGTAAGGCAAAGGACACCATCAAGAGGACAGATCGGCAACCAAGAAATTGGGAAAAGATCTTCACCAATCCTACATCAGATAGAGGGCTAATATCCAATATATATAAAGAACTCAAGAAGTTAGACTCCAGAAAACCAAACAACCCTATTAAAAAATGGGGTACAGAGTTAAACAAGGAATTCTCACCTGAAGAACTTCGGATGGCGGAGAAGCATCTTAAAAAATGCTCAACTTCATTAGTCATTAGGGAAATGCAAATCAAAACAACCCTAAGATTTCATCTTACACCAGTCATAATGGCTAAGATTAAAAATTCAGGAGACAGCAGGTGTTGGAGAGGGTGTGGAGAAAGAGGAACACTCCTCCACTGCTGGTGGGGTTGCAAATTGGTACAACCACTCTGGAAATCAGTCTGGCGGTTCCTCCGAAAACTGGGCACCTCACTTCCAGAAGATCCTGCTATACCACTCCTGGGCATATACCCAGAGGATTCCCCACCATGTAATAAAGATACATGCTCTACTATGTTCATAGCAGCCCTATTTATAATTGCCAGATGCTGGAAAGAACCCAGGTATCCCTCAACAGAAGAGTGGATGCAAAAAATGTGGTATATCTACACAATGGAGTACTATTCAGCCATTAGAAACAATGAATTCCTGAAATTCCTAGGCAAATGGATGGAGCTAGAGAACATCATACTAAGTGAGGTAACACAGACTCAAAAGGTGAATCATGGTATGCACTCACTAATAAGTGGTTATTAACCTAGAAAACTGGAATACCCAAAACATAATCCACACATCAAATGAGGTACAAGAAGAAAGGAGGAGTGGCCCCTGGTTCTGGAAAGACTCAGTGAAACAGTATTCAGCAAAACCAGAACAGGGAAGTGGGAAGGGGTGGGTGGGAGAACAGGGGAAAAGAGGGGGGCTTACAGGACTTTCGGGGAGTGGCGGTGCTAGAATAGGGGAAATCATTTGAAATGTAAATAAATTATATCGAATAAAAAAAATTCATGAAAAAAAAACAACAAAAAACGATACCAAAAAACCTAACAACAAATAAACAACAAAGAGGAAAACTGAAGTCAAACTATCCCTATTTGAAGATCTGCCCCCACCTGTCTGTCCTCCCAACGTATTTTTTCTAGCTGGTTCTTACCCTCCAGGCCAGTACTCTTGGATGTATGGCCTACACTAGATTACTGTTCGTGTATCAGAGGTCACACAATTAAAGAAAACTGACTCTGCCTTTTCCAGAAGCTATTAAATGCCAATTACTCTTCAACCAAAGATGGTAATACAGGACTATCCCAGCCCACACCTAAGCTGTAACTTTGTGTGGACTAATTTTGTTCGTGATTTGTGCATGCAGTCAAAATCTCCGAGAGTTCATATGTGAATCTTCCCCGTTGTGTCCGGAATGTGAATCTTCCCCGTTGTATCTGGAAAACAGTTTTCTTGTAGTCATCCACCACCCATGGCTCTACAATCTCTCTGCTGCTTCTTCTGTAAAGATTCCTGAGCCTTGGGGGGAGAATTATAATACAGATGCCCCATTTAGGGATAACCACTCCAAAGTCTCTTACCTGTACATATTAACCAATTATGGATAATTTGTGTTGTCATCTCCTGCAAGATGACACTTCTCTAACAAGATTGAGAGATCTATTCATCTACAGGTACATCAATAAGCCATTGAGTCCTATGTGCTCATTTTAATGCTATGTGTTGCCAACACTCAGTGTCTCCTTGCATATCGATTAAGGTAATCAAGACAGTTCTTCAGCTGAGGTTCTGTACAGGGTCATTCTAATCTGTGTCAAGTTGGCATTAAAACTAACCTTCACAATTGGCTTAGTAAAATGGCAGCAGCGGATTCTCCTCTAGTGTCTCTGAACTCCTCAGGCAACATCTGGCTAGATTTATAATACCAGGCATTATTCAAGTCCAATTAGATTGCTTTTGGTTACCACCAACACCACTATTGCACCATTTGGGTGCTACTGCTAGGCAGATCATTATTGTGGTTCTCAGCTTTACATCTGGGTAAAACTTCAGATGACATTCTCCCTTGACTTGCATGTCACCTTCAAATATCTTTAGCCTGATCATTGGATAAGAAAAATCAGGTACATATACACAATGCAATTCTACTCAGTTAAAAAGAAAAAAAAAAAAGAAATCATGAAATTTCTTAATAGATAAATAGATTGACTTGAATCAATGTTTTGATGACAGCTTTTTCTCACTGAAGTCACTTGGTCACACTCCATTAAAGTACATGCCTTTGTTATCTGAGCTGACCTTCCCTAATGTAGATTTGCATCTGAGGTGGGACTAGGAGTGCTGTGAAACTCTTGACAAGATGGGTTGAGCATCTCACATCTCACCTCCCATAGCCACTCAATTAAATACAAATTTGAAAGGAAAAGGCAGCTTTCTTTTCCCTACCCAAATGTTTGTGTTTAACCTAATGAACTTTCCACATAACTGTTGCCAGACACTTAGAATAAAGTGTCTCATTGTGAATAAAGATCATTAAAAATGTCTAATTAGCTATGAGTTAAGAAGGAGTTCAGATGAGAATTGGATTCCTCTATATCCATAAAGTGTTAGGTGGATTAATAAAAAAGCATTTTTTATGTTGTCCACTCTTCAAGGTGGGACTTAATTTCAAATATACATTATAAGCTACAAAAATTGCTAAGACCTCTTGGTTACCTGAGTATTAATTATTGTTGCCTCTCTAGAAGATCTATCCCATGTCTGTCTCTTCCTGGGTCAATGCTTATGATATATATAAAAAGAGTATAGTCATTTGTACTTTGGCCATAATTAAATTCTGCTGCTTCCTTCACCAATTCAAAGCCTACTATTGTATTTCTAGAAAAAATGTTTCTAAGCACAAGGTCACGGAGACACTACCAATTTTTGTTTAACCTGCCTCTTCAATTGACTACTTAAACTGACAACTCTAATTGTCTACCAGTGGACACATTAGTGCATTAAAATGTCTGGTTACATTGTTATAAACCAACAGATAATCTGACTTCAATAATCAGGTCTGAATTTAGAGGCTAATTGCATCTCATCCTTTAACCTTTAAAATGAGTTGCCCTTATAATTCAACAGAATCCTCTGCACAGTTTTCTAAAAGTGAGGGCTCCAAAGGAATTAGAATAAAAAAGAACAGATTATTCTATGTGGCTGAAAAGTGACAAAGCAGTGACCCCCCTCCCCCATCTTCAATTTCATAAAGGTTCTGAAATCTATGCTCATATTGTGGCCTTGGCGGTTTTATAATTTGTTCATTGCCCATTGCTCTCATTTGCATGAAAAAGGAGAGGAAGGTCAATATGCTCCTTTAACGTATCTGGGTTGGGTTCAGAGGCTCTGCTCGAATGGACAGCATCTCTTTGCTTGATGTTCCCCTCCCCTCACACGCAGTTTCTGTTCATTTTACTCTTCCCCAAAAAACAACTCAAAGGTGTAGATTTGTGTTTCACTTTAGAAAAACCCTAAAATTAACTCATAATTTTACATTTTGAATTCAAATAAATGAAAGTAAACACTGTTATGAAGACTTTTTTGATTGAATTATTTTTATAGTCAGTAATCAGTATTATGTGTATATATAGATAGATATATAGATATATATACATACATATATCACACACAAATATATGTGTGAATATACATATATATTCATATATATGTATATACATCAAATATATATGTGTGTGTGTGTGTGTGTGTGTGTGTAGAGAGAGAGAGATTATGTATTTCTGTTGCCATGTCATTTGCAAAGATGAGGCTGAAAAGAAGTAGAATAAGCTAAGTAATGTAACTGTATTCCCTCTTCTCAAAAAACATTAAAAACCATATACCTTGGTTTAAGGAAGGAATAACAATGTGTCCTCGGAGAGAAGTGAAATCATACATAAATATCAGATGTTAGAATTAGTTTAAAATTCTCTCATGTCTCTACTTTACCAATGAAAAGTAACTCACATCTCTGCTTCCTAGACCTAAATCTAGATTCTGTCATTCATTCTGAGTTTTTCCACACAAAGCTCAACTTTCCATTGGATAATAGTGGCTGTGAAAAATTAATTTGAAAACTAATTCAAATATGCTGAGTCATGCATTCATCATAGGAATGCTGACTTGAATGGACAATTTAAATTTATGATACCACCCTATCCACCCTTCCCTGTCTTCCTTCCTGCCCACAACTTGGCCCAAGACATAGTGGGAGCTCCAGACCCTTTTCCACACCCATTGACAGCTTGACTCCCAGGAACTCTGTTAAGATGAAGCTTACAGATGAGACCCCTCCCCCTGCTTCAATACCTGGCCTAACTGGGACCCCCAGGACCAAGAGGAGGTCAGCACTATCTGCCCTACATTACCAGATTCACATCTTCCTTCAGGCCTACAACTCCTCTTAAGGCAGAGCCAGAGTTCCAGACTCCCTCCCACACCCAGAGACAGCCTGAAGAAAGGAGGCAAAACATAACCAGGCTCACAGAAGGGACAGACTGTAGTCATAGCCAGCTAGGCCAGTTAACACCAGAGATTAACCAGATGGTGAGAAGCAAGCACAAGAATATGAAGCAACAGAAATTGATGCCACTTGCAATATCAGAAACCATTTCTCCCACAACAGGAAACCCTGGATACACTAACATACCTGGAAAGCAATTAGATCTAAAAGAAATTAGGGAAACAATACCCTTCACAATAGTCACATAGTAATATAAATAGTAATATAAAATATCTTGGTGAAACTCTAACCAAGCAAGTGAAAGATCTCTATGACAACAACTTCCAAGTCTCTGAAGAAGGGAATGGAAGAAGACATTAAAAGATGGAAAGATCCCTCATGCTCATGGATCAATAGAATTAACATACGGAAAATGGCCATCCTACCAAAATCAATGTACAGATTCAATGCAATCCCCATCAAAATTACAACTCAATTCTTCACAGAGAGGGAAAAGAGCAATTCTCAACTTATTCTGGAATAACAAAAAAAAAAAAAAAACAGAATAGCAAAAATTATTCTCAACAATAAAAGAACTTCTGGGAGAATCACCATCCTGACCTCAAGCTGTACTACAGAAAAAATAGTGATTAAAAAAAAAAAAAGCACATGGTATTGGTACAGAGATGGACAGGGAGATCTATAGAATAAAACTGAAGGCCAGAAATAAACCCATACACATAGGTGTGTGGTCACTTGATCTTTGATTAAAAAAAAAAAAAAAGCCAAGACCATACAGGTGAAAAAAGACAGTATTTTCAACAAATGGTGCTGATCTTACTGGCAGTCTGCATGTGGGCTGGAGAGATAGCTCAGAGGTTGAGAGTGCTAATGCTCTTCCAGAGTTCAATTCCCAGCAACCACAAGGTGAGTCATAACCATCTGTAATGAGGTCTGGCACCCTCTTCTAGTGTGCAAACTTATATGCAGTAACTGTAAAAAATAAATAAATAAATATTTTTTGAACCATTTGTATCACCTTGTACAAAACTCAAGTCCAAGTGGATCAAGGACCTCAACATAAAACCAGATACAATGAATCTAATAGGAGAGAAAGTGGCGAATTTCCTGAATAGAACACCAATGGCTCAGGTTTTAAGATCAACAATTGACCAATGGGTTCTCATGGAACTGAAAATCTTCTGTAAGGCAAAGGACACTGTCAGTAAGACAAAATGGCAACCTACAGATTGGGAAAAGATCTTTTTTTTTTTTTTTTTTTTTTTTTTTTTTTTTTTTTTAGGTATTATTTACTTTCTTTTTTATTATTTGATATAATTTATTTACATTTCAAATGATTTCCCCTTTTCTAGCCCCCCCACTCCCCGAAAGTCCCGCAAGCCCCCTTCTCTTCCCCTGTCCTCCCACCCACCCCTTCCCACTTCCCCGTTCTGGTTTTGCTGAATACTGTTTCACTGAGTCTTTCCAGAACCAGGGGCCACTCCTCCTTTCTTCTTGTACCTCATTTGATGTGTGGATTATGTTTTGGGTATTCCAGTTTTCTAGGTTAATATCCACTTATTAGTGAGTGCATACCATGATTCACCTTTTGAGTCTGGGTTACCTCACTTAGTATGATATTCTCTAGCTCCATCCATTTGCCTAAGAATTTCATGAATTCATTGTTTCTAATGGCTGAATAGTACTCCATTGTGTAGATATACCACATTTTTTGCATCCACTCTTCTGTTGAGGGATACCTGGGTTCTTTCCAGCATCTGGCAATTACAAATAGGGCTGCTATGAACATAGTAGAACATGTATCCTTATTACATGGTGGGGAGTCTTCTGGGTATATGCCCAGGAGTGGTATAGCAGGATCTTCTGGAAGTAAGGTGCCCAGTTTTCGGAGGAACCGCCAGACTGATTTCCAGAGTGGTTGTACCAATTTGCAACCCCACCAGCAGTGGAGGAGTGTTCCTCTTTCTCCACACCCTCTCCAACACCTGCTGTCTCCTGAATTTTTAATCTTAGCCATTCTGACTGGTGTAAGATGAAATCTTAGGGTTGTTTTGATTTGCATTTCCCTAATGACTAATGAAGTTGAGCATTTTTTAAGATGCTTCTCCGCCATCCGAAGTTCTTCAGGTGAGAATTCTTTGTTTAACTCTGTACCCCATTTTTTAATAGGGTTGTTTGGTTTTCTGGAGTCTAACTTCTTGAGTTCTTTATATATATTGGATATTAGCCCTCTATCTGATGTAGGATTGGTGAAGATCTTTTCCCAATTTGTTGGTTGCCGATTTGTCCTCTTGATGGTGTCCTTTGCCTTACAGAAACTTTGTAATTTTATGAGGTCCCATTTGTCAATTCTTGCTCTTAGAGCATACGCTATTGGTGTTCTGTTCAGAAACTTTCTCCCTGTACCGATGTCCTCAAGGGTCTTCCCCAGTTTTTTTTCTATTAGCTCCAGAGTGTCTGGCTTTATGTGGAGGTCCTTGATCCATTTGGATTTGAGCTTAGTACAAGGAGACAAGGATGGATCAATTCGCATTCTTCTGCATGCTGACCTCCAGTTGAACCAGCACCATTTGTTGAAAAGGCTATCTTTTTTCCATTGGATGTTTTCAGCCTCTTTGTCGAGGATCAAGTGGCCATAGGTGTGTGGGTTCATTTCTGGATCTTCAATCCTGTTCCATTGATCCTCCTGCCTGTCACTGTACCAATACCATGCAGTTTTTAACACTATTGCTCTGTAGTATTGCTTGAGGTCAGGGATACTGATTCCCCCATATTTCCTTTTGTTGCTGAGAATAGTTTTAGCTATCCTGGGTTTTTTGTTGTTCCAGATGAATTTGATAATTGCTCTTTCTAACTCTGTGAAGAATTGAGTTGGGATTTTGATGGGTATTGCATTGAATCTGTATAGTGCTTTAGGCAAAATGGCCATTTTAACTATATTGATTCTGCCGATCCATGAGCATGGGAGGTTTTCCCATTTTTTGAGGTCTTCTTCCATTTCCTTCTTCAGAGTCCTGAAGTTCTTGTCATACAGACCTTTCACATGTTTGGTAAGAGTCACCCCAAGATACTTTATACTGTTTGTGGCTATTGTGAAGGGGGTCATTTCCCTAATTTCTTTCTCAGCCTGCTTATCCTTTGAGTATAGGAAGGCCACTGATTTGCTTGAGTTGACTTTATAACCTGCCACTTTGCTGAAGTTGTTTATCAGCTGTAGGAGCTCTCTAGTGGAGTTCTTTGGGTCACTTAGGTAGACGATCATGTCGTCTGCAAATAATGATAGTTTGACTTCTTCCTTTCCAATTTGTATCCCTTTGACCTCCTTATGTTGTCGAATTGCCCGAGCTAGTACCTCAAGTACAATATTGAAAAGATAAGGAGAAAGGGGGCAGCCTTGTCTGGTCCCTGATTTCAGTGGGATTGCTTCAAGTTTCTCTCCATTTAGTTTGATGCTGGCTACCGGTTTGCTGTATATTGCTTTTAGTATGTTTAGGTATGGGCCTTGAATTCCTGTTCTCTCCAAGACTTTAAGGATGAAGGGATGCTGAATTTTGTCAAATGCTTTTTCAGCATCCAATGAAATGACCATGTGGTTTTGTTCTTTGAGTTTGTTTATGTAGTGGATTGTATTGATGGATTTCCGTATATTGAACCAACCCTGCATTCCCGGGATAAAGCCTACTTGATCATGGTGGATGATCGTTTTGATGTGTTCTTGGATTCGGTTGGCAAGAATTTTATTGAGTATTTTTGCATCGATGTTCATAAGGGAAATTGGTCTGAAGTTCTCTTTCTTTGTTGGATCTTTGTGTGGCTTTGGTATCAGCGTAATTGTGGCTTCGTAGAAGGAATTGGGTAGTGTTCCTTCTGTTTCTATTTTGTGGAATAGTTTGAAGAGTATTGGTGTTAACTCTTCTTTGAAGGTCTGGTAGAATTCTGCACTGAAGCCGTCTGGTCCTGTGCTTTTTTTGGTTGGAAGACTTTCTATGACTCCTTCTATTTCTTTAGGCATTATGGGACTGTTTAGATGGTCTAGTTGGTCCTGATTTAATTTTGGTATTTGGTATCTGTCAAGGAAATTGTCCATTTCCTCCAGATTCTCCAGTTGTGTTGAGTATAGACTCTTGTAGTAGGATCTGATGATTTTTTGGATTTCCTCAGTTTCCGTTGTTATATCTCCCCTTTCATTTCTAAGTTTGTTAATTTGGATACTTTCTCTGTGCCCTTTGGTCATTCTGGCTAAGGGTTTATCTATCTTGTTGATTTTCTCAAAGAACCAGCTCCTGGTATTGTTGATTTTTTGTATGGTTCTCTTTGTTTCTACTTGATTGATTTCGGCCCTGAGTTTGATGATTTCCTGCCTTCTACTCCTCCTGGGCGAAATAGCTTCTTTTTGTTCCAGGGCTTTCAGGTGTGTCATTAAGCTGGTAATGTATGCTCTCTCCATTTTCTTTTTGGAGGCACTCAGGGCTATGAGTTTTCCTCTTAGCACTGCTTTCATTGTGTCCCATAGATTTGGGTATGTTGTGTTTTCATTTTCATTGTGTTCTAAAAAGTCTTTAATTTCTTTCTTTATTTCTTCCTTGACCAAGGTATCATTGAGTAGAGTATTGTTCAGTTTCCACGTGTATGTGGGCTTTCTGTTGTTTCTGTTGCTATTGAAGACCACTTTTACTCCATAGTGATCAGATAGGAGGCATGGGATTAGTTCGATCTTCTTATATTTGTTGAGGTCTGTCTTGTGACCAATTATATGGTCGATTTTGGAGAACGTACCATGAGGTGCTGAGAAAAAGGTATATTCTTTTGTTTTAGGATAGAATGTTCTATATATATCTGTTAAATCTAATTGGTCCAAAGCTTCAATTAGTTTCATTGTGTCCCTGTTTAGTTTCTGTTTTCCTGATCGGTCCATTGAGGAAAGTGCAGTGTTGAAGTCACCCACAATTATTGTGTTAGGTGCAATGTGTGCTTTTAGTTTTAATAAAGTTTCTTTTACGAAAGAGGGTGCCCTTGCATTTGGGGCATAGATGTTCAGGATTGACAGTTCTTCTTTTTGTATTTTTCCTTTGACCAGCAAGAAGTGTCCCTCAGGGTCTCTTTTGATGACTTTGGGTTGAAAGTCAATTTTATCTGATATTAAAATGGCTACTCCAGCTTGTTTCCTGAGACCATTTGCTTGTAAAATTGTCTTCCAGCCTTTTACTCTAAGGTAGTGTTTGTCTTTGACCCTGAGGTGTGTTTCCTGTAAGCAGCAAAATGTAGGGTCCTGTTTACGTATCCATTCAGTTAGTCTGTGTCTTTTTATTGGGGCATTAAGTCCATTGATGTTAAGAGATATTAAGGAATAGTGATTGTTACTTCCTATCATTTTTGACGTTATTTTTTAAATTTTAATGCTTAACTTCTTTTGGGTTTGATGAAAGGTTACTATCTTGCTTTTTCCAGGGTGAAGTTTCCCTCCTTGTGTTGGTGTTGTCCTCCTATTATCCTTTTTAGGGCCGGGTTTGTGGATAGATATTGGGTAAACTTGGTTTTGTCGTGAAATATCTTAGTTTCTCCATCTATGGTGATTGAGAGTTTTGCTGGATATAGTAGTTTTGGTTGGCATTTGTGTTCTCTTAGAGTCTGCATGAGATCTGCCCAGGACCTTCTAGCCTTCATAGTCTCAGGTGAAAAGTCTGCTGTGATTCTGATAGGTCTTCCTTTATATGTTACTTGGCCTTTTTCTCTTACTGCCTTTAGTATTCTTTCTTTGTTTAGAACATTTGGTGTTTTGATTATTATGTGACGGGAAGTATTTCTGTTCTGGTCCAGTCTGTTTGGAGTTCTGTAGGCTTCTTGTATATTCATGGGCATCTCTCTCTTTAGGTTAGGGAAGTTTTCTTCCATAATTTTATTGAAGATATTTGCTGGCCCTTTAAGTTGTAAATCTTCACTCTCCTCTATGCCTATAATCCTTAGGTTTGGTCTTCTCATTGTGTCCTGGATTTCCTGGATATTTTGGGTTACAAGCTTTTTGCATTTTGCATTTTCTTTAACTGTTGAGTCCATGGTTTCTATGGAATCTTCAGCATCTGAGATTCTTTCTTCTATCTCTTGTATTCTGTTGTTGATATTTGTATCTCTGTCCCCTGATTTCTTCCCAAGGCTTTCTATCTCCAAAGTTGTCTCCCTTTGAGTTTTCTTAGTTGTTTCTACTTCTGATTTTAGATCCTGGATGGTTTTGCTTAGCTCCTTCACTTGCATGTTTGTGTTTTCCTGTAATTCTTTAAGAGATTTTTGTGTTTTCTCTTTCATGAGCTCAGCCTGTTGACCAAAGTTCTCCTGTATTTCTTTAAGAGATTTTTGTGTTTCGTCTTTCATGACCTCAGCCTGTTGAGCAAAGTTCTCCTGTATTTCTTTAAGTGTTTTTTGCATTTCCTCCTTGTTGGCTTTTGTATTCTCCTGGATTTCTTTCAATGATTTTTGTGTTTCCCTTGCAAGGGCTTCTAACTTTTGATCCATTGTCTCCTGAATTTCTTTATGTATGACCTTCATGTGTTCCTGTACCAGCATCATGACCAGTGATTTTAAATCCAAATCTTGTTTTACTGGTGTGATGGGGTATCCAGGACATGTTGGTAGAGGAGAATTGGGTTCAGATGTTGCCATATTGCCTTGATTTCTGTTAGTGACGTTCCTGCGTTTGCCTTTTGCCATCTAGATCTCACTGGTGTTAGTTTATCTTCTCAGTGCTGGACTCACCAGTGCAAGCTGCCCCTTCCCAGTTGGCCTCTGGTGCACAGCTTACCTCCTGCACTGCTTGTAGACAGTGTGCTGCTGCCCAGGCTGTTCAGATCCCAAAGCAGGCACCCGAAGGCTCCCGCTGGGGCCAGCTGGATTCACTGGAGCACACTGACTTCTCCCAGCTGGCCGCCCGGAAGCCCAGCTAGCCACTTGCAGGACTTGGAGATGTAATGCTGCTGCCCAGACTGATCTGGATCTGGAAACGGAGAGAGTAGAGCTAAGGGCTTCTGCCTGAGGCCTTGCCCCAGATTGTGTCTGTGGAGCAGATGGAGCCCGTGTGCACTCCCAGGGAGTGACGACGGTGTATGCTACTGTGACCTCCCCTGTGTTCCGCTCACTCCGCTGGGCAGCCGATCTGCCAACCGGGCTGTCGCACACAAGGTTAGCCTGGCCGCCCAGTCCCTGAGTCCAGGCAAAAGCCTGGGAGGCCAAGGTCCGAGCAAAGTTCCCCTAGGGCTTTGACTGTTAATTGGGTTTGCCAGGTGACTAGGATGGCGGGCGTGCGCGCCCGCGCTCCCTGAAAGCGCCGGGAGAGTCTGCTTTGCTAACAATCACCTGGGCGGGTTGACTCACAGATGGCCCACCAAGCCGCCCAGTTCTTGGGGTCAGTCCTGTGCCTTTTGGGGCCTGGACCCCCGCTTTGTTAGCCTTAGGCTATGCCTGTTACAGGTCTGCCCGCCTGAGCTCTCTGTCGTCCTGCAGGCAAAATGGCAGCGGCGCGCTCACAGGCCTGGGCAAAAAACCTCCTGGTTGGGTTGGCACCCCGATGGCCCCCCGACCCGCCCAGGGGCTGGGTGCAGGCCAACGCCCGTCGGGCTCAGACCACCGCGGTGTTGGCCTCGGATTATGTTTGTGTACCTCAGTCTGTCCGATTCCTGGAGTACGGAACCAAGATGGATGCTCCTCTCCTGACTGGTGGGAGGCCGAGTTCTGAAGTGGCCTCCGTGCAGGAAAGGCGCCGCACAACTGCAGCTGCTTGCTGTCCGGCTGGTCAGCGAAGGTCAGTGGTCGTGGGCGCAGGGCCTAACTGGTCCCTGTGACGCCTTGGTTCCACTGCTGATGGCCCTTCAGCTGGAGCAGCCACTGCTGCTGCTGCTGCCGCCGCCGCCGCCGCCGCCGCCGCCGCCGCCGCCGCCGCCGCCGCCGCCGCCGCCGCCGATCCCTCTGGGAAAAGATCTTTACCAACACTACATCTGATAGAGGGCTAATATCTAACATAAACAAAAATTCAAATAGTTAGACTCCAGAAACCTAAATAGCCCAATTTAAAAAATGGTGTACATAGCTAAACAAAAATTTCTCAACTGAGGAATTTCAAATCGTCAAAAAAGTACCAAAAGAAATATTGAGCTTTCTTAGTCATGAGGGAAATGTAAATCAAAACAACCCTGAGATTCCACCTTACACCAATCAGAATGGCTAAGATCAAAAATTCAGTAGTCAGCAGATACTGTTAAGGATGTGGTAAAAAAAGGAAAACTCCTCCATTGCTGGTGGGATTGCAAGCTATTAAAACCACTTTGGAAATCAATCTGGTGGTTCAGAAAATTGGAAATAGGTGTACCTAAAGACCCAGCTATACCACTTCTGGGCATATACCCAAAAGTTGCTCCAACATATAACAAAGGACACGTTCCACTATGTTTGTTGCAGCCTTATTCATATAGTAGCCAGAAGCTAGAAAAAAATCTAGATGTCCCTCAATAGAAGAATGGATACGGAAAATGTGGTACATTTGCACAATGAAATACTACTCAACTATTAAAAATGACAACTTCATGAAGTTTGTAGACAAATGAATGGAACTAGAAAATATCATCCTTGGTGTGGTAACCCAAACCCAAAAGTACAGACATGGTACATACGCATGAGAAGTGTGTATTAGCCCAAAAGCTCAGAATACCACAACTCACAGACCATATGTAGCTTAACAAGAAGGTAGTTCAAAGTGTGGAGGGTTCAAACTCACTCAGAAGGGGGACAAAATAATCATGGGAGGGAGAGGGATGAAGGAACATGGGTGAGAGAGGGAGGGAGGAAGAAAAAAGAGGGGCAGGACCAGGTATGGAAAGAGACAGGAGGGAAGTCCAGAGTGCTAGGAGAAGGAATAGAAATAAGTAACAGTGCAGGGTGGAGAACATGGGAAACCACCAGGGATTTGAGAGGCTCCCAGGACCCAATGGAGATGACATTACCTGAAATACCAAACAGTGTGAAGATATAACCTGAAGAGACAACCTCCAGTAGATAGACATGGCCCCCAGTAGAAGGAGGGAGCCACCCACCCATCTAAAAAAATTTAAGCCAGAATTGTCCCTGTTTAAAGGAAATGCAGGAACAAAAATGGAACAGAGGCTGAAGGAAAGGCAAACCAAGGACCTCTCCACCATGTGATCCATTCTGTCCACAAACACCAAACCTCAACATTATTGCTGATGCCTAGAAGTATTTGCAGACAGACATCTGGTATGACTATCCTCTGAGATGTTCTGCTAGCATCTGACTAAGACACATGCAGATATTCACAGCCAAGTATAGGACTGAGCCCAGGAAACCCAATGGAAGAGTTAGGGAAAGGGTTGAAGGAACTGAGGGATTTGCAACCCCATAGGAAGAACAACAGTATCAATATACCGAACCCCTCAGAGCTCCCAGGGGCTAAACCACCAACCAAAGAGCATACATAGGCTGGTCCATTACTCTCACTACATATGTAACAGAGGAGGTGCTTGGTCCTGTGGAGGCTTGATACCCCAGAGAATGGGAATGCTAGAGGAGTGAGGCAGGAGTGGGTGGGTGGGTGAGAGAGTGCTTTCTTAAAGGCAAAAGGGATGTGGATGGGGATGCAGTGGGGGGGGGGTTCATGAAAGAAAGATGGGGTAGAGCTATAATGTTTGAAATGTAAACAAACAAAATGATTAATAAATAAAAATAAATTTATGCAACCATTTCTATAGAAAGAGAAAACTCTTTTTTTTTTCCAATCAAAAACACTCTATCAAAAGGCTAGGAATCATCTAGGTGATACAGCAAATAGAAAAATGCCATTTGATAGATATAATTTCCCTCAGGTAAAATAAAAGTTCCAAAAATTGCTATACCAGTGTATACCTTAGAGGTAGTAATCTGTGTCAATACAAAGAAGTTGAATCTCGTGTTGTATGCTTTCAATAATAGCCTAGCAAAAATAAAACTCTAGGAAAGTCTTCCATGGGTGATTAAGAAGTCATTGGGATAAAAAGAAAGCATTTAAATAATCGACTATTTTAATTGCCAGTAGATGTAATACTAATATCCAGCTGGCTTCCAGAAGAGGGGTTGCTATTTGGGATTTCCTCTCAGTGAGCAGACTCTGCTGGGTCCATTTGTTTGGTACACTTCCGGGGAAACAGCCAGATATGTGATCTCCAATTTTGCCTTTTAACTGTACCTCAAGTATCATCACCTGAATTCTACAGATCCCACTTTGAGAAATCTGGAGTGGTAAGGATCCTCCATCCCAGAGCTTCAGGGTAGACTGGGTAAATCCACTCATAACACCAGTGAGTTTCTGTAAAACCCTCAATTAAAAACATTGGCTAGGGTTTACTTGGAAGCTTAAAATAGTACAGTATTAAGGGGTCAATTCTGGGAATAAAATCTAGGCTCTGGCATACTAATAACAACTAGTTGTCATGGTGACCAGAATTGTGATCCAAGTGCCTCACATAAAGAGTAAATTTTATTAAAAATTACTATTATGACATCAATAGGAAATGTACTAGCTTTGTTAAGTAGCCATGATTCGTGGGCAAGTTCACTCAATAGAAATAAAGAAGAAAGAAAATACCCTTGAATCCACCAGATCTCAGAGACTGAATTTTTCTAAAATCCTTTATGAATACAATGAGATACCTGAATGTCACGACTGAAACTTTAATCATTCATTTGCCTCCTTTCAATATGGCACCACTAACTTTGATTAGAATATTTAAATTCTGAGAGTTATTGTAATTTGAAAAAACGTATTAAGGAAGGCTGGCAGTAACAAAGAGATGGGTAAAATTCATTTCTAGGACATGGGACATTTCCTGATGATTATTCTGTCTCCTTTTCTTTTATTAGAATGAAAACTTTCTTCCCACCTGAAAATCTTTAAATCACATTCATGACACCTTAGTATTCTTGGACCATCCTTCTCTTCTGTATAAGGTCCAATGATTGTAAATCAAAAGTATCAAATAGAGTCATCCTCCCAGACAATAATTTCCTGGATAACTAACCCTGTATATCTTAAGATGTCTTAGAATATGTAAGATTTTCTTCCTTCTCTATTCAGACCTGCTTCAACAGAAGTATAGGAAAGTCTTTCATACCACGGGTGATTAAGAAACTCTTGGAATGTGAAGGAAAGATTTAAATAATACAGTCTGTGCAATGCTGGAACGTTGTCAGATAAGTCACCAATCACTCACATTTGTATCCTCTCTTCTGTGTCTATGAGACCCAGTAACAGTCACAATAGCAAGTTATTAATTTAAAAAAATAGTCTGAAGCATAATTTATATCAGAAACTTTATGGATGCACTATCTTATGGATAAATAAGAATGTATTTATCTTATTCTTTGAAATGTTTTGTTCAATTTTCTTCTTCTTACAAATATACTTACTACAATTAAAACAGAAATGACATATCACAGTTACTACCAATGAAGCCCAAGACTCAGATTACTTCATTGCAACCCAATGAAATGAATTCACCCTAAAGTATTCTGAATAGCTTAATGGTACTGTTTCCAAAAATGCAGCCAACATTGGTTGAGTAATTACTATGCATCAGGATTGCTAAAGGAGACATGACAAGCACTTGTCCCACACAACTCTGCTTGTGGAATCATTGTGGCTTAATGTCTATGTGAGTTACCCTTTACATACATACCATGTACATAGGTGGATTTCTGACAGTCACATATAAACCTTTGCAATGGGGTATTGAAAGAACATAGCTTATTCCATGACACAATGGCACATGTATCCCTCATAAGGTAGAAGAGTAAGGCAAGAGATGAAATCAGCATAAACAAGAGTCTTCAATGTATAATTTGGAAAGAAATCTGTCCATTTTGGGGTTACAGAGATAGATTAGTCATAAGAGTGCTTGCCTCCTAAGAATAATTACCTGAGTTCTGTACCTCATCAAAACCTAAGCTCGTCAACACATGTAGTGATCCCAGTACTGAGGAGGCAAATTCAGGAAGCTCTCTGAGGCTTACTGGCCAAATATTCTAGAAATGTTGGTAACTCCAGAATCAGTGGATAGATTCTTTCAAAAATTAATCTGGAAAGTGATTAAGAAAGCCAGCCAATGTTACACTATGGCCTCTACACATGTGCACACATGTGCACATGTATAAACATGTACACATGACCACCCACATGCATACATGGTGATACTTATATGGCACATTGAAATGAAATGTTTTTTCCCCACTCCTACTGTAGAGAACATATACAGTCCCCCAAAATGACTTCCAAATTCTCCAGGGGAAAGTTCCAAACCAGAGATGGCTAGGACCCTCAGAAAAACAAAACTTCTCACACAAAAACTTGCTGCTGCCTGTGCAAGATGTGGAAGTAAAACACACACAGAGTAGAAGGGAAGATGGAATTAGGTGGGCTGTGTGCTCAGATAGTGACATTACATCATGTATATTATATAGAGCTATAACAAGGATGGTCCCAGCTAATCTCCATAGGTGATCTCAGAAGGGGTCTTGTGAGCATGCCTTATTCTGAAATAAGGAACCTGCAGTTAGACCCGTTTTCATGTGTCACTCTCTTATTAAAAGCCAGCTGTTATACAAACATCTCACTTTAGAACGTTCCTAGTCTCCTGTCTATAAGAGGCCATGCCATTTCCTTAGCCTTGAGGCCTCTTAGATACGGCATTGCTCAAATCCAGAATGCACAGTCACACTTGGGTCCATTCATTCCATACATCAATTCTCAGATCAGATTCGGATTGACCCACTAAGTGAGCTTGAAGAAATTTCTAAACTGGTCTATGCTTCTATGTCTGTCAAATGGAGAGGAAATAACCAATTTATGCTGATTTAAGACATGATGGAAATAAGTAACAATCTCTATTTGAATGTGTGTGCATTTGTGCATGTTCATGCCCATGATTCTGTGCATGCGTGTGTGTGTGTGTGTGTGTGTGTGTGTGTGTGTGTGTGTGTGTAGTGTGTGTATATGCCTGTGAGCATAAAACTCACCAATATCTAGCCCTCATATTGCCATTTTAGGAGCAATTAAAGAAAAGATAAGAAATGTCCTTAGGCATAATTATCATAAAACGAATTCACATTAAGAGCTGTTTAATCTCCTTAGCTCTCCTGGAGATATTTTCATTATTCTCCTTTATAGATCAGAAAATGACAGTACAGAGAAGTCTAATCATTACAGAAAGTTGCACAGCTTACAAACGAGTGAGAATGAAACATATTTGATAGGTTATTTTATAACTGTTTGGCCTGAAAGATCTTCTAGGTCACAGCATAAATGTGTTCTTTTCTTTGACAGATGAAAAATAATAGTGTATTTTCAGCTCCACTTTAGAGAAGCCATTCATTTCTAAATCTGTCAGACACTTCTTTATGTCCATGAATATTTTCTGGCTGGTGATTTAAGTTTTTCTTCCCTTTAACTTCTCCTACACTCATTTCATTCAAAGCACACACAATACATTCTTGGGCCAGTGTTTTCAGATTTAGACAGAAAGTCAATTTTCCCTTTTGACTTCGCAGAGTTACCCTTTGTACCTAGTCTTTCACTAATTTTTTAAAGTGACATCATGCTTTGGTTGATGTATGACTGCGTACTCAATATCGCAGAGTAACTTACTGAGTCTGTTTTACATTACTTTACATCATCCCACTGCTCAAGTAGCTTTGGATATAGTTGAGAAGAACACTCTGGAAATGTTTGGTCAGTAACAGAGATCCATCTCTGTTATTTTTCATCCATCTATCTTCAATGCTCTTCACCTATCCGAGTCTAATCGAGGATATGTTCCCATGGAAACACTAGACCGTAACCTCTGTATGGGAAAGTCACTTTCATAGGAAGTGATGATCCAAAACTAGTAAATATTAGAGGGAAAGTAAATTGCAAAAGAACAATGCTTTCAAAAAAGGACCTTTGCTCACTAGTATCTCAAAAATCTGGACAGCTGACCAAACAGGGTCAGGGAACGCTGACTTACATAGAGTAGAAGTTGCACATAGAGACTCGAAGAGCCTGGAGATACCCTTATACTCTGATTCTCTGAGGGAAGAAAAAGAGGCAAATTTTCCCTGACACAGATGAGCACAATATCTTTGAAGACAGAAGAGAAACAACAAAACATAGTCAAAGTATCCAGCGCTAGGATCCATGAAATCGGATTGGGATAGGAGAGCCAGATCCAGCCAAAAGGTTTGGCTTCCCTGTATCTGCATGAATCAGAAACTCATTGTCATGAGTGTACAACATACTATTTCATCACATAAAGGTACATGAGCTGGGCGGGAACGACATTCACATTCAAGGCATACACTTGCTTAACAAAATTGAGATCTTGGCATGGCACTATTGTTTTTCATGAAGCAAACATAATAAAAGTAAAACATTTGGCCTTGTGACATCATTAATTTTTCTACTTTGCACAAATAATTGCTATAAATTAAATTGACATCCAGGGGAAAAATGGTTATCTGTTCAATGTTAAATTGTATTACATCTTTATTCAGTAAAGGCTGAAGTCTAAATTAATTTTCCAGTCACCAAATGAAAACCAGTTATTGTTTTCTGAAAATAAAATAAATAGACCTTCCTGATAGAAAACTTTCTGAATTGTAAGCCTCAGCACCTACACCTTATTTTTAAAAGAAATATAAAATTAGTTTACTAGCTACTGGGTTTAAGACTTTTTCATGGATCCTTAGTTTTGCCTAGCCGTCCCATGTTCATTTCAAACACAACTTTAAAAACACAAAAGGAGTTCAGACGCCATTATCTTTTTTTTAATATTTTTAATTTCTATATTCTTTGTTTACATTCCAAATGATTTCCCCTTTCCCGGATCCCTCCTTCCCATATGTCCCATAAACCTTCTTCTCTCCATCCCTTCTCCAATCACCTCCCTCCTTTTTCTCTGTCCTTATAATCCCTTCCCATGCTAAATCAATCCTTTCCAGGATCAGGACCCTCTCCATACTTCTTCATGGGAGTCATTTGTTATGCAATTTGTGCCTTGGGTATTCAGGGCTTCTGGGCTAATTAATATCCACTTATCAGAGATTGAATTCCATGTGTATTCTTTTGTGATTGGGTTACCTCACTTAGGATAATATTTTCCAGATCAAACCATTTGCCTAAAAATTTTGTGAATTCATTGTTTCTAATTGCTGAGTAGTATTCCATTGTGTAAATATACCACATTTTTCTGTATCCATTCCTCCTTTGAGGGGCATCTGGGTTCTTTCCAGCTTCTGGCTATTATAAATAAGGCTGCTATGAACATAATGGAGCATGTGTCTTTCTTGCATGCCGGGAAATCCTTTGGGTATATGCCCAGAGAGGTATAGCAGGGTCCTCCAGAAGTCTCATGTCCAGTTTTCTGAGGAACCTCCAGACTGATTTCCACAGTGGTTGTACCATCTTACAGCCCCACCAGCAGTGGAGGAGTGCTGGTTCGACAATGCTGCTTTCAGAAGACACGAAATAAAGTGAAAATTGCAGTAACTAACAGGAGATTCATTGCTATAGTCAAAGAGGTTGGCGAAGTTTCCAAAAAAAAAAACCCAAAAAACCCACAGGTTATTCTCATTACTCTTCGTTCCCTTCCATAACTACATGGTATGATCCTATCGCTGAGGAACTACATACTCTTAGGTTCCAAACATTTGGAAAACAATCAAAGAAACCAGGAAACTTCTAGATGGGTTTCATATTGTCAAAAGGAGCTATTCAGGCTTCTAGGAGAGAAAAGACATCCATGACCATCCCCACAGCTAGATGCTGCACAAGGCGATACTTACCTGCCAGATAAGATGCTCAAACTGGTACAATGATGAGGTGACTGCCACAGGGAAACTTCAAAGGGAACTAAAGCTTTCTCAGAAGGATGGAATTTCATGCTTCCTACTGTAATCCTGGTTATAAAAAGAAACTATAGATAATGAGATCATGGACCACAGGTTAAAAATAAGCTATTGTTATTTTGTTAAATGACCATGTTATCAAATTGCCTTCTAAACATTTGTTTACACCACAGACCAGGGCTGCTCTCAAACTTGATTGGAAACTCTTCATTTTGCAATGTGAAGTAGTCAGTGCAGACATATCCCTGGTCATGGTGCAGAGAATGAGAGATTGCATGCTCAGCCTAAACAGGACATCTGTATTACCCTACCATCACTACCACCAACAGTTAGGGAATGTTGCAAGACCGTGATGTTAAAGCTGGAGTATGGAGAGGAGAGCTGTGATGCAGTGTCTTCTACCCAGCATGGCTATAGAAACCAGTAACTTACTGCAGTCATGGCTATGACCACAGCAAAAGAACAGGCCAGCCAGAATCCAAAGAAAGAAGAGCTCCCTGCCCCATAAACTGTTAGTTGCTGTTGGTTCCTGAGGGAGAAAAAAAGTCATTCTTTTCCGAGGATGTGGTTATCTGTAGGTTTCTCCTGCTCCAGAGGATGGCCCACAGTCCCATATATATAAGTAGCCCTGACTAGAATTAATAGGTTATCAAAAATAAATGAAATTGGGATGAGTGTCATGTACAGTATATAGATGAGAGTTGGAAAGAATGTTATGGAGGAGGAGGATATATTTCATGATACACGTGTATAAAATTCTCAAAAATACATATATGTAGAATTAGCTTGTTATTTGAACACATGGAAGCAATCCCCAGATGAAAGACATTTTACTTTTCTGGGGACTGATACAGATGCGGATAAGGAAAATAATATGGGACAATTGCTTTTCAATTGTCTTGCAATGAATGTCTTTGCCTCTTGAACACTTGTGTATGCCATTTGAAGAAAGTATTCCTTCAAAGAAATCACAGTTTTTCACTTAATACCCATTGACTAGAATACATAAAAGTCAGGCATTGACTTTAATCTGGGGGTGATATCATCCTGATAAGTGACTAATGTTGAAATGCAAGGCCTCTTTTCATGCTGGATTTCTAACTATTTAACATATGTTTAATAGGTTAATTTGTGTGTGCACATATCCATATATGTGTGCCACAGCACACATTGGGAAGTCAGAGAAGGACACGCAAGGGTAAATCTTCATATCACGTGGATCCCAAGGACTGAGCTTGTGTTGCCATGTGCTTAGTGGCAAGCTACTTTACCTTCTGAGCCATCTCGACATCCCATAATGCTTGTTTGTTTAATGAAACATCTACCCTGTATTTAACTGAGAAAGATAATGAGTTTAAAATAAACCTACAGAGGCATTCTGTGTGTGTAATCAAGAAAAATTTCAAACTGGAATCGGTCGGAATGGAGTTTTGCTCCTTTGATTTGAAAAATATAATGTACTTTCTTTTTCCCTGTGGCATATATGATCTGTGTAATTTAGACAATTAATCTCTTACAACTAGTCCCTAAACTATTGATGGAAACCCTATATTTTTCTTATTCCCTGTGGCCATTTTACACTGTAGCTCTATGATGAAAAGAAAAGCAGGGAAGGAAATTAAAAGAAACAACCAGGGGCAGTCTTACCCAGGGATTTCACAAACCAAAGTGTTTTAAAAACCATCTTGAACTCTAGTGATGTTCCTTTCCCATTTGTAGGGTGGTTTTATTTAATTACACAAAGAATAATCTGGGAAGCGAGCAGTGGTTTCAATTTGTCTGATAGAGAAAACTGGAGAATTACCCTTCAGAATACTTAATTAAACATTTCTATCAATTACACTGAATAAATATGCAGTCACAACTATTGCTGGTTCGTTTGGCATTTAAAGAGATGGTGTATATTAAACCCACAGTTTGGTTGTGCACTGCATTAGACTCGGTTAGCAAACAGAGCAATTGTTTCTCCTAAGCAAATTGTTCCTTTTAATTAAAGCATTTGCTCTTCTCTTAGCACTTTACAATGTGTGATACAAGATAAACATAAAATACTTCCTGTATATTTCCCCTCAGCTTTCTCCAGCCTGAGAAAAAATCTGACAAAAGGGTCCTCAAATTCATAGCACAAGTCATATACCTTTGCTACTATCAGCATCTTCACTGACTTCCCTTGAACAGCTCCAAACTGGGCTCCTGGGCTCAATTTCTATATTCTTCAGTACCCCAGTATGCCTTTTAGTTCACAAAGATTAACTAAAGTTCTTCAACTCCCTTCTCGTTCCCTTGAAATAAGCAGAGCATCTTACTGTTGCACACAGGCCGTTCACCACCTGCTTGCTGCTTGAAGCCAATGCTCAGGGATGCAGCTATCCTATCCCACTCTTTCCTCAGTCTTAAACTTCCCTGACTGAGTTACTTTTTAATCCTCCCCTCCAGAGCTAACTCAAGCTTTGCTCTCAGCACTGAGCACCTAATCTTCAACATTGTGGCTTATGAGCTCTGAAAGGCTGCCTCTTACCTACTGGCCTGACTCTGAAAGACCAGGTATGTTCATCAGATCTCTGTTACTGTAATAGAGTACTGGGCATAAACAATTTAATAATGATAAAGATCTCTTTTGATTCATAATTTCAGAGATCCACTCATGCTCCATTGGGTGTTCCTGTAGCAAGGCACCACACCATGGGAGGAATGCATGGAAAAGCCCTGTGTGCCTTGTTTGGCAGCCTGGGAGGAAAGAATAATGATTCATTTTCTACTTGCATTTGTCTGTAACGAACTCTGTTAATTACAATCAAAACACGCAAATGAGAAGGAAGAAATTGAAATTCTAACAAATGGATGGTCAGATAAATGCACCTCTGTACAAATGTTCACTAACTAAATGAATAAAACTAAGAAACTAAGAAAGTTCAGCCCATTTATAATTCTTTATTTCCTTTCTCTCTTCCTTTCTATTACTTGCCCACTTCCAATCATTTTAATAGTCAACCTTTTTTTTCATTAGATATATTGTTTATTTACATTTAAAATGTTGTCTCCTTTCCTGGTTCTCCACTCTACCCCCCCCAAAAAAACAGTAAGACATTTCCCCTTCCCCAATCAATCCTCCCCCACTTCCCTGTCCTGGTATTCCTCTACACTACAGCATCAAAGTCTTTCCAGGACCAAGGGCCTCTCTTCCCTTCGGTGTCTAACAAGGCCATCCTCTCTTGCCTATGTGTCTGGAGCCATGGGTAACCCCATATGTACTCTATGGTGGATGGTTTACTCCCTGGGAACTCTGGGAGTACTGGGAGATTCATATTGTTGTTCCTCCTGTGGTGTTGCAAACCCCTTCAGCTCCTTGGGTCTTTTCTCTAGCTCCCCCATTTGGGACCCTGTGCTCAGTTCAAGGGTTGGCTGAGAGTGTCCCCCTCTGTATTTGTCACGCACTAGGAGAGCCTCCCAGGTGATAGATATATCTGGACCTGGTCAGCAAGTACTTGTGGGCATCCACAATAGGGTCTGGGTTTTGTAACTGTGTATAGGATGGATCCCTGGGTGGGGTAGTCTCTGGATGGTCTTTCTCTCAGACTCAGCTCCACCTTTTGTCTCTGTATCTCCTTCTGTGGGTACTTTTCCCCCCTTTCTACAAAGGACCCAAGGATTCATCATACCTTGTTCTTCCTCCTTCTTGGGCATCATTTGATATGTAAAATGTGTCTTGGGTATTCCAGGCTTACATAAAATGTGGTATATATACAAAATTGAGTACTATTCAGCTATTAAAATCAATGAATTAATGAAATTCTTAGACAAATGGATGGAAATGGAAAATATCATCCTGAGTGAGGTAACCCAATCACAAAAGAACACTCATGGTATGCATCCACTGAGAAGTGGATATTAGTCCAGAAACTTAGAATATCTAAAAGACTTTTTAAACTGTGCATGCACACACAAATTGTTTATATGTGTGTGGGTTTGTATGCATGAACATGTGTTTATAGAGACCAGTGGACAATCTTGGGTATCATCCTCAGGAACACCATCTTTGAGATGGGGCTTCTCATTGGCCTAGAGCTATCCAATAAACCTCATGCATCCTCTTGCCTCCAGCTCCCAAGCATGGGATTACAAAATCATGTCAGCACACCACCATTTTTATATGGATCCTGGGACGAAGTTCAGGTCTTCATATTTACAAGGCAAGCATTTTACTGATTATTCTATGCTACTAACCACTTTAGCTAGTAATCTTTTTTAAAAAAACAAACAATTGAAGGTCTAAGAAATAAAATCTGATGGTTCATATCAAGATAAAAGTACTTTGAGTTAGCTTACAGGTCCAACTCCAGGTAATCAGGAAATGCTACACTCCTGTTGACAACCTGATAAATTAGCCACTTCACCCAAATTCTTCTAGTATAGCTACACCATACACCCAATCTAGAAGAATGGAAAAGAACTAACAGCCACATTTGTTTAATGACCTACTGACATGGCAAGGTCATGTACCTAGTAAGCTTTAAAACAAACAAGATTACGATATAGAGATGACCCAACACATGAGATCTGTTGAGAAATAGTAAAACGCTAAGCAGAAGTGAGAGACACAACATCCAAATTACATATAATATTATTCCTTCCCAATAACTCATTCAGTGAGAGAAGAAGGGACCTCTCTGAGGTAATGGAAATGGCTCTCCACACTGAATCAACATGCCTACAATTCTGGGATGACACTCAACTTTACCAACTTGTATGATAAACTGCCAGTCCTTTTTCTGTTCTGAATCCCCGTGCTTTTTTTTTTTTTTAAGTGAGGACCTGAGTTTTTCATACAGTGATCTAGAAATTTCTCAACTAATTCATTAATTATATTCACATAACCTGCAAACTGGTTGGATAGGAGCCCTATTCTTTTTTTTTCCTTTTTTTTTATTCGATATACTTTGTATTTACATTTCGAATGATTTCCCCTTTTCTAGACCCCTACTCCCCGAAAGTCCTATCAGCCCCCTTCCCTCCCCCTGTTTTCCCACCAAACCCTTCCCACTTCCCTGTTCTGGTTTTGCACTATACTGCTTCACTGAGTCTTTCCAGAGCAAGGAGGAGCCCTATTCTTTACAATAAAGTGATTTTAACTTGAAACTAAGGAAAATCTTCCAAGGAGGAAAAACTAGCCGAGCAATAACAAAGCTTGAGTATCAGTAAGTATACTCATAACTCTAAATATCAATTAGACATCTTTTTTTTACATCTTTTGTTAATATCCTCTCAGTTACCTTAAATTAAACAACTTTAAATTTTAATTCATCTCTTTTCTTCTGACAACAGCTTATAATTTTTGTATAATCTTCAAACTCCAGACTAAAAATAATACTGTTAACACAATAACAACAACAACAAAATTTTACAGAACAATCACAATGGCTAAACTTGCTACATTGCAAATTTTTTAATGAACATCTTAATCAATAATATTTATTTTGAGGCAGTGTTGCCAATAGTAGAAGAAGAGAACAGAGCCAAATGCCTACTGTGCAAAGAAAATGCTCAACAGGAGAATAAAGAGTCCTATGGAAGTCATGCTCAATATTGTGAGCAAATACAAGTGAACTGCACAGACTAATTGTTCCTAAGGAAACAGAGTTTATACATGAGAGCAGATATTGTAATTCTTGTCCTAAGACCTGGAACTCTATGCAAACTCCTCTCAGTCAGTGTAAGCTTCGACCAAAGTGTTGCTTTGACCAACAGACTACTTCAAATATGGTCTTTCATGGACCCAAGACTAAAGGATCACACTCACCACCTTAACAACTTGCATAATCACTGAAAAAACAATGAGCTTTCGTGTCAAGACCTGTTATTTTAAGAATGCATTCTATAGGTCAACACCAGTCAACACTAGTTAACACTTCTGATGGAGTCCTACTTTTAGTCATTGCCAACAAGATGTCACCATGAGAAATTACAAAGATCAAGTTGACCTGTGGACAAGTTTGTGAGGGATTGTCTTGACTCTTAATAGCACAGCCCAATATAGTCAGCATCACTCTTTACTCAGTACATATGATAGAATGTAGGTGGCACCATTCCCTAGGCAGAGTGCTGGATCAGAATGAAGAAAGCTAGCTGGGAAAAAGTAAACAACTTTGCATTCATTTGGTTCTTAACTCTTGGATATAGATGTGATGTTACTGTTTGAGTTCTTTCCTTGACTTTTCTCAATGATAGACTGAGCCAATATGGGTGAAATATACCAGGTCCTCATACAGCAAGTGAGTTTTCTTTGGGGAGGATTCTTTATAACCAAAACAGAAATGAAAGCACAACAGGAAGCAGAGAGAAAATTTAGGAGCAGGGATTGGTTGGAGGAAGGAACAGGAAGGCCAGACTTTTGAAACCTGGTCCAATTTTGGACACATCAATGATAAAGTGACAAACACACTATCTAGTCTCATTTCATAAAAAGACATAAAAAGTATTTCATTTCAATAAAATGAAATACTAAAGAGAAAAGCTGAAAAAATATTAAATGTATTAATCCTATTTGAAAGGGTCCAGAACAGTCTTTCCAAGCCATACAGAGGTATCAAAAACATAGCCTTTCCCTTAAGAAAGTATCAAATATAGAAGACTGCAAAAGATCTTTGCCTCATAGGTCTAAATTTGGGTAGTGGAATCCTATTTTATTGGTACAATGTCAGGCAAGCGGATCAATGGAATAGGATTGAAGACCCAGAAATGAACCCACACACCTATGGTCACTTGATCTTCGACAAAGGAGCTGAAAGCATCCAGTGGAAAAAAAGACAGTCTTTTCAACAAATGGTGCTGGTTCAATTGGAGGTCGGCATGCAAAATTTGAATCGATCCATTCTTATCTCCTTGTACTAAGCTCAACTCCAAATGGATCAAGGACCTCCATATAAAACCTGACACACTGAAACTAATAGAAAAGAAACTGGGGAAGACCCTTGAGGACATGGGCACAGGGGAAAAGTTCCTGAATAGAACAGCAATAGCTTATGCTCTAAAATCAAGAATTGACAAATGGAACCTCATAAAGCTACAAGGTTTCTGTAAGGCAAAGGACACTGTCAAAAGGACATAACGTCAACCAACAGATTGGAAAGGATCTTCACCAACCCTAAATCTGACAGAGGGCTAATATCTAATATATACAGAGAACTCAAGAGGGTAAAACCTAGAGAACCAAATAACCCCATTAAAAAGTGGGGTACCAAACTAAACAAAGATTTTTCACATGAACTTCGGAGGGTTGAGAAACACCTTAAGAAATGTTCAACATCATTAATCGTTAGGGAAATGCAAATCAAAACAACCCTGAGATTTCACCTCATACCAGTCAGAATGGCTAAGGTCAAAAACTCAGGAGACAGCAGGTGCTGGCGAGGATGTGGAGAAAGAGGAACACTCCTCCACTGCTGGTGGGATTGGAAGATGGTGCAACCACTTTGGAAATCAGTCTGGCGGTTCCTCAGAAAACTGGGCATGGCACTTCCAGAGGACCCTGCTATACCACTCCTGGGCATATACCCAGAGGATTCCCCAGCATGTAATAAGAACACATGCTCCATTATGTTCATAGCAGCCCTATTTGTAGTAGCCAGAAGCTGGAAACAACCCAGGTGTCCCTCAACAGAGGAATGGATACCAAAAATGTGGTATATTTACACAATGGAGAACTATTCAGCCATTAGAAACAATGAATTGATGAAATTCGTAGACAAATGGATGGAGCTGGAGACCATCATACTAAGTGAGGTAACCCAGTCTCAAAAGATCAGTCATGGTATGCACTCACTGATAAGTGGATAATAACCTAGAAACTTGGAATACCCAAGAAATAATCTACATATTAAATGATGTCCAAAAAGAACAGAGGAGTGGCCTCTGGTTCTGGAAAGACTCAATTCAACAGTATAAGGGAATACCAGAACAGGGAAGTGGGAAGGAGTTGATGAAGGAACAGGGGGAGGGAAGAGGGCTTATGGGACTTGCAGGGAGTGGGAACGCAGAAAATGGGAAATCATTTGAAATGTAAATAAAGAATGCATCGAGTAATAATAAAAAAATTTAAAAATTAAAAAAGCATTAAAAATAAAATAAAATGACGATTTAAGCCAATACCCAAAACATTCTTTCATCTGTATAAAAAGTCATATAAGAACATTAAGAGAATGTTCAATTCTTCTCTGCTCAATAGTAATTCCTCTAAGAGAGATTAAGGTGTTGCCAAGAGCAGCTTGATGAGAAGCCCAAAATAGAGTTGCTTTGTCACATTCATATGGTGTTTGAATGTTGATTTGTCCATTAATACAGAAGATATTTTAAAACTTTGTAAAGAACTATATCAATTTTTGACAAAAAGGAGCATGAAAATAGAAAATGAGACTTTTCTAGAAACAAAATTCAAGTGATATAGGTCAGACCTATAATTAATTAATATAATTAATACTAATTAATTAGTAATAATTACTAATTACAAATTGATTAGTTAATTACAAGATTGTTAATGTTTATGAAATGAAATTTAAAAAACTGAGCTTTTATTATGATACAACCAATTTAATTTCAGAATTGTTCCACTATTAAAAGCCACATATATTCTCCTTTTACATATATTTTATTTTAATTAGCAATAATCAGTTGTGCATATTTATGATGGTCTTTCCATAGTATATACAACGTGTAATAGTGACATGTAAAGCTCTCAAACATACATATGTTTCTTTGTACAAGACTCCAGAGAACAAAATAAACCTATTAAAAATAGGAAACATAGCTAGACAAAGAATTCTCAGTTGAGGAATAATGAATGACTTAGAAGCACCTAAAGAAATATTCAACATCCTCAGTCATCAGAGAAATGCAAATCAAAACAACCCTGACATTCCACTTCATACCAGTCAGAATGGCTAAGATCAAAAACTCAGGTAACAGCAGATGCTGGCAAGGATGTGGAGAAAGAGGAATACTCTTCCTTTGCTGGTGGGATTGCAAGCTGGTAAAACCATTCTGGAAATAAGTGTGGCAGTTCCTCAGAAAATTGGACATAGTGCTACCCATGGACCCAGCTATACCGCTCCTGAGCATATACCCAAAAGATGCTCCAACATATAGCAAGGACACATGTTCCAGTATGTTCATAGCGGCCTTATTTATAAGCTGGAAAGAACTAAGATGTCCCTCAACAGAGAAATGGATACAGAAAATGTGGTATATTTACACATTGGAATACTACTCAGCTATTAAAAACAATAACTTCATGAATTTCTTAGGCAAATGGATGGAATTAGAAAATATCCTGAATGAGGTAACCCAGTTGCAAAAGAACACATATGGTATGTATCTGATAAGTGGGTACTACACCAAAAGCTCGGAATACCCACAATACAATTCACATGAAGTTCAAAAAGAAGACCAAAGTATGGATGTTTCAGTCCTTCTTAAAAGGGAGAAAAAAATAATCAAAGGAGGAAATGTGGAGACAAAATGTGGAGTAGAGATTGAAGAAAAGCTCATCCAGAGACTGTCCCACCTAGGGATCCATTCCACATGCAGACACCAAACTCAAACACTATGCAGGTGCCAAGAAGTGCATGCTGCCAGGAGGATGATATAGCTGTTTCCTGAGAGGCCCTGCCAGATCCTGACCAATACAGAGGCAGATGCTCACCCCCAAGCATTGGACTGAGCATTGAGTCACCAGTAGAGGAGTTAGAGAAAGGACTGAAGGAGATGTAGGGGTTTGCAAGCCATAGGAAGAACAGCAAAATCAACCAACCAGACACCAGAGAGCTCCCAGGAACTAAACCAAAGAGCACACATGGAGGGAACCATGGTTCCAGCAGCATATGTAGCACAGGATAGCCTTGTCGGACATCAATAGGAGGAGAGGCCCTTGGTTTGTGAAGGCTCAATGTCACAGTATAGGGGAATGCCAGGGCCAGGAGGCAGGTGTGGGTGGATGGGAGTGAGGGTGGGTGAGAGCACCCTCACTGAAGCAGGGGGAGGGAGGATGAGATAAGGGGGTTCCAGTGAGGAAACCACTAAAGGAGATAACATTTGCAATGTAAATAAATAAATATCCAATAGAAAAGACTATTATATACAGCATGTATGTGTATTATGTTATATTTAACATATACATAACATTGTATTTATCACATATATAATATTAGAAATTTATTGTGCACACTGAAGCTCAGGGAATATCTTAGAAGAGAGAGCATAAAGAATGTAAGAGCTGGAAGATGGGAAGGAATGCTACGAAATGTTTTCTTCTGGGCATGTCATGGCTGTTGTACCCATGAATTCATAATGCCAGTAGCTACCTTCAGAAGACTTCACAGGACTGGGCCTATCAATAGTTCATTTGGGAGGGGGTGCTTCTAAGGTCCCACTCCTTTTTTTTAGAAGTTATAGGTGTTAACGGCTGCTGAGAGTCATATTTCTCAACCATATAGCCATCGATACATTTCCCTCTCTCAGGTAAGTATATCCAACCCAGGTTGATGCAGGCAACTGGAATTTAATGCATAGACAACAGTAAGAAAAAGAGATAAAAAGGAAGAGATTCGTCTGTAAGGGTAGAGATAACTAAAGGTAATGAAGGGAACTTTCATTAAAGAGCATTATATATTTGTAAAAAATCGTCAAAGAATAATTTTAATCCAAAAACCATACTTATCATAAAAAATTACTATACAGTGGCTCATCTGTACCATCAACAAGCTTCTCTGCATGACTCCTCCACTCTACTAATCTTCGCTTCATTCCTATTACAGAATTTTGCCTCTGCGTGTAGGGAGAGAGAGCATTGCTTCAGAGTCCTATGATTCTTCACATGCAGAATCAAGTCATAAAAATAAACTCAGAGATTTTTGTCTGCCTTTGGAGAGGACTTAATAAATGTCTAGGATCTTCTCTCCAGCAACTGAGCAGGTGGATAGAGTCAGGAGCTCCGGGAACAGAGGAGTGGCAGAGCAGCTGGGACAAGGTCCAACTGGACACCACCTACACCCAGGAGCTGGGCAGTGCCACAGCACTCTGTGGCAGGAGAGAGCCAGTCACCCAGGGGTGCTGAGACAGACTTGCAGTCCACAGGAAGGAAAATCACAAGCCAAAGACAGCAGGACCAACTAACACAAGAGATAACCAGATGACAAAAGGAAAATGTAGGAAACATACCAACAGAAATCAATGCAACATGGTACCATCTGAACCCAATTCTCCCACAACAGCATGTCCTGGATACCCCAGCACACTAGGAAAGCAAGTGTACACATGGATGGAGCCATGGCTCCAGCTACATATGTAACAGAAGATGACCATTTCACATATCAATGAGAGGAGAAGCCAGTGATCCTATGAAAGCTTGATTCCCTAGAATAGGGGAATGAAAGTCAGGAAATTAGGGGTGGAGTGAGAAGGGGGAGGGGGATAGGATAGGGGATTTTAATGTTAACATTAATGTAAACATTAATGGCACAAAATATGTCTGTGACTTTTATGTATAGGTGCAAAATCCTTTGATACTTCTCATTTGAATGGAATGGTGGACAGGTATTCACTCTTTGAAACAGTAGGATTAACAAATGCTTCAATGCATTGTATAAAGAAGGCATGCTATTAGGTGACTTCTTGGGGTAGAATTTTAAAGCTTATGAAGCTTCTGCTTTGATTGAAAGGTATCAGGGGTCACTAAATAGTTCTCTGCATATGTCCGACTTGACAGTTGTAGCTGAAGTAGCCTTCCAGCCATTCTACCAGATCTTCTAGTGAATTCAACTTGAACACATAAGAAACTGAATATGATGATGTAAATAACTATTCATTCACATGAAAATGTCACCAAGCCAGCTTCTCCCCAAGTTTTCTTTTAATTACTTTTTAAATTTGGTCTACAAAATAATGGGTTTCATTGTAGCATTTTGAAATATATAAGCCATTATACATAATAGCATCTTCCTCATCATTATTTTGTACTACCTTTTGCCTGCTTGTCTTAGTCAGGGTTTCTATTCCTGTACAAACATCACGACCAAGAAGCAAGTTAGGGAGGAAAGGGTTTATTGAGCTTACACTTCCACACAGCTGTTCATCACCAAAGAAAGTCAAGACTGGAACTCAAGCAGGTTAGGAAAGCAGGAGCTGATGCAGAAGCCATGGGGTGATGTTACTTACTGGCTTGCTTCCCCTGGCTTGCTCAGCCTGCTCTCTTATAGAATCTAAGATTACCAGCCCAGAGACAGTACAACCCACAAGGAGCCCTCCCCTCTTGATCACTAATTGAGAAAATGCCCCAAAGCTGGATCTCATGGAGTCACTTCCCCAACTGAAGCTCCTTTCTTTGTAATAACTCCAGCCTGTGTCAAGTGATATCCAAAAGCAGCCATTACATGGCTCCACCCCCAAGCTTGGTCACTGAATCACAAACAATGAGAAAGTGGGGAAGACTGTTGTAGAAGGGGAGAAAAGATATCCTGAGATTAGAAAAATAAATAAATAAATAAATAAATAAATAAATAAATATTCCAAAAGCAAAATTATGTAAATATAAGAATGGGAAAACAATTTTAAAAAAAACTATGAGCCTTTAAAAATTGAGTAAAAAAATCCATAAAAGTAGAATAAAAAATTAAAAGACAAAAAATAAGAGAGAGGAGGAGAAAAAGGAAGAAAGAAAGAAAAAGAGGAAAATGAAGAGACAAGAGAAGAGAAGAAGGAGGAAGAGGAAGAAGAGCAAGGGAAAGGAAACAAAAGGAAAGGAAGAGAAAGGAAGGGAAGGGAAAGAAAGGGAAGGGAAAGGGGAAGGGGAAGGGAAGGAAAAGGAAAAGGAAAAGAAAAGAAAAGAAAAAAGAAAAGAAAA
This sequence comes from Apodemus sylvaticus, assembly GCF_947179515.1. NCBI lineage: Eukaryota > Metazoa > Chordata > Mammalia > Rodentia > Muridae > Apodemus > Apodemus sylvaticus. The sequence goes on along the minus strand of NC_067481.1, from coordinate 85,126,914 downwards.
GAAAAGAAAAGAAAAAAAGGAAAGAAAAGAAGAAAAGAAAAGAAAAAAATATTGGCCAGTGAGGTAATAAAATTGTGAACAATCCAGGCATTGTGATGCTCAGCTTTAGCCTGAGCACTCAGAGGAAGAGGCAGGTAGATCTCCCAGTTCAAGGACAGCCTGGTCTACAAGGAGAGTTTCAGGATAGCCAAGGCTGTTACACAGAGACACCTAGTCTCAAAAAACAAACAATCATACAGCTTGATCTTCTGGATGAGAATTTTAAAAAAGAAAACATTAAAAGCTCTTTATAAAACCATAAGTGAAGGTACTACTAGCAGATTCAGAAGAAATGGGGTGAAATAAAATAAGCAACAGAAATGGAGAAGAAAAAACAAAATAAGACAAGAACAACAAAAACAAACAACAATGTCAACAAAGGGCGAATCATTAGAGGAGCTTACAGCTGGGTTCTTGAACATTGAAAGCTGCCAATTATTTCCATGGGAGCAACAGCAGGGACCATGGAACTCATGGACTCCCATATCTGTTATGACTATGCTCATGTTGAGTCCAAACAGTGGCCAATGTCTGCCATCTTTACTTAATGTCTTTTTATCTTTGCAAACAAAGATTTGTAGTCTGTGAACTAGAAGAAGTGTCTCCAAATCCTACCAAGACTGGATCTATTATACTCTTATGACATATGGTTAATGTTCTAGCTGATTGGTGTTTCATGGGTGTGTTACAAGTAGGAGAGAGTAACCACAGCACTATGCCCTGCACAGATGCAGGATCTGTCTTCACAATTTCCATAGTCCTTAAGTATTGACCACCTGCTGGAGGCATGAGCCATGGGTACTGAGTATTCTACTGGAGCTTCAGGATTCTCAAACTGTGCTTCCATCCCTGCTTCCAGAGAGTCATAGGTGGAACTGTGCTTGCTTGCCCTGGGTTGCTTCTCTTTTTATTCCTCAGCTTTGCCTCACCACTGATATGCTCTTCTCTCACTACTCCTATGACTCTCTGACATCATTTTCCTTCTCTTAGAATAGAGTCTATGCATTCTCATAGTGTCTGGGTCATCGTGGAACAACTTCTGTTGTATCATCTTTCCTGGAAATTGAGTTAAGGGCCTCTCTTGCTGCTGCTTTTTCGTTGTCAGTCACTATTACTTCTATGGCAATCTTGCACAGGTAAGAGGCACTAGGTGACCATGGGCATGCTGAGATGCTGCCAGCAGTGCATATGTGACTCTCCAGTTTGGAAGACATGCAGTAGAGTCTAGGTGACAAGCAGCAGAGTGAGCCTAAGCATGGGCAATGATTGACACTCTACCCTGCCATTCTTAATTAGTTCAGAAAATCATGATATTTTATGACCATGATGTTTATTGTTTTCATTCTTGATTTCTGAGGCCATTTTTTTATGTAGCCGTGCCAACAGAAGGGACATTTATCGTTCTCAGTCAAGGGAGAATCAAGAAGACACAGAAGCTGGCTCCAAAAAAATGGCCCATGCAATGATCTTACAATAAAAGGAGATTTTTACTTTATGGCTTGCTCAAGGTTGCTGGGAATCCCTTCACTTAGTGGAACAATGGCCTCTTCTTTTAGGTTCAATCCAGAAGAATTTGCTGCTGTACTGAGTTTGTAAATTATAACAGGTACATGTCATCATTCCCATGGGATTCCAGTTGTACTCACCTCAAGTGCTTGGTAAATAAGGAACTATGCACCACATTCCTTCCTTGATAAAACTTTCCCTGAAATAAAATATCCATGTGGGGTGTGTGTGTGTGTGTGTGTGTGTGTGTGTGTGTGTGTGTGTGTGTGTGAAAATAAATTAACATAATTGACATTGAACTTAAATTCTGTTCTAACATAAAAAATGTAGCTCATATAGAAAACAGGATATCTGGATATGTCAAATCTAGGTACTATTTTATCCAAAGTCTAAAATGTGATGCTGTATAAGTCATTCATCCATTTGTCATTTTTCTAAGCAGCACAACTGAAAGCGTAATAATCCCATAAAGCAGACAAGAAATGTTTTTGACCAACACCTTTGCAGAAAAACACTGATAAACCTAAAGCTAAATGAATAAATAATGTTTCTAGGAAAAGATACAAGAAAATATCTCTGTACTTTTAAAATGGGCCTCAGTGGGCACACAAACAAAAGTGATACCCAAGAAAAGGGGTAAAATTGTCCTCAACTAAATGAATAAGTAAACTACAGACTGGGGAAAACTGTTGACATGGGCACATGCATCTAACAAATCTTCTACACTGGCAGTAAGAAAGTCTGATTACATGGAAATCAAAAACCCCAGGTTTTTAAATTCTAAAGGACAGAAATGGAATGTGTTTATGGTCACTGACAAATACCATGACCAAAAGCAGCTAACACAAGGGTTTCTGTTGGCTGATGGTTCCAGAGGCAGGAAGGCAAAGTGGCAGATTGGAGCCGGAAGTTGAGAGACTACATCTCAATGTAACACAAGAAACAGAGAGAGCAGGAAATAGGATACGGCTATAAGCTCTCTGAGCCAACTTCAGTGACATCTTTCCTTCAGCAAGACTCAACCTCCTAGATTCCATACTTCCTAAAACAGTGCCACCAACTAAGAATAAAGAAATTAAAATCATTGGCTTATTGGTGAAATAACAGTTCATTCAATCCACCACAATTAGTGACTAAATATGAGAAAAAGATAAATGGAATGAAGACACTAGACACTATTCAAACCTGAGAGTAGGGGGACTAGGATATTGGTTAATATTTGGGATGACTGACATTGTATTCTTTGCTAATATGTAAATACAATCTTTTAATAGAATGTTATCAATTTTTGATAAACATAAATTTAACATGAAACAATACTTCCTCACCTTAGTGTTGTCTAAAGAGGAAACACACATCTATAAAAAATATGAAAAAATATAGAAAGTAACATCATTCATTATAGTAAAATATTGAAAACAACCTAAATGTTACTGAATAATTCAGTGTGTAAATAAGGTTGTGGTTTAGCCATACGATGAAAAGAAATACTTACTTGACAATAAAACATAAATTAAGCACTCACATACATGTATTCTTTTCTCTACAAATTTCACTTTGACAAAATGCAGAGAAATGCATTAAAATATGCAAATTCAATTATCTGTCAGTTGGTTGTTACAGTAAGTTTTCAGTAGTAAATAATAGAATCAATTGAGTTCCTCAAGTGAGTCGCTAGGACAGATTAACTGTGGCTTATATATACAGTTGAAAATATTTTAGATTACACTGGAACTGCAAAATTTATTTTTCTGAAAACTGGTCACAGTATATTAGTGGAACAAACCAGCTTGCAATAGATTCCAATGTCTATACATATTTAATGCAAGGTGTCATGGTTTTATAGCAATGTCTTTGTTGTTTGTATTTATGTGTATAGTTCTTCGTAATGATTGTCAGATACTTGAGTTACTATAAGATACAGTACTAAGGACTAGGGGATTAAACAGCAAATATTTGTTTCCCACTTTTCTAGAGTCAGTGAAGTTCATGACTTGCTGTTTATGGAGGATGCTCATCCTAGTTTGCAGACCATGGTTTTCTCTTTCTTGGTCACCTGGAAGTGGGAAGAAAGTAGAGATGGCTCTCGTGTTTGTAAGAGCCCTAATCCTACTAAGAGCTCTGTCATTGGCCAAATGATCTTTTTTTTTTTTTTTACTTTTTTTTGTATTTTCTTTTTTTTTTTAATATTTTTATTTTCTATATTCTTTGTTTACATTCCAAATGATTTCCCCTTTCCTGGATCCCCCCTCACCATAGGTCCCATAAACCTTCTTCTCTCCATGCCTTCTCCAATCACCTCCCTCCTTTTTCTCTGTCCTTATATTCCCCTCCAATGCTAGATCAATCCTTTCCAGGATCAGGACCCTCTTCATACTTCTTCATGGGTGTCATTTGTTACGTGATTTGTGCCTTGGGTATTTTTTTGTATTTTCTACATTCTTTGTTTACATTCTAAATGATTTCCCCTTTCCCAGTTCCCCCCTCCCCATGAGTCCCATAAGCTCTCTTCCCTCTATCCATTCCCCAATCAACCCCTTCCCTCTTCTCTGTCCTGGTAATCCCCTACATTGCTGCATCAAGCCTTTCCAGGACCAGGGCCCTCTCCTTCCTTCTTCTTGGGAATCATTTAATATGTTAATTGTGCCTTGGGTATTCAGAGCTTCTGGACTAATATCCACTTATCAGTGAGTGCATTCCATGTGTGTTCTTTTGTGATTGGGTTACTTCACTTAGGATGATATTTTTCAGTTCCAACTATTTGCCTAAGAATTTCATGAATTCATTGTTTTTAATTGCTGAGTAGTATTCCATTGTGTAAATATACCACATTTTCTGTATCCATTCCTCCATTGAGGGACATCTGGGTTCTTTCCAGCTTCTGGCTATTATAAATAAGGCTGCTATGAACATAGTGGAGCATGTGTCCTTATTGCATGCTGGGGAATCCTCTTATTTTTATGATCACAATATCTCTCAGGATCTCCATCTCTAAATAACATGATAGAAAATTAGAAATTCAGCCAGATGTGGTGGTGTATGTCTTTAATCCCCCTTGCGGTCATAGGCAAGTGGGGATCTCTGTGAGTTCTAGGCAGACCTAGTCTACAGAGCAAATTCCATGAGAGCAAACGGCTACACAATAAACCCTGTCTCAAAACAAACAAACAAGCAAAACAAAACAAAACAAAAAATAGGAATGCAATAAAATTTAATTAAAATAATAATATAAAATTGTAAAAAAACAAAAGGAAAAGCCTTGATAAATTGATAAAGCATTATAAAACAAGAAATCTACAAAGGTGCCCTTGAGTTTGTTTTTATTGACCATCTATTGTTGGGCATGTTCCCTACCTTAAGAGCAGTTTGTTTCCCCAGTGACGCTATCTTGGAGAAAACCTAAATTTTATTTGCAAGTTGTCACCAATTGGAGATAATTTCTGCATTAGAGATTGGGACATATGTTTACTTCTCCATTCAACTCTAGGATTCCATTTGGTCCATATCAGTGATATGCATGCTGGCTATTGATCCCGTTGATCTAGAAGATCTTTTTTCTTGGTGTCCTTCATCCCTTCGGCTCTTACACTCTTTCTGCTCCCTCTTCTGCAGGGTTCCCTAAGCTATGAAGGGAGGGATTTGGTGGAGATCTCCTGTTTAGGGCTGAATATTCAAAGGCATCTCATTCTCTGTGTGATGTCTGGCTGTGGGTCTCTATTCCCTTCTGCTGCAGGAAGAAGCTTCTCTGATTAAGGTTCAGCAAGACACTAATCTCTGGGTATTACAGCAGAATGCCTTTGAGAGTCATTTTATGGTGATCTTTTAGTAGAACAGAATGACTTGATTTTTATCCAAGGTGCCTGGGCTAACTAGTCTTAGGTTCATGGTCAACCAAGTAGGATCAGGGATAGGTTCCATCTCGCAGAGTAGACTTTAAGTCAAATCTGTTGCTTGTAGTTTTATACTCTATCCACATTTGCTAGGAAGTGACCTAGCTACCAGCCAGACTACCCTCCTGGCTTCCCTTGAATTCTTAGAAAAAAGACACACAGTAGTTCCTTTTCAGGTAGCCTTCTTGGCACAATTGCTGTGTACTACTATCTCCCACCTGGAGAAGCATGTCCTTATCAATTTCTTATATCAATCTCTCCCACCTGCCTGAAACTTCAGTTGCTAAACTCTCCTCACCACCCATCTGTAGGAGCAGCATGTGCAGTCACTACATCTCACATGGTTGCACAGTTCTCCTCCCTTCCAAGCATAGCAAACTCTGTTCTCCTTCCTTGCATCCCCCTGCTCGCATCCAGGGATCCAGAAGTCCCCAGAAACTGGTCCACAGTTTTCTTTACTGTTAGATCAAGAACCAATTGAGAAGTGCCACCTTAGTATGGGAACCATTCCCTACACAAATCATGTATGCGTTGGTTGCTGGAGTAGATATTTCTGATTGTGTCATGTGATGATTTCCTGAAGCAGACTCATATGATCTTTTGCTGATCTGTGAGAGGACATGCAATGTTTGAGAGAGTATAAGTAGGACTCAACAGACAATGAGAGGGTACTTGCATAGCTAGTCACACAATGTTTTGTTGGTTTTGAGTCTTCGCTGATCTTCACTGCACAACAAAGAACTTCTGGCATTTTGGCTGGTTCTGGTTTGCTCTCACTGACTAGTGCCCATTTGGCAGAGGCCTGGCTGTTTCTGCTAGAACCTGTCACCTCTTTTCATCTATGTTTGGTAACATTTTTGAACGGAACTGTTGGTATCCTGACAACAGAGGTGGGAATCACCCAAAGAACTACTGCTAAAGAGGTCTTCATCCCCATCAAACTATTACCCATCTTTTCTCCCCTACCTTCAGATGGTGGACTAGAAGAAGGGTTGGAGCAATTGAGAACCCTTATTAAAGTAGGTTTTGAAAAAGTCTAAGCCTACAGGTTTCTCCCATAAGCTCTGGGCTATCATTGCACTAGCATATTTTAAAGGCAGAACACCATTTTAGATCAAAGGGTTTGTGGATTGGCTAGTGTTTACATTTCTCTTTTGATGGAATGTAAAGTATCTTTCTATACCAACGATACTACTAGCACATAGTGGAAATAGTTCTAGGTAGGCACCAACTCAACCTTTCTATGTCTAACAAATTGTGTAGACATTTTCTTCAGCAGTGGAGCCATATGGTCAGTTCATGGAGAGAAACCCATAGTCTTGGAAACAGCCTGAGTCATTTTATTTTATTCATATATATTTTTCTTTGTTTTCCCTATGGGTAAATGTAGTTTACTCTATGGGAAAATAAATACACTATGGCTATATACATTATGACTTCAACTTTAATATTTTTATGGGATTCCTAAATGTGCAAACAAGTGGGTTTCAACATACATATCTGTTTTTTGAATGTTTTCTTGGGCTCTTTTCTTTCTGTTTGTTTGTTTTGTCCCATTCTAATATGTTAGTTTTATTTAATTTTATTTTATTTTAATATCATCCCTTAGAACCCTGTTTGTTTTCTAATGAGAGACATAGAGGGAGTGAATCTGGATAGTGAAGTAAAAAGAAAATAAGTGGAGTAGGGGATGATAACTGTAATCAGGACACACTGTGGGAGGAAAAAAGTCCATTCTCAATAAAGGAAAAGTTAGAAATGTAGAATATGAATTTGGAGCTATGTTATAGTTCAGTCTTTAACTGTGTCTCTATAGGTCATCAAGGTTGAAGAATAACAATAGACAAACATTATCTGACGGAAGAGGGCTTATGGGACTTGCAGGGAGTGGGCCAGAAAAGGAGAAATTATTTGAAATGTAAATAAAAAATATATCAAGAAAAAAAAACATTATCCTCTTCCTAAAATGCCATTGTTGAAACTTACCTTGCTTTTAACATATATTAATTGCCAATAACAAAAACAAACCACAGAGCAGTAAAACTCAATGTGCAAATCAAATAGCAAAATATGCTTAATTACTTAATCAATAATATGGGTCATAAATGTCCATAAGCTGTTTTTCTTAGAATCAGCTTACAGTGTGCAAGACCTCGCAGCTACACTTTGATTCCAGTAGCTCTTCTGCAGAAAAGGACTGCTCTCCTTGACCCACCTCTCCTCTAAACATCCAGTAAATCACTTCGTCCCTGGGCTAGAGTAAGCAAATGTTCTGTAAAGATCGAGGTGGTTAATATTTTAGGGCTATAGGCTATCAGTCTCTATCAGAACTGAAAAATATGTGGTAGTAGTATGAAGGTCACCCAACAATATATAAATAAATGATTATGGCTATGCTCCAAAAAGTTTTTATTTACAAAATCAAGCAGCGCAATACAATCAGCATGCAGACGGCATTTTGTGCCCTAAGTAATATTAATAATCAAAGCAATAATAAAAATATAAGAAATATCTGGACGAAGTACAATAGGGCATAGACATTTCAAGGCAATATTAACAAATTGTATAGATTCTATAAATTAAATAATAATTTTGTAGAAATGAAATCTTTTAACAAATGAAAGATATTTTTTTCTTTTTTCTTTTTTTTTTATTCGATATAATTTTTTATTTACATTTCAAATGATTTCCCCTTTTCTAGCCCCCCACTCCCCGAAAGTCCCATAAGCACCTTTCTCTTCCCCTGTCCTCCCACCCACCCCTTCCCACTTCCCCGTTCTGGTTTTGCCGAATACTGTTTCACTGAGTCTTTCCAGAACCAGGGGCCACTCCTCCTTTCTTCTTGTACCTCATTTGATGTGTGGATTATGTTTTGGGTATTCCAGTTTTCTAGGTTAATGTCCACTTATTAGTGAGTGCATACCATGATTCACCTTTTGAGTCTGGGTTACCTCACTTAGTATGATGTTCTCCAGCTCCATCCATTTGCCTAAGAATTTCATGAATTCATTGTTTCTAATGGCTGAATAGTACTCCATTGTGTAGATATACCACATTTTTTGCATCCACTCTTCTGTTGAGGGATACCTGGGTTCTTTTCAGCTTCTGGCTATTATAAATAGGGCTGCTATGAACATATTTTTATATTAACCTTATACCTATAGAAGGCAGTATTAAGATATTTAAGTCTAAAAGAAATATATATGTATGTATGTAAATATATGTATTATATTTCTTTTATGTATTCCATCCTAAATGCAGTTTCCCCTCTCTCCCTCCCTATCTTCTTTCTCCCTCTACCTTCCCTCTCCCTCCCCCCAACCCCTACCAACTCCCTCCACCTCCCCTCAGAAAAGAAAAGGCCTCCCAGGGACATCAACAAAACATAGCAAGCTACAATAAGACCAGACACATACCAACATATCAAGGCTGGACAAGTCAACACAATAGGAGGGAAAGGATGCCACAAACAGGTGAGATTGTCAGAAACAGACACAGATCCCACTATTAGGATTTCCACAAGAACAGCAAGCTACTCTATCATGACATATGTACAGAGGTCCTAGGTCAGACGCTTGCAGGTTCCCTGATCCCTGGGATTCCCTGTGAGTCTCAGTCAGTTGAGTCTCTGAGCTGTTTCTTGTAGTGTTTTCTTAGAGGAACCTTCTGGTTCCTCCAGTCCTTCTTCCCCTTCCTCTATAATACTCCCTGAGCTCCATCTAGTGTTTGGCTGTGGGACTGAACATCTTCCCCCATCAGTTGATGAAGTCACCCCAAAAGAAAACTTGTAGTGTGAAAAAGAATAACATTTGAACCACTTTTTAAAATATAAATAATAGTTTTGAAATGGTGATTTACTCACAGAATTTCCAAATAAGGACTATTTGAGGGTTAAACTCATGACCTGGTGACCTTATAATTTGTCACTCAAACTGAGGAATGTAGAGGAGGGAAAGTGAAGCTAATATAAAAAATATAGCTTTTTAAAGATACATTTATTGGCCAACAATTCCATTCATTTCATCTAAACAAAGTTAATTAAAGTACTATCTCAAATAATGAAAAATTCTCTTAAAATAAAAAAATACACAGACATTTGTTTAACATATGCATTTTTATTGACTATTCAGACCTTTAAAAATAACATGAGGATAATAATCATTCTTGCAATATACATTTCTTTTATAAGTCATGTTGTAAAGCATATGTTTCCTATGTGAAATTATTATGAATTTATTGATAAATTTAGAAAATTTCTTACAATAATCATATTTGCATTTTGAAGTTACAATTTAATTTGGAAAAGTTTTTAATTGGCTCCTTATTAGATGACAATATTTTAATGAGAACTTATCTTTCTCTCTATTCCAATTTGAGTAAAACATAATTGGCTAAATAGGAAATATTCTCATTTTAATGTCTTAGAGCTGGACTTTGTAAATAATTGATCCCGTATATTCAGAATTCAGTTTTCATCATTAAAGAGCAGAAACACCCACAAATACAAAATACATGGATACTTTTGTCCTTGATATTAAGTGGCAACTACATATCCCAGATCTTTCCATATTCTCTAAATTATCTCACGATAACTTAAAGTACCGAATGCATCACAAACATTACATGAATTGTTTGGAAGCAATCATGAGAAATATATCTGTGCATATTTAAGACAGATCAAACTTTTTCTGCATTCTTCTATCCTGCTGCTAGTGAAATTGTTCATGCAGATCCTGTAGCAATAAATGTTACTAACTTCTTTTTTATTATTATTATTTTCTATATTCTTTGTTTACATTTCAAATGATTTTCCCTTTCCTGGTCCCCCCTCCTCATAAGTCCCATAAGCCCTCTTCCCTCCGCCCATTCTCCAATCAACCCCCTTCTTCTTCTTTGTCCTGGAAATCCCCTACAATGCTGGATCAAGCCTTTCCAGGACCAGGAACCACTCCTTCCTTCTTCTTGGGAATAATTTGATATGTGAATTGTGTCTTGGGTATTCAAAGCTTCTGGGTTAATATCCATTGCATTCCATGTGTGTTCTTTTGTGATTGGGTTACCTCACTTAGGATGATTATTTTCAGATCCAACTGTTTGCCTAAGAATTTCATGAATTCATTGTTTATAATTGCTGAGTAGTATTCCATAGTGTAAATGTATCACATTTTCTGTATCCATTCCTCCATCGAGGGTCATCTGGGTTCTTTCCAGCTTCTGGCAATTAAAAATAAGGCTGCTATGAAAAGAGTGGAGCATGAGTCCTTATTGCATGCCTGGGAATCCTCTGGGTATATGCCCAGGAGTGGTATAGCAGGGTCCTCCTGAAGTGTCATGCCAAGTTTTCTGAGGAACCGCCAGATTCATTTCCAAAGTTGTTTTATCAACTTGCATTCCCACCAGCAGTGGAGGAGTGTTCCCCTTTCTCCAACACCTGTTTTCTCCTGAGTTTTTAATCTTAGCCATTCTGACTGGTGTGAGGTGAAATCTCAGAGTTGTTTTGATTTGCATTTCCCTAATGACTAATGATGTTGAACATGTCTTAAGGTGCTTCTCAGCCATCCGAAGGTCTTCAGATGAAAAGTCCTTGTTAAGCTTTTTATCCCATTTTTTTAATAGGGTTATTTGGTTCTCTGGGGTCTAACTTCTTGAGTTCTCTGTATATATTGGATATTATCCCTCTATCGGATGTAGGGTTGGTGAAGATCTTTTCCCAATTTGTTGGTTGCTGTTTTGTCTGCTTGACAGTGTCCTTTGCCTTACAGAAACGTTGTAATTTTATGACGTCCCATAAAATTACAAGAAATTCTCAATTCTTGATCTTAGGGCATAAGCTATTGGTGTTCTGTTCAAGAACTTTTCCCCTTGTGCCCATGTTCTCGAGGGTCTTCCCCAGTTTCTTTTCTATTAGTTTCAGTGTGTCAGGTTTTATGTGGAGGTCCTTGATCCACTTGGAGTTGAGCTTAGTACAAGGAGATAAGAATGGATCAATTCGCATTCTTCTGCATGCTGACCTCCAATTAAACCAGCACCATTTGTTGAAAAGGCTATCTTTTTTCCACTGGACGTCCTCAGCTCCTTTGTCAAAGATCAAGTGACCATAGCTGTATGGGTTCATTTCTGGGTCCTATTCCATTGATCTACCTGCCTGTCACTGTACCAATACCATGCAGTTTTTAACACTATTGCTCTGTGGTACTGCTTGAGGTCTGGGATATTGATTCTCCGGAAGTTCTTTTACTATTGAGAATAGTTTTAGCTATCCTGGGATTTTTGTTATTTCAGATGAATTTGAGAATTTCTTTTTCTAATTCTATGAAGAACTGAGTTGGGATTTTGATGGGGATTGCATTGAATCTGTACATCCGCTTTTGGCATGATGGCCATTTTTACTATATTAATCCTGCCAATCCACGAGCTTGGAAGACCATGTGTTTTTTTTTTCTTTGAGTTTGATTATGTAATGGATTGAATCGATGGATTTCCTTATATTGAACCATCCCTGTATCCCTGGGATGAAGCCTACTTGATCATGGTAAAAGGATTCAGTTGGCAAGAATTTCATTGAGTATTTTTGCATCGATGCTCATAAGGGAAATTGGTCTGAAGTTCTCTTTCTTTGTTGGATCTCTGTGTGGTTTTGGTATCAGGGTAATTGTGGTTTCATAGAATGAGTTAGGTAATGTTTCCTACTGTGTCCGTGCTTAGTTTCTGTTTTCCTGATCTGTCCATTGAGGAGAGTGGAATGGTGAAGTTGCCCACAATTATTGTGTTACCTGCAATGTGTGCTTTGAGCTTTAGTAAAGTTTCTTTTACGAATGAGGGTGCCCTTGCATTTGGAGCATAGATGTTCAGAATGGAGAGTTCTTCTTGGTGGATTTTTCCCTTGAACATTAAGAAGTGTCCTTCCGTGTCTTTTATGATGACTTTAGGTTGAAAGGCAATTTTATCTGATATTAGAATGGCTACTCCGGCTTGTTTCCTAAGACCATTTGCTTGTAAAATTGTTTTCCAGCTTTTTACTCTGAGGTAGTGTTTGTCTTTGACACTGAGGTGTGTTTCCTGTAAGCAGCAAAATGTAGGGTCCTGTTTACATATCCAGTTTGTTAGTCTATGTCTTTTTATTGGGGAATTGAGTCCATTGATGTTGAGATATTAAGGAATAGTGATTATTACTTCCTGCTATTTTTGATGTTATTTTTATATTTGAGTGGTTATCTTCTTTTGGGTTTGATGAAGGAAGTTTACTATCTTGCTTTTTCCAGGGTATAGTTACCCTGCTTGTATTGGTGTTTTCCACCTATTATCCTTTGTAGGGCTGTGTTTGTGGAAAGATATTATGTAAATTTGGTTTTGTCATGGAATATCTTGGTTTCTCCATCTATGGTGATTGAGAGTTTTGCTGGGTATAATAGTCTTCGCTGACATTTGTGTTCTCTTAGAGTCTGTATGAGATCTGCCAAGGATCATCTAGTTTTCATGGTCTCTGATGAGAAGCCTGGTATAATTCTGATAGGTCTTCCTTTATGTGTTACTTGGCCTTTTTCTCTTACTGCTCTTAATATTCTTTCTTTGTTTAGTACCTTTGGGGTTTTGATTATTATGTGACGGGAGGTAATTCTGTTCTAGTCCAGTCTGTTTGGAGTTCTGTAGGCTTCTTGTATATTCATGGGCATCTCTCGCTTTAGGTTAGGGAAGTTTTCTTCCATAATTTTGTTGAAGATATTTGCTGGCCCTTTAAGTTGTAAATCTTCACTCTCATCTATGCCTATAATCCTTAGGTTTGATCTTCTCATTGTTCCCTGGATTTCCTGGATGTTTTGTGTTACAAGCTTTTTGCATTTTGCACCTTCTATGACTGTGGAGTCAATGGTTTCTATGGTATCTTCAGCATATGAGATTCTTTTATCTCTTATATTCTGTTGTTGATATTTGCATCTATGGCCCCTGATTTTGTTCCAAGGTTTTTGTTCTCCAAAGTTGTCTCCCTTTGTGATTTCTTAGTTGTTTCTACTTCTGCTTTAGATCCTGTTTGGTTTTTCTCAGTTCCTTCACTTGTTTGTTTGTGTTTTCCTGTAATTCTTTAAGAGCTTTTGTGTTTCCTATTTCCTGACTTCTGCCTGTTGACCTAAGCTCTCCTGTATTTCTTTAAGTGATTTTTGCATTTCCTCTTTATTGGCTTCTATCTTTTGACCTATATTCTCCTGAATTTCTTTAAATGATTTTTGTGTTTCCCTTGTAAGGGTTTCTACCTTTGGATTAAGAGATTTATTTATGTCCTTCTTGCGTTCCTCTAACAGCATCATGACCAGTGATTTTAAATCCAAATCTTGTTTTTCTGGTGTGTTGGGTTATCCAGTACTTGCTGTTGGGAATTGGGTTCAGATGCTGCCATATTGCCTTGATTTCTGTTAGTAATGTTCCTGCATTTGCCTTTTGCCATCTGGTTATCTCTGGTGTTAGCTGGTCCTGCTACCACTGGCTGGTGCTTGAACCTCCTGTGGGCCTGTAAGGCTATTTCTGGACCCCTGGGTGACTGGGTTTCCCCTGGCACAGATTACTGATATGCTGCCCTACTCTTGGGTGCCGTTGGAGCCCAAGTGTGCCTTGACCCAAGCAATGCTATACTCAAGTTGTCTCTGTGTACCTGGTATTGCCTGTCTGGTCAGCCTGGTAGTGAAGATGGTGGACGCTGTGAGGACCACACACACACACACTCCTAGTGCTAATCACTCTGTAGGGCAAATGGCCCAGGACAGGGCTTGCTGCTGGATTTCAAATGCGCTGCTGATGCTGGTTCTCAAATGCCCTGCTTCTACCGAATAACTTGCCCCTGTCCGTTCTCAAGAGAGTATCAGGAAGTAGGATCTTCCTTGTGTCAGATATGGCACAGGTCTACAACATCCGATGGAAAGGGGCAATGGCAATTTACCTGGTCCTGCCTGTTCTCTAGAGAGTATCAGGAAGTGGGATCTTCCCCGTGTCAGATGTGGCACAGGTCTTGGCTAAGCTGGCTGCTTGGTCACAGGAGCCAAGATGGTGACAACCTCAGACCGCAGAGCTCTGTCTAACTCTGGGACTCCCTGCAAGTCAGGTGCTCCCCTGCAGGATATGTGCCCAGACAGCTATAGGGCTGCCCAGCTCCTGCACACAGAAAGAACCCAGGCAGGTTGCATCCCAAGCAATCCCCCACTCTGGTGTTCCCTGTGCACCCTGGCTGAGCTGGCTGCTTGGCCACAGTAGCCAAGATGGTGGGGACCTCAGATTGCTGGGCTCCCTTTAACTGCTGGACTCCCTGCAGGTCAGATGCTCCCCAGCAGGATACATGCCCAGGCAGCTGTAGAGCTGCCTGACTCCCTCATGCAGAAGGAACCCAGGCAGGCTGTGTCCAGAACAATCCTTCACTCTGTCCTCTACTTACCTGGCTGAGCTGGCTGCTTTGTCACAGGAGCCAAGATGGTGGCAACCTCTGACCACAGGGCTCTGTCTAACCGCGGGACTCCCTGCAGGTCAGACCCTTTACTAACTTCTAATAGCCATTTTACAAAATAAAAATTTCCCAAATGCTTCCCTATTTTTTTTCATATTTTCTTTTATGCTTCATGCCATTTCAATGTGAAACACCCAACGAATTGATCCATCTCAATCTTCTGGTATAAAATACAAATCTATCTGGCTGAAAAGAGGAAACTGTGCAAAAAGATTCACACTTAAACATATCATTTGATTTAATGTTCAATTTGTCCTTATCTCTACTTGATTTTATAAGAGTATAATAAATAACTTCCTATTCATAAATATGCTTTTGAGGCATTTCTATGTGCCTTTAGTTTCATGTTTTTAGTATTAGAACTGATTTTGTTGGTACTCAATTTATAAATAGATTAAAGATTTGCTACTGATTTTAAATAAGATGTGATAATTTTGGATGACTCACTCTTCAAGTGACTCAATATCATATCTAGATATTTAGATTTATTTTTAAACTCTTCTAAACATAACTCATTTCATATTTCATTGATGGTAAGCATCCACGATGAAAGTATCTATTCCAGCTAAAATTATTTTTGAAGATCTCACTAAAAATGAGATTTCCACACAAAATCCTTGTATCCAATGACTCTATACTGGGAACATATATTAAAATGGGACAATTTTACCAACTCGTGCTGTAATAGCCTGCCTAGAATAGGATCGATGACAAATCACGTGCCCCGGGTGAATGACAAGCATTGCTCCAACTTCACACTGTGTTGTCCCTGCATTGTTTTCCTCTGAATTTTTAAAAGTCAAATAAAGCCATGAATTGCAGTAATGCAACAAACATAGCAAAGAGTATTTTTTTAATATTTTTATTTTCTATATTCTTTGTTTACATTCCAAATGATTTCCCCTTTCCCAGATCCCCCCTCCCCATATGCCCCATAAATCTTCGCGAAGAGTATTTTTAAGTTTTCAAATTTATAAACTTAATTTTACAGAGGTACCCACCGTAATGTGAGATGAAACACACAAAGTAAACATTCAAAGCATTTACACTGACATCATGATTTGGGGGAGAGGGGGAAGATCCATTATTGAAATTAACTAGATTTCTTGTTAAATGCCCAAGTATACTAATATACACCGATCATCGTGTAATTACTAGGACTATTTTTCTATGAAACAGCCAACATATTCACAGCTTCTGCTTCAGAGTCCATACATGCTCAGAAAGCTATGGAATAGAACATGTACAAGAGACATTACAAACAGTGACTCCATCTGAATAATAAGCAGCACTTCAGACTGTTGTGCCAACTTTCCCTCTGCACCTGCATATTAAATCACTGTTTTCAGGCACTTCTTCCTATAACTATTAATTTTTACATAGATGTTGATGCCTCTGAGATTGTCTGTTCTGTCTCCTGGGTTGTAACTGCAATGGTCCCCATAATGGGTAGTAATGATGAACAAATATTTTGTGTGAACATTACATATTCTTCATCAAAACTTTAGATAAAAAAACTTAGTAGTACACTTTTATGTACAGACATATTTTTGGTTAAATTTTTGCTCATACCAAAGCAGATTTAAATTTTAAGATTTTTAATGGTTTTCTAAGTAAAAAAGTATATGTTTGCTTATTTTCTCTTTGATACATTGTGATGATGTATCAACCAAATATCAGAATAAATCAAACACTGAAGGGTTAAAATTTGAAACATCCTTGGTAGTAAGTTTTCTAGATATACTGTACATACAGCTAATTGATGATTGATCAGATTATTTTCTTGATCCTCCCAATTAGTGATCTGGTAATTGTGTGCATTTCAACAACCAAAAACCAACCAGAGGATACATTAAGTAGGGGAAATAGTCGCTGTCTTCAAACAACTCTTTAAGTGGGTTAGTTACCACTTTATAGCACTTGTGACCAGATAAATGAGAAGGATTTAAAAAGTAGAAACAGTTTATTTACTTTACTGCATTTTATTTTATTTTGTATACTTAATCTTGTGATGAAATGAAAGCTTTGCTGCACAAAAGATCTATAAAGCCTTTGAACAGCACTTCTCTATAAGTTGGATATGATGATTAATGAATTAAAAGTACCTTCAATAACATTACTCTGTGAAATGGTGAAGAATCAGTTGTCAGGATATATACAAGGACTATATACTGAAATTCCTAAAATACTATTTACAAAGTATTAAAAAATATCAGAATAAAGTCATTAGTATCTATGCTTTTGGCTTAGAATATAGATTATCAGTAGCATGCACTGTCTCCAAGGTTGGTCTAAGTGTCCCCTTAATCATAACATTGAAACTACAATAGAAGTTGTGCAAAAAGTTTTCGAGTAGAAATTGAGAGATTTACTATGAATTTTTCATGGGCAGCTGAATAAGTACACAAAAAAACTTCGTGCCTGAAAGTCAGATACAAAGAGCCAACAACAGAATATTTCACGATAAATTAGTGAGAGCAGTAATCAGGTCAGGCTGGAGCTTGGTAGATGCACAAATCAAGAAACGAAAAAGAGAAAACACACACATAATTAGTGTACATGACATATAAATGTAGTGCCAAGTGACGTGAGCTGATACATGCACACCCCAAAGACGATAGAAAATAGACCCATGCCATTGGTCGTTTATTAAATAAAAACCAAACTGAGGTGCCACCATGCATCTAAATCCATGCCTAAAATAAGAAATAAGGACCTGCTCATCAGTTACTTGCGAGGAGGCAGTACTGGATGGTCCATCTACTACTGCTAAAAATGCACAGACCTTTAGGGCCACAGTATCTTGTTTGAATACAGGCCCCTGAACACCACAAATTGTCAGTGAGTTTTCCTCACAGGGGTCAGCACATGTCAAGAGCAATGGATGAGCCTCAACTCTGACAAAACAACCTGATCATGGGATCCTCCCTGCTGGCTAAAGTACTAGGACAGTTTGAGAGATCTGCCAATTCTAACTTTAGATATTTGTACCAAAGTAATGAAATTGTGCATACACAAGAACTAACCAGAATGGCTTTTATCTACCCTTTTCATAATTAATAAAAGTGAAAATACTCTATTTCTCCCTCACCTGGTAAATAGAGAGTCAAAGGATCCTGTGATTAGGATCCAACTATGGAAATATGCAACATGGAAATTTTATATCAGAAAGGAAAAGAGCAGTTAAAAAAACAAAGAAAATATGTGTGTGTGTGTGTGTGTGTATGTGTGTGTGCATATGTGTGTATGTACATACATAATTATATACAATGCTTATTTGGGGAAAGACAGAGCTCTCGAGTCACCGCAAAGATAAATGACTGATAGAAATTGGGACTGAATAAAACTTAATGTAAAAGTTCAAAGGAAAAATACTAATAGAGGTAGAAATACTTCTTGATTGTGGTAGTAGTTGCGCAAGGGTATTTGTTTCCCAAAAGTCAAGAAAATGAAAATGCTAGAAGGCTAAATGTTACTAAAAGTAAACTTTGCCTCAATAAAGCAGGATAATGAAGGATGAATCCTAGCAATTTTTCTCATACCTCCATTTTTGTCAGTCTAGTATACCACCCCTCAGCAGAAAAAAAAGTCTTTCCCCTTTTTCTACCACACCCTGTGCCTCTTATTTTGCATTTAGTGCATGAGGTTAAATACACTTAGGTTTGTACTTCCCCATGATCTTGAGAGTCTGGCTCCTATAGCTAGATACACCCTCCACATATAAACCACGTCTAGGATAAAAACAAAAAAATAGTTTACAGAGAAGTGTGAATGAAAAGGAGAGATGTTTGTTATCAAACATTTCTCTGCCAAATACCCTTTAAAAGCATCAAGAAAAGGTTGTTTTTTTTTCTGTCATTTAACAGATAGCAAAGCTAATTTTAATTATGAAAATATTCTTGACTTGTGTTTTAAAATGAACCTAGGATTTTCTTTTATTCATGCACATGGGATCAGATAATGTGAAGATGACTGCCCTGAAATTTTCTTGATAACTGCTGTCCAGTGTTTGCAACCCAACACTGCACACACAGGAATCAGGAAGGCAGTTCTGAGGCCACGGGAGTGAGGAAATTGTGTGGAGCATGCCTTAACTGTGGTTTTGAAAACAGTGATGAACCAGGCAGAGTGAGCCACCAAGCAGGCTCAGTTTTGGATGGGCTGAATGATTTCATAAGCTCTGGCTGTCTGGTACTGTATCCTGGCATTGTTTAGGGAAAAGAAATATTCTTCCTTACTTCATTAAGAGTCGCAAATGAAGGTATGGTCTTTGTATCAAAGTGTGCTCAGTACCTCTGGGTGATTGATGGTTACCTCTATCAGTGGCAGCCTTTCTCCATGGAAGATAGGCACATAAGCCAGAATATTAAGCCAGAAAATAGAAAATACATAGTTAATACAGTTTATGTTTCTTTTATTCATCACAACAAAAACCCAACAGTGACCTGGTGGTTATGGAGGTGTTCACAGTGTTTCTAGTCTTTAAAAGTAATCTAACATCTTGCTAAATATTGAATGAAAAATAGCTTAGATGACATGATAAGGCATATTCCTCTATATTCTGAAACAAGCACTCTATAAACATGGGGAGAGAAATTTAATTTGTGTATGAAAAGATGGATTACATAGTCAACTTCTTTAACTTTTATTTCCTACTGTGAATCATCAGAAGCTACGCTTTAGAGCCTTCCAGGATAAGTAAAAGATAATGCCATAGACAAGAACTGCTGAGTTACCATTGCCCTGTTGTTTTATTTAATGTTATTACATTTAACAAATGATACATGGGCTGAGAAAACACAATAGTGTGTCTCTACATGTAAAAATATGAGAGAAATCAATTACTGTGTAATAGAAAGCATTTTATTTTCTTATATATGTTTTGTTCAAAGTGTTAGGGAAAGGGCACACTACATTACACACCCAAATGTGTTTATTTTAAAATAAACTCCACGACAGAAGAGAAGAAAACATTCATCACTGATTCTAAGATAACTGCCAGGCTTTCATTTCTGATTTCTTTCCTTCATTTCTGCCTTTTTGCAGGGTTAAAGCAATGAATAACAATAATTAAATATACAATCAGCAAAAGCTTTCATCCTAGAGTTTACTCAGCTGCTGTATAAAAGCTTAAAACAAGATATTCATTTAGGAAATTGTATTTTGTGTCTCAAATGGCCTCTTTCAATTTCCTCCCCATTTTTGAGAATCTAAATAAATTCACTGGCTAACTTTTTAAAAGAGTTAAGAAACCTATGTTAGCAACAGTTATTTTAAACAGCTAATATTTGATATTTTGCTATGTGCTTACTAAGGATTTGATGTACAATGTCTCATTTATTTCTCCAAACACTGCAAGAGAATTCACTTGTGCTGTCCAAACTTGTTCATAGAGGAATATCAGAACAAAAAGATTAAGACACTCTCAGCTTGTGGTTGGTAACCCCAAGGACTCAAACAGAGGTTTCTGGCTCCAGAACCTTGCTCCACTGTGTTCATCTGAAGTATAGATGACTTGATTGGAGTATTTCACTCTAAGAGGCCATGTAGATATAATTTATAGTACTATAACCACATAGTACGTTGCATCTATATAAGAAAATTGATGTTGTTAAACAGAATCTGCACACAAGGTATATAGTCCTTTCCATGAGGCAATACATTATATGGCTTTTTAAATTGGCATAGCAGGCATAGATGTTTTATATAGTTGGACAATGGAATCTCTTCCCTTCTTTCCTGGATACTTTGAACTGAGTGCAACGGATTATCTATGGCTCTTTTGTACAATAGCATAAAATAATTGTTTTCAGCATTGACAGAAGCAGGTAACTTTAGAAAGATAAAAATGACTATAATAAGTATGATAGTGGGTGAGAACCTGTACCACATTTGTTTGAGAAGGAACATATTTCTATGATACACTATGCATCTATAATTCCTAATCCCTTGAAAGACATTTAAAGATATTACCTCTAATCCCCTAAAGGTAGTACACAAGTATTCTTACTTTGTAGTCTAGCATTAGGTGAGATGACATGTGACTCATAGAGCCAAGAAAGTAGCAGAATCAACTTTTAAAGACTTGCTGCGGACACATCCAAAGGCCAATTGTGTTATTTTACTAAGAGAATTCAGGTAACTGAAAGTTGACGCTATTCCTTACTCTTATTTCATTCCAAGCTATGACTATTTAAAATATTTTTTATTTAATATCACATACTCACCAAAGTTTTACAGCTTTCTTACACAATACCCCTGAAACTCGGAAGAAAAGAAGCTAGAAATGGTTTTATGGCTCTAGAAAAAAATTTAAAGCCTGGGGGTGGGACAAGGAGGAGGAAAAGGGTAAAGGGATTGATTGTGATAGTAACACCAGGATCCTATGCAGATGCACATCATCAAATATTCAGCATGGACTATGTTATCTCAATTACTCCTACCAAGTATTGATTGTGTTACAGTTATTTCCATTTTATAATGAAGGACATAGATGGATTCCCCTAAACCTAACATGGGTTCCCAGGATTAGAATTAGGATTTGATTCTAGGTTAAGCTTTCCAATATTATGTACCAGCAACTATTCTACCATATTGCTTCAACTAGACTAGTGCACTATACTTTAAATATCTCTATTGAGAGGGGGAAGCACTCACATAATAGCTAAAAAATGTGAATATGGCACCTGAAAATTCGCAAAGGAAGCTGATGGAACTTGCTCGTTTTAAATGGATATTGCCCCTTCCTTACAAAAAGGAAAAAGAAAATTACTACGCAGATTTTTCATTTCAACCCAATTTTAATCACCTTCTCATGGGAAAAATCTTTATCATGAGTGGTTTGGCTTAATTGTCCAGAGGATTCAAGACTAAATTGTCTGTCCTGTGATTTTGCTCTGGATCAATGGCTCTTGTGTCCCCCTGTCAGTGTGAAGACCACAGCATCTCATCTCAAGATAGCAGAAGAGTAGGCTCAAGAAAGGAAGCTCGCTGATGTATTAAAGAGATTGCAAGCTCGGCAGACGATTGATGGTGGCTTCAAGAGAATGTGCTCTCCATCCACTCACAAGTGTAATTTAAAGAGGATTTTTCAAGGCATGGATAGACACCATTACTCACATCAATTCCCACTGCCTTCTCTTTCTATAACTCTTTACCAATTCTAGTCCACAGCTACTCTGCCCTGTTTAATCAACAGCATGCATTTGAGAAGTATTCTCCAGCATCCCCAAATGAATTTCTTATAACGCAAATTGAATGAAGTGGTGATATGATAAATATGTCTACAGTGTAACAGACTCATTTCAAGCTGTATATCTGCTGGAGGGTAAAGGAAGCTTCCCACACAAGGATGCCAACTGCATACCAGAGATAATCTACTTTGACCAGGAACTTAATTATCCTTGACTGTTTGTTTGTTTGTTTGTTTGTTTGTTTCCCCATAATTTTTTTCTATAAAAGTTTTTATCCAGTGTCTTAAAATGTTAAGATCATTTCTTTGCTTTAAAATCTGCAAGATCAAGAACATAAACTTACTCAGAACAAGGATTTTGTAAACTAAAATACATTGATGATTTGTGATATTTTTCCTAACCCATCCCCTGTGTGGCCATTGTGATAAGCACAATAATGTGCTCTCAAGCATGCCTGTGGCCTAATCCCTAGACCCGGAAATATATCATGCTACATGTCAAGGCTATTAAGGCTGCAGGTAGAAATAAGGTTTGAATGGAGGTGACCTTGTGTTAGATAGATTATGTTGGACAATGTGAGTGGACTCAGTTAATAGAGGACAAGTCACAAGACCTAAGCATCAGAGGGATATTTTGCCAAGATTTTAAGGATCTTTAAGATGTTCTACTTTCAGAAATATCAAAATAAATTTGTGTTGTTAAACTACAATGTTTGTGGTCATCTTTTTAGAGCAGCAAAAGGAAAATAAATGCATATTTTATTTCCTAGGAATGAGGAAATAGAAAAATGAAAAGAAGATTAAATAAATTTGAGAACCATAATAGAAAAGCCCAGATTGCCCTGAATGGAATGTTTGCAGAAACACAAATGATAATAATACAGCCAATGAGGAGTCCAATGAGAGGGAATGCTAAGTAGAGAAAAATATACATTTTTCTCAACCAAGACCTAGATAATCAAAAAGATTATTGGTGATAAAACTAAACATTGGATGCTGTTTCATGACTACTAGCCCTAGGTGATAAATCTGCTGCATACTTTGTGTATATTACCTTGTTAACCATAATAATTATTGAAAAAATGACAGGGATTTTCTATAAAACTTAGAAAGTACAAGGCAAAAAAAAATCAGAAAGTTATTCCTGAGGAAGAAACCACAAGTCTAATTCAAACCAAGCTAATATGTTATGTTAGAGAACTTAAATTACTCTTAAAAGGATTGCTTGCCCAGGCTGCAAACACCAAGTTGAAGTATCCAGGACAAGACAGACAGTAGAGAGAGAAAATGTGAACTACATGTTTATGAATGAAATAACACTTATGGTACCGAATCCTTCCAGAAACTGACTATCCAACTAGAATACTATGCACAACAGAGAAAGGTGGGAGAAAGATTACAAACCTGTCACTACATAAAAGAAATCATTTTGAAAAGAATGCAGGTTGCATGCTTCCAAATATACCATCTTCTGACAAAAGGCTAAACTATGGAACCAATAAAAAGTTTGCAGGTAGCCGGCAGTGGTGTTGCCCCCCAGAGATCCCAGGAATTAAATCATCAACCAGAGTACACATGGAGGGAACCAGGGCTCCAGATGCATATACAGCAGAGGATCAAAGGGAGGAGAGGCCCTTGGACCAGAGAAGGCTAGATGCCCCAGTATAGGGGAATGCCAGGACAGGGAAGCAGGAGTGGATGGACTGGTGAGCATGGGAAGATGGGTTAGGGGATTTGCGGGACAAGGGGAACAGGAAAGGGGATAATATTTGAAATGTAAATAAAGAATATATCTAATTAAAAAGTTTAGAATGCTTGCGCTCTAACCATGATTATGTAGAGCTAATTTATCAACATCTATCACATTTTAAAAAATAGATTTACTATCTGTATGTGTATGTGTGTGTGCACATGCGAGTTTATGTGCACCACATGCAGGCAGGAGTCAGCCGAGGCCAGAAGATGGCCTTGGGTCTCCTGGAACTGGATTCATGAGCTATTAGGAAGTTGGAACTGATGCCCTGTCCTTTGCAAGAGCAATAAATGCTTTCCTTAATTTAACTTAAACTATGACCTATTTTTTAGCTGCAACACTTATAATCTTAATTAATTGCATGTGTGTGTTTTCAACTTTATTTTTGGGCCCTGTTTCTCTAATAAATAAAACAAAACAAAACAAAAAGTTTACAGGTTAGCAACTGTTAGGGAAAGCAACAACTAGATGAAACTGTTCCATGTACAGTGCACTGAATCAGCAAAGAATATAGTCATAGAAACTGAAAAAGAATTTTGCAAAAATGTTGAGCTTTGAGAATTTAGTCTCAGCTTCAATAGAGAAAACGAGATAAAGTCACACCTGGTTTAAAGTCATAAAGTCGCTGGGCAGTGGTGGTGCATGCCTTTAATCTCAGCACTCAGGAGGCAGAGGCAGGCAGATTTCTAAATTCAAGGACAGCCTGGCCTACAGAGTGAGTTCCAGGACAGGCAGGGCTACACAAAGAAATATTGTCTCAAAAGAAAAAAGAAAAAAAACAAAGTCATAAAGTCTCTCTCTCTCTCTCTCTCTCTCTCTCTCTTCCCCCTTCCTCCCCCTCTCCCTCTCCTTCTCCCTCTTCTCCCTCTCTCTTTTTCTCTTTCATTTTCATTTTGTGTTTTGCTTTGTTTTGTTTATTTGAGACAGGATTTTTCTGTGCCATTCTGGCTGTTCTAGAACTCTCTCTGTAGATAACCTAGCCTCAAACACACAGACTCACCTTCCTCTGTTTGCCCAGTGCTGGGATTAAATCTGTGTAACACCACCATCTGGCTTTTTTTTTTTAAGATTATGTTATTTTATGCCTGTGAAAGTTTAACCGTCATACATGTCTGTGCATCATGTGTGTGTCTGGTGCCAAGACAGTCAGATGAGAGTGGTCCTCTATAAATATAGTGCCCACTCTTAGCTACTGAGCCATCTCCCAGCCCCCATACTAGGGATTTAATGATCAGAAAAAGGTTGGCTATAATGTGACATATATTTGAAGTTGGAAAGAGCAGCAATCCTTCCAGAACATCTAGTAGCAAAAATGTACTGTGAGGATTGTCTGGGAGTAAATCTGTGGATTCACATCAATGCCCTTCAACCTCCTGCATACACATGGTGGGTATTCATGTCCAATCTCCCACAAGCATCCCCACAGGTAAATCTGATCTGTATAAAGACTCTTCCAAAGTGATAATGGATTGTGTTAAGATGAAAATTAAAGTTAACCATCACATTGTCAAGCTGCCTTGTAAATATTTATATTTACATTCACTGTCCTTGGTAAAAGAAAGTTGTTTGCAGCAGACAGTGGTCAATGCAGAGAGTTCTGGTTGGTGAAGGCACTGAGAATGAGTGGCTGGAACTATGAGCACCCTTCCATCAACAGGACACTTTATGCCTTCCTATCAAGATTCAGGGAACATTGTAGAAGAGAGACACAAAGGGTATAAGAGCTACAAATTAGAAGACGTGCTATGAAATATCTCCCAGACATGGCATGGTTATCTCACTCATAACCAGCAGATACAGTTATATACACAGGCTCAAACCTTACACAATTCCAGATTGGGTGGAGGACTAGCTCATGAAGCCCAAGCCTAAATGAAGATCTATTGATGGTTGATAGCTATTGGAAGAGATTCATTCTTTGTTGGGGTTATGGTCGCTGGTGGATTTCACATGGTTCCATGGATAGCCACACACACATACACATATGAACAGCACTAGTTGGACTTAGTGTTTATTAAAATTGCCATAAAGTTGAAAGGGGAAAATGTTCACATTCACATATGAACAGCACTAGTTGGACTTAGTGTTTATTAAAAATTGCCATAAAGTTGAAAGGGGAAAATGTTCAAGAATATCTTCAGGGAGTTCAGGGAATGCAGGGATGGAGATATGAACAAATTTCATGGTATACGTGTATGAATTTCTCAAACCATAAATTTCTAAAAGTATTGTGGAGAGTGATTTGAAAAGGTACCTAACGTCAACCTCTGGCCTACACACAAACACATACACACATAAATGCACACATATACACATACATACATATACACATATATACATACAACATATATACACACATATACACACACATACATACACAAATACACACACATACATACAACACATATACAATACACACATATACACACATATAAACATGCACAAACACACACACACATACACACAGAAATTGCAAAATACTTTAGATGGCATGTCTAAAATGGATTATCCAAACCATCAGTATAAGTATGAAATAATTCTGCTCTCATGAGTTACTAGAAAGTGCAAATTAAAATTATATCACAATTACTGACAATATCAAGGTCAAAACTATGAAATGAAAGCTATTATCTTAAGATTTTTTTAAAAGGTTGATGAAATGACTTTAATCTGTCAAAGTGCACAATGAAGTGTGTAACCAGGACCAGCATTATATGTCACAGTTTCAAGTACTAAACAAGCGCAATGGTCATCCACAGTGGATGCATAATATGCATGATGCTTCATAAAACAAAACAACACAACAGCAAGGAGTATGAGTGAACTATAGCTACATGTGGCCACTTGAAAATTGGCCATAGTTTCATGAACACTACTGAGCCTGTAGATCTTCTCACAAATAATGCAATGGTGTGACTCCTATAACACTGAAAAACAAATAAAGCTATGCTACAATGCTTAAGAATACAAAAAGATATAAAGTCTAAGGAAAGCACATGGCTATAGAAATCATTGTCTTAGTTTGTTTTCTGATGTGATAAAATATACTAATAAAATAGAAAGAAGGGTTTGCTTTATCTCATAGTTCTAAGTAATGTCCATCAGGGAAAGAAAATGAGGGCACAAGAGGTTCAAACAGCTGGTAAGATATGTGCACAATCAAAAGAAAGTAATGAGTGAATTCTCTTCAGTTCCCTGTCTCTACTTACATACTCCAGGATCCCATTGAAGGGCGCCAGGCACAGTAGGCAGTACTTCCTACTTGAGCTAAGATGGTCAAATTAATCTCCACAGGCATGCCCAGAGGCCCATCAGCAAGGTGATTCTAAATTCTGTCAAATTAACAACACTAATCATCAAAGTCATCAGGTGGCCTCCTTCGTAAAGAGGAATCTAAAGGAGACAAGAAGGAAAGTGGATCCATGTGATTGTTATGTTCTGAATGAGGGCAAAGCTCACCTGGAGAGCATATTGGTTCCATGGACTTCTCTGTATGTGACTTGTGTTTTACAACAAAAGTAACTGGGGGTGGCTGGGGAGAAATTTAAACTTTCAAGTAGGAAAACTATGGTACCGCAGGTCTTCAAAAAGCATTCTACAAAATTCAATTTATATTTCAACTACTTGTCTCTAAAACAACACAGTTACAGGCCTAATCTGTAATTGTTATACCCAGAGAACTAGAACATTGTCATTAAACATTTTATACTTCTAAAATGTCTAAACCCCACAGCCCCACATCCCACCCCCACCTTTTCTCTCTGTGATTGTCTCTCCTTAAGCCCTTTAAGCATTTCTGTCTGGGAATCCACAGTGCAGAATGCCAATGTTCCAAAATGTGTCCCTGTGTCCCATTTTCTCTACATTCTTGTATCTGTTTATTACAATTACAGATTTCTAGCTAAAGAGCAAGCTGTAAATGAAAAGACACAGCTGCACATGCATGAAGAAAGAAGCTTGAGTCCCCATCATCTGTGTGACAGGCCAGCCATGGCTACACCCACACCTGTAATATAGACTGGAAAATAACAGGGCTTGCCACCTTCTTGTGTAACTTCATACTCAGTAAGAATCCTTTTTTCGAGGGGGTAAGGTAATAAATTATAGATTACTAGGTGTCCTCTCACCTCCACACATATACATCTTGTACACACATGGGTGCATACCACACAAATACACAATACACATATAAAAATCTTCAGAGAAAGATCCTTACAGTTTGAAAGAAGAATATGTTCTTTAATAAATAACCCTCACATGCAAGCATCCATGAATAAATTAATAATTATACACTAAATGAGTTATAGTAGTTTTTTCTACAAGTGTGTGCAACTAAATCATACACCGTTCTACAAATGAATATTACATGATCATTATTATCTCTGCTACAGTATCAGGTGCCCAAAGAATAAAACCAAAACTTGGTCCTCTGATGAGACCTTTAGACATATTTCCTTTGGTGCCAGGAAATGTAATATCAGTATTCCATGTGTAAATAAGTTCAATTAACAGCGAATTATAATTGCACAGGGAGATGAAAATTAGTTTAAACAAGTCAATTAAATCATAAACATTTCAGGAATAAGGGGATGTGTTTGTAATCCAATTAGTGCGTTAATATACTAATAAATTTACTGATTTGAATGGTATCTTAATTGTATAGTAGGGCACCAGAAGAAGAAAAAAGCCAGTAGATCTTAATTGTCATAAAGGGAGCTTGGGCTGAGGTGACTACATAAGTTTGGAGAAAATTATCCATGTTAATGAGATCAAAATGCTTCTATCTGGAATAATAAATAAGGTTACTTGATAGTTCACCTAATAAAAATGCATCCACGGGACAGAAGAAATGGCTAAACACAGTGTTGTCTGCCAGATACTAATTACACCATGTTCCTGATGGGAGAGAATGGGACATTTTATACCATGACCAAAAAAAAAAAAAACTTTCATAGTTTAAACACTCAGATAATCATGGGAATAAAATATTCCAGGGATAATTCTTTATTGCTACTGCAATTACCACAAATTAAGCTGATATTAATACACTTTACTGCTGCTCAGCCTTAAGTGAAATCAGTTGCTCTCCACTGATGTCTCTTGGGAATGAGCCTCTCTCCCATTTCTGCGTAATTAACTGTAATTTATGGAGCACGGAGGGACCTGCACAGTCTAGTCAAGGTCACAATGAGAAGGTTGGATTGCATTGTTTTCAGTCGCCATCTGTACTCTGGGCTGAGGTTACCACCTCCTCAATTGCCACAAGAAGAAGGGACCCTCCTTGGTGTAGGGTCCCAGTGCCAAGTTCTCAGATCAAGGGGCAGGGGTTTCCTGAAATTTATACAGAGTGTGAATTTTAATGATTACATGACATCCTGATTAAAATGCCGAAATAGATAAATAATGGTTTTTAGTGCTAATTGCAACAATTTAAATCAATTGGAATGTCTGCAAAGAATATTGATGACCCACTCTGGATGCATTCCAATTTACTGTGCAATCTTGGACTACTTCTCAAACCTTCCATTCTAGTGGCAGGGATTGCTGCCTAATCCTACTCAAACCTCAGCTTAGCCAAACCTTCAAGGACTTGAAACATCACCTAAACCACTAATATTTCTTAATTCTTGCCTCATTTAATAAAATTTATTGCAAGAATTTCCCATACTTCTTTGTCTTGACTTTTAAATCAAGTAAAAAAAATAGAAAATGACATACAAGGTAAATCACTAAACCAAGTTGCGAATGAGGAGTAAAATTTTGTGGAGCAATGTCGGGAAATCAAGACAGATGATAATGCCATTTTAATTATTTTTGCAATCCACAGTGACTATTTGTGGTGTACTCGGTACCAGAACACATGTTCCTCAGTCCTTCAGGATCCATGGCTCCATGGGTATCATTTGGAAGGCAAACTATAAACAAGTCCAAATTAAATAGAAATACAAAGATAAATGAGAATAGAGGAGGGAAGTGATAATGAAGAAAGGAAAAGCAGTTGGGGAAGGAGTGGCGTTTATTCATGGTGCTCAGAAAAGAGCTGAACTAGTAAAAGCATGTCAAGGGTGCGAGCCTTGACACTGTGCAAGAACCACTTAAGGCAGAAGGAACAGCATACAGACTAGAGCGGGGAAGGGAAGGTGTGCTCAGCAAGACTGAGGAAGCTGAAGGGTTTGCTAAGCATACAGGAAAGTTCTAGGCCCCATCTGAGTGCACATAAGGGATAGGTACACAAAGGTGTCGTAAGCCAACGTACAGAACGTACTTTGTTCTGAGTGATGACTCCATCTCATGGAGGTCACTGGAAGCCAGGGAAGTTCGTGGGATCCGATGTGTTTTAAAGGAATCATTGTGGTTGCTAATTTACAAATGCATTCTTAGTGTATGACATAGCAGAGAAGACAGCTGGGAGGATGGTGCAATGGCCAGCTGAAAGAACATCACTCCTGACTCAGGGAAAGAGCAAGAAAATGCAGAATCATGGGTGAGTGCGTGCAGTGGGCATGTGTTTGTCTGTGTATTTGTATGTCTCTCTGTCTCTGTCTGCCTCTGTGCCTCTGTCTGTGTCTGTCTGTCTGTCTGCCTCTCTCTCTCTCTCTCTCTCTCTCTCTCTCTCTCTCTCTCTGTGTGTGTGTGTGTGTGTGTGTGTGTGGGTGGGTGGGTGTTCAAAGTAAAACCTGAATGGATTTTTCTCATGTATTGGCAAGAGGATATGAAAAAATAATCGTGTATAAATTAAAAAGTTGCAGGCCTGGCTCAGCAGTTAAAAGCGCTGACTGCCCTTCCAGAGGTCCTGAGTTCAATTTCAAGAAACCATGTGGTGGCTTACAACCATCTGTAATAAGATCCAATGGCCTCTTCTAGTGAGTCTGTAGGCAGTGACAGTGTACTCACATACATAAAATAAATAAATAAATCCATAAAATTAATTTAAACGTTGGGTATAAACAGTAAGAACAATACGATTGATTTTTACTAAATTTGTGAGGAACAAAATTTATTTCTTTTGTTTTCTATGTCTGTGGGTGTTTTTGTTGAAAAGCTGTCTGTACACAATTTGAAGAACATGTCCTTGGAGACCAGAACAGAATGTCAGATCTCTGGGCCTGGAATTACAGACTATTATAAGCCATCTTGCAGGTGCTAAGAATCAAACCTGTTCCTGTGGAAATCTAATCAGTGCTTTTAAGAGCTGAGAGATCTCTCTGGACCTTAGAAACAAATTCAGAGAGAGGAAAGAGTTGGAGGTTAAGTTGTGGAAATATTAGATTTGAGTAACTAATCTGTCATCCAAATGGAATGGTTGAGTGGACAGTCAGAGTGTGTTCTTGCCCATGCTGGGGACATAAATTTAGAAGCCATCAATTTTTGAATGGTCTTAAGTTGAGCCTATAAGTACTCGTGCTCAAATGACAAAATGTAAATGGGTAAATAAAAGCTCCAGAAATTGAAACAGGGAGGTGAGGGAGCCCTGGCAAAAAAGGAGAAGAAGAAGAAGAAGAAGAAGAAGAAGAAGAAGAAGAAGAAGAAGAAGAAGAAGAAGAAGAAGAAGAAGAAGAAGAAGAAGAAGAAGAAGAAGAAGAAGAAGAAGAAGAAGAAGAAGAAGAAGAAGAAGAAGAAGAAGAAGAAGAAGAAGAAGAAGGAAGAAGACATATCTAATAACCTGGGAGAAAAACATCAAGAAGCTAGGGCCCAAATGGTAAAACTGAACTCAAAATGCATTGGACTTAGATCTGACAATTCAGTTCATGAGTTCATTTCAGTTGTTTGCCATAGGGAAGTGAGAATAAATACTGCTTTGAGGATGCTTGAAATAAATAGGATTATACAAGCATCAGGATTTCTAAGGACAGTTGCCAAAAAAGAGAATCAAAAGGAAAAAGAAGAAGAGGATTGAAGCTGAAAGGAAGACTGAAGTTACAAAATATTTCTGTGGAAGATTTGCATGATGATAATATTGAAGCAAAAAAGGAACAAGAAAAAGAGGAGAAGAGAAGAGAAAAAAGACAAACAAGACAATGCAATTTAGGTTAAAAGGTTTTGATGGCCTCGGGGAAAAATATAAAAATCTTATTCTTGACAATAAAAGAATGGTGAAATACCCAGTTTATCTTCAACTAGACTGTCATATTTTACAGAAGCACTATGTGTTTCTAAGTTCTTATACCTTCTCAGTGAATCAGCCAAGAACAAGGACAAGAAGATGTATATTCAAAGTTTGAAGAGAAAGAAGTGAAGACCAAACAATCATCTAGGAGAGTAGAAAAATGCTCTGGTAAAACTTTCCTGGACTACATGGCAGTAGAAGGTTCCACTTGAAGAAGGCATGGTCTTCTGTTTCAAGGGGGACTGCTCAACATACCTTACCCTTTCTGCAGCTAGATTCAGCTACCAGCCATAGTGGCAAAATGATCAGAGTAGGAATCAACCAAGGTTGAGCCTCAAGAAAATACAATATTGCACAAATAAAAGGACAATCCACTTGTCCTCTTGAAGGTACCTACAAGGAAAAGATTAAAAGGACTGCCAGAGGACTAGAAATACCAGAGCTGCTTTTATTCA
Source organism: Apodemus sylvaticus (assembly GCF_947179515.1). NCBI lineage: Eukaryota > Metazoa > Chordata > Mammalia > Rodentia > Muridae > Apodemus > Apodemus sylvaticus. The sequence goes on along the minus strand of NC_067481.1, from coordinate 85,094,485 downwards.
TTTTCTAGGTAATAGAAAGGCCATTCATTGTGTGAATGAACAGTGCATTCCCCAAACTGTGAAGTCTGAGGCTAGCTATAAAAGATAAGAAGGGAAAAAAACATAGCCAAATAGAATAAGATTCTTAAAGAAAATTTTTGATTGTACAAAAAGGTTATAAAACTTTTTCTTTAGATTCCTCATTATGTCAACATAACTGCAGGAAAAGACCAAGACTCATTTCTGAACATATGGGGTAAAGCAATTTAATGTCACACTAATTTCAGGTTCAAAATGATCCAGTCCTTGTGAGCAAGTGCAAGGTTGCATGAGACTTCAGGTCATGCAAAAGTCAAACTCTTAGATGAAAGCATAATACATGAACAAAAATATTTCATGGTTAGATAAGACAGCCCAAGCTAAATTACGTGCAAGGGAGACAATGCTGAAGATAGCAATAGACCATTGAGGGAATGAGAAAATAGCTGGTGTGCTTGCTAGACTGGGCTGAAAAGATAAGAGGTGATAATTGAATAATGAGATATTTGCAATCAAGATTATGAGGGAATAGGAAATTTTGTATGACCCCAAAGTCTGGAAGTTCTGTCTGAGTGTTCACATGGTAACATTAAGGAAGAGGACAAAGTCCTTACAGAGAGCTTCGGGAACCTCAAAGTCACGGTGGTAGATGAATTATTAGCCTGGAAAGTGAATCAGTCTTAATAATGGAGAGCTAGGGGGAAATGACAGCAAGCCCGTAGCTAGAACTGGTAAGAAAGTAGGAAGTGACATGTCATCTGCACAAGAAAGACAGAGACAGAGACACAGACAGAGATACACACAGAGAGTAAGGCAATCTGATCCTTTAAATTTAAAGATTTTGATCTTTTAGGCTGAAGAGACATGGGTGACTAATTCACAGAAGTAAAGACAATAAGTCACCTTTAGATGGAATAGAATGAACAAAAGAAGAAAGTGAAGTGAAAAGATAGGGTTTTATGAATATGAGAGTTTACCCAGAAAATTAAGTGTGTGATGGATTCTTCCTATTAGATGCCAAGCCCAATTGCCGACAACAGACCATGGGTATGTGGAAAATTAAAAAAACTAAACTCTTGCCAGGAGCATAGTAAGTACTAGATTCCATCCAGTCTCTCACCTAATGTTACTTTCTTTCTCAATAGTGCAAAAAACATCATTTTATTGTTTGTTAAAAGTTCCCATAGTTCCTGACTACTGCCTCTGATTCAAGACAACCTTTGTATGAGACATCAAACCTTTCTCTACAGTCAGATACTATATATCCTCTCTAAATAAAGTGGTCACACATCACTATGCCCAAAACCTATAATATATTTTACCAAGCAAGTTCTTATTATCAACACATGCTGTACACAAGAGCAGAATATAGAGGTTAACTAAAAGCTGAATCTGCAGCTTCAAGTACTATACCTTTCCCTTAATCAGTATTCAGTCAGTGCTCCAACACACTTTCTATTTTATTTCTGTGTTTTAAGCCTTGTCCCCAATTTATCACCTCCCTATATTGTTTCACTCTTTCAACAAAAAGTTATCAAGCACTTATTATGCTGTGTGCTACAGGGGATGGAGAGATGAATAAGATGTGATTCCTGCCCTGGAGGAGTTCAGAGCATTGGGTGAAAAGCACACATGCAAACAGGGGACCATCACACCTTACTGAATATGGCATACCAAGCATATCTATGAAGCCTCGTTTTGTATCCAGACGAAATCCATTATAGAGTTGATAATGAGAGTTTTATTCCTTCCTTTAGGCTGTTGAACACTTCTTAGTCATGTTGCAAGAATGGCTTTGCTCTTTGTTTGACTCAAAGATTTGCTTAATTAAAACTTGAATTCAGAGCTCCAGCTCTATGTATTTTCTTTCCAAGACAATTACCACTTGCCCAACACTTTAACAGAAACTTGAATGCATACAGAGGCCAAACAGAATGGAAACCAGGAGCTTGTGTTTTAAAAGGAACATTGTTTCATATGGTATCTCCTTCACTGCTCCTTATTCTCTTTCGTGCTCAGGACTAGAACATGTGCCAGCTAAGCACTGCTGAATGAGAACAAATCAGAAGTCAGGGGATAATTCACATGATTCAGTGGTCTCTCTTGGGAAAAGATGACCAAGTATAAGCTTCCCTGCTGCCTATTACATAGGCAAAAAAAAAAAAAACACTGAATTGAATCATTAATATTTGCTTTATCTGAAAATCAAGAAATTTGAGAAAATGGTGCATAAATGTCCTAAAGATCTTTTTGTGTTGAGACTGCAGATTATATAAAGAGGTGACATAATTATCATTCTGAAGTTTAGTCTTTTTATTCTAGTCAGGTGGTCTTGTCTCTGAGACAAGAAAGTTGGTGCTTATCTTCTGACAGGGCTCCTGTCCATAGCAGAGGGTGGATTCACAAAAAAAAGTCCATGGACTCTAGCATTCCACTTAAGCCAGCAATTTGGAAGACATCAAGATTTAAGGTTAACTGGGAGCAAATAAACCATTATCATCTGTCTGTGTGCATCCCTTCCTCCAGAATAAAGTACACCTATGCTCTTCTAATATAGAAAATGCAGATAGTGTCAATGTGCTGTTATCATGAGCTAAGAACACTTGGAGAGGTTAAAAAAAGTCTTCCCTACCCAATAATTCAGACCAGAAAGAAATAGATATCATAATCTAATCTTTTAATGAAAATTTTCTTTTCTCCCTAGTCTAGATATAAAGTGTCCTTTCAAGAGAGAACTCAAGGAAATATTTTCCTTGCCTAATCCTGAGATCATCACACACACACACACACACATACATGTGCACATGTAATCACAATTACACACATGAATGGACACTTGTGTACATCCCAAACAATATACATATGCATCACACACAGACACACAAGTACACACATACCAACATATATATAGCAGTTAATGACGTTATCAGTTTCTTCATTACATAGGTGTGTTGTTTTCTTAGCTTAAGGGTAGGACATTCAGGGTTGTCCAACTGGATAATTTCAACCCAAATCCTTTATGCTTCTAGAAGTTTCACTGTACATCTTCAGTTCTCAAAAATGGTATGTCAATTAAAACTATGTGAATTTAAGCTACAGTGAAGTATCAATGCATATGTTCTAGAATGCTCACAATTACTGAAGCAAACAAAGCACGCTGAGGAGAGTGAGGGGCATGAGGTTCTGGAACTCTCACACATTGCTGAGGAGAATGGAAAATATTTAAACACTTTGAAAGATTATCACCTATTCATATGTAAAATGTACATTTTTCCATCCAACATCAGAAACCTACTCCTTGATATCTACCTAAAAACAAATGATAAACATAGCTCCATATCATAGTTTGCATAAAACATGCAAACAAGCTGTTTCTCTATTTGAAATAGCCCCAAACTGAAAAACCGCACAATGGCACACCTCACAAAAAATACCACTTAATAAGCATACACCAACTAATTGTTTGATTGGTAAATACAGTGGCATAGATATATCTTCAAAGTGTTATGCTAAGCACAAGAAGCAATGTTAAACAGCACAGTTATACTTGCAAAGAATTCTATAGAAAGTTACCGAAGCAACCGTTGTTGGAGAGAGAGAGATGAGTATACCAGCAGCAGAGAAGGAGGAAACTATGAGAGTGGCCATGATCAGGAGACGTCCAGTAAATACATAACAGATAGAACTCTGAAATTCAGTGTGTAAATATGAATGAGTGTTTCAGTTTCACTGTCATGAAGAATGGGAAATAACAAACTCTGAAAGGCAGGATACCAATTGTCTTGCCTTCTTTAAAGAACCATAGTAAAGATCTCTGGATATCTAAATATGTACACTAACTAATCTTAAGAGTTCTAACCTCATAACCTGCAATTTTTCTAGTCCCACCACTTACCCTTTAATACTGTGTCCTTGTAGATTAGATAACAATAATGAGTTTGGGAAGATACAAATGCTCAAACCACAGTCACAATACACTCTACTGCAATCCCACATAGACAATGAATTCATACCAAATTTCATTGGTCTTTCTGTCAATTAAATGCTGAGTGCACTGTATCTGAATTCTGTTTTCCCCAGTAATTTTATTATCATCAATAACTTTATTTTTATTATATCTAAGATATGATATGTTAGAAACTTTATCATTCTCTTACAAATTCACTATGTATTTTGAATCTGACTTGATCATGAAAAATAAGACTGTCCTTGAAAAGGACACCTGTTTACTTCCCAGCACCTACATGGAATGGCTCAAAATCTGCTGAAACTCCAACACCAGGAATTCTAATGCCCTATGGTAGCCTCCACAGTACTACATCAACAGAATATTAATATTTGCATAATTAAAAATAAAATATTTTTCAAAAATGTCTGTTCTCTTTTTTGAAAGAGAAAGCAGTTTTCAGATATTAAAAAAAATTATATCCTCAAAAGCCTCAATTTTTTAAAATAGTGAAATAATAGCTACAGATATAATATTTCTAAATATAGTCCAGTATTCCTATTATTATCTTTAGATCACTCATAACTAAAAGAACAACTGGTAAATGAAAAGAAAAAATCGTTAAGCTCTAACCTATAGTTAATGGACAACTCCCAAAATGTAACACTCTTGCCACGACATATTTCATATTACCAGCATGATGTCACTGAAGCCATACCATTATTCCAAAGTTTCTGTGTTCAAGTAAAGACCTTACAAAGAGCCACAAGATCATAACTATGTGTTTCATTCAAATGTAATTTATTGCATTGTAAGATCATATAACTTTTCAATAATGACTCTGCTTAACAGTCACCCAGAGTTCTCAATAATTAAACTGTCACACATCACAAGTCAAGTGTACCATTCTTCTAGATATTTTCTGTGTCTTGACTGGGAATGTTTGTTAGAGGGGTTTAAGTAAAAATTTATCAGGACCATTAGTGGATGCCTTTTATTGTGTTGAATTTAAACTTCGATAAAGTAGATTTAAAAGAAAATGGTTGCTATTCCTCAGAATTCTGCCTGAGACCCGCTTTCCACCATGAGCTGGCTTATCTCATCAAATTTCCTCAATTAATATCTATAGGCAGGTAGCTCTGATTTTATATATATATTTCTTCCCTCCCCTAGCAGCCATTTTATTATAGTGAATTTTCATTTGGATTCATCAAAGGTATTTCAAACTCAGGATACTTAAAACCATTCTCACCATCAAAACTCTGCTTATGTACTACATTCTGTTGGTGCTGTTATTCCCCACTTCAGTAAGTACTGGGACACTTCTCCCTACCAAGTTTCATAAACCAAAAACTAGTATGTGATTTATGTCTGGCTCCTCTCCTAGCCCTACATTTCTGGTCAATAAATAGCTATCTGTTTCATTTCTGGAGATAGATAGATAGATAGATAGATAGATAGATAGATAGATAGATAGATAGATAGATAGATCCTTACAAATTCCTTCCCAATTACTCCCTCCCCTTCTCAGAAAGGTGGGAAGCCCCACTTGGGATCCACCCCATCTGGGGACTTCTAGTCCCAGAAGGACTAAGCACCTCCTCTCCCACTGAGGCCCAACCAGGTAGTCCAAGAAGGGGAAAGGGATCCACTGGCAGGCAAGAGAATCAGAGACAGCCCCCACTTCAGTTGTTAGGAGACACACATGATGACTAACCTGCACATCTACTACAAATGTGTAAGGGACCTAGAAGAGATATAAATTAGAAAGGAAGAAGCCAGAGTATCACTAGTTGCAGATGATATGAGAGTATACATAAGTGACCCAAATTTTCTATAAGAGAACTCCTATAGTTGATAAATTCCTTCAGCAAAGTGTCTGGATACAAAATTAACTAAAAAAAAATGATCCTGCAATGATCCTCAAACACCCTAATGACCTCCCAGTGTTTAGCCTTGGCCTCACTCAGCATTCTGTGAACTACATAAAGAAGAATTTGTGTAAATATGGATATATGTCAGATTGTTATATTGTACAGATCATATGTTCCAGCATGATCAAGTGTTATAAATATAGCCAAACACTGAATTCTGGTATTGTATGGTTAACAAGTTCCTGGATGATTAAATCTCATAAATATGGATATAAACAAAGTCTGATATTGTATAACTCACAAGTACCTGCATAATCAAGTCTTCATTGCTCAACTATGTATGGAATTTGTGAGGGCAGGACTTGGATGAGGAAGGGGGGATGTATATCCATAACACCTGCCCCTTAAATTTTACACTCCAACATCACTGAAATAGCTTCTACCTTTTTTTTTAATAGAACACACTCCTTTCTTCTTTTAGTAAGCTTTTCTTATCATTCATTATCCCTTGGGAAGATTTCCCTGACCCTTCTGGTTTGGGTAGTGTGTGTGTGTGTGTGTGTGTGTGTGTGTGTGTGGTGTAGTGTGTGTATATTATATACATACATATATATATTCTCATACCCCACATAGCACCATATCACTGTAATTTTCTGTCTTCTCTACCAAACCAAATGGACTGAACAATGCTTTAAGTCAGGGACCCTTTTAGTGAGCTTCCCACTGAAGCACCAGGTCTTTATAATATACCTAGAAAACAACAGTTCACAAATGAATATTAATTAAGTCTTATGAATAAATACTACAGACAAAATTTTTCTCAACAAGTACTAATTCATTTTTGTCTTATGCCCATAAGATTTACAAATGTGTGTTCTAAAACAACTGAGAATTTCCTGATGGTTTTAGTCTATTGCAATAAATCAATTTAATTAGTTCAATTTTAACTAAATTAAATAAATAAAATGCAAAAACCTGCATAACACTGCATATACATATGGAAATGTTTTATAAATAGTACCTCATAAAAATGTATAATTTTATGTATTTTTAAAAATCTTGTAGGCGTCAAATAGCACCCTAAGCATGATTCATTAAAAGCCTGATCAATTACACAATTTTCTACCTTTTTTAAACCTCAAAATTATTACTAAATTCCTTAGGTAGGCACAGAAGACTTCATCTAACAAAGTATGCTGGATGTTCTAAACACCTTAAAAATTCAGATTTTGTGCTATGGTTTTCTTTTTCACCTATTTTCACATTTTCCTTCCTCCTTTTCTCCTTCCCCTCACCCAGTCTCACCCTGTGGTCAGTATCTTAAATGTCTCTATCTTATACATGCAGTTTCTATGCCCTCTTCAGGTCTTGACTTACTTAAAGGAAATACCCTCTTCCCACCTAAGAAGTTGTTTTGTGGGTCCTTTCTGTGTGTCCCCAGAATAGGAGTGAGTCCTAAGAAAATAAGCTTAAGAAATATTCTCAATCACTTAAGAGTTTAGGCATGCTAGAGGGTAGGAACGGCTAGTATTTAAATGTATAGTGATAATAAACTGTAGTATTATAATATATAATATAACAGTGCTAATGAACTGAAGAAAAGAAGGCATCATGGATTGAATGTAGGTAATAGGAAAAATGTACATTCATTTTTAAAATGTATTTTACCCTCTTTACTGAGTGTACAGCATCATATCACAGTTATTCTAGTACATTCCTCAGCTAATATTCCGTGAGCATATGGACTAACTCATTAACTCTTACAGTCCTATGAGAATAGTGCAGGCAGTGAAATAGTCAGCATTTTATATCTCAGGAAGAGAGACACTGAGTGCAGACTCATGCTGCTAACCTCTGTGTAGCAGATATTAAACCTCTGGTGGGTGATAGAAGTTATACTAGGGGCAAAGTGGGGAACATGTGTCAGATCAAGCATAGGACAGTAGGAGACACAAAGTAAATTGCTTGCAAGAATTTGTTGCTTTTATATATTTAGGCCCAAGGCCAAGGGCAATCTGAATACTAAGTTCAGAGGCAGGATTGAAAACCATAGCTGCTAACCTGGGGCTCCAATATGTTCACACATCAACCTGGATTTTTTGTTTTTCTATTGTCAGAATTGAATTTGGTGGTGAGTTTGTAAAATTTCTGAGAGAAGAAAGAAGGAACGCCACATTCCCTGTTCATTTAGGAAATAAGCCTTGACAGGAGAATGTACCAACATCTCCGTGAGGAGAAGAATCTTGGCGTCGCATTTTAGTCTAGACACTGAGGCAGCCTGGCCAGCTCCAGATGATGCCCTCTTCCTTCCTCCTACCGCTGTCCAGATGCCCTGTGCTGCTTCTCATGCTGTTTGCATGAGAGACAAGCTTGAAATAAAATTTACTCTTTGCTCTCAGCAAGAACTAATACTTATCAAATGCCCTGGTCAAACACAATAAAATCATACTGTGTAAGGAAATTGCCTTTGTAATTGATTTACGAGTTTTCATAGAGGAAAAAGCATTACAGTAGCATTTTCATTAAATTACTTGTCTACAACAACCGAAAAATATCTAGTTTTCAGGTTTAAAAGACCCAACATCTCTGTTCTTTAGGTTGTTTTAAAAAAAAAAAAATGCAGAGGGAGGATGGTAAGTAAAAGATCTATATGTGTGCTTTGTTGTAGAGATGCTGAGGATTTGCCATTATTTATAGAGATGTTTTTGTGTTTGTTATAGTAAGTTGGGAGACAAAAATAAAACTAAAGTGAGAGTCATGCTTCGTTTATATTGGGAGAGGGGGCTTGCCTTCCCCGCCTGCTTATGCACTACTCAGCATCAAAGCTGGGTCCAGCAAGTACAAACAGAGCCAAATGTTCAGGTCTCACTTCCCCCAGCATCCCATGTTACTCCAGGCCATGTAGGAAGGCCATAACTGCCCAGGGAAAGCTTTTACCTCTTAAAACACTCTTGGTCCCAAAAGGAACAACAAGAAAACAGGCTGTGTCTAACTTTCCTTTCATTGGTTTTGACACAAAAGCCAAACCACCAAATCATTGACTTAAAAATATGTTTGCCCATTTTCTCATCCAGTGCCATGCAATGAGTTCTCTATGTATACAACTATGACCCAAAGTCAAACACACCCTGTACACCACTTGAAATAACAAATTGATCTGAGTGTCTCATTTAGTAAAATGGAAAGTGTCTTCAAATGGGTATCAAAATAACAGCTCTCATTGTCTCCTCAAAGACATAGATAAATGGATAGGTAGGTAGGTAGGTAGGTAGGTAGGTAGGTAGGTAGGTAGGTAGATAGGTAGGTAGGTAGGTAGATAGATAGATAGATAGATAGATAGATAGATAGATAGATAGATAGATAGATAGAAAAATAGACAGAAAGATAGACAGATAGATAGATAGATAGATAGATAGATAGATAGATAGATAGATAGATAGATAGATAGATGATAGACAGAAATACAAATATAGTTTCTACATGCTCTCACTTTTATCCTCTTATTTTGAGAGTGCATCAAAAGAAACAGCCTGGGAGCAGAGAGAAATGAACAGGCAATATAAGGAAAACACAGTAAATGGAATCAGAATCTTCAGGCCCAAATCCCAAACAGCAGTCTTTATTTTGCATATATATGTGTGAGAACATGTTGCTGATTAAACTGTGAACACATTTGATGGGCATTGTAAACTAAAGTATTTCCCTTCGAAGAATCTAGAACATTCCAAGTAACTCATTTGACCTGCTGATACAACTAAGGACATCCATTTATCCAACAAAGATTCAGTGAAAGCTATCACTTTGCAAACATGATTTTGTCCCTATGCATTCAACAATAAACCTGTGATTTTTCTTAAAGTCATGGAAAATTGAAGACTACAGCATTTAGGCCTGCTCCCTATGAAAAAGATTTCTTTCTTTTCTTTTCTTCTTATTAGATATTGTATGTATTTACATTTCATATGTTATCCCCTTTCGTGGTTTTCCCTCCAGAACCACCCCATCCTATCCCCCTCCCGCTGCTTCTATGAGGTTTCTCCCCACCCACTCCTGCCTCAACAGCCTAGTGTTCCCCTCTCCTGGGTCATCAAACCTCCACAGGACCAAGAGACTCTCCTCCCATTGATGTCAGATAAGGCAATCCTCTGCTACATATCCAGCTGGAGCCATGAGTACCCCCTGTGTACTCTTTGGTTGGTGGTTTAGTCCTTGGCAACTTTTGGATGTCTGGTTGATTATTGTCCTTCCTATGAGGTTGCAAATCCCTTCAACTCCTACAGTCCTTGCCCTAACTTCCCCATTGGGGTTCCCACACTCAGCCCAATGTTTGGCTGTGTACCGACAGTCTGCAAGCAATCTCAGGAAGTTGTAAGTTGCTAAAGCCAATTCACAAGCCCAGTGTGTAGAGCGCGCGTGTGTGTGTGTGTGTGTGTGTGTGTGTGTGTGTGTGTGTGTGTGTGTGTGTGAGAGAGAGAGAGAGAGAGAGAGAGAGAGAGACAGAGACAGAGAGAGAGAGAGACAGAGAGAGAGACAGAGACAGAGAGAGAAAGAGAGAGACAGAGAGAGACAGAGAGAGAGGAGAGAGAGAATTAGACCAATTTTATTGTCTTTTGTCCAAATATTTCATTCCTCTGTATTTCAATAAAATTCAGATAATTGTCTAGACCAATTCTTGATCTGAATGGGTTACAGAAGGAACTTCATAAAAGCAAGGTAGAGTAATCTCTCTCTCTCTCTCTCTCTCTCTCTCTCTCTCTCTCTCTCTCCTCTCTCTCTCTCTCTCTCTCTCTCTCGCCTTCCTGGCTTCACAGAGCTTCCTGAGGAAGTTCACAGAAATCAGCAAATCATGTTAATATGGCTTTTTAAAAATCTTTCCTAACCAGATTAATCAACTTGTAGTAGTTTATATTTAAAAGATTTTGCTCACTTAAAAAAATTACATTTCATCTTGTGAATAAAAAGGAAAAAAAGATGAAGAAACTTTAGAAAGATCAAGTTGATGTGTCTCACTCCACAAAGCAAAGAATGCCAGGATCACATTTAAAATACTTGTTTGTATAACGGTTACTTTGTGCTTTAATTAACTATCCTGCTCTCACTGGCTTTATATATTATAATTTATGGATTACTGAATTCATAATTGAATAATATGTAGATGTCACCTAGGAGTGCTAAACCCATTTGCCTCCTTGGAATTGCCTGTCTAAATAAGAATGACACCAGCTTCAGCATTTTCTCTCTGATTAGAGACACTATGGATTTGCAGTCACCCCTACGTAACATAAATCAATAAAGAATAATTTTCCAGGCAGTAAATCAATTGTCAGTTCACAGACCCTAATACCCCTGTGCAGGGTTTATTGAAGAAGTGAATGTCAGTCTTGTTAGGAGATGCATGCATGCTTTATGGGTACATAATAGTATAAACCTCAAACTATTACATGCATTGCAGTAAAGAAGCCAACAAAAACAACTCTTTTGTTTCCATGCAACACAAACCCAAATGGATTTTCCAATGATAAAAAGAAATTTTTACAAGATACCAGTAAGATGCTGTGTCTCGAATGGGGAAGTTCAAGAAACAACATAGGCCCTTTGCTGAGAGCTTTTTCTTTCAGGGTGTAGTGCCTGTGACAAGTTAGTAGGATGAGAAATCTTGTCTACTTAACAAGGTATCCATTGGTACAAGGGACCATTGAATATTTGCAGTGAGAGTCATCAGAACAGAGATGTGCTTAAGTATAAAATAGAGACTGATTTCAAAGATGTGGTGTATCATCAAACATATAAAGTAACACATTAAAATGTTATGTGTATTAATTTTAGAAATTGAAAAGTTGTATGGTCTATGGTTAAATAAAATGCAGTGCAAATTTATTTCAAGAGCTACTATGTATTTAACATATACAGTTAAAGGTATATATATTGCCTAGACTGATAATCTGAGCTTAAGCCCTGCGACCCAAGTGGTGGAGATTAGGAACTAATAATCACAAGTTGTACTCAGACCTCCATGAACATGCTTTGACATGTCCGCACACAGTCTCTCAAAGTGTCTCAAAGTGTCTCAAAGTCTGTGTGTGTGTGTGTGTGTGTGTGTGTGTGTCTTTATTTCTCACATATACACACATACACAATAAGCAAATACATATTAATTTCAATTGTATGCTTTTATCTATTTTCGGGGCTCCCAGAAAAAGTTAAAGTACATAAAAAATCTTATTCAATCTTATCACAAAATCTTATTGCATGAAAGCATTTGAAGCAGAAATCTGATGATTCCATGAAGAGAGAAACCAAAATAATGGACATATCAACTATGTCTTCATGGGGGAGACATGGTAGTTGTAATAGAGTTCAGGGGACCAAGTGGACACTGTGTCATAGGCAGCTATGATGGTCTAAAGTGCTCAGAAAGCTTCATAGTTAAATAAGAACATAAATAAAACAACACTGCACTTTGTAGAAAGGAACAATATGCAAATTATGTGGAGAGATGATAGATGAACCCAAATGAAGGATGAAGGGCTAATAAGCTATACAGGGATACTAAAGAGGGGACCAAATGAAACCAGAGAATCTGAATAGACAGAAACACACACACACACACAAACACTACATTTTAGCAGATGAGTGAGAAATATAGGAAAGACTAAGTCAGGAGAAAATTCAGTAATCACTTCCAAAGATTCTTTAAATTCCTCTTTCTCAAGCAGATCTCTGATTCCATATTTAGAAGTAGTCTTGTTCATTATGGTATGTCAAGAATCTTGTAAAGAACTGGACTCTGGAAAAATCCACAATAAGACTTTACTGAATGAATCAAGTAACTAAATAGAAAAATGTGAACACTATACATGTAACCATCTAATTGTTGGAAATATCCAAGGGATGGATTTTGATATTCATATTTGGAACCACAGATAACAAAGAAGGCATCGTTGAGAAGAGGTAGGTTTTTTTTCAAGCTAAATAATAAAGAAAAAGAAAAATACTTGATATCTTAAAACAGGAGAGGATAAAACAAAGACTATAAAATATAAACCCATGTTAGCATTGTAACATTAAAACTGGATTTGAATAAAAGATTTGTAAATTAGCTATAAAACTGCACTAGTCTGTAATTTAAATGATATGGAAGAAATCAAAGAATGGAGTTAACCTCTGGTCTGATAGGATTAATGATACGAAGATGATGGCATACAAACTTCATCAATCTGTAAGCATTAATATTTCCTACAAGTGACAAGCGATGGGGTGGGAAGATAGAGCTGGTTATCAAAATTAGAGGTAGATTTTGCTGACATCTCTTGGGTAATATAACCTGCATAGAATACCCATGTTAGGGTCCAAGAATCGCTAAAGAATGATACCCCAGACTCAAGCAGTATGCAAAAACAAAGGGTACTTATTCAACTGAATCTCCTGAACACAGGGATCTTCCAATTCTGAAACAGAGACCTCTGGTGGACTCTCATTTCCAGCTTCTGTTACCAGTTAGGGGATTTCCAGGGAGTGGTAGGCCCCTTTACCTTGGTTGGTTAGCACTATCTCTAGGGGTCAGACTCATTTTTCAATGTTATGCTTTAGAGACCTCCCTGCGGGACCCACTTATTCATTCTATCTACCTATTTTTCCTTCAGGCCAGATGACAAGATGTCTTCAGATGGATTGTCCATAGCTGTGTTTACCTGTCCAAAGATCCTGGTTCCGGGTGCTAATTTCTGGAAAACAGATATTTAGCCTGGTCAGTTTGCATCCTGTCATGGAGTCAGCCTGGCTCTGAGCTTCATCCACTCACCAGAAGAGCTTCCTGCCTCAAAGGTTATCTAAGGCAAGTGTTAAAAGGTTAGGAAACACTAATATAGAATGATACAAAAATAGTTTTTCTAGAACCCAGTGGAGTGAGCCAAGACTACTACAAATATTTCTGAGCATTTAACCAATAGGAAAAATGTGCATAGTTTGTGTAAGGCTTAAGTTGAAAAGGATGAAATAATATCTAAACTCATTATTTCCCTCTGATTTTCCTCCCTCAACATCCTTCCAAAAATCTTGCCAGAATTCTTAAGAAATCACCGTGTCTGAGAAAATGAGAAAAATAATTCAAACTTATATGGGAGGTGTATGTGCATTTTATGCAGAGGAAGTAAAAATTATGCCTTATTCTATTATGAATAAAAAGACGTCATAAATTTAAACTCTGCTCATTCCTTTATGCTTAATAAAGCTTTCACACAAGCACCTGAAAAGAAACCAGAGAGAAAATGTACCCATTAAAGTATTTACCCTTCAAGTAACCTAAAATGGTAAGAAATATAGGCTTAATTAACTATTCCAAGCTTGGCCACTACACGAATTTCAGTACTGCTATAGTTGGGAAACGTAGAATACATTCAACAGCAAATTTAAATCTACTGACTTAAAAATACCTTCCTTTGGGCTGCAAGCCATAATCAAGTACTCTATATTACCATGAGCTTTAGTACATTAACATGATATAAAATATATGTTAAAGATAGATTCCTGATTTATAATAATTGCAACTCTCAGAAACTAATAGCCAGAAGTATTTGACTTCTCCCTCATGACATTCTCACTCAAACCCAGATAAAATTCCATCCAAGTCAGCAAAAGAGCTTTTAACATCAAGATAGTAGCAACAATCATTACATTTTAAAGAACTTTGAAAATGTGGTAAAAAATGAATAGCTTAGTGTGTTATCTTCTTTGGTAGCATTCGTTCATTTTGATAACAATCTATTAAAAGATCTCTTAATAGAATTTTCATGACCCAAACTGGAAAGCATGTATGTATAGGAATCAGAAGTAGAAAGGTGAAGGAGGAAAAACTTTGGAATTCCTCAGTAAATTAGTTCCTAGGGCAACTATGATGAAATCTACACAGGATGTGGTTTGAAATAATAGAAAATTGCTCTGGCACAGTGATGGGAATTAAAGGTTTGAGATCAAGGCATCAACAGTACTGGTTCCTTCTAAGAATCCCAAGGATAAAACCTGCTCCACACTTCTGATGGTGCCCAGTGAGCCTTGGCAGCATTTGGCCTGTGTGGGACTTCATATGGCCCTCTCTATAACACTGTGTATTGCCTATCTTCTCTTAGTACCAAAAATAACATTTAGAACACATTCAATACCCTCAATGACTTCTTCTTTAGACTCTCTAATAAATTATAGCTACAAAAAGCACATTCACATATCCAATCACATCTGGATGTCTGAAGTGGGTATGTATTGGTGGGGAGACTATTACCACGGTAGTGTGTACTAACCATAACCTTTCATCAATTCTGAATTCCATTTTTAAAAAGTCTCTTAGATCCTCTTGCTCTCCTTCTCATCTTATTCATGGCTCTAAGACAGGAAATAACATCAGAAGAGATTAACACTGTCAGTGAGAGCTGGAACTGAGGTGGAGTGGAGTGAGCAACACCAGCTTGGACTTTTTTCAAAACCTAGCAAAGATGGTGTAGTAGAGAAATGAATTCACTTCTCAGTGTTTCATCTAACTGGTAGATAAGATGAACTACCTAAGACAGGAGGTACTTGGAGCTGAGAAGTTTCTCATCTATTGAGTCATAATTCGACTGTCAGTGGATCATCTAGATGTTCTTGGATCAAGTTTCTTATGTGTAAACCCAGAATGATGTAGATTTCTAGAAGTAAGACAAACACACTTAACATGATTATCACTACCACTCTAAATCCTTGATTAAGAAACTGACCCATTTTGCTTGGCCAGTGAGCTAGAAGTCAGTTTTCATTTTACCTTAAGTACTGCTGACAGAACAGGAACTCTTCAGTTTGCCACGGGCACAACTCTAAGTGACTTAACCTGAATTTACCTGTCCTGGAATTGAGTTTGAAACTATCATATGGATTCACAGAAATGTTGAACAAATGAGAATGATAGCAGAAGCTTCATAACCTAATACTGATGATCTATTTAGGAGCATGGAATTTTCCATGCAATGCAAAGTCACATCCCATTGAATGGTTTTCCCAATTCTGTGTTCTGTTGATTCCTTCATTCTGTTCCCCAAATGGTAGTCACTAGCCTTCCTTTTTAGCACTAAGACAACAGTTAATAAATATCAGTTTGTATCTAGTCAACTGTGTTTTATTTGCATAAGCACATATCTTGTGATTCCCAATGCATGAGGACATTCCTATGATAGCATTGAAAAGCAAAGCTGTGACAAGTTTGTATCATTGAACCATTCATCTTACTGCTGTCAAATACTGCCCAGGGAAATGTTCATTCCATAAAATAATTATATTGCAAACTAATAAATAATCAGCACTCTTCCTGATTTTTGATTTTGTAGGGGATAATAAGGAAACCCTAATTAGCCATTGCTGATGTTTATAGAATAGGGGAAGAAATATATAGCCTTGTACAAAATTTTATAAGGGGCTTTCTTATCTACTTTCCTTGAGCACAGTATCATAAAATCAGATTAAAGGCCAATTTTCTTTCATGTAAAAAAAGTTTTAAACCAAGTTTAACATTTAGATTTAAGAATCAGTGTTTTAAACTTTCCGCATAAACTTAAGACCTTATTTCTAGGTCTTGGAAGCCCATAGAAATGCTTGAAACTTGGGCACATTGAAAATGGTAACAATGAAACTATTGACTCATGGTCAAATGTCAAGAGTCAGGGAAGTCTGACAGGGGCTCTGGAGCAACCCTGGTACTACTGGCATTTAAAACAGGGGAGAGAAAGAGAAATACCAATCACCTTGGACAGTGACTTCATGTGCTAGGCTATAATTGCCAAGTGACCAGATGTCAATATAGTCAGCTCTCTGAAATGACTATAGAAATTCTATGGGGTCTGGAATGCTGAGATACTTGCTTATCTTGCTGAGGGCAAAATAAACTACTTTGGTAATGAGGCTCTGTGGAAGCTAATTTCTTTTAAAGAGATGGTGATCCACAGTGCCCTGTAAAATAACTATAGCTGAAAGAAAAGAGGAGGATGCTGTTGCAAAAAAAATCTACAGGCATGCATGTTTCTCTCATTTTACTCAGATTTACCCAGTGTTAACATTCAAATAATTCTCGATAAATGAAGAAACTGCATTTTTAATTTTCTAAAGGAAAACATCTTTGAAATCAGCTGGATTCTTCTAATGCAGGTCATTAGAGATATAGACTAGATAGATTCTAATATAGTAAAGGAGTGTGCTTAAATTCTTACATTGATTGTTTTCGGAACCTACTACCATGCACATTAACAGGCTACTGCTTGATGCTCATGCTTTTGCTCTGGGGAATGCATACTAAAATAACTCATGTCAAAATAATAGTAATAATAACTTGTCCCTTTCTTTCAGTTGATACTAAACTAGAACAATGGGTACAGAAATGCAATCTTTTTAATGTTTCTTCTTGTGGAATTATACAAACATTTCAAGTTGAATTCCCATTACTCAAAACTCAGACACTTTCTCATCAGCCAAGCTAAATATTTGCTGTAGATATTTTTTCCTCCTGTAGATATTATATTTTTTCTTCCTGAGGAGATCTAGCATTCCTATTAGCTGTTCAACATACTACTCCTCCAGCTCATATGTGTAAATTTGGAGGAAATTTGAGAAAATATTCACTATCGCTAGGCAGCACAATTACTTCATGCTGCATGGGTGCCCTCAGAGAAATCAAGTGCCCTACACACCGTGGAAATTTATGTTAAAGAACGCCTGCTTATAAGAGGCAAACATGTAACCCAAATTTATCTCCCAGTGACAAGTTCAGAATCTGAAAGTTTCCAAGTTCTTCCCTTGTGAGTTACTCAAAATTGCTGTTTCTCAAGTCAAGAACACCTGTTTAGTGTTTTTCCTCGCCCTCCTGGTAAAATGGAGCCGCTAGGAAAAGGAGATCTAAAGGTTTTTAATGAATGAGAAACACAAAGTATTGACAGATTTCAACATATTATGCCATCCTTACCCTGTCCCCTAATGAGGTAAGATCAAAAAGGAAGGAGACAGTTGTGATATTGGGCTCTGGAGTTTGCTTTCAAAGTGCTGCAAATGAGCTCAGATCGAGGATCATTCTGCTGGGTACCGTCATAAGCAATTTTCACACTGCTCTGAAATGGCACATACAGACACGGCTTTGGTAAGTGAACAGCTAAAGGCTTGATGTTCAGCATCAGGCAGCCTGCCAAATAACTTTCCATCTCCATACGACACTCTAACAATCAAAACTCTACTTGTGCCATTTCTGCTGGGTCAGATGTAACTACAAAATAAAACTAAACCAACGTAAAATAGCAACAAAGCCTGAGCCAGTTTGAGGCTTATTCTAACTCAATATTTATTAACTATTGAGACTGTACACCATACAGGCACCAAAGAACGGAAATGTAACATATTATTTATGGTCCTGTGAAAATGAAGGATTAGAGATAGCTTTAGAGTAGGATAGCATTTATTAACGAATAAATACTTACACAACAGTCACTTTGTGCTTGTCACAGATCCAGGTGCCAATATTTATTTGATAATAAGTAAAGCTATGACAGTCCCTGTATGTCTTTGTGGATCACAGTCTCATCAAGGAGACAAACCAGAGATCAACAAATAGCTAGATATGTAATTACAAGTTAAGCAAAGAAAGAAAGAAAGAAAGAGAGCAGACATCTCATTCAACCAGTGTTTGCCATGTATGTGCAATTATCAGTGTCCTGTGTTTGAAGGTTTGGTGGAAAACAGACAAGGTAAAACTGGTGACTTGAAGACATATACAAAGTAAAAACTCATCATCAAAGAGAAGTCAGATCTTAGAAGTCTTCATACACCATGTAAAAGTACAGAATTACTCTCCAGTAGAGAGCTGATTCTTAAAATTGAGGTTTACTAAGTATAGAATCCACAAAAGGTAGAAAAAATATTGTCCTGGGGGTTTTTGTTTGTTTGCTTGCTTGCTTGCTTGCTTACTTATATGAACTTTGATAAGAGTAGTAAGGGATAATGTACAGAAGCCTGTTAACATACCAGTGGCTATACAACTGAGGAAAATTTATGTTTTTCCCCCAGCAACCATTAGCGACTTAAAGATCCTTAAGAAGATGGGTACCTCTTCCATGAAGGAATGATGACTGGCCCAAAAATGTGTGCAAGTCTTGAGTAATCAGAGCTCGTCAGGAATGCAATGGCCATGCTGTGCACAGAAGGCTCTGTTCTACCAGGCTAACCCATACTCAAAACCTTGCCTTCTTTCTGCACCTTCTTCAACCATTTTTTCTGAGCTTTGGAGGGGTAGATGTTGATGAGCAGTCAACAGTCACATATTCTGAACACTTTGACCAACGATTTGGAAGACTATCCTAAAATGCTGATTTACATTTATTTTTTATTTTTTATTTATTCTTTTCTCATCTATTACATTCCAAGAGCAGTTCTCCTTCCCTCCACTCCTCTTCCACTTCTCCTCTCCCCCAGAACTACTCCGCTGTTTCCCTTAAGGAAAGAGCTGGCCTCTCACAGGTATCAACCAAACATGGCCTAACAAGTTAGAATAAGACTAGGCACATCCCTCATATTAGGTCTGGGCAAGGTAACCCAGAAAGAAAAAAAAGGGTCCCAACAACAGGTGAGACTCAGAGACACTTCCCACTCTCACTGTTAGGAGTCCCATAAGAACATAGTGTTAAAGTTAAAATTTAGTTACATTTCTCTCTTCCTTTTCCTCCCTCCACACAATCCCATATACCCCTCTTCACTCTCCTTCACAATCATGACCTCTTTTTCATTGTTATGGTAGGCAAATGTGTATTTTATATACATATATATTCCTAAATATAGGAATATAGGAGTCTATAGAATGTTACTTGTACATACGTTTTTAGGGACGAACATTTGGCACTGGAGAAATTGGTGAGCTCTTCCCTAGGAAGGACCATCTCTCTCATTCTCAGCTTTACTCGGTTGTCTATGGTTCTTTATGGAGGGATGAGGCCCTATGGGCACTTTCCCATCCAGTTTGGTATATGCTCACTAGTGTCAACCTTGTTCAGCTCACAGCTGATTAGTCATGATGGCGAGACTTTACTTCTGATGCTACTAAAAGGCACAATCTCACAGTAAAGTCCCTGATCCTCTGGCTTTTAGGATCTTTCCACCAAAGTCTTTGACTATTGTTACATAGAGATGTTTCCTTTCTTTTACTATTCATTTTAATTCAAAGAATAGCATGGGTTCTTAATGTATTCTGAATGTTGGATGAATCTGAATAACCAATGAGAAGATACAAAAATCTTTTGGCTTTATTTCCAGGGATTTTGTGTCTTTTTTCTGAATAAAGTCTGTTGATGGAATTCTTAGAATGTATTAAATCTTACTATATAATCACAAACGTTTGTAAATTATCTCAAGAAAGATTATTTTGAATAGTTATTGAAATGCTCAATTAAAAATGAGTTATATACTTGGATATTTTAGGAAAATGTCAAAATTGCAGCCCTCTTCCATAATAATATTAAAAATATTACAAACACCTTATTTATCCCCTTGGGTAAGTAAAAATATTTTAAATACTCAGAAAGGAATGGCTTTTAGGGGATGCAAATATCTAAAGGCAAACTATATACAATACGAGTCTTGAGAGATTTTTCACATTGAAAACCTTTTTAATTTAAAAAAAATGACAAAACTATTGTCATGGTCTGAATAAGTAATATACCTGAATAGTTCCTGTGTTAGTACACTTGGCCCCCAGATGTTGGCTATTTGGGAAGCTTTTATGGAACCTTTAGGTGAAGGTTTCTCAGTGGGAGGAGTAGGTCACTGGAGGTGAGTGTTGAGGCTCACCCCTTCCCCTCCACTCTGTGCTACTTAACTGTAGATACAAAGTCACCAGCTGCTTCAGAATTCTACAGCTATGCTTCTCACCTTCATGACCTGCATCCCTTCTCAAAGTCTGTGCCTCATATCAATTGTTTCTTGTTAGGTATTTGAGATAGCTATGAGAAAAGTAACTAAAGTGCTTATCATGTAATATATATGTGCATATAATTCAACATGTTTTCACATAAAAATAGAATTTTCTATTACTAATAGAAATACAGAGTTTCAGACAGCTGTGGTTCTCAAAACTATGAAAATTCTTGATTAATTTATAAGGCAAATTATATATGTATATGTGTATATATATATTTTATGTGTATATAGTTATATATGTACATATTTTATATACATATATATGAGACAGAGAAAAAGAACCACCAAACTTTTATCATAAACTTTACAATCTGGAAGACAAACAGAATTTCATCTTCAAACCAAAAAATATATGCATACATACTATCAGAGAGATTTCCCAGCAGGTAAAGAAATTTGCCATCAAGTCTACTGACCTGAATTTAATGACCAACGCTCATATAGTAGAAAGAGAAAAACTATTTCAGCAAGCTATCCTCTGACTTTCATATGCCCCCTACACACACACACACACACACACACACACACTTAAATAAAATGTAATAATTTTCTTCTAGATAGTACTGTCTATTCAATCTATAATTGCCCCTAAATTGATAATGAAGCAAGCCTACTGACATCAAAACATGACATGACTTACCATTATTTGTCTCCTAATGACAATACACACCAATGCCCTAGGCAGGTATGCCCATGTCAATCACTTCATTAATGGTACCCAAGGGCTATATGTCCATTCCTTCTCTCCATCCCATTCCTTATCTTCAAAGTGCATTTGCTCACCATTTAGGGAAGAACAGAGGAAAAGGGGAAAAGAATGAACTATAAAGAAAGACGACCATGCAGAATCACCAGCCCTCCTACATAATCATCTCAGCAGAAACAAGGCCTCAGAAGCCAAGTACTTTAAAGTACTTGGGACTCTACCTTGCAAACCTCCCATCTTCCAAGCTATCTTATCAGACCTGCCTGCCATGACCAGCGTTGTTTCCCTTGGTGCCTAACAGGTCGTGATTCACTTCCAGCAGATATATTAGGGATTGATCACTGCTTCTACATTCATTGCTTTCTTCAAATAAGAAATGGGTCCTTGGTTAGAATCTATCTGTAGGTGCTGAAATGTTTGGTTTCCGCACGTTATGCAAATGAAGGCAGGGTGGAATATTGGGAAGGCAAGGGAAGAAGGTGTTGGTAAGCATCCTACAACAACTAGAAAAGTTTCTTTCAGAATTCTCACTTATAACAACTCTCAAAGGCCATGGTCACGGTTTCCTCCCACTGAGTTTCTCTTTGTAGCCAAGGATGGTAATAGCACTTCATTTTCCCCTTTTCAGAGTGGGAGTCAGACTATTTGCCACTCTTCCTACAAACTATTTAAATCCCCACTAATGTGTCCCTTTTCTTTGTCACACTTGGCTACCACAAACAGGAAGGAGAATCTAAAAGGAGAATCAGAATTTTCAAAAAAAACTACACACTTGCTTGTCAATCATTTAGACTCCTTTGTACTCGAAACACTAAGGAGACACCCCCATTACCTCACAGTACCCGTTAGTACTCTCTGGTTTGATTAAAATCTTTTCTTTTTCATTAAAATAAAAAGCTTCTGAAAAGCTACAGTTACACATTTTTTGCAACCCACAATTTATGACTGCAACCTTCAAAAGCTTTTAAAAATAGTATCGGCTCTATTATTCCATATTATGGTAATTGTGGTAAAGATTTAAGAGCCACTTTAAGACTTTTTAGCTCAACAGTATATTACTGTTCCAATTCCTTGCTTGGGCATTTGGAAAAGAAGCCTTATTTAAAAGCTTCACCCTCTGCCCCCTGATATACAGCTTCCCTCTTAACTACAGTAGCCAGACCTCACTGTGCAATTAGGGAAGCAAGGTCTCCAATTAGAGCTCAGAAAAAAACAGAGGGGAGAACACATCTTTCCAGAGGCCCATTCCATTTATATGCACCTGACAATAATCAAAATTTCTCTCATGCGCCAAGTACCTTTGACCTCTCTGTTACGCCTCACACTCCCTTGTTAACTCCCCACCCCACCCCCTTTTTCCCCACAGGAAATCAGTGCACATAATCACAAGATTAAATAACTCCAATGCCACCGCTTAAACGTTCAAGGCCATTAATACAGAGAACGCCCAAGGGGCCACAGGGATTTATGTACTATTGAAATTAAACTGACCTCACCCTATCTTCGACATAGATCTGTTCTCTCCAGTTAACTTGTGTTTTTCTCGTGGTGCCCAGTCTAGGATGGATGCAATTCAAAAAAAAAAAAAAAAAAAAAAAAGACAGCTAATAGAATTTCCACTACTGTGAGTTTGCACAAACCCCCAATCTAATAGTTGACCTGGTGTTGTCCTTTGTATCCAATGAAACCATTGAGATGAGCACTGTCACCCCAACCTGCCACACACAAACACACACACACACACACACCATCATCACACCATATTGCTAAGGCATTTTTTCCTGGGCATACACCATATGGAAAAGTCCCACATTCACTGCTCCTTCCTTTTCTCCCAGTAGGAGTTCTGTAGCATCTGGATATCCCTAACAGTCCAGACTCTGCAAAAAGGACAAGAGCTTCTCAGCTTCCCTTTCTGACTAAAGCTCCCCTGCTGCAGAGCAACCATCTTTTATTGTGTCAACATCCATCAGCTGGGGAGCTCTCCCCAGGCTTGTCCTCACTGTGAACAGGTTTCCCTTACTCTTAGCTTTCCTTCCAGCACAAAGGATTGCTCTGCTCCATCCACACCCGCGGTAAGTACGCTGAAGTGTTTCTGCTTTGTTTTGCTTTGTTCCGAATTTCCATGTACATTTTAGAATAGTAAACACACAGAGACGCCTGCCCACTGGTATTTTATGATTTTAATTTGCTCCAAAGCTTTGAATTTCATTATATTTTCCCATTTGGTGCATGGGATTTTTACAGTTAACAGATGTTCACTTAATAGAGCCTCCTAGTGAGCAAATCAGATTTTTCCCTCTGGTATTCCTGTAACTTTCAGTCCTGCAGTAGCTGGGGTTGGTGCCTGCCAAGATCGCTGGCAGCCAAGCTCAAATCGAAAAGCACAGCCTCGCTTCGCAAACATAGATTCGCCTTCCTTCAGACCCACTCATTCCTGCTTAACTCCATCCTCATTAACGACATGTGAGAATGCCCGCAGGTGGGAGAAACACCAACTTCAGAAGCCAGGCGGATTTCACCCGCAGATGAGAAGACATTCTGTACCCCATAAATACATTCTTAGCCTCCGGCCACAGCAAATGCCAAAAATTTTAAATGCATAAAAAAAAAAAAAAAACCAACAACAACTAAAAGAAGACTTTTCGAAACAACTGTGCTAGGCCAACTTCCAAGTAATGAGTTGTTTAGAGTGTTTTACTTAAACATATCTCAGGACATTAAACCAACTCCTAACTGATCAGAGTCCATGTCCCAGTGATTCTAACTTCTTAGGGGAGTCCATGTTGTTCTTGGAGTTGTTTTGGTTTTGGAGGGTCCTAGAGGATCTCAGTAGAGAGCCCAAACAGGTATTGAACTCATGACACTTCTGCCTCTGTGTTCCCCAAACAGGGATTACTGGATTGCAGATATGTCACCATCCCCAGCTTCCTTACCTAAATAGAAAAGGGTCTGTGAGTATCTGTGGTAGCTTTGTTACATCTTCTTTGGATTGCAAACACCACTTAAAAGTTTTAATAGTCAGCAATCCCCAACACATGCAGATCAAAAAGCCTGGTGTCTCTTGAAAGGCCATTGGACTCAAATTCTAGGAAAGTGGAGGAGGTTCAAGGATAAGTGTTTAAGATAAAATGGAGTCTTGGAACTCTCCTTCCTGGTGTGTGTGTGTGTGTGTGTGTGTGTGTGTGTGTGGTGTCTGCACATGCACACATGCGTAGTCTCACATGCATTCCTAGGAATGGAAACTGAAGGCTTTTATTTTCCAGGAAAACATACTACCACCGAACTCCGCCCCTCAGATTTTTTTTCTCATTTTTAGTCAAGTAGTCAAAGTAATGAGTTTCATCCTGGCACCCTCAAGCTCTTGAAGGTATTTTTTTATTCGATATATTCTTTATTTACATTTCAAGTGATTTTCCCTTTCCTGGATCCCCCCCCTCCCCGAAAGTCCCATAAACCCTCTTCCTTCCCCCTGTTCCCCAATCCACCCCTTCCCACTTCCCTGTCGTGGTATTCCCCTACACTGCTGCACTGAGCCTTTCCAGGACCGGGGCCACTCCTTCCTTCTTCTTGGGCATCCTGATGGTATTCTTAAACTGGTCTGTAACCATTAAAAAAGAAAAAGAGAAAAAGAAAAAGAAAGAAAGGCTAGGGAGAACCTGCCAAGGTCATCAAATCATTTTCTCTGCTCCATGGAGACTTCTAAACAACATATGGAGGAAATTTGGTCCTGTCTAGTTCCTAAGAGAATGTATCTGCCTTTCTCATATGGCCCTTTCTAGTGACTTATTCTAGAGCCTTTGTACCCTAACATAGGCTGGCTGTAGTATCTCTCGTGTTACTATCCCTCCAGAATCAGATGAATGTCAGCTCTTTTATGAGCTTCTCCCCTACCTACTCACCTAATTCTTCTTATACCTGAGAAATCCTTTCCAAATTTTATTTAATCATTGGATAAACTGCATTTCTTAGCAGTTGAAGTGCCACCTAACATCTGGTAGGCCAAACAGAAGGTTTCATCTAAGAAAGGAACCTGTATATGCTAATTCTTAGTGGTCCACTGTTGCGGAACAGCTTTGAATTGGAAATTATACAAGAAAGTAAGGGCTGCCAACTCCCCTTGGCAGTTCAGGAAACATGGTGGGAGACTTGAAATGCTAGCTGTTTTAGTTAGAGTTCCCATTGCTGTGAACAGAGACCATGACCAAGGCAACTCTTACAAGGACAAGATTTAATCAGAAATAGTTTACAGGTTCAGAGATTCAGTCCATTATCATCAAGGTGGCAAGCATGACAGCATGTAGGCAGGTCTAGTGCTGGAGGAGTTGAGAGTTCTACATTTTATTTTGAAGACAAACAGGAGAAGACTGGCATCCTCAGGCAGCTAGGATGAAGCTCTCTCAAAACCTGCCCCTACAGTGACATGCTTTCTCCAAAGAGGCCACATCTACTAATAGTGCCGCTCCCTGGGCCAAGCATATTCAAACCACCACACTAGCCAAAGGTAGACACATAATAGATCTGACCCCAACACTGTGTAATAGATCCACCTCTCCATGATCCCCTACCGTTCTATCTTCAGCTCCACACATGAATATTCAGTGGGTACTTAATATGTGACCACAGAACCAGAAGTGGTGCTGAATGAATAACCTCACTCTCTTCACACGGGAGCCTCCCATGTATGAGTTGCCAGAGCCGACGGATTTGAAGTTCAGGATAGTCTCTTTTAACCCGCATGAGTTGACAATGGAGATCCACCATGACATTTATAGAGTCAATAGTCATACAGGTTCTCATCTTAAATAACATGCAATCCTAAGCAACAGCTATGGAATTTGACTCAGCTGAACACAAACCATTGCTTTATCATTCACACACTGTGCCACCCCATGGGAAGTAAATTTACATCTCTGAAGTAGCTTTTCCTGTGGATAAAGTGAAAGGAGAAACAAAATCAATCATATAGGGTTTTTAACAGAACTAAATTAGATCAGTTTTAAGAACGATGGTACATTACCTAACACAGTTGAAATATTCAATAAATATTCAAAAAGGTACTGAGAGATGTTCACAAAATCTTCCCATTGTCCTACCATGACTGTTTTCAAGCTTTGTGGTGATTAAGTGCTAAGTTGGCAATCATGAGCCAGCAACTCGGAGACAGACCTTGGGTACTTATTAATACTGTGGGGGCATTTAGATGTTTTAGATTGTAATTGGCAACAAGTTAGGAACCCAAGAATCATAAAGAATTCCATTTAGCTGTATCCAGCTGATCAATATTCACTCAGCATGCTTCAGCTCCTTACATCTCAGAGGAGTAAAATAAATTGACAGTGAGCGGCACAATTTTGTTGTGATGGTGGTGGTGTTTTATATATTTGGAGGGAGGGTTAAATTATTCACCTTCTTAAAAAGAAATGTGATAAATGTTCATTTCTTCATAATACATTCCAACAATCACTTGTTTGTGACCCTTGCTGTGAACTGAATTTAAATTGGGGGGAGAAAGAGGCGCCCTGAAAACACTGAGACAGGACCACAGAGGAGCTCTGGGCAGGCGTCTTTCTTGCTTTCAGAGAGGAAGCGAGCCTCCCGGAGCACAGTAGCACTAATTGAATTTAAGAGACATAATGAACGGGAAGCAACAGCAAGCACAAGCTGCTGGGTTGTGTGCGATGATGGTATAGGCCTGACGGAAGAGGTGGGGGATACATACTGGAAGCTGCATCGCCTAGCCAGAAAGACCAAGATGTGGCATTGTGCTGCTAAATGATATCTGTACAAGGAGACAGATGAAGCTGGGAGACAGTAAAATTCTGATTGTGTTCTGGCTTCAAAAGACTTTCTGTGACCAGAATCTTCTAATGGAAGCCTGGGGAGATGGTGCAGGAAGAAGCATTTGTCATGCAAGGATGAGGAACTGAGTTCAGATTCACTTTAAATGCTGAGCAGAGATGTCTGCCCACATGTAATCCCAGGGGCACAGAGCATCCACAGATCAAGACAAGCTCTAGCTTCAAAACAGAGATTCTGGACCCATAAATACAATGAGAATTGACTCACAAAGACATCCAACAAAAACCTCCAGTCTGCTGCACAAACATGGACATACATGTGTACCTGACACACACACAAACACAGTTGTGCAAATGTACATATGCACACCAGGTATATGCATACTTGTTCTTAAAACAAAATAGTACAAGGGGATAAGAATAGATCAATTTACATTCTTCTGCATGCTAGCCTCCAGTTGAGTCAGCAGCATTTGTTGAAGAGGCTATCTTTTTTTTTCCACTGAATGAAATTAGCTCCTTTGTCAAAGATCAAGTGACCATAGGTGTGTGGTTTCTGGGGTTTGCAAAGGAGGAAAAACAATATGAGTCACCAAGTACTCCCAGAGCTCCCAGGGAACAAAACCATCAACCAAAGAGTACACTTGAAGTTACCCATGGCCCCAGACACATCAGCAGCAGAGAATGATCTTGTTGGACACCAAATAGGGAAGAGGCCCTTGGTCCTGGAAAGACTTGATACCATAGTGTAGAGAAATACCAGACACGGAAGCAGGGGTGGGGTTGATTGGGGAAGGGGAGATTGCTTACAGGATTTTTAGGAGAGGGGGGCATCCAGGAAAGGGGACAACATCTGAAGTGTAAATAAAGAATATACTTAATAAAAAAATAATAAAATAAAATAAAATAAAACACAATAGTACACGTACAATGTTATTTTCTTGCTGGTTCTATTGAACAGCAGACTCACCATTGAAGGAACACTGTAGTGGTCCAGACAAAGAAGTGTACCCACTTAGACATGGCTATCTATATGAGAGTCAGTATAGACAGAGGCCAGGAAACTAGAAAGGACCCTGAAATGGGAAAAAAGGATGGTCTAAGAGAGATGTGGGGAAGGTACTAGAACTCATGTGAAGAGAAAGTTGAAGGGGGAAGGAGAGAACAGTGGGGGTGGAAGAACAGGAAAATGGGGTTGATGAATGGGAATTAAGAAGGGAAGCAAACCAAATTACATACACATAAAAAGGCCATACCATAAATAAACCTATTTTGTATGCTAATTAACAAACCTAAGTGCTCAAGAGATGGACAATGAGTTACTAGTGGATATTGCCGAACCAGGGGAACAGAATTCAGTTCCCAGCACCCACATCAAGCATTGACAATTGCCTATAACTCTAGCTCCAAGGAATTTGACACCTCAAGCCTCCTTGGACACCTGCACTCACATGTACCCAACCACACACAGACATACACTGAGACACACAGAGACACAGGATTAAAAATAATAACCTAAAAATATTAATTAATTAACGTAAGATGCAACCTAAAAACAGAAAGGAGAAAATCCCGCCTCACTCCTCACGATGATCTTCCCTACATCCATGAAGCGAGCTATTTAGCTTTAGGTTGATGGTGAATTTAAAAACAATCATAAACTGTCCACATTTCCCGATATAGAATATCCCAGAAAAGGACTTAGGTGAATTTTTTAATGCCACTGACTGTGAGCAGTAGGATTTTTTTATATATAGTTGATGTTTTTGCACAACATGACAAGTGCATGGTTGAATTCTTCCTGAACCAAGTCAAACTCTGAGCCTCCATTATTCCTGAACTGTGAGATTCAGTGACAAATAAGCCTTAGGTGGCCCAAGGTTCAGAGAAGGGATGTGCTAGGATTTGCATATTTTGCAGTGTATTCCCCAAGTGTCCAAATGTTAGAAACTTGGTCCTCTGTTTCCACAGTGTTGTGAAACTTTTCAGAGGTAGGGCCTCATTTTGCAATACAATCTCTTCCCACACATATGTTGCCACCATGATGGGCGAAAAGGACACTCACCCAAGATGAGCCAATGCCTCCTAACCATGTTCTAAATAAATGTCTTTTTCTCATGAAGTTAGCCTGCTTTTGGTACTTAATTTTACTAGCAAGGGAACAATACAGTCTGTAATTTTTGTATCTCCAGAGATCAAAACTAATGAACATATAAATAATACATATATACATATGTACATAAATACATAAATGAATGCATACATGTGTACATTCACGTACATACGTACATACATACAGCAAGCTGTATTGAGAACATCGGGACTGATAGGATGTTCATGATAGGAGCTGCTTCAGCCTGAGACCTGAGCACAAAGAAGCTATGCACCTCTAGAAAACACCCTTTCCTGGGAAAGAAGAATCCATTCCGCAAGCTTTTCCTGATTGCCAAAAATAGCAAGGTCTTTATTTTTCATTTCTTTTTTTTTCTTTCATTCTTCTCTTTTAAGATTTACCTTTTAAATTTTTATATGTATGTATGAGTGAATTTATGAGCACCAGGTGAGTACAGATGTCAGGGAGGCCAGAGGGCATCTGAGCCCCTAGAACAGAAGTTACTTGATGTGGGTGTTAGGACCTGAGCCCAGATTTTTGAAATAGCAGTAAGTGCTCTTAACCACTGAGCAGTCTCAACCACATGTTCATTATTTTTAAGAGAAGCTAGAAATTTAAATCTTACCCACACACAAAAATATCAATTGGCAATAAGTTGAATGAAGATAAAATAAAACCAGCATGTATTTGCAGGTAGCATTTACTGCTTCTAGCCCCAAAAATTCACAAACTACTCCTTAAGCTTGGCCATATAATGCTACAGGAACCAACTAAACTAGGTGAGCACACAGCATTTCAATACAACGTCATATTGCTCCTCACTTGAGTGACAGTCCATAGTGAGGCGGTGGCAGGGGTGAGGCGGGAGGGAGGAGGCTATGCAATCAAGGGAGGTGCCACTCTGTGAAGTCATCCAGAGAACCAGGGGACTCTGCCATCGTCCCTCTAAGAGCATCGGTCCACACCCTCACTTCTGTTCTCTTGACATAGAGCAAAGGTGGTAGAAGAAAGGTGGGACTTATTGGGTTCTGTGCTTTTCTGAAGTCTGTCCAGGTAGGCATGCACAATGTCTGCTTTTACAGGGAAAATAAAGAAGCTGGTTTTGAGGCATCCTGGACATCAAAAATCATGTGACTTGAAAGTGGATCCAAGCCTTCACAATGTAAAGGTGAGTTTTTGCCCATGGTCACACAACTCATTTGATACAGATGTACAGTTAGAAAACATTTACATTTTATACATTATACATTTTATACAGTTCCAAGCTAGAAGGTGAAACACTTTTTCCACCCGAGGCTAAAAGTTACCATTGTAAAATGTTTCCTATTCTGAGATTCCAAGGCTGGAGAGATGGCTCAGTGGTTAAGAGCACCGGTTGCCTTTGCAGTAGACCTAGGTTAGACTTCCACTATTCATATGGTACCTTTCCTGTTCATTACAGGCACCAGACACATGAGTAGTGCACAGATGTATGTTCAAGCAGAGCACTTATAACCATAAAATTATGATGATGGTGATGATGATGATGATGATGATGATGATGATGATGATGATGACAGTAATAATAATTTTAAAGCAGCATCCAAACAGGGAGGCACAGGAAATGAGGCAGGTATCTGTCACTCACTGTACCTCACTCTGTGTGCCCTTTTCTCTTTTCTGGCAACAGGACCAATATTCCCTTTGTAGAATAACCTGTTCCACAATCTGAACTCCACAATGCTCAGCCTGGATCCTCACCCAGCAACCAGATCAGGCTAGTTCAGAGCCTTGTTACCATGCCACAGGATGTGAGTTACATTGCCTAAGAAAGCAGAGAGGATTTCACGACAAGCTTCTCATTTCCTGGAAGACAGCTGCTCACAGAAGACAAGGAATACTATTTAAACAATAGTACTCTTCCTCAGTGAGGATTTGTCCTAGACTAAGTATAAGAAATCTGAAGCCCATACCAATGCCAGCCTACATAGCACCATAGCGACAGAACAGTATTGCTGAGCAATTGACAACCATGTTTCTCATTACATTGACTCGGGGAAGCACATCAGCTTCACAAGCAGACACAACACCCTGGGCTAAAGCATGAGCAAGTGTGATCAGTGCTTAAGTACAGACCTGACAACCAGACACATAGCCAATATCTCCAAACACCCGTGACAGTGTCATTGACAAGCGCTATCTCCTTCAACTCCTTCCCCTCATCGAAGCTCTGTCTATATATTCTCCACGTGACAAAGACATGCATAATATTTATACTCCTCTGTGGTTCTTAATCAGGATTACCAGCTTGACTAGATCTAGAATTAGCTACAAGATTCATCTCTAGGTAGATCTGTTAGCACTATTTCCAGGAAGAATTAACTAAGAGAAGA
Organism: Apodemus sylvaticus; assembly: GCF_947179515.1. NCBI lineage: Eukaryota > Metazoa > Chordata > Mammalia > Rodentia > Muridae > Apodemus > Apodemus sylvaticus. The sequence continues at coordinate 85,062,688 of NC_067481.1, read as the reverse complement.
GTATCTATCCTCAGAGAAGGTGGTACCTTCTGGCAGCATCCTAGGTATAAATAGGTCTCAGGGAAACAGAAATTCACATTCCCTTGTTTGCTTGCTGTTGAGTGTACCTACTCTATGGCCACTTCTACTGCCACTGTCATTAGCAAATATTAGAACCCAGCACTTTTTGTTTTAAACTTATTTACTTTACATCCAGCTCATTGCCCCCTGTCACATCTCTGGTATTGGCCATCTCAGCAGCCTCTGCCACCTCTGGATTTGATTCTATCCATTCTAAACTGACATGATTTTTGAGTATAAAATTAATCACATCATTTCCCCTGCTTAAACCTCTTTGATGATGCTCTATGGACCTCAGGACAGAAGTGAACAGACAGTAAAGGATGGGAGTCCTTACTGTTCACCTACTGCTTTGGTTTTATCTTTCTACTCATTTGATCGAGGCATGGACTGAACACTGAGGTCTCCTGTCGTCCTTTGTCACATCCTCTTCTCTAGGTTCAGAATAACCTCATTTTAGTTTTCTTCTATCTATAGTATCCCTATTGACTGTTTAAACTTTTAGCTTTATATATCATTTCCTCCAGGCGGCCCCCTTCAACCCATCACAAAATAGACAGGCAGCAGCCGAGGGCAACACCCTCCAGCGGGTCTTTCCACCTGGCACTCCCTTGGCACCTACTATTTATCCTAATCCATGTCTCATGTGGTAGCTTCCATTTGTTTCTCTGTGCTTCCATAGAAACCACATCAGAATTGTAATCAAATATATGCCTTGCAGACCCATGCCCATTGGGTCTTCCCTGCACCAGACTCACAAATCCTTACCTGATTCCCACCATTGCTCCAATTTGCCTCCTTTAACATCTTTCTCTTACTTCTTTTCGAGGCCCTTTCAAGACCATGGGATAATTAGTATTACCAAATGAACCACCTTAGTTTTGTTTTTGATCTCTCCTCCTTTTCTCATCTCTAACTTTTTCCAGAATATCTTTTCTCTTTCTTGAACTGGTAAATTCATCCTGTGGTATCAAGTTCAAACTCTTATCACTCATGTGAAGCCATTTTCATCTTCTCCAAAGATGACCTTAATTCTCACAACCCCATTTTCCCACAGCCATACAGATTCAAATACTTTATGAACATCTCTAGTTTCACAGAGTGTCAGCAGGCCAAGGGTCTCTATTCCAATATGCAATGAAAAATTGGCTGTTGCTTCCGCATGTCTGAGGTCCTTTGCAAGTTGTAAAACTTACAAAAAAAGATTAGGATTGGATGTATTCTCCAAATTCACATAATTATGACATTCTTGAAGCCAGGAACTCATCACTTTACAGAATAAAATGTAATGCTACTGTTCTGCAAAATATTTTTTAAAATTTTGGCATGTTTGGGTATTATTTGTATGTCAGTCTTTCCAAAGTGTCTGCAATCCTACAAATTGGTACTCACTATTCAAATTTCTTTGTAACCTCAATTGTCTATGCTTTATATGTTGTTATGAAAATCTCTATGAGGTCATTTACATAGGAAGATGAAAAATGCTAGGGGAAGGTAACAGAGATGGCTGGCCGTGTTTGTCTCTTATGACTTAAAAAAACCACACATCGATACACACACACACACACACACACACACACCTTTTATTGCAATTCCCCAAAACCTAATTCAATGCAATAAACAGAGCAGAAATGGTACAGGTGATATAATTAGGTCCAGAATGGGTAGCAGACAAAAATGCTAGAAGCTGAGGACCTAGTATGGAAGGCTGCACACCTCAGTGCTATTGGGATCCAATGTTCCCTCTGTACCAGCTTCTATTAGTGCAAGGATGTTTCTTGCATTTATACAGCATTTGTTTTGTATACCAATATAACAGTTCCATTTATTCTTTGAGAAGTTCATACATGCAGACAATGTATTTCAACCATATTCACCCACTTTCTATCTCTAACTCTCCCTGCATCTCTCTCCACAGCTCCCTCCCAGCTTCATGTCCCCTTTTTTATATATTTAAATATTTTTAATCCCATAGTTTTATTTTTCATTTTTATTTTACAACTTCACATAGGGGAACCTTGCATTTTGTCCACTATCACCTCCCACCTCTCTATCACCCCTGTCTATCTGCCTCACTTCCATGCAAATCTCCCTTTCTATTCATTTTGATTTGTCCCATCAAATGAACCAGGGCTATCTGTGTGACCATTTATTTAGAGCAGTCTTTTGGTGCCCAGCTTCATCCCAAATACACAACTATAACAGTGATTCCCTCTCTCAGCATCTAACACTGGTCAATAGTTTCAATGTAAAGGAGTACCCTGCAAACTGCTTTGCCATGCTTGCCAGATTGTTGGTAGAGATCATGTTGTATGGGCCCCATACAGGTAACGACAGTTGGTGTAAACTGGTGAGTATGGTAGGTGGCTAGAGTCTAGGAAACGGTGTACTATAGCCCATCCTTCTACCTTCTGTCTCAAATATACTTCCCAATCCATCTTCTACACTGTCCCCTGTGTATTAGAAAAGGGTGGCAGAAGTGACACTGTCCCCTGTGCATTAGAAAAGGGTGGCAGAAGTGACATGTTGAGGGTTGAGCCCACAGCCAGCCATTGCTTATATTCTGCATATTGGGAAGCCGTGAGTCTCTACATTTGCCACTTCATTATGAAGAAATGCTTCTCTGATCAAGGTGGGAGCAGCTTTTGTCTATAAGTCTGAGCGTAGGTAATTAGAAGGGAGTTTGCTACTGTGTCATTTTAGTTAGCTATCAGTAATATGTTCCCAAAGCTGTAGACATGATCCATCAGTTAAACATGCTTGCTATACTTCCAGGAACTAAACTTATACTAAACCTAAGTTTAGTTCCTAGTACCCGTATGAGGCATTTCACAACCACCGTTAACTCTTCATCTTGCCAATCTAATGCTGCTTCTAGACTCTGTAGGAACCCTCACAAAAGCAATGTGTGACAAAAACACGCAATCACAAGTATAAAATAAAAATAAATCTTTAAAAATAATGAAAAGAAATATGTTCCCCATGTGGACTTATTACCTCTTCATTTCTAAGTTGTTAGCCAAGCTTACACGACCAAGTCTTGGGCCCTTGTTTGCCATGGAGTGGGCCTTGTATCATTCAGAAGGGAGATGGTTACCCCAACACAGATCAACAAGATTGCATTGCATAAATGGCCTTTCCGTTTGCTTTCTAAATGGTTTCTTTACACTTTCCTTAATGCTAGTTAATCCCCCATCTCACACTATTTATCTCCCCAGTAACCTGCATCGACCCCTCCTGATCTGCACTATCTCTCCTCCTTTTAAATTAACAGTGATTACTCAGACAGACAGAATATATAGGATTCAAGCCATATCAAGTACCTTTGTATGGCTCTTTGCCTATGTCTTGAGCCTTTACTTGGGACCAGTTGCTATTGCCAATGAGAAATATAGTCCATCCAATGCTTATCCATCACCCCAGCCATTTCTACATTAAAGGGTCAAGGTGAACTATATAGAAGGGCGTATGGGCAGATCATCCACTCCAATTAGGTAACGGTGTTCTTAAATAAAAGAAAGGCTATACAGACATTTCATCTTGTTGACATAGAGAAATAACATTTCCTTGTTGTGGTGGTAGAAAGAGCTGTGTCTTGATTTCTGTTTGGCTTCAAGCATCTCTCTCCCACTGTGTAGGAAGAGACTTTCAACAAGCAAAGCAAAGGCACATAGGGGACATACTTACTTAGCTTACTGAAGTGGAAAGATGCTGAGCTTGTCCTTAAAATGCAAATGTATGAAGTCTGTTAAACACCCTGGGAGCTTGGAAACAAGAGAAACACCTGTCTGATAGGTTAACCATATCCAGTTATGTCTTTACTCCATGTTTTTTTTTTTAATTCTGTTCAGAGGAAACACAATTCAAAATCCAGACTGCTCATAAAATCTGGGTTAAGAACAGGGATGAGTTATATAAAAGACCCTCAAATCCAACAGACACATTTCCCACCATGACAAGAAAAATCTAGAAAAATCATTTATATCCCACTTTCCTATGTCATCTAAAGTCTTCAAGTCATCAATGGAGCAGGGTTTAATCTTTTCAGAAAAGGAAAACTGAAGAATTAAAATCATAATTAGAAAAATTGCTTCAATTACAATTGCACTTCAAGATGCTTGAATGGATGGGCTAAATAAGTTCAGGCATCCATTAGTTTCCAAATTGAATTAAAATATATTGAGTGCTAATTTCAAAAATCTAAAGGCAGCCATTTGGAAGGGAACCGGAATCATCTGAGTCTAAAAGGGTAGCATACACAACACAAAATAAACAAACAAACAAGATCATGCCATTCTCAATGACCTGAAAGAACACAAAGAGGAAATCTGAAAACCCACTGGCAATTTATTACAACCCTTTTTACGAATACTGCTCTTTACTCCAAGCTACACAATGGGGGTCTCTTTTGATCCCACACAAGAGAATAGCGCCTTTCTAAGCATCTTCTGCTCTCTCTCACAGGAAGCCCTTTTCCCTCTGTCATTTGCTGTGTGCTACTGAGATGACCTGTGGCAATTAATGACAATATTTTCACCCATGGTTTTTTTTTATTTTATTTTTTTATTTTTTTTTTTTTAGCAAATGCAATTTCCTTTTCATGTCTCCACATTCTCTTTCTACCCAGCTGAGACAGTGAACTCCAGTCACATGAGTAACATTTAGATAGTAATCAAGTAATGCAGCCCGTTGGATCATTGCTTTGACTTTTAGCTTTATATTTATGTGAGTACATGTAAAAAAAAATGAAAAAGGCTTATTTCTGGGGTAAGGCAGGCAAAATTGTCATATATATTTGTACATATATATATATATACACACACATTCACACGTCATATATCATATATATACTTACACACATGTCAAATATATACAAAAATATATATATAATTGCTTATATAGAATATGTAGAATAGTTTATATATAATATTTTTAAATGTATGTGTGTTATATATGTATATATATTATGTCTGTATGTAAAACATGTAAGTTTTTAAATATATGCATATTATATACAAAATATGTATATATGTATATATTATATATGTATTTAATATATGTGAGTATATAATGTGTATATATTATATATGATGTATGTATATCTTCAATGAAAATCCTTTTTAAAGAAGTAAATACTTTCCTCTAACAAAATTTTTAAAATATATATTAATTAATATGGTTTTGAACAAATCATCCTAGTTATTAAGACTATCCATTTAACATCCTCATGTTATAGTAGAAATTGGTCAAAAACTCCCTGTGCAACCCAGAATAACCTCAAACTCATGACAATCTTCCCAGCTTAGCTTTATGTGTACTGGGTAGTCACTGGCTTATATTCCTGTGTGTCGACCCTATATCTGAATCCTAAAAGTCGTTCTCAGAAGGATGTAGAAGAATGAAGGAGTTGCATAGAAGTTTATGTCAATGCTAATAGCTCAAAACAATCAGGTGTGTCACTTGTGGATTCTGTGGATCAAAATTGCCAACAGTCACAAGACATAGGACACAACAGGGATGTCTTCTGTCTGTTCCTAGGTAGAGTCTCTGTGGGAAGACTTGGAAGCTGAAGACTGAAGCCTCTGAGAATCAATGATGGCCTTTGGCTGTAGAGCATAGCCAAGGGTAATGTCAGCTGGAATATATTATATATGCACACGGGTCTTCTTTGTCAAGACTTGGCATTCTCAGATATGGATAATTTAGAACCAACATGATATTATCCAAGACAAGGTAGGTGAAAGATGCCATGAACTCACATCTTTTTGGAAGTCACCTAGGAAAAAGAGAATACATCATAAGCACTAAGGTCACATTCCACATGATGTCTTCCTTAGAAAGAATGAAGGGAAAGCAGAGGAAGAGGGAGGAGAAATAGGAGACATAGGTAGAGGATTCAGGTGTGGAAGAGAGAGAAATCAGAGAAAGGAAAAAACATTAAAGAAGTTGCTTAACTTTGAACTAACAGAATATTTTCTCAAACAAGGTAAGTTTTAACTTTTTATTCTTTTTCCTCATATGTATGTATGTGAGTGAATAGCATGAGTATGTAGGTACACATAGGAGCCAGAATGTGGATTTGAACCTCTGCGAGCAGGAGGTCAAGAATACTGAAAGTCACCTGAATGCTAGGAGCCAAGTTCTGGTTCTCTAGACAATCAACAAGCACTCTTCACCACGAAACAATGGCTCTAACTCCAAGGATGTCACTTTAAGCCTGAAAGAGTTTAAATATTTTCTGTTACCTAAGCAAAACAGGAATTGAAAGACAAGATGCAAATTACTTCCAAATATCATAAGGAAAACCAGTTGGTCATTGTGATTGAATCATGCATACATCTTTGACCCAAATAAATTAGAAAGTTTTCCATATATTAAGGTATGAACTACTTGAATTTTTGAACTCTTTTCACCCAGCTGAATAACTATTGAGTTCCCATTGACTATCTACTATGGGCAAAATGCTCCAAAGGAATCACTAAAAACATGAAAATAAATAACATTGTTCATACACCCAAGAAGCTCATATCTACCTAACCCTAACCCTAACCCTAACCTAACCCTAACCTTAACCTTAACCCTAACCCAGAAAAGGATTATGTAAACAGGGGATTTCAGTAGGTCCATTTTGGAAAAGCAAGAAGCCTGTTGTGTTAGTAACTGTTCTCTTGGCAGTGAGTATATACCTGAACAAGAAGCAATTTAACAGAAGAGGGGTTTGTTCTAGCTCATCGTGAAAGAGATTCACCCCATCATGGTGATCATAGCATTGTAGATGGACCTAATGATAATATACCTACAGTCAAAAGACAAAGATGAACAGAAAATGAGGCTGGGTTATAAAACCTCAAACCCTGGCCCTGTGGTCCACTTTTTCCTCTGCAGTTCCACCCTCTAAAGGTTCCACAAATTTTCCAAACATTGTCACCAACTAGGAACCAAGTGTTACAGCTCAAGAGCCTATTGAGGACACATCATCTTCAAATCACCATCCCTACCAATTGTCTTAAGTATATGAGAATCATTAAAGTTTTATTTTTTTATTGATATATTTATTTACATTTCAAATGCTTTCCCCTTTTCTGGACCCCCACTCCCCGAAAGTCCCATCAGTCCCCTTCCCTCCCTCTGTTTTCCCACCTAACCCTTCCCACTTCCCTGTTCTGATTTTGTTCTATACTGCATCACTGAGTCTTTCCAGAACAAGGGGCCACTCCTCCGTTCATCTTGTACCTCACTTGATGTGTGGATTATGTTTTGGGCATTCCAGTTTTCTAGGTTAATATCCACTTATTAGTGACTGCATACCATGATTCATCTTTTGAGACTGGGTTACCTCACTTAGTATGATGTTCTCCAGCTCCATCCATTTGCCTAAGAATTTCATGAATTCATTGTTTCTAATGGCTGAATAGTACTCCATTGTGTGTATATACCACATTTTTTGCATCCACTCTTCTGTTGAGGGATACCTGGATTCTTTCCAACTTCTGGCAATTATAAATAGGGCTGCTATGAACATAGTGGAACATGTAATCTTATTACATACTGGGGAATCTTTTGGGTATATGCCCAGGAGTGGTATAGCAGGATCTTCTGGAAGTGAGGTGCCCAGTTTTCAGAGGAACCTCCAGACTGATTTCCAGAGTGGTTGTACCAATTTGCAACCCCACCAGCAATGGAGGAGTGTTCCTCTTTCTCCACATCCTCGCCAACACCTGCTGTCTCCTGAATTTTTAATCTTAGCCATTCTGACTGGTGTAAGGTGAAATCTCAGGGTTGTTTTGATTTGCATTTCCCTAATGACTAATGAAGTTGAGCATTTTTTAAGATGTTTCTCCGCCATCCGAAGTTCTTCAGGTGAGAATTCCCTGTTTAACTCTGTACCCCATTTTTTAATAGGGTTGTTTGGTTTTCTGGAGTCTAACTTCTTGAGTTCTTTATATATATTGCATATTAGCCCTCTATCTGATGTAGGATTGGTGAAGATCTTTTCCCAATTTGTTGGTTGCCGATTTGTCCTTTTGATGGTGTCCTTTGCCTTACAGAAACTTTGTAATTTTATGAGGTCCCATTTGTCAATTCTTGATCTTAGAGCATATGCTATTGGTGTTCTATTCAGAAACTTTCTCCCTGTACCGATGTCCTCAAGGGTCTTCCCCAGTTTCTTTTCTATTAGCTTCAGAGTATCTGGCTTTATATAGGAATCCTTGATCCATTTGGATTTGAGCTTAGTACAAGGAGACAAGGATGGATCAATTCACATTCTTCTGCATGCTGACCTCCAGTTGAACCAGCACCATTTGTTGAAAAGGCTATCTTTTTTCCATTGGATGTTTTCAGCCTCTTTGTCGAGGATCAAGTGGCCATAGGTGTGTGGGTTCATTTCTGGATCTTCAATCCTATTCCATTGATCTGCCTGCCTGTCCCTGTACCAATACCATGCAGTTTTGAACACTATTGCTCTGTAGTATTGCTTGAGGTCAGGGATACTGATTCCCCCAGAATTTTTTTTTGTTGCTGAGAATAGTTTTAGCTATCCTGGGTTTTTTGTTATTCCAGATGAATTTGAGAATTGCTCTTTCTAACTCTGTGAAGAATTGAGTTGGGATTTTGATGGGTATTGCATTGAATCTGTATAGTGCTTTTCGCAAAATGGCCATTTTAACTATTGATCCTGCCAATCCATGAGCATGGGAGGTTTTCCCATTTTTTGAGGTCTTCTTCGATTTCCTTCTTCAGGGTCTTGAAGTTCTTGTCATACAGATCTTTCACATGTTTGGTAAGAGTCACCCCAAGATACTTTATACTGTTTGTGGCTATTGTGAAGGGGGTCATTTCCCTAATTTCTTTCTCAGTCTGCTTATCCTTTGAGTATAGGAAGGCCACTGATTTGCTTGAGTTGATTTTATGACCTGCCACTTTGCTGAAGTTGTTTATCAGCTATAAGAGTTCTCTAGTGGAGTTTTTTGGGTCACTTAGGTAGACTATCATGTCATCTGCAAATAATGATAGTTTGACTTCTTCCTTTCCAATTTGTATACCTTTGACCTCCTTATGTTGTCAAATTGCCCAAGCTAGTACCTCAAGTACAATATTGAAAAGATAAGGAGAAAGGGAGCAGCCCTGTCTAGTCCCTGATTGTAGTGGGATTGCTTCAAGTTTCTCTCCATTTAGTTTGGTGCTGGCTACCAGTTTGCTGTATATTGCTTTAACGATGTTTAGGTATGGGCCTTGAATTCCTGTACTTTCCAAGACTTTAAGCATAAAAGGATGCTGAATTTTGTCAAATGCTTTTTCAGCATCCAATGAAATGACCATGTGGTTTTTTTCTTTGAGTTTATTTATGTAGTGGATGGCATTGATGGATTTCCGTATATTGAACCAACCCTGCATCCCTGGGATAAAGCCTCCTGGATCATGGTGGTTGATCGCTTTGATGTGTTCTTGGATTCGGTTGGCAAGAATTTTATTGAGTATTTTTGCATCGATGTTCATAAGGGAGATTGGTCTGAAGTTGTCTTTCTTTGTTGGATCTTTGTGTGGGTTAGGTATCAGCGTAATTGTGGCTTCGTAGAAGGAATTGGGTAGGGTTCCTTCTGTTTTTATTTTGTGGAATAGTTTGAAGAGTATTGGTATTAGGTCTTCTTTGAAGGTCTGATAGAATTCTGCACTGAAACCATCTGGTCCTGTGCTTTTTTTTTGGTTGAAAGACTTTCTATGACCCCCTTCTATTTCTTTAGGGGTTATGGGACTGTTTAGATGATCTATTTGGTCCTGATTTAATTTTGGTATTTGGTATCTGTCTAGGAAATTGTCCATTTCCTCCAGATTCTCCCGTTGTGTTGAGTATAGGCTTTTGTAGTAGGATCTGATGATATTTTGGATTTCCTCAGTTTCTGTTGTAATATCTCCCTTTTCATTTCTAATTTTGTTAATTTGGATACATTCTCTGTGCCCTTTGGTCAGTCTGGCTAAGGGTTTATCTATCTTGTTAATTTTCTCAAAGAACCAGCTCCTGGACTCGTTGATTCTTTGTATGGTTCTCTTTGTTTCCACTTGATTGATTTCAGCCCTGAGTTTGATGATTTCCTGTCTTCTACTCCTCCTGGGTGAAATAGCTTCTTTTTGTTCCAGGGCTTTCAGGTGTGTCATTAAGCTGCTAGTATATGCTCTCTCCATTTTCTTTATGGGGGCACTCAGGGCTATGAGTTTTCCTCTTAGCACTGCTCTCATTGTGTCCCAAAGATTTGGGTATGTTGTGCCTTCATTTTCATTAAATTCTAAAAAGTCTCTGATTTCTTTCTTTATTTCTTCTTTGGCCAAGGTGTCATTGAGTAGAGTATTGTTCAGCCTACATGTGTATGTGGGCTTTCTTTTGTTTTTGTTGCTATTGAAAACCACTCTTACACCATAGTGATCTGATAGGAGGCATGGGATTAGTTCGATCTTCTTGTATTTGTTAAGGTCTGTCTTGTGACCAATTATATAGTCGATTTTGGAGAAGGTACCATGAGGTGCTGAGAAAACGGTATATTCTTTTGCTTTAGGGTGAAATGTTCTATAAATATCAGTCAAATCCAATTGGTCCAAAGCTTCAATTAGTTTTACTGTGTCCCTGTTTAGTTTCTGTTTTCCTGATCGGTCCATTGAGGAGAGTGGAGTGTTGAAGTCCCCCACAATTATTGTGTTTGGTGCAATGTGTGTTTTGAGCTTTAGTAAAGTTTCTTTTACGAATGAGGGTGCCCTTGCATTTAGAGCATAGATGTTAGAATTGAAAGTTCTTCTTGGTGGATTTTTCCTTTGAGCAGCAAGAAGTGTCCCTCAGTGTCTCTTTTGATGACTTTAGGTTGAAAGTCAATTTTATCTGATATTAGAATGGCTACTCCGGCTCATTTCCCGAGACCATTGGCTTGTAAAATTGTCTTCCAGCCTTTTACTCTAAGGTAGTTTTTGTCTTTGACACTGAGGTGTGTTTCCTGTATGCAGCAAAATGTAGGGTCCTTTTTCCTTATCCAGTCTGTTAATCTATGTCTTTTTATTGGGGAATTGAGTCCATTGATGTTAAGAGATATTAAGGAATAGAGATTATTACTTACTATCATTTTTTATGTTATTTTTACATTTGAGTGATTATCTTCTTTTGGGTTTGATGAAGGAAGGTTACTATCTTACTTTTTCCAGGGTGTAGTTTCCCTCCTTGTATTGGAGTTTTCCTCCTATTATTCTTTGTAGAGCTGGGTTTGTGGAAAGATATTGTGTAAATTTGGTTTTTTCATGGAATGTCTTGGTTTCTCCATCTATTGTGATTGAGAGTTTTGCTGGGTATAGTAGTCTTGGCTGACATTTGTGTTCTCTTAGAGTCTGCATGAGATCAGCCCAGGATCTTCTAACTTTCATGGTCTCTGGTGAGAAGTCTTGTGTGATTCTGATAGGTCTTCCTTTATATGTTACTTGGCCTTTTTCTCTTACTGCCTTTAATATTCTTTCTTTGTTTAGTGCATTTGGGGTTTTAATTATTATGTGGCGAGAGGTATTTCTGCTCAGATCCAGTCTGTTTGGAGTTCTGTAGGCTTCTTGTATATTCATAGCTATCTCTCTCTTTAAGTTGGGAAGGTTTTCTTCCATAATTTTGTTAAAGATATTTGCTGGCCCTTTCAGTTGTAAATCTTCACTCTCATCTATACCTATAATCGTTAGGTTTGGTCTTCTCATTGTATCCTGGATTTCCTGGATGTTCTGGGATACAAGCTTTTTGCATTTTGCATTTTCTTTGACTATTGAGTCAATGGTTTCTATGGTATCTTCGGCATCTGAGATTCTTTCTTCCATCTCTTGTATTCTGTTGTTTATATTTGCATCTATGGCCCCTGATTTCTTCTCAAGGTTTTCTATCTCCAAAGTTGTCTCCCTTTGTGATTTCTTAGTTGTTTCTACTTCTGTTTTTAGACCCAGGATGGTTTTGCTCAGTTCCATCATTTGTTTGTTTGTGTTTTCCTGTAATTCTTTAAGAGATTTTTGTGTTTCCTCTTTCTGCCTCTTGACTCAAGTTCTCCTGCATTTCTTTAAGTTTTGTGTGTGTGTGTGTGTGTGTGTGTGTGTGTGTGTGTGTGTGTGTGTTTCTTCTTTATTGGCTTCTATCTCTTGAGCCTTATTCTCCTGCATTTCTGCAGGATTTTTCTGTTTCCATTATATAGGTTTCTAGCTTATTCATGTTCCCCTGTATTTCTTTAAGAGATTCATTTATGTCCTTTTTGTGTTCTTGATCAGTGATTTTAAATCCAAATCTTGTTTCTCTGGTATGTTGGCATAACCAGGACTTGCTGATGTTGGAGAGTTTGGTTCAGATGCTGCCATATTGCCTAGATTTCTGTTAGTAGCGTTCCTGTGTTTGCCCTTTGCCATCTTGTTCTCTGGAGTTAGTTGGTCTTGTCCCTGGCTGGTGTTAGGCCTCCTGAGGGGCTCTGGGGCTATTACTGCAACACTATATGGCTGGGTTTCCCCTGTAGCAGATTGCTGCTGTGCTGCCCTCCTCTTGGGTGCCCTTGCAGCTCTAGTGTGCTTTGCCCCAGATTGTGTCTGTGAACCAGATGGAGCCCGTTTGCACCTTCAGGGAGTGCTGATGGTGTATGCTGCTGGGACCTTTTCCGATTGCTGATCACCCTGCTGGGCAGCTGATCTCCCAACCAGTTGGTGCACACAAGGTTAGCCTGGCTGCTCAGGCCCTGGGTCCAGGCAAAAGCCTGGGAGGCCAAGGTCTGAGCAAAGTTCCCCTCAGGCTATGACTGTTAATTGGGTCTGTCAGGTGGCCAGGATGGCGGGCGTGTGCACTCACGCTCCCTGAAAGCGCCAGGAGAGTCTGCTGGGCTAACAACCTCCTGGGTGGGTTGACACACAGATGGCCCACCAAGCCACTCAGTTCTTGGGGTCAGTCCAGGGCCTGTTGGGGCCTAGACCTTCACTTTGTTAGCCTCAGGCTATGCCTGTTAGCCAGCTTTGCCTGCTAGAGCTCTCTGGGGTCCTGTAGGCAAAATGGCAGCGCGCACCGGCGCGGCAAAAAAACCTCCTGGCTGGGTTGGCACCCCGATGCCCCCCCCCCTGAACAGCCCAGGGCTGGGTGCAGGCCAACGCCCGTCAGGCTTAGACCCCTGCGATATTGGCCTTGGGTTATGTTTGTGTACCTCAGTCTGTCCGATCTCTCTGGAGTCTGAAACCAAGATGGAGGCGAGTCTCTCGTGACTGGCGGGAGGCAGAGTTCTGATGTGGCTTCTGTGTGGTGAAAGGCACTGTAAATCCACAGGTGCTTGCAGCCCGGCTGGCCAGCGAAGGTCAGTGGTCGTAGGCACAGGGCCTAACTGGACCCTGTGTCGCCTTGGTTCCACTGCTGATGGCCCTTCGGCTGGACCAGCCACTGCTGCACTGCCACCACTGCCGCCACCGCCGCCCCATTAAAGTTTTATAAATACTAAGAAAATATGCCAAACCTACATGTGATTCATTGTGATTGGTTTAAATCAGCCTCTGAGTGCAAACTAAAGTGAGAGTAGATTTCTTTGAGGCTTAATTAGCTCTCTAAACACATAAACTATTCCAGTACTGTAAGCATATACCTGCTTCCAATGAGTCATGATCTTTGAAATGCAAACAGAAGTAGGAGTGATTCCCAAGTTCATATGGGTGAGAGGTCTCCATTCTCACTATAAGATATCACCTGAATGCTGATTAATTCAGCATTCACTGGATCTTTTTCACTAGCTCATTATGATACTGTGGATTCTGAAAAGATGCCAATTTGGAGCCTAGGACCTACCATATTTCACTGAATCACAAAGCATCAGTTGTAAAATACCCCCACTATTTTATTTATTACTGCATAATAAAAATAACACCAAAGAAAATATTGCTCTGTCCTGAGACATTGATAACTCTGTGTCACTCTCCAAACTTGGTTGAAAATATGGAAATGTTTTCATCTTCTAAGCGAAGAAATGCAGTATCATATGAAAAGCTTAGCATGGGCAATGCAGTAATGACTCAAGTTCTGCTGGAAAGTTCTACAGAGGCATTGTTGAATGAGTGAATATGGACCTCCAAAGATTTGGGGGAGCAAAATTCATTTTTCACCATGGCCTACAGACTCATATTTAATCAGACTCCAGGTTCTTCATGATCACCAAATCCCTTACTTGCCAGATTGCAAAACCTGGCCTTCCAGGTTCTGATATGAACACAGTAAATTCTTTCCTACCTTGGTATTATGCATTCTACTTCCTACAACCCTGGAGCTTTCACATAAAGTAATACTTAATTTCTTTCAGGTTTATGGTCAAATATTATTCCCTGCTTTTTAATAAACTTTATTGTTCCATACAACTTTATGTTTAACATTTGTACTTGTCAAGAGTATATTATTTCCTTTCTCATTTACTTTCTAATTTTAGCACTGATAGAAATACTTCATTAAGGCAGAGAAATTGTTTCTTCTCATTGTTAATATAATTCTTGGCAAATAACAAGCATAATATAAATCTATTTAAATAAATGAAATTTTTTTTCTAAAAATATAAAGAGTTAAGGTGTTTAGTATATTCTTAAATTTTACATTATTAACCGGGGAAAGGATTTAAAACATGAAGTTATGTAATTTTACTGGTGTTACCCCGCAATAAAGGCCCTAAAGAAATCATTCTTAAGTTTTTCAACATCATGGAAAATTAGAAACTAGAAAAATGCTTGTGATTGTTGTTCTTCATTTTCGAGTCAACAAAATCTAGAAGTGCCTGGAAGATGGTCTGCTTGATGTGTTTGTGTAAAATTATCTTGATTACCTTAGTTAAGAGCAAAGACTCCTCACTGTGTCACCCTTTCCTAGATTAAATATGAATGGAGAAAGCACACTGAGCACTAGTGTGCAAGCATTCATAGTTCCTCTTTTCTGAGCCTGGGCTGAAGGGAAGCAGGCACTTCATGCCCCCACTGCCTTGACACGCTGCCATAATGGTCCTTAACTGAGAGATAAAATAAAGCCCCCCTCCCTTAAGTTGCTTTGGTCAAGTGTTTCTGTCCTAATAGCATGACAAGAAACTAAGATAGACTGTAATAAAAGCATATCTTTTGGGGAGCTAATTAAAGACTATCATTTATCAGTGGGCCATTCCCCTTATCCACTGTTTAGAGAATTCAATGCCATTGCTTTGGGGAATTATTCACATGGACATAGATGAAGACAAGGAAAATAAAGACAAACAATGATAACTTTGAGTTTCATAAGAACGACAATAATCATTTGAGATTTGGAGAAAGAACATGAATAGAGAAAAACAGTCCCCTAAAATGTTCCAAAACTGCGCATCTTAAGTACAATCAACTTCTAAAGCTCACAGTTGCCAGGCATGGTAGAAGCCACAGAGTAAGTGGAAGGGCTGACTACCAACCATTTCTGGCTCTGCTTATGTTCTTTTTGCTCATACAAATGGCTTAATAAAATCAAATAGCTTTTAAGCTCAAGAACTCAAGGAAAAAGAGGGAGTGGTCACATTCATTTGGTGTCTTGGAATGAAAAAGAAAGAAAACCAAAAGCAAAAACAAGCACTAACCAAAACAACACCAGAACAAAACCAGTGGAATCCATCTCCAGAATCCTTTTACCTTATTCTTGCATTGTCAATGGATGTGATTGGAAGTCCACCTGAAGCCGTGTCTTAAAACAAACAAACAAAAACAGACTTAATTCCATTTAGTTTTCTTCAATGAAAACCTTCATGTAGTAGCGACAGCTAGAACCTGACTCCTCTGAATGGAGAGATGGTCAGTTGTTTTCTGTAGAGAACAGGACTTCTATCCTGTAGAGATAGAGGACAAATTATCAAAGCTATCAAAAGTAGCATTGGCAAAATTCTCCAAGGTGGCAGCCTCTGGCTCATGTATAGCAATCATCAATACCACCCAGCAGCAGCAGTAGTGTCTTGGGCACAGAAACAGAGGTGATGCCAGTATCTATGGGGACAGGGATGAGATCCACCTGCACAGAACCACAGTGGCCTATCACCTTACATGGACTAGTGTGGTGCTTGCCAATCTTCTTCCTCCAGTAGCCTCTGCACATAGGGATAATGGGAAGCTTGACCAAGATGATGATCCATTAGATGGCAGAGGCAACCTCCTTGGTGCACGTAACAAGACAAATATGACCCTTGCAATCCCAATAACAACGAAAACCTTCAACCAGGTCCACTGGCCAGCCGGAGTCTGCTTCTGCACTAGCATGGTCTTTAGAACCGCATCTCTCTAGTCTCTAGTGGAGATTGCTAGACTTGGGTAGGACACTGGAATTTTGTAAATTTTTCAACTGTTTCTAACTCTATCTGAACTTTAATTAGTTTTAGGGACCTTCTTTTTTTCCCAACTTCAATTAGTTTGACCATAATCCTTTTTGTGCTTCTCTTCTAATGATAATGCTTCAGTAAGAATACAGGAATGTTTTGATGACCCACCCCAAATTGTCAGGCAGAACCATCAGTATTCTCCCTGCTTTGTAGGCAAGACCATGTCACCAGGTCTACCCTAGCAGTGAATAGCAAAGCCCAAACTCTGTCTACATGTGAACCTTACCATGAGCTTTCTTCTCAGGGGAAGATACATCAGGAGAAGAAAAGTCAAAGGAAGAAACAAGGAAACATTCTGAGCCTGTGACACAAAAGAACATACATAACAAACCAGAATAAGTTGGAGAGAAGAAAGGAACTTAGAAGAAGGATTACAGACTTGGCTAGACTTGAAATATCTCAGTCTATTACAAAGCTCCTAGTTCAAACTGGACTCCAGAGTCTTTGCTCAAGAGCTTCCAGCTCTGAGATAGAAAAGGAATAGAAATGAGTCTCACTACCCAAACTTTCATTATTAATATATGATTATTAATATATGATAATGATATTGCTGCTAAAATAGAATAATTAGCTTACAGACCAAATAATAAAATACAATAATTATCTTACAGACCAAAATAAATATCCTCTTTTTTGTAGATGGAAAAGAGATCGGTTCTGAGAAGCTCCTTACACATACACACACACACACACACACACACACACACACACACACACATATATATATATATATATATATATATATATATATATATATATATATATATATATATATATATATACCCATCTTTCAACTTTGGAGATTGAACAACCATCTCTTTATATTTGAAGGAAACCAGAATAATTTAATTCATTTAATCTCTGCAAGACTAAAAAAAAAATCAACAACAAAAAATGTTGTTCAGAATATGAAAGTCATCTAAAAAAATTAGATCTGGCAAAAGTTTAAAAATAGAAGTAGAAACATTTGATTGAAGGAAAAAAGAAGTTATATTTTAATTACTATTGCTTTCTTGCCTTTCATTTTCAAAAACTAGGCAAGGTACAGCATGAAGGGCATGAGAGAAAAGCAGCCACCTTTCGATGACAGAAGAAGACTCACAGAGAATAAAGGAGCTCATTGACAGGTGTAGCAGTAGACATGATATTAGGAGGAAAAAAGTGAATTTGGAATCATAGCCATTTGTTTTATCTTCTGCACATCCTCCCTCATTGAGGCATAGTGAATTTGCAAGCAGCTACTAAAGAAGAGTGGCCAAGCAAAGTAGAGAGAGGGAATAGTAGAGAGAGGCCTGCTATCTCCGCTAGGAGCTCAGTCAATTAAATGCAGCCTGGAAGGAATCTAATCTAATATCAAAGATGCTGTCAGGGGATCAGTTCCCCAGAGTTTAGGGTTAATGATGTAAAGCACGGCAGTCTGGCCAAAAGCAGGGGGTGGGGAAGAAATCTTACCAAGATCAGGTATGACTGGAAGAGACTAAAATAAAATAAAATAAAATAAAATAAGCACTTCCCAGAATAAAGGAGGGCCTTGGGCAAAACTTTCTACGGACATATGACAATACCAGGTCCTTGAAGCAGTCATCCAGGGGTTGGCTTCTCTAACATTTAGCAAGTTTTACAATGAATCCTATAATCAGCATTGAGAATTATCAGTGTTTTAATATAGAAGACTCCAAAGCGAGACCCATTCTCTAACCAGAGTGCCATTGGGTGCACCACATTATACCTGAGGTACTAGGCACAAGAGCTCTATAATGTAGGTCACTAGGAAAATTGCACCCAGGAATCTAGGTGTGTGTTCATTACCTACCAAACTATTCTACACTTGGGAGAAAACTCAGAGAGCAAAACAAATGGAAATAAGGCCAACTACAAACTGAGGAGCCTTCAGAGGCATTAGTCAGCAGAGCTGTCATCCTGAAGAACTCTGAATAGGTGAGATGAATCTCCTACTACTTCACAAGAGAAAAGAGAGAAAATTATAACTGTTGTACACTTACCTGAACAGGCAAGCAGACTGT
Organism: Apodemus sylvaticus; assembly: GCF_947179515.1. NCBI lineage: Eukaryota > Metazoa > Chordata > Mammalia > Rodentia > Muridae > Apodemus > Apodemus sylvaticus. The sequence goes on along the minus strand of NC_067481.1, from coordinate 85,044,219 downwards.
CGCATAAGTCTAGTACTTCAGCTTTAAAAATTACAAAAACTAGGCTGGAAAAATGGTTAGCCTTATAGAGGTACTTGCTACCAGGCCTGGTGGCCTGAGTTTGATCTCCAGGACCCATGAAAAGGAGAGAATTGATTATGGCAAATTGTCTTCTGGTCCCTACACATGTACCATGACATAAACACACACACACACACACACACACACACACACACACCAAATAAATAGATGAGGATTTTTATTTCATTGCAACAGCTCACAAGCAACTTACCTTTTCTCAGTTTTCAAACTTGTACAGAAAGTACAAAAAACAAAACAGTGTCTTTTCTCCTTCTTGTTCTTAAAATCATTGAGGTGCTGGCTCATTAGCGCTTCTTTTTGGTGTGTACACTGACAAAATAAAAAAAAGACCCTGATGCTCTTTTGGACATGCAGTGACACTATGCTTTATATTTATCTCTCTTCTTGAACTCTTTAATTATATAACTGACCTTTTTACAGTCAGCAAATCCTAAGTCGGATAACGGAAAAAGTACAAAAAAACAGACAGGCTTTGGGTAGCATTTGCTTGATGGAAATCAAATAATGAACAATGCAATAACAGAGTTGGCAACAATCACTTTTGAAAAAGACTAAGAAATAATACATTTCTCAAAGATGCCTGTCACAGAAATCTTTCCATTATGTAGAAGTTAATGGGTCTTAAAATACTGGTGAGATACAATTGAACTGTTTTCCCCTTTTAGAAAAAAAAAAATTTACCTCTTCTAGGACATCATTCAGAAAGCCCAGCGAGCCAGTTCACTCAATGGTGCATTTGTGGACTCTAAAAATTAATGGACCTTTCAGAGGTTGATATTTATTGCCTGATACTAAGGTTGGGGACTAGCTATTGTTGAAGGTATTTTAAAAAGTAAGAGTACAGAAAAATAATCCTCATATGGGTAAGTTTAAAGTTAGTAGAGAATATTCTAAAAATCAACGAAATATAATGAAATAGTCCCTTGTTACGTATTGATTTGTTTCCTCCTAAGATCTATGTGGAAGTCTGTCCCAGTTCCCCATAATCCAGAATGCAACAGTAGTTGTTTGAATAGGTTTAGCCCCATAGATTCATAGGTTTGAATGCTTGGCCATAGGGAGTGTCACTATTAGGACATGTGTCCTTATTGGAAGTGGTGTGGTCTTATTGGAGGAGGTGTATCTATGTGGAGGGTAGACTTTGATACCTCTTTTCTCAAGCTCCACTGAATATGGAATTCCAGTCTCCTCCTGTCTATCTTCAGATCAAGCTGTAGAACTCGTGGTTCCTCCAGTACCAATTTTGCCCATATAATGCCATGCTTCCTGTCATGGTGATAATGAACTGATCCTCTGAAACTGTAAGCCAGCCCAAACTAAATGTTTGCCTTTGTAAGAATGGCCTTGGTCATGGTGTTTCTTCACAGAGGTAAAACCTTAACTAAGACAGGAACACTGTCTAGAAACAGTCTAGTGTTAGTTAAGCTTAGATGAGGCCCAACACAAGGAAGGGAAGCAGAAATCTAATGGATTCAGTGTGCTTCCAAAGAGGACAGACACCAAGAGAGATGACCATAGTCTCAGCCAATTCAGAGGTTGGAGTTGGTCTGTGACTTACAAATGTATGCCTAGAGCTATGAAATACTGTGGAGAGGTCAGAGGGCATTTATCTTAGATACTTCTGAGGAAATATGGCTCTGCCAACATCTTGATTTCAGTAGCCTGTCCTCCAGAACTACAACAGAGGGCATTTGTTACTTAAGGCTAACTACCATTTAAAAAAAAGTCCAATTGGGTTTTTCTATAGCTTATTCGCTAACTTAAGTATAAAGATGGCTTTAGTGGGTGGCATTTTTTTGCAGCAGACTCATCTTGCGATCATTTGTGGACTTAATCCTCAAAAGGTCCCTGGGAGATTACTATCCCTGCTACCTCCAAGATCCAGAAGGAACCACAGCCTTTCAGATTAAAAATCTGCTGCACAAAAAAAAAAAAAAAAGATCCTCAAATAGAAAAATTTATGAGCAAAAGAGGAGAAATAACATAGCAAGAACAGTAGGCAATTTTTATTTCTAGACACCTGCCCAGGAGCCTAGTGACTCCAGTATTTCTCAAAACTGTCAAATGAAACTCAGACATGCATATGCTGGAACATGATGTTGGGAACACAGTGACTTTAAACCGCAGTGTCCAGAATAAGCTGCAAATAGCAATGGAGAAACTTAATGCTCCACAGCAATTATTATCAATACCATCAAATGGACATTATAAAACCATATTTATATAACACTCCAAATTACAGACCTGAGGGTCATGAGCCCATCAGTTTGGGGGGGGTGGTGACAGTATGGGGCTTCATTAATCTAAAATGAGCTGTCAGAGTCATGCCTTTTTATTTGTCAAAACGTTTTATAAATTCAACAAAACTGTAGGTAAAAGATTTTTCAATTTTCTTTGGTGTTTGGTAGAGTCCCTCTACAGACCTAATAATCACAAGATCATTTACATTTCCTTACCAAACCCAAGCCCCCAAAGTCCTTAGCCTAAGTGAGGTTATGACTCAAACCACAGAGGAGTCCTTAATGCTGATCATTTCTAACAGCCTTACAAAGGGCAGTTAGCAAGTCATGTACTACCATAGCTAGAGAGATATAGAAGACAACTGAAATTCCTCTTCAACAAGTTTATACACACATGTATATATAGACATGGAATAGAAGTGATAGTGTTCATCATGATGATGAGTTTCCCTTGTACAAAGAACAAATCAGATCCCAGACTTGTTTACTTGATGCACTATCAGCAGAAAACATTCTCAACCTATATTTTCCTTTTCCATAGTTGGACCATCTAGGCAGATGAACTGATAATTACGCAAAGACATCTTTAAAAGCTTACCTTGCCTTGGAAATCGTAAAAAGACATTATCAAAATTAATAAAGTCATTAGCACATATAAAGTAATATACTAACTAAACTTCCTAATATAGAATTAAATTAACCTAATATAGAAACATTTGTATAAATAATTAAGCAGATAAATAAAAACTTTATTTCACACTGAATAATTATCCTTCAGAAAGTCATTGCTTCCTTCTAACCTAAAAAAACAAACAAACAAAAACAAACAGGATAAATCCATTTAAAATAATTGGTCAATAAATATATAAGGAAAATGTTCAAATGGTTATTAACCATTGTTTATATCAGTCAAAAAATTAAGTAGGTCCCTCTGTTATTTGAGCTTCCCAAGCAACAAAGGTCTAGTCTACAAGCGTTATGGTCTGATACACTAAAACAATAGGTGTCTATGTCATGCTTTCTAATTCATCAGAAGACATTTTTTGAATACATGTTCTTTAAAAAGTCAAATCTCAGTCAAGCGGTTATAATTGCAAGAATTTAAGAAAAGTTCAAAATCTACAACAGGATTAGAAGGTTTGGGATTACATATTTAATATTAGAAACTGTGTTTTTCTCTCCTAAAGTGGGTTTGGGGTTCATTAAGAAATGGGTGCAAATGGCAGGTTATAAAATCAACACAAGCAAATCAGTGGCCTTCCTATACTCAAAGGATAAGCAGGCTGAGAAAGAAATTAGGGAAATGACCCCCTTCACAATAGCCACAAACAGTATAAAGTATCTTGGGGTGACTCTTACCAAACATGTGAAAGATCTGTATGACAAGAACTTCAAGACTCTGAAGAAGGAAATGGAAGAAGACCTCAAAAAAATGGGAAAACCTCCCATGCTCATAGATCGGCAGGATCAATATAGTTAAAATGGCCATTTTGCCAAAAGCAATATACAGATTCAATGCTATACCCATCAAAATCCCAACTCAATTCTTCACAGAGTTAGAAAGAGCAATTAACAAATTCATCTGGAATAACAAAAAACCCAGGATAGCTAAAACTATTCTCAGCAACAAAAGAAATTCTGGGGGAATCAGTATCCCTGACCTCAAGCAATATTACAGAGCAATAGTGTTAAAAACTGCATGGTATTGGTACAGTGACAGGCAGGAGGATCAATGGAACAGGATTGAAGATCCAGAAATGAACCCACACACCTATGGCCACTTGATCCTCGACAAAGGGGCTGAAAACATCCAATGGAAAAAAGATAGCCTTTTCAACAAATGGTGCTGGTTCAACTGGAGGTCAGCATGCAGAAGAATGCGAATTGATCCATCCTTGTCTCCTTGTACTAAGCTCAAATCCAAATGGATCAAGGACCTCCACATAAAGCCAGATACTCTGAAGCTAATAGAAAAGAAACTGGGGAAGACCCTTGAGGACATCGGTACAGGGAGAAAGTTTCTGAACAGAACACCAATAGCATATACTCTAAGATCAAAAATTGACAAATGGGACCTCATAAAATTACAGAGTTTCTGTAAGGCAAAGGACACCATCAAAAGGACAAATCGGCAACCAACAAATTGGGAAAAGATCTTCACCAATCCTACATCAGATAGAGGGCTAATATCCAATATATATAAAGAACTCAAGAAGTTAGACTCCAGAAAACCAAACAACCCTATTAAAAAATGGGGTACAGAGTTAAACAAAGAATTCTCACCTGAAGAACTTCGGATGGCGGAGAAGCATCTTAAAAAATGCTCAACTTCATTAGTCATTAGGGAAATGCAAATCAAAACAATCCTGAGATTTCACCTTACACCAGTCAGAATGGCTAAGATTAAAAATTCAGGAGACAGCAGGTGTTGGAGAGGATGTAGAGAAAAAGGAACACTCCTTCACTGCTGGTGGGATTACAAATTGGTACAACCACTCTGGAAATCAGTCTGGCGGTTCCTCCGAAAACTGGACACCTCACTTCCAGAAGATCCTGCTATACCACTCCTGGGCATATACCCAGAGGATTCCCCACCATGTAATAAGGATACATGCTCATAGCAGCCCTATTTATAATTTCCAGATGCTGGAAAGAACCCAGGTATCCCTCAACAGAAGAGTGGATGCAAAAAATGTGGTATATCTACACAATGGAGTACTATTCAGCCATTAGAAACAATGAATTCATGAAATTCTTAAGCAAATGGATGGAGCTAGAGAACATCATACTAAGTGAGGTAACCCAGACTCAAAAGGTGAATCATGGTATGCACTCACTAATAAGTGGATATTAACCTAGAAAACTGGAATACCCAAAACATAATCCACACATCAAATGAGGTACAAGAAGAAAGGAGGAGTGGCCCCTTGTTCTGGAAAGACTCAGTGAAGCAGTATTCAGCAAAACCAGAATGGGGAAGTGGGAAGGGGTGGGTGGGAGGACAGGGGAAGAGAAAGGGGCTTATGGGACTTTCAGGGAGTGGGGGGCTAGAAAAGGGGAAATCATTTGAAATGTAAATAAAAAATATATCGAATTAAAAAAAAGAAATGGGTGCAAAAAGAAAGAGAGAGAGAGAGAGAGAGAGAGAGAGAGAGAGAGAGAGAGAGAGAGAGAGCCCCATCCTGTGGGACCTAGTTATTCGGGGAGCTGAGGGGAACCCAAGCCTGAAAGAGAAACTGGTGGGGGGAGGGGGAAGGATCGAGGCCAAGCAAAAAGGATCTGGTCAAAGCCTCTTTAATGAAAAGCAAAATGCCTGGTTGAAGTAGCGAGGGGCTGAGGGGAAATGCTAAAAGCACAGAAGGCATCCAGCAGCTTTTCTGGAATGCTGGTTCTGCCTAGACAACCCCAGGTGTTCGGCCAGGATGAGAACCAGTTGATCAGCCTTGCGTGAAAGGGGGTGATTCAGCTGTAAACTGCAAGGTCAGTGAACTCTCAAGGTGAGAGTTCCCAGAGTTTGGTCTCCAACGAGAGAGAGAGAGAGAGAGAGAGAGAGAGAGAGAGAGAGAGAGAGAGAGGATGGATATACATCTTGCAATTTTCTCTGCTTCCTCCTACTCCAGACAGTCCTCCTGTAATTGTTACTAAGTGACTGCTCTGTCAAAGATCATGATTGTACTGGGAACCCGACAATCTGGTCGTGTACCTAGCTAGACAACTTTCCACCATCAGCCTTATTGTCGGTTTGACCAGAATAACAGTAATACCACAGCTGGCTCTAAGTTCTTAGCAAGCCTGCTGAATGCCAAACCTGGCCTTGGCTCAACAGATAAATGCTAGTTCCTTTTGCTTTCTTATTTGAATGAAAAATTATATGCAGAAGGAGTAAACCTCTTCCATATATATCATGAGAACATGACTCACTAAATAAACATTTGATAGATTAGAAAATTCAAATGAAAACTGAGGTTAGGAAAACTTAGTAATGTCTTTGAGATCACCCATTGACACGGCATAATTGAACAAATAACTTAAATCATTTTTCCCACCTCTGACAAGTTTTCCTTATGTTAGATTAAATTCCATGCAAACTATAATATATGTATTGTAGTTATTTCCCAACTCATTTGAAAAGTTTTTCCTTATAAAGGTCTTATCCTCTATTACTGGGAGTTCCGGTGTTTTTATATGCTGTAAAGCATCCTCAGTAGACAGTCCTCTAAGATTCTTGTAGCTGCCCAAGATACTTGCCCCTGCACCGAAGGCAACGCAATGTTGGTGCTGGGCTGAGCTGGCCCTGAAGTGAGGCATGTTATATGGAGGCTTCTAGGGCTCACCCAAGTGAGGGGTAGCCACTATGCTCCTGAATTCAGGGACTGATACCCAATATTACTGCAAGCCTGTAGTGGAACTTACTGAAACGGAAAAACATAACCAGGAGCTCAAGAAAACATAGCTCATCAAAGTTGCATCAGCGACTGAAGCAAACTCCTGTTTACAGAACTGGTCATCAGCAAACTGCACCACACTATAATGATAGGAAGAAACAAAGTACCAGCCAGATACCTCACAGCCCAGTCTCTGGAAGCAGTGAAGGGGAAACAGATTGAGAAGGATGGAGCTCCTGCTGCAGAACAAACCAGCACTGTGTAACCCTTAGAGCACCTTCAACCAGGCGCTGAGAAACTGTGACCCTGCTAGTGACCATCTTCAAGGGAGCCATTGCTACCAGGTCTCTGTGCCTCTAACTGGCAGACATTGCTACATCCTGGCCATGAAATGGATGAACAGAGAGTATGATTGACTATAAGCAACAGAAGATTCAGATGCCAAAGAAACTGTCACAGTGGCTGCTTGGAGGCATTTTGTTTATGGGAAGGGAGGTCCCGAGATCAAGAAAAAACAAGACATGAGTAAGACAGACGGCAGAGGCCGCTCAGTGGCTCATTTTGTCTGGTGGAAAAAGTTCAGGACATTCTGCCATAAGGAACCACTTGAGCCAAAAAAAAAAATCTCTGTTGAAAAGTTCCTGAAAGTTAAGGGTGGAGAGTGACTTTTGACATGCAGTCTGAGGCCCTATGCAGCTCTTCCTAGGAGTTCTCTGCATACTAGCTAGAAGTCGGACCAAATAAAACTTGAGTCATACCGCCCTTCACACAGTAAGGCTGGCTCACTATTTGTCGATGCAGAAGCAGTAGTATGTGTGTGGTCTGCTAATCATTCCTTCCATATTATAACTGGTTGCCCTGCTCCACACTCTTATAAAGAGGGAAAATGCCTCCCTAGAGATTTCTTCAGAGAAACTCAACTGAAATCTATTTCACTGAGCTTTGGGGTACACCTTTGGATGCTGTGAAAGGAAGATGTTTCAGGAAAGACTCATTGAGAAGTCCTCACCCCTACCTAGTGAGGCTCTATCATTACAACTGAGTGGAGAAAACACCCTAAACTCTACAGCAGTCCCTACAACATGGAAAAACACTATTCTCTCATGAAAAATGGGTGTGTGTGGTTTATCCTCAGTGTGTGTGGGTGGTGTAGGAGACAAGAGAGTGTATTACCTAATCTGAATGAAGAGGAGCTATGGCCACCTCTAGACTACAGAATAAGTATACTGGGCAATCACCAACCCTACAACAAAATACACTAGTTCAGAATCATCCTTGAGCAAACTCATAATTTTGTTTGAAGACCATGTTTAGGTAACCGTAACCTGGCAAGAAGAAAATCAGAAGAAACAGTCCCCATGCCTCACTCTTGGTCAGCTGGGGCATGTCCTATACCATTAGGAGAATCCCTGCTTCCTGGGCACAGATATGAGAGAAAGTTAGAGAGTAGATTTTCATTGTATCATTTTGGATTTTCATCATATCTCATGCATTTGAGCACTGCTGTGGGAGCTGACACAACTTTTCACCACTGTTCTTTACATGCTTGGAGAAAAATTGCTAGTCATGACTTGACCATCAAACCAAACTAGAGAAGTCTAGGAAATTCTTTTTAGTGCTCAAGAGCCAAACCATTGTAGAAACTCTTTCCTCAGATACACTGGGATAAGCAGTTGGTAAGTAAATTGCCAAAGATTTATTTATTTATTTTAAAGATTTATTTTTTTGCATGGATGACTATTTGCCTACATATATGTATGTGCACCACTGGCTGGACTGGTGTTGGAGTCAGGGTAGGGGGAGAGAACAGGGTACCATAATCTCTTGGAAGTGGAATGAGAGACTATGGAACCTGTTTCAAGAGCAGCCAAGTGCTCTTAGCTTGCTGAGCCCTCTCTCCAGCTTCCATTGTGGGATACTGTTACTTTCTTATAAACCTACATTAATTCTGAATCTCAGTGCATTCCAGATGCTTTCCATCTGTCCTGAGGGCATCGCAAATTAAATTTGCACACTGTCTTCATAAATGGTCACTGTTTATAAATCTGTCATCTTAATTCTCCTACATATGTGAGTTTCTTAAGGTTTGTGTGAAAACTTAAATTCATTTGTGAAACACTGTAGGTCTAAAACCCTTCTTAGTTTTAAAGCATGAACTCAGTATTTTATAATCATCTTGTTCACCATAACTCAACAGCCATGATTATACTCTTGACAGTTTCAATATGAGTCCTAATTTTACCAAACATCTTCATTGGCTTACATAACATATAATTAATGTAAATAAGTGGGAAAATGTCATCCCAGTTTAGAAACATACAAGTGTTTCTTATTTTGTACAAAATTCAAATGTTGGGACAGATATATATGAGTATAATAAAAAATAGACAGCTTGGCCAAAAGGCTTAGGCATGCCAATCATTATCATCATCACCATCCCAGTATATTTTCAGAGGAAACAGAAACTCAGTTAATTTTGCATGTTGATTAATAGAAAGGAGTTAAAAGTATACTACAATGAAAAGCACTAGTTCATCTTTTCAAATCTATCACTAGCAACTATGGTGCAAAAGTTTCTATGCCACTCTTAGCTTTATCAGTGTATTTAGTGGATATATAAATGAGATATGGATGTGGGGGGGGGGGGATAGGTAGATGAACATGGACAGATGGATGAAGGAAAGGAAAGCAAGAAGGGAAGTAAACAGAGATTCTACTCTGACCACCATCAACTGTATGTCCTCTGGACCAGAAAACTGGACAGGGGCAACAGCTGGGATGATTCTGAAACTGCTCTGTGTATATACTGGAATTGAGCAATTAAGTAAATGGATAACAGATGGCAGAAGCCAGGTTTTACACTGTTGGAGTGGCCGTTTACAAACATGGAGAAGCAACTAGAATGATCATGTGGTAATGAACTCAAGTCGGAGCCATCAGCAACAACTTCTGCTTAGTTTGCCAGAAATGGACACATGGACCAATATTTATGGATGGGGTGTTGCATGGATACTGTGCAAATATTACATTTCCCTTTCTCTGTCTGCTCGGAAGACCTAGAACTAATGACACCCATGCAGCAAAAGAAAGTTAAAAGCTGGACCTTTATTTCTATTATTTTCCTAAAAGAAGAAGTAGATACTAGGGAATTGAAGGTTCTAGGGTTGGGGATGGGAATACGCCAGATAATTCTGGGGTGTCCTACAATGCCAGAAAGCAGAGAGAAAGTGATGGGAGGATAAGAGGGAGAATGGAGTCAACTGAGGAACTCCAAGTGACAAAGGGGAAAACATTTGAAGAACAACGAAGAGCTGAATAAAAGAGGAAGCAGACAACTTTGATGTGCTCAAATAACATTTCTGATTTCAAATCCCTTATGTAGACTCCCCCATCTTGACTCATGATGCTTTTCTTGTGTGCAGAGCATAACTACTACCTTGCATGGTACCATTCGGAAGAAAGAGATAGAAAACAACCTCACAGTAAAGAAATCGTTGAAGTCGATTCAAGCCAGATGATCAAGGTTTCTATCAACACAGATAATCTTGTTGATGGAAGGTGTCCTCAGTTTGATGGGATAAGGGCAAAACTTTCTCTACTCCTCGGAGGAGCTTAAAAATCTCAGACCAAGTATCAGGAAGACACTAATCCAAAGACAACCTACAGAACCCCTTATGAGTCTTCCTCAAATGTCAAAGTCATCAACAGTGGGCAAAGTCTGAAAAATGCCAAATGTCACATGACAGATACATGGAATATGGACTCCCAGAGGGGCTACTGAGATAGGGAAAAAAAAGGACCTGGCATAAAAACTAAAAGTGTAAGGTATAACTCTACATCCTCTGCTCAATTCCTGTGTATCTGAATCTGTCCTAAAAATGTAAAAGCATATTTTAAAAACCCTACCAGGGGCATTCATTTTTGCCTAGCCAAGTCTCTAACCTCCATACAATTAAAAGCAAAAATTAAAAATTAAAAACAATAAAAATGAGCAGTGGCTGCTCCAGCTGAAGGGCCATCAGCAGTGGAACCAAGGCGACACAGGGTCCAGTTAGGCCCTGCGCCCACGACCACTGACCTTCGCTGACCAGCCGGGCGGCAAGCAACTGCGGTTCTGCAGAGCCTTTCGCTGCACGGAAGCCACTTCAGAACTCGGCTGCCCGCCAGTCAGGAGAGACTCACCGCCATCTTGATCCCGGGCTCCAGAGATCGGTCAAACTGAGGTACACAAACATAATCCTAGGCCCAACACCGCAGGGGTCTGAGCCAGACGGGCGTTGGCCTGCACCCAGGCCCTGGGCTGTTCGAGTGGCCATCGGGGCGCCAACCCAGCCAGGAGTTTTTTTTTTTTTTGCCCCGGCCGGTGCACGCACCGCCATTTTGCCTACAGGAGCCAGAGTGCTCGGGAGGGCAGAGACTGCTAACAAGCGTAGCCTGAGGCTAACAAAACGGGGGTCTAGGCCCCAAAAGGCACAGGACTGACCCCAAGAACTGGGCGGCTTGGTGGGCGATCTGTGTGTCAACCAGCCCAGGAGGTTATTAGCACAACAGACTCTCCCGGTGCTTTCGCGGAGCGCGGACGCGCACGCCCGCCATCCGGGTCACCTGGCGGACCCAAATAACAGACATAGCCCTAGGGGAACTTTGCTCGGACCTTGGCCTCCCAGGCGTTTGCCTGGACTCAGGGCCCAGGCGACAAGGCTAACCTAGTGTGCGCCAGCCCGGTTGGGGAAATCGGCTGCCCAGCGGAGTGAGCGGAGCACAGGGGAGGTCACAGCAACATTCACCTTCGGAGCTCCCTGGGGGTGCACACGGGTTCCACCTGGTCCACAGACACAATCTGGGGCAAGGCCTCAGGCAGAAGCCCCCAGCTCAACTCTCTCCGCTTCAGATCAGCCTGGGTGGCCGCCACATCTCCAGGTCCCTCAAGAGGCTAGTGGGGGCTTCCGGGCGGCCAGCTGGGAGAAGTCGGTGTGCTCCAATAAATCCTGCGGGCCCCAGCGGGAGCCTTCAGGTGCCTGCTTCGGGATCTGAACAGCCTGGACAACAGCACCCTGTCTATAGGCAGTGCAGAGTGTAAGCTGTGCACCAGAGGCCAACGGGGAAGGGGCAGCTTGCACTGGTGAGTCCAGCACTGACAAGACCAAGTAACACCAGTGAGAGCTAGATGGCAAAAGGCAAACGCAGAAACGTCACTAACAGAAATCAAGGCAATATGGCAACATCTGAACCAAATTCTCCTCTACCAGCAAGTCCTGGATACCCCATCACACCAGTAAAACAAGATTTGGATTTAAAATCACTGGTCATGATGCTGGTACAGGAACACATGAAGGACATTGAGGAGAAAATGGATCAAAAGTTAGAAGCCCTTGCAAGGGAAACACAAAAATCATTGAAAGAAATCCAGGAGAATACAAAAGCCAACAAGGAGGAAATGCAAAAAACACTTAAAGAAATACAGGAGAACTTTGCTCAACAGGCTGAGGTCATGAAAGACGAAACACAAAAATCTCTTAAAGAAATACAGGAGAACTTTGGTCAACAGGCTGAGCTCATGAAAGAGGAAACACAAAAATCTCTTAAAGAATTACAGGAAAACACAAACATGCAAGGGAAGGAGCTAAGCAAAACCATCCAGGATCTAAAATCAGAAGTAGAAACAACTAAGAAAACTCAAAGGGAGACAACTTTGGAGATAGAAAGCCTTGGGAAGAAATCAGGGGACAGAGATGCAAATATCAACAACAGAATACAAGAGATAGAAGAAAGAATCTCAGATGCTGAAGATTCCATAGAAACCATGGACTCAACAGTTAAAGAAAATGCAAAGTGCAAAAAGCTTGTAACCCAAAATATCCAGGAAATCCAGGACACAATGAGAAGACCAAACCTAAGGATTATAGGCATAGATGAGAGTGAAGATTTACAACTTAAAGGGCCAGCAAATATCTTCAATAAAATTATGGAAGAAAACTTCCCTAACCTAAAGAGAGAGATGCCCATGAATATACAAGAAGCCTACAGAACTCCAAACAGACTGGACCAGAACAGAAATACTTCCCGTCACATAATAATCAAAACACCAAATGTTCTAAACAAAGAAAGAATACTAAAGGCAGTAAGAGAAAAAGGCCAAGTAACATATAAAGGAAGACCTATCAGAATCACAGCAGACTTTTCACCTGAGACTATGAAGGCTAGAAGGTCCTGGGCAGATCTCATGCAGACTCTAAGAGAACACAAATGCCAACCAAAACTACTATATCCAGCAAAACTCTCAATCACCATAGATGGAGAAACTAAGATATTTCACGACAAAACCAAGTTCACCCAATATCTATCCACAAACCCAGCCCTAAAAAGGATAATAGGAGGACAACACCAATACAAGGAGGGAAACTCCACCCTGAAAAAAGCAAGATAGTAACCTTTCATCAAACCCAAATAAGTTAAGCAATCAAATTTAAAAAATAACGTCAAAAATGATAGGAAGTAACAATCACTATTCCTTAATATCTCTTAACATCAATGGACTCAATGCCCCAATAAAAAGACACAGACTAACTGACTGGATACGTAAACAGGACCCTACATTTTGCTGCTTACAGGAAACACACCTCAGGGTCAAAGACAAACACTACCTTAGAGTAAAAGGCTGGAAGACAATTTTACAAGCAAATGGTCTCAGGAAACAAGCTGGAGTAGCCATTTTAATATCAGATAAAATTGACTTTCAACCCAAAGTCATCAAAAGAGACTCTGAGGGACACTTCTTGCTGGTCAAAGGAAAAATACAACAAGAAGAACTCTCAATCCTGAACATCTATGCTCCAAATGCAAGGGCACCCTCTTTCATAAAAGAAACTTTATTAAAACTCAAAGCACACATTGCACCTAACACAATAATTGTGGGTGACTTCAACACTGCACTTTCCTCAATGGACCGATCAGGAAAACAGAAACTAAACAAGGACACAATGAAACTAATTGAAGCTTTGGACCAATTAGATTTAACTGATATATATAGAACATTCTATCCTAAAACAAAAGAATATACCTTTTTTTCAGCACCTCATGGTACCTTCTCCAAAATCGACCATATAATTGGTCACAAGACAGACCTCAACAAATATAAAAAGATAGAACTAATCCCATGCCTCCTATCTGATCACTATGGAATAAAAGTGGTCTTCAATAGCAACAGAAACAACAGAAAACCCACAAACACATGGAGATTGAACAATACTCTACTCAATGACACCTTGGTCAAGGAAGAAATAAAGAAAGAAATTAAAGACTTTTTAGAACACAATGAAAATGAAGAAACAACATACCCAAATCTATGGGACACAATGAAAGCAGTGCTAAGAGGAAAACTCATAGCCCTGAGTGCCTCCAAAAAGAAAATGGAGAGAGCATACATTACCAACTTAATGACACACCTGAAAGCCCTAGAACAAAAAGAAGCTATTTCACCCAGGAGGAGTAGAAGGCAGGAAATCATCAAACTCAGGGCCGAAATCAATCAAGTAGAAACAAAGAGAACCATACAAAAAATCAACAAAACTAGGAGCTGGTTCTTTGAGAAAATCAACAAGATAGATAAACCCTTAGCCAGACTGACCAAAGGGCACAGAGAAAGTATCCAAATTAACAAACTTAGAAATGAAAAGGGAGACATAACAACGGAAACTGAGGAAATCCAAAAAATCATCAGATCCTACTACAAGAGCCTGTACTCAACACAACTGGAGAATCTGGAGGAAATGGACAATTTCCTTGACAGATACCAAATACCAAAATTAAATCAGGACCAACTAGACCATCTAAACAGTCCCATAAAGCCTAAAGAAATAGAAGGAGTCATAGAAAGTCTTCCAACCAAAAAAAGCACAGGACCAGATGGTTTCAGTGCAGAATTCTACCAGACCTTCAAAGAAGAGTTAACACCAATACTCTTCAAACTATTCCACAAAATAGAAACAGAAGGAACACTACCCAATTCCTTCTACGAAGCCACAATTACGCTGATACCAAAGCCACACAAAGATCCAACAAAGAAAGAGAACTTCAGACCAATTTCCCTTATGAACATCGATGCAAAAATACTCAACAAAATTCTTGCCAACCGAATCCAAGAACACATCAAAACGATCATCCACCATGATCAAGTAGGCTTTATCCCGGGAATGCAGGGTTGGTTCAATATACGGAAATCCATCAATACAATCCACTACATAAACAAACTCAAAGAACAAAACCACATGGTCATTTCATTGGATGCTGAAAAAGCATTTGACAAAATTCAGCATCCTTTCATGCTTAAAGTCTTGGAGAGAACAGGAATTCAAGGCCCATACCTAAACATAGTAAAAGCAATATACAGCAAACCGGTAGCCAGCATCAAACTAAACGGAGAGAAACTTGAAGCAATCCCACTGAAATCAGGGACCAGACAAGGCTGCCCCCTTTCTCCTTATCTTTTCAATATTGTACTTGAGGTACTAGCTCGGGCAATTCGACAACATAAGGAGGTCAAAGGGATACAAATTGGAAAGGAGGAAGTCAAACTATCATTATTTGCAGACGACATGATCGTCTACCTAAGTGACCCAAAGAACTCCACTAGAGAGCTCCTACAGCTGATAAACAACTTCAGCAAAGTGGCAGGTTACAAAATCAACTCAAGCAAATCAGTGGCCTTCCTATACTCAAAGGATAAGCAGGCTGAGAAAGAAATTAGGGAAATGACCCCCTTCACAATAGCCACAAACAGTATAAAGTATCTTGGGGTGACTCTTACCAAACATGCGAAAGATCTGTATGGCAAGAACTTCAAGACTCTGAAGAAGGAAATGGAAGAAGACCTCAAAAAATGGGAAAACCTCCCATGCTCATGGATCGGTAGAATCAATATAGTTAAAATGGCCATTTTGCCTAAAGCACTATACAGATTCAATGCAATACCCATCAAAATCCCAACTCAATTCTTCACAGAGTTAGAAAGAGCAATTATCAAATTCATCTGGAACAACAAAAAACCCAGGATAGCTAAAACTATTCTCAGCAACAAAAGAAAATCTGGGGGAATCAGTATCCCTGACCTCAAGCAATACTACAGAGCAATAGTGTTAAAAACTGCATGGTATTGGTACAGTGACAGGCAGGAGGATCAATGGAACAGGATTGAAGATCCAGAAATGAACCCACACACCTATGGCCACTTGATCCTCGACAAAGAGGCTGAAAACATCCAATGGAAAAAAGATAGCCTTTTCAACAAATGGTGCTGGTTCAACTGGAGGTCAGCATGCAGAAGAATGCGAATTGATCCATCCTTGTCTCCTTGTACTAAGCTCAAATCCAAATGGATCAAGGACCTCCACATAAAGCCAGACACTCTGAAGCTAATAGAAAAGAAACTGGGGAAGACCCTTGAGGACATCGGTACAGGGAGAAAGTTTCTGAACAGAACACCAATAGCGTATGCTCTAAGAGCAAGAATTGACAAATGGGACCTCATAAGGTTACAGAGTTTCTGTAAGGCAAAGGACACCATCAAGAGGACAGATCGGCAACCAACAAATTGGGAAAAGATCTTCACCAATCCTACATCAGATAGAGGGCTAATATCCAATATATATAAAGAACTCAAGAAGTTAGACTCCAGAAAACCGAACAACCCTATTAAAAATGGGGTACAGAGTTAAACAAAGAATTCTCACCTGAAGAACTTCGGATGGCGGAGAAGCATCTTAAAAAATGCTCCACTTCATTAGTCATTAGGGAAATGCAAATCAAAACAACCCTAAGATTTCATCTTACACCAGTCAGAATGGCTAAGATTAAAAATTCAGGAGACAGCAGGTGTTGGAGAGGGTGCGGAGAAAGAGGAACACTCCTCCACTGCTGGTGGGGTTGCAAATTGGTACAACCACTCTGGAAAGCAGTCTGGCGGTTCCTCCGAAAACTGGGCACCTCACTTCCAGAAGATCCTGCTATACCACTCCTGGGCATATACCCAGAGGATTCCCCACCATGTAATAAGGATACATGCTCTACTATGTTCATAGCAGCCCTATTTATAATTGCCAGATGCTGGAAAGAACCCAGGTATCCCTCAACAGAAGAGTGGATACAAAAAATGTGGTATATCTACACAATGGAGTACTATTCAGCCATTAGAAACAATGAATTCATGAAATTCTTAGGCAAATGGATGGAGCTAGAGAACATCATACTAAGTGAGGTAACCCAGACTCAAAAGGTGAATCATGGTATGCACTCACTAATAAGTGGTTATTAACCTAGAAAACTGGAATACCCAAAACATAATCCACACATCAAATGAGATACAAGAAGAAAGCAGGAGTGGTCCCTGGTTCTGGAAAGACTCAGTGAAACAGTATTTGGCAAAACCAGAACGGGGAACTGGGAAGGGGTGGGAGGGAGGACAGGGGAAGAGAAGGGGGCTTACGGGACTTTCGGGGAGTGGGGGGGGGGCTAGAAAAGGGGAAATCATTTGAAATGTAAATAAATTATATCAAATAAAAAAAAAAAAAAGAAAAAAACAATAAAAATTTATCCTGCTCTCTCCAGAAAACAAAAATTAAATGTTAAAAAAATTAAAGTTTACCCTGCTCTCTCCCATGGGCTCATCATCACAAACAACAGTTCCCTTTCCAATCATTTGGACCTATCTTCACTGGCTATTGAATTGCCAGGTTAAATACTTTGTCTCTCCCCTTTTGATCTTGGTTGCACTGTTGCACTTGCAATTATAGTTTAATATTTGATGTGCTGTGATATGGCACTACAGGGACCAGTGGGTCTCATTACCTGACCTCTCAGTATATCCTGCAGTATTCTTACCTAGTATGCACTGGTAGAGGACTTCTGAGTGACATACTATCTATACTCCTTTTGAGATGTTTTTCAACTATCTTAATGTGACCAAACACATGCAAAGATATGTATTTCCTTAATTCTTACTTTCTAGTCCTAATAAAAATTCTTGAAGCAATTTGATTCTTGTTTAGGAGCCCCACAGTCGCATAAATGGAATAAAATAATTGTTTTAATTATAATTTCTCATTCTGCATCATACTCAGTTGCAGATTATATGCAAAAAATTATGATTTGGTTTATTAAAAAGAAAAAAAGCATGAGAAATGTCTGTCAGTCACTTCTGAGAGACCTGGCTAAACACCTCAGTAAATGTTCCCATTAATTCAGCCACAGGGAGTATTAAATATTTGGGACTGTGGTGCCAACTACTTTGTCAGAACAGCTCCATTTAAATTCCCTCCCCTGTTACCAATTGTAGCTGATGATTTAATTAGGTGGATGGAGTTACTTACAATGATCATTAATAAACTGTGTTAATGTCATGAAAATTCCTATTCTCCAGAGTTGAAGAGCCACACAAAAAAAGAAACCCGCCTAGTGAGAAAGATAGCCTGTTTTTCACAAAATTCATTCTGATTTTTCCCACTCCAGTAATTAGTCTTGTTTTGTTTGGTGTGTTCGTGCTAATTACAGAAACAGTCCTATTTCGCTTTGTATAACAGATTACTTCTTTTGATTGCATTCTCAGAAAGCCGGCATAGTGTGGGTTTTAAACGGTACCAAAGGAGCCTTGCTGTGGTCCTTTTTCAATGTATTGTAGCAAGCTGCTCCTAATATTAACGTCAAATAAAGAAAATTAATACATAAATAAAAATAGGTCTTTAAAGACTATATGTTTTAATAACTTGCAACACAATTTTGGAGTCCAGATATGGGTTCTAAAAGGAAACAGTTCCCATTCTTAAATGAACACAGGAAGAGAAAAGAAAAGCCAGAAACAAGAGTGCCATGCAAAACCCTGAGTTTGTACCAAGAGCTGACAGCTCCCAGAATCCTTGATTCTATGATACAAAGAAAGAAAACAGACCTATATAGGTGTAGTGTGACCTCCTTGGCTCCATGGGGTACCCACAAATACAAAGAGAATTCATTTCCAATGTGAAATAGATATCAGAAATCCACTTCCAACTCCAGTTAGCCAAATGATGAACTAGATGGTCCTTTTAGCACAGGCACAAGAAGGAAAATGGAAATAAAGTTGGTCCTGTATATAAGAAGACCTGCTGCTATAAAGGATGCCTTAAAAAAAAAATACACCCACTTAAATCCCTTTAAACCTGACAAGAAGTTCCCACAAAGGATTCATTATTTAAGTGGAACTTCTGCATTGAGATGGATTAAGAGTTTCTTGCCCTGGGAGAAAGGAACATTAGACAACTAATTCAATAGAAAGGATTAGTTTATCTCTTGAACCAATTAGAGCCACAAACTACACTGTGAGACTGGTCATTTTATCGGAAAGAGGCTGGCAACCTCAGGAAAATCACATCCCAGCATCCTCCCAGCATAACAATAGCTGGTGGCTGAAGAGTCAGCCAAGGGCTGTTGCCAGCATTTGGCTCTTTTGTGGGTTCTTCTTTCTCCCACCCTTCTCCTCCACTTTTTCCACCCTTTCAACCCCCTAACACTAGATAAGAGAGAAAACAGGGTGAAAAGGAAAGGGGGCAGTGCTATCAGTTGACTACTGATTAGGGGTGTCAAATTCCTTGGGGAAAGTTTGATCTTCCTTCAGGAGATCTAATTTCTTCTTGTTATTTTTTTCTTCTTTGCATATGACTACTTAACAAAATGCAATCAGTAGCAACCAACCAACAATCCAACAACCCACCCCACTAGTGTCTCAGGCCCTCACATTTATATATCCCACTAAAAAGTCCCCAGAATTCCAGATGTCACACAATCTCAGAAACTTATCTGCAAAATCACATCCCTGATAGATCATGAGGCAAATTATAGTCAGCTGCTGTAGACAAGCAGCAGTAGCCCCATATCCCACACCTAGGATGAAAATAACATTCCCATATTATTTCTGTGTTTTTCAAAGAAACCAAAATTTTCGTCACAAATACGATAGCCACTGAACATTGCCTCACTTTTTTCAACTTTTGTAAACTGAATATCCTATATATGCAATGGTTTCATGTGTCCTAGTGGGAGTAGGACCCAAAGAAGCATAGCGTAGGGACATCTCTGCTGGCAGCTGATATACGTGAGCAATGCATTTCTGTTGTTCAAGCTCTGAGTCAAGATGACATCTTCACCTTAACAGACTTAAATATGTCACTCCTACCACATAGCAGTGGCATACTGTACACATCCCCTCTGATGTTCCAATGCCCTCTGCTGTTTGCTGTTGATGGACTAATGGTATCATCTACTCTCTAGAAACTAAGCCCTTACAAGGAATAAAGGCAGAGATAAATATCACTGAAACAAATATTTGCATGCAATGTAGGGAACAGTAATATGAAGAAGTTTAAGCACTGAAAAGTGAGTATGAAATAAAATTTAAACTGGATCTGAGATAGATTTGGACATGTGAATTATGAAGGAAGTACTGCAGAAAGAAAACAAAATATCAGAAATAAAGAGACTAGTTAGGTGGAGAGATGGATAAATGGATGGATGGATAATGGGAGATAGATAGATAGATAGATAGATAGATAGATAGATAGATAGATATGTAGATAGATGGATAGATTGATTGATAGATAGATAGATAGATAGATATGTAGATATGTAGATAGATAGATAGATAGATAGATAGATAGATAGATAGATATGTAGATAGATAGATAGATAGATAGATAGATAGATAGATAGATAGATAGATAGATAGATATGTAGATAGATAGGTGATAGATAGATAGATAGATAGATAGATAGATATGTAGATAGATAGGTAGATATGTAGATAGATAGATAGATAGATAGATAGATAGATAGATAGATAGATAGCTGGGTCACTGACTAATGCATTTGCCACATTTGCATGAAAATTTGAGTTCAGATCCTCAGAAGCTGCATCAAGGCAGACTTAGTAATATGTGCCCATAATCCCAGTACTCCTTTGGTGAAACAGAAGGTAGAGACAGAAGAAATATATATATGTTTATGTATGTATGTATGTACACACAAATACATGAACCAGAAAAGAAAAAAGTCCAGAAACATTAAATTTTGACTTTATGATTTATACATCTCTCCAATAATAGGTTTTATTTGGTTTGATTTATCTAGAAGCAGATAAAGAGAGGAACAAACAGATCCAATTACATTAAGGCTTAAATAAAAACATTTCCTTGCAGAGTGCAAAAGCTAGAATTAAAAGATTTAGAATGCAAATTAATAAAGAATGCTTAACATGCTTAAAGAACTGGGAGGAATTCAAAGCATGAAGAAAGAAGAGAAAAAAGATTGAGAAACCTTCAGAAGCATCTATGGCAGATCACTCGTGACTGTAACTCCAGCCCTTTGATGACTGACAGAGGAAGGTCACAAGTTCAAGATCAGCCTAGGCTTTGAGAGGCTATTGAAAATATCAAAGGCTTGGAGCCAGAAAACACAACAACATACAAGGCTAACATGTTAGGTTAATTGGAATAAAATCTGAGCAAAAAATGTATGTAAAAGGATCAGACAGGAGCAAAGACAGAAGACAGAAGATAACAATTTGCTCTGCAAGTGATTAGCTGACTGGCAGTGGTAAGCTAGAGCCAGAAAGAAGCAGCTCAGTATGACACAAATTTTTATTAGAGACCTTCTTCATGTATATGGTGTCAATATTTACACCCGAGAAATTGGCACACATTAAGTCTGTTTACTACTTCCAGATCCAACAGACAATCGTTAAAAATTTATGAACACTCTACGATGACAGTCACAAAAAAAATCACAATAGATTCCTTCCCGATCACTCTGGAACCAGCCTCAGATGAAATAAGTCCTGAAAAATGACTAGGAGATTCAGGAAAGGAATTCATACTATTTAAGATCATCAGAAAGATTAAACCTAATAATATTCAAAGAACACCTTTAAAATGTCCTTAGTAAAACCCAGAAATCTACAAGTAAAAGTAGCAAGTGTATCTGTTTTCTTTGTTGTAATATATAGTCATAAATGTAAAAACACAACCTGTTCTGTCCATATTCTGTTACTTGTATGTGAATGAGTAGAGCTAAAGTTTCAAGAGCAGCTTAAGCAATTACTGAACTCCTCTTGAGAGCTAAGTGTGAATGCTAATTACCATTCACCATCATCTCCAAAGAGACGCATCTAAAGACTGAGGTTGAAGTACTGTTTCTCTTTCCAGGATTCCAAAGGCGGCCAGAGTTTCTTTCACTGAAGGAACAGGCAAGTAAAATATAATGAAAACATGAGATGATGCCTTCACCTTGACAGGGGAAATGGGCAGCGCGTTTTAGAGAATAATGAAATTGATATAAATCAAAAACTCGCATGAAAAATAATAGCATGTTTGCTAAGGGCATATCCTAAATAGAGCAGCACATGATTAGTAAAAGATATTCTGAGCTTAAGGAAGAGGATGCCTGTAACCAGACTATGATTGTGAGGATTGAACTTAAAAGGAGGAAAACCATCACAGAAGAAAATAAAAACATAATAAGGAAATAAGGAGATCTCCCGAGATAAGGACTGAGCTCTGAGCTCTGAGCTCTGAGATCTGGCACTCCACGTTCACAGCAGGAAAAGCAGACGAGGCTCTGAGTTCATCTACAAATGCACATTCACCATTTTAAGAGGGAAATAGCTATATGTGCCCTGTAACTAAATGTCAGATGACAGAGTCCATTTTACCCAGGCAATTCTCCATGGTGAAACAGTCTACAGTCCAAATGATAAAGTTACATACTAATTTAAGGGCACATGCATCCCCTTTCCCACGCCCAACTAAAGAAATCAGCGAAGCACTGCATTGGCACTGAATGATGCTGTCTCCTCTCCCCAGTACACAGCCTGTCTAAACTTGACTTTATTATGCCTGTTCTTGTGCAAACTCCCAAATCCCTGAAGAAAAGTGATTCAAAAAATCTCAGATTCAGTGAACAGATAAGCTTAAAACAGAAGTAAGATGAGGCACAGTTTGTCTAGAGATTCTTTCCTTGGAAAACATGAACGAATCTAGGCAATTATATGGAGATATGAAACTGCTACAGATGGCTTCCTAAGACGATTAATACCTAAGACCATTGTAAGCAATTTTGTCATTATTTGAAAATATCCCATTGATTGTAATCTACAAAAGTAACAAATCCAACATGGAGAATAATTGATTGTATTTTTAAACCTTAAGAGATTAGACATCTTTAAACATTTTAGTCTATGCTCTTAACTAGGGAATTTAAATAGTACAAATAAATCTGAAAGATCTATCTTTGGGATGCAAATATAAATTATGTCAGCGTTACATAGAAATACATGAATTCCATTTGCACTATTTACCTCACCATAGGGTTCCTCTGAAATTTATGTTAGAAAACCAAACATTAGTCCTTGAACTGAACATAAAAAAAGCAAATATGGTTCACCTCTCAAGTTACATTAAAATCCTCAAATATTTTTTAAACATTTTAAATTGTGATTATAATTATGTGTATTTGATTATGGGCATGTTTATTTTCATTTGTAGTTTAAGAATAAACTCTGAAATATGTAACCTAAATAATATAAATGTATTTTATTATATTTTAACCTTATAATTCAACAACAAACACAAAAGCTTTAGTACTGGTTTAGAACATTCTATTTGCTTGCTGGGAAAAGACAGTTAAGAATGAGATCAAAAAGAAAATATTAAAGACTAAGCACAAAACTAAGTTATTGTGCTTTTTTGCCTTAACATCACATTTAATTTTAATAAGCAAACATATGCAAAAATTGTACTATATGGTTATATCTAAAAAGTAAAACTGTAGAGATATTTAATTTTAGCCTTCTTGCTTTTCTATCATTTTTAATTATTTTCCTTGGCATTATACATTTTTTACTAGAAAAAAATGAAGCATGGATTTTATTTTAAAAAAATGAAAGCTATATGCATCATCTGCAGTTTGGTCAACTAGGTATCTGTAGTTTAATTGAAGAATACATGGTCAAAATTTCCAAATACAACACATTTTTTAAAAAAAGTATTTGAAATTTTAAAATTAAGAATGTGTTTTTAATAAAATGGGTTAGGACCCTGAACAAAGAAAGAATAAATTGGAGTTGGATAAGAGATAACCTTGCTAGTGCAATTCTACATCCTCGAGAAAGCTCATCAGAATGTTGATTAGGACTAGGATTTGGATCAGTCAGTAAAGTGCTTGCCTCCCAAGTATGTGAACTGGAGTCCCATATTCAAAATCCATTTAAAAACACTGGCTGTGGTAACATGCATCTGTGATCCCAGCTCTGGGCAGGTAGAGACAAGCAGATTGTCAGAGCTCACTGACCACCCAGCCTTACCTACTTGGTAAACCAAAGGCCAATGAGAGAGCTCATCTCAAAAATAAAGTAGATGGTAACTAAGCAGTGACAACCGAATCTTCCTTTAATCTCCACTGGCAAGTGCACACATGTGCAAGTGCACATATCGCACGCACGCGCACATGTGCTGCTTGTGCATGTGTGTGTGTGCGTGTGTGTGTGTGTGTGTGTGTGTGCGCATGCGTGTGTGCGTGCGTGTGTGTGTGTGTGTGTGTGTGTGTGTGTGTGTGTGTGTGTGTGTGTGTGTGTGTTTGGCTACACAGAGATGCACTGGAACACACATAAACATATGTGCACAGGCACCTACACAAAGAAATAAAGATGTTGGTTCATTTGAAGTTCAAAGTTAAATGTGCCTGATAAACTTCAACATTTTATTATAAGCTTTTAAAAAGTGGAGTGTGTGTCTTTATGTAGGTTTTAATTAGTTTTATTATTGTCTCAGGAACTATCAGTAGAACTGCCATTGCCTATCAATGACAAAATTACACAGTGTACAAGAGAATGCTGAGACAGCAGGCTGTCCATATAGAAAAATAAGAATCAAGCTGAATTCCTACCACATATCAAAAAATTCAATTCTGTAGCAACAGACCACAGTGAGATATTACTATAAGCATACTCAAATTTTTGAAAATCAATAAGACTGAGGCTATTATGAATGTGATTGTGGAAATTGTAGACTTTTATATAGGGCTGGGAGAATGGTAAAAAAAAATAATACACAGCCATTTTGGAATGATTTGGTAGTATTTTACAATATTAGATGCTTGTTATCATTCCTGTGTACTACCCAAAGAAATCAAAAGAAATGAGCACATATTTACACAATTATTAATACATAGGTTATTTTCAACGTTCCTACAGTAGTCAAAAGTAAGAATAGGGTAGCCGAGACCAGGCACTGGACCTGATCTCTCATAGCACACACCCCAGTTGCAGCTTAACACCCCCCCAGGGTATTGAGATGTGAGATCTTAAGGCCCACTCAGAGAGCCAGTGTATCAGGACCCCTGTGAGACAGTGAAGCAGATTCTGTCCAGCTTGATACCAGGGTGCCTTCCAGCTCCCACCTATGTCTTCCAGGAGCAGAGATCTGATCCCACACAGCACACGCACTATTAGGAGCTCCACCTCCCCCCAACCCCCGCTAGACCCTCCAGGATCACAGGATCACAGGAAGGACAGGCTCCACTCAGAAACAGGGATGTCACATAACAGCAGAGATAACCAGATGGGGACAGGCAAGCATAAGAATATAAGCAACAGAAACCACTTTGACAGGGCAACATCAGAACCCAGTTCTCCCATCACAGCAAGTCCTGGATACCCAAATATACCCTTAAAATAAGGTTCAGGTCTAAACTCTCATTTCTTGAAGATGATAAAGGACTTTAAGAAGAACATAAATAACTCCCTTAAAGAAATGCAGAAGAATACAAGTAAACAAGTAGAATCCTTTAAAGAGGAAACACATAAACCTCCTTGAAGAAATACAGGAGAGTACAATCAAACAGGTGAAGGAATTGAACAAATGGCACAGGATCGGAAAAATAGAAGTAGAATCATTAAAGAAAACATAAAGGGAGACAGCCCTGGAGATGGGAAACCTAGGAGAGAGAACAGGAGTTACAGGTGCAAGCATCACCAACAGAATACAAGAGATAGAAGAGAGAATCTCAGTGTCAGAAGATATAAAATAAGACATAGACATAACAGTCAAGGAAAATACAAAATCAAAAAGCTCCTATCTCAAAACATTCAAGAGATCTAGGACACAATGAAAAGACCCAACCCAAGAATAATAGGTATAGAAAAGAGTGAAGATTTCTAATTCAAAAGGGTCAACAAACATCTTCAGCAAAATTACAGAAGATATCCTAACCTAAAGAAAGAAAGGCCCATAAACATACAAGAAGCCTAGAGAACATCAAACATAGGAATCAGAAAAGAACTTCCTCTTGTCATAAAATAATTAAAACACCAAATACACAGAACTAAGAAAGAATATTGAAAGCAGTAAGGGGGGAAAGTCAAGTAACATATAAAGGCAGACCTATCAGAATTACACCAGACTTCTCACCAGAGACTATAAAATCCAGAAGAACCTGGGCAGATGTCATACAGACCCAAAGAGATCAAAAATGCCAGCCCAGATTACTATTCCCAGCAAAACTCGCAATTACCATAGATGGAGAAACCAAAGTTTTCCAAGGCAAAAACCAAATATAAAGAATATCTTTCTACTAATCCATCCCTACAGAGGATAATAGAGGGAAAGTGCAACACAAAGAGGGAAACTACATTCAAGAAAAAAACAAGAAATTAATCTTTTCACAATGAACCCAAAAGAAGAGAAGCACACAAACATAATTCAAATGCTAACAACAAAATAACAACGGGAAGCAACTCTCATTAATCCCTAATATCTCTCAACATCAATGGGCTTAATTCCCCAATAAAAAGACATAGGCTAACATACTGGATATATAAACAGGACCCAACATTTTGCTACCTATAGGAAAAACACCTCAGAGTCAAAGACAGATATTCCCTCAAAGTAAAAGGATGGAAATTTTTTTTCTAAGCAAATGGTGCCAAGAAAAAAAGCTGGAATAGCCATCTTAATATCCAACAAAATAGACTGTCAACCAAAAGTTATCAAAAAAATGGGAAAGGTCACTATAAACTCATCAAAGGAAAAATCCACCAGAATTCAGTTCTGAAAATCTATGCCCAAATGCAAATGCAACCACATTTGTAAAAGAAACACTACTAAAACTCAAAACACACATTGAACCTCACACAATAATAGTAGGAGACTTCAACAGCCCACTCTCATCAATGGACACATCATGGAAACAGAAACTAAATAGAGACACTATAAAACTAAAAGAAGTTATGAACCAAATGGACTTGACAGATATCTACAGAACATTTCACCCCAAAACAAAAGAATATACCTACTTCTCAGCACCTCAAGGTACCTTCTCATAAATCGACCATATACTGGGACACAAAACAAACCTCAACAGATATAAGAATATTTAATTAATCCCATGTGTTCTATTGGATTGCCACGAACTAAGGCTGATATTCGATAACAACAAAAACAATAGAAAGCCAACATACTCATGGAAGCTGAAAAACTATCTACTCAATGATAACTCAATCAGGGAAGAAATACAGGATGAAATTAAAGACTTTTTAGAATTCAATGAGAATGAAAGCACAACATACCCAAGCTAATGGGACACAATGAAAACAGTGCTAAAAGGAACACTCATAGCTCTAAGTGTCTCCAAAAAGAAACTGGAAAGAGCATACACTAGATGTTTACCAGCTCATAGAAACAAAAAGAAACAAATACACCCAAGAAGAGTAGAATGCAGGAAATAATCAAAGTCAGGGCTGAAATCAACCAAGTAGAAACAAAAAGAACTATACAAAGGATCAACAAAACTAGGAGCTGGTTCTTTGAGAAAATCATCAAGACAGACAAGCCATTAGCCAGACTAACCAGAGAGCACAGAGACAGTATCCAAATTAACAAAATCAGGAATGAAAATAAGAAACTGAGTAAATTCAAAAATAATCAGATGCTGCTAAATCTGGATGAAATGGACAATTTTTTAGACAGATACCAGGTACCAAAGTTAAATCAGGATCAGGTATCCCTTTGACCTCCTTATGTTGTCTAATTGCTCTAGCTAGGACTTCAAGAACTATATTGAAAAGATATGGAGAGAGGGGGCAGCCTTGTCTGGTCCCTGATTTTAGTGGGATTGCTTCAAGTTTCTCTCCATTTAGTATGATGTTGGCTACCGGTTTGCTGTATATTGCTTTTACTATGTTTAGATATGAGCCTTGAATTCCTGTCCTTTCCAAGACTTTTAGCATGAAAGGATGCTGAATTTTGTCAAATGCTTTTTCAGCATCTAATGAAATGATCATGGTTTTTTTTTCTTTGAGTTTGTTTATGTAGTGGATAGCATTTATGGATTTCCGTATATTGAACCATTCCTGCATCCCTGTGATGAAGCCTACTTGATCATGGTGGATGATCATTTTGATGTGTTCTTGGATTCGGTGGGTAAGAATTTTATTGGGTATTTTTGCATCAATATTCATAAGGGATATTGGCCTGAAATTCTCTTTCATTGTTGGATCTTTTTGTGGTTTTGTTATCAGCTTAATTGTGGCTTCATAGATCAATTTGGGTAGTGTTCCTTCTGTT
Source organism: Apodemus sylvaticus (assembly GCF_947179515.1). Taxonomy (NCBI): domain Eukaryota; kingdom Metazoa; phylum Chordata; class Mammalia; order Rodentia; family Muridae; genus Apodemus; species Apodemus sylvaticus. The sequence continues at coordinate 85,015,875 of NC_067481.1, read as the reverse complement.
TCTCTTTGGTGGAATAGCTTAAAGAGTATTGGTGTTAAGTCTTCTTTGAAGGTTTGATAGAATTCTGCACTAAAACCACCTGGTCCTGTGCAGGAAGGCTTTCTTTGGTTGGAAGGCTTTCTATGACCCCTTCTATTTTTTTAGGGATTATGGGACTGTTTAGATGACCAATTTGATTCTGATTTAATTTTGGTATTTGTTATCTGTCTAAGAGATTGTCCATTTCCTCCAGATTCTCCAGTTGTGTTGAGTAAAGGCTTTTGTAGTAGGATCTGATAATTTTTTTAATTTACTCAGTTTCTGTTGTTATATCTCCCTTTTCATTTCTAATTTGGTTAATTTGGATACTGTCTCTGTGCCCTTTGGTTATTCTGCCTAAGGATTTATCTATCTTGTTGATTTTTCTCAAAGAACCAGCCCCTGGTTTTGTTGATTCTTTGTATGGTTCTCTTAGTTTCTACTTGATTGATTTCAGCCCTGAGTTTGCTTCTTTTTGTTCCAGGGCTTTCAGTTGTGCTGTTAAGCTTCTAGTGTATGCTCTCTCCAATTTCTTTTTGGAGGCACTCAAAGCTATGAGTTTTCCTCTTAGCACTGCTTTCATTGTGTCCTATAGATTTGAGTATGCTGTGTCTTCATTTTCGTTAATTCTAAAAAGTCTTTGATTTCTTTCCTTATTTCTTCCTTCACCAAGGTATCATTGAGTAGAGTAGTGTTCAGTTTCCATGTGTATGTGGGCTTTCTGTTGTTTTTGTTGTTATTAAAGACCACTTTTACTCCATAGTTATCTTATAGGAGGCATGGGATTATTTTGATCTTATATTTGTTGAGGTCTGTCTTGAGACCAACTATATGATCGATTTTGGAGAAGGTACCATGAGGTGCTGAGAAAAAGGTATATTCTTTTGCTTTAGGATGAAAAGTTATATATATATATATATATATATATATATATATCTTTTTTTAATTTTTTTTATTCGATATAATTTATTTACATTTCAAATGATTTCCCCTTTTCTAGCCCCCCCCACTCCCCGAAAGTCCCGTAAGCCCCCTTCTCTTCCCCTGTCCTCCCACCCACCCCTTCCCACTTCCCCGTTCTGGTTTTGCTGAATACTGTTTCACTGAGTCTTTCCAGAACCAGGGGCCACTCCTCCTTTCTTCTTGTACCTCATTTGATGTGTGGATTATGTTTTGGGTATTCCAGTTTTCTAGGTTAATATCCACTTATTAGTGAGTGCATACCATGATTCACCTTTTGAGTCTGGGTTACCTCACTGAGTATGATATTCTCTAGCTCCATCCATTTGCCTAAGAATTTCATGAATTCGTTGTTTCTAATGGCTGAATAGTACTCCATTGTGTAGATATACCACATTTTTTGCATCCACTCTTCTGTTGAGGGATACCTGGGTTCTTTCCAACATCTGGCAATTATAAATAGGGCTGCTATGAACATAGTAGAACATGTATCCTTATTACATGGTGGGGAGTCTTGGTCCAAAGCTTCAATTGCTTTCACTGTGTCCCTGTTTAGTTTCTGTTTGCTGATCGGTCTATCGAGGAGAGTGGAGTGTTGAAGTCACCCACAATTACTGTGTTAGGTGCAATGTGTGCTTCGAGCTCTAGTAAAGTTTCTTTTATGAATGAGGGTGCCCTTGCATTTGGAGCATAGATGTTCAGGATTGAGAGTTCTTCTTGGTGGATTTTTCCTTTGACCAGCAAGAAGTGTCCTTCCGTGTCTTTTGATGACATTAGGTTGAAAGTCAATTTTATCTGATATTAGAATGGCAACTCCGGATTGTTTCTTGACACCATTTGCTTGTAGAATTGTCTTCCAGCCTTTTACTCTAAGGTAGTTTTTGTCTTTGACACTGAGGTATGTTTCCTGTATGCAGCAAAATGTAGGGTCTTGTTTATGGATCCAGTCTGTTAGTCTTTATCTTTTTATCGGGGAATTGAGTCCATTGATCTTAAGAGTTATTAAGGAGTAGTGATTATTGCTTCCTATCATTTTTGATGTTAATTTTATACTTGTGTGGTTATCTTCTTTGGGTTTGATGAAAGAAGGTTATTATCCTGCTTTTTCCAGGGTATAGTTTCCCTCCTTGTATTGGGATTTTCCCCTATTATCCTTTGTAGGGCTGGGTTTGTGGAAAGATATTGTGTAAATTTGGTTTTGTCATGGAATATCTTGGTTTCTCCATCTATAGTGATTGAGAGTTTCACTGGGTATAGTAGTCTTGGCTGGCATTTGTGTTCTCTTAGAGTCTGCATGAGATCTGCCCAGGATCTTCTAGCTTTCATGGTCTCTGGTGAGAAGTCTGATGTAATTCTGATAGGTCTTCCTTTATATGTTACTTGCTCTTTTTCTCTTACTGCCTTTAATATTCTTCCTTTGTTTAGTACATTTGGGGTTTTGATTATTACGTGAATGAGGTATTTCTGTTCTAATCCAGTCTGTTTGGAGTTCTGTAGGCTTCTTGTATATTCCTGAGCATCTCTCTCTTTAGGTTAGGGAAGTTTTCTTCCATAATTTTGTTGAAGATATTTGCTGGCCTTTAAGTTGTAAATCTTCACTCTCATCAATGCCTATAATCCTTAAGTTTGGCTTTCTCGTTGTGTCCTGGATTTCCTGGATGTTTTGTGTTACAAGCTTTTTGCATTTTGCATTTTCTTTGACTGTTGAATCCATGGTTTCTATGGTATATCTCTTGTATTCTGTTGTTGATATTTGCATGTAAGTCTCCTGATTTCTTCCCAAGGTTTTCTTTCTCCAAAGTTGTTTCCCTTTGCAATATCTTAGTTGTTTCTACTTCTTTTTTTAGATCCTGGATGTGTTTGCTCAGTTCTTTCACTTGCTTTTTTGTGTTTTCCTGTAATTCTTTGAGAGATTTTTGTGTTTCTTCTTTCATGACTTCTGCCTGTTGATCAAAGTTCTCCTGTATTTCTTTAAGTGATTTTTGCATTTCCTCCTTATTGGCTACTATCTTTTTACCCATATTTTCCTGAATTTCTTTAAGTGATTTTTGTGTTTCCCTTGTAAGGGCTTCTAGCTTTTGACCATATTTCTCCTGAATTTCTTTAAAAGATTTATTTATGCCCTTCATGTGTTCCTCTAACAGCATCATGTCCAGTGATTTTAAATCCAACTCTTTTTTTTTCTGGTGTGGTGGGGTATTCAGGACTTGCTGTTGTTGGAGAATTAGGTTCAGATGCTGCCACAATGCCTTGGTTTTTGTTAGTAACGTTCCTACGTTTGCCTTAACCATACAGTTCTTACTGGTGTTAGATGGTCTTATTGTCACTGATTGGTGCTTCAACCTCCTGTGGACTTTTAAGGCTATTTCTGTGACACTGGATGCCTGGGTTTCCTCTAGCCCAGACTGCTGATGTGCTGCCTTCCTCTTTTGTGCCATTGGAACCCTGCTGAGTCTTGCCTCATGCAATGTTATATTTGGGTTGTCTCCAGTAAACCAGGTACTCCTGGACTGCTCTGTTATGGAGCTAAGATAGCAGCAGAAAGTCACTCCCTCTGTTGATCCCCATGTAGGACACAGGCCCCACAACAGGCTGGCTGGTAGACAAACCACCTACGTGCTCAGGTCCTGGGCGCAGGCAGACCCCTGGCACTTTGCACGTCCAGAGATCTTAACCTCTGGATATCTCAGTACCTGGTACTGCTTTTCTGCCCCGGCAGGCAGGGAAGATGGCGGTGGGGAGTCACTCCCTCTGCTGATCCTTAACTTTATTTATAATAGCCAGAAGCTGGAAATAACCCAGATGTCCCTCAACAGAAGAATGGATACAGAATATGTGTTACATTTACACAATGGAGTACTACTCGGCTATCAAAAACAATGAAATCATGAACTTCTTAGGCAAATGCATGAAACTAGAAAATGTCATCCTGAGTGGGGGAACCCAACACAGAAGAACACACATGGTATGCACTCACTGAGAAGTGGATACTAACCAAAACCTCACAATGCCTTCAATACAACCTACAAACCATATGGAGCATAGAAGGAAGGAAGATCAGGGGTAGATGCTTCAGTCCTGCATGGAGGGGTGAACAGGATAATTGTAGGAGAAGGAAGGAGGGGGAAGGAGGAGGAAATAACGGTGGCAGTATCAGAATATGGAGGGATTGTAAGAGAGGTACAGAGGGTCAGGGGGGATGAGGAACTAGGGAGAGCCACTGGAGGGTCACAGACACCAGAGAAACATGAGGCTCACAGGACCCAATGTGATTGACTTTAGCTATAGTGCACAGTGAACGGGGAGATAGAACCTGTGGAGACCACCTCCAGTAGATAGGCATGGCCCCTGGCTGAGGGATGGAGCCACCCACCCATCTCAAAAGATTTTTAAACCAGAAATGTTCCTCTCCATAGGAAGAACAGGGACAAAAAATGTAATAGAGACTTTAGGAAGGGCCAACTAGGAACAGTCACCTAGGGGATGCATCATGTTTGCAGACACACAAAACCAGCACTATTGCCCAGGGTAAAGAAGCACTTGTGGAGAGGAGCCAAGTATGGCAGTTACTGGGGAAGTCCCACCAGCAACTGACCAATTCAGAGGCAGATGCTTGGAGCCAACCATTCAGCTGAACTTGGGGAACCTGTGGAGGAGCTGGCAGAAGGACTGGAGGAGTGGAGCCCCATTGGAAGAACAACATAGGCTGGCCTAACCACCCAGTTCTCCCAGGGACTAGACCACCAACCAAAAAGTGTACCCAAAGGGATCTTTGGCTCCAGATACATATGTAGCAGAGGATGGCTTGCCACACAGTAATGGAAGGGGAGGCCCTTGGCTCTGGGGAAGTTTGATGCCTCAGAGTAGGGGGTTGCTGGAGCAGTGGGGTGGGAGAGTGTAGGTGAGTGGTGGAGCACACTCATGCAGGCAAAAGGGATGGGAGAGGGCAGATGTGAGATTGGAGGTGGGGCTCAGAGTAACAGTGGGGTAACTGGGAAGTGGGATATCATTTGAGATGTAAACAAATGAAATGATTAATATTAATAAAAAAATAAATTTATATAGTTTTAAAGTGAAAAAAGTAAGAATAATGTCTATTTAATAGGCAAGGATACATATTGCAGAGGATCTATATAACAAAATGTAGCAATATTCGGAAAAGAAGAAAGTCAACTGTTAAACAGCATGCAGATATGTAAAGCTCATCAGGGCTATGGCAGAAAAAAAGAGAGACACACTCAAAGCAATGCACATCAAGTGAACCAATTTAGACACAATTATAGAGCAGATAAAGCTACTCTATCCTTGTAAAAAGAGATCAGGGCTCGGGTAGGTCTGGTGAGTTGGCCGACGCACAGGAGATTACCAAGATGATTAAAACTTCCACAGCTGGACTGTGGTGGTTATGTGTGAACACGTTTATAAAAGCCTGTGCTGTACAATTTAAATGGCTGCTTTATTCTGCACGAAAAACCTTCATTTCAATATATATGTTGTACTTATGTTATATATTATCTACTTAGATATTGCATACATGAATAATTTTCATATAGATTAAAAACTTAAATATTGAAGACAAAACCCCCTGCATATACTAATAAAACATCTGTCCCGTACATAAAGAATTTTGTGAAGACACCATATAAACAAACTCATAAATAAGAAGACATGCATGAAAATTATGTTTATTTCTGTAATACATTAGAAATAGCTATAATAAAATCATAAGCACTGAAAAGATATCAGAAACACAGTGCTAGAGAGGTGGGTCCTACGGTAAAAGTAGTTCCTATGCAAACCTGATGTCCTTAGTGCAATCTCTGGAACTCACATAAAGGTGGAAGGAAAAAACAAACTCTAGGAAGATGTATTCTGACCTCTGTATGCATCCCAAAGTGCATCTACACCCACACTCATCACACACACACACATATGCACGCATGCACGCGCACACTCTTCTGTGCCCACACACTATAAAAAATACATAAACATGATAAAAGAATCATCAAGATAGTATCTTTCTTCTCATTTTTTTAAATGAAAGATACATAAAACTTTTAAAGTGTCAGGAATTTTTTCTAAAAGTCAAAAGAATCAAGAACAAGAACCAAATAAAATGGAAATAAGCATTATCTTTAGAACAACTATGAGGAGCTAATAAATATATAAGTATGTGAAATGGCTGCTCAACCTCATTGTTGATATTCAAGTGAAGACTACAACTGGATATTGCTTTATGTGTCATAGGTTTATTTAAAAACGAAGTCTTTAACAAAACTGAATACAAAGCATTCAAACATCAATTGACTAATGGTGGATATCTTAACTGAAGTAATCATTTATGGAACTGCTTACACTGTAAGGTTAGCATTCCACATTCTGTGACTTAGTGATTCTACCTGGTAATGAAATGATACAAGTAACAAAAGTTGGGGAAACATGTAAGTCAAACTTCTTTAGATCAGTGGTTCTAGAGTCTTGGCCCATGTCAACGTCATTGTCAAAGCAAGAACTTAGAAGTAAGTACACAGGCCAATGGCCCTAGAGAAGAACCTGTTACTATTGTTCTTCTAAATGGGCACAGTATTGAAGCCTTAAGTGTTTCTTAAAACACAGCCTCCTGTAACCACAAGTATCTGATCCAGAAGTCATTAGTGGGCCACTAGATCTGGCATTTCTACCAGTACATTAGATGGTACTGATGTTTCTGCCTTTGGAAGCACAATAGTGATATGTTCTGGTCCACAGTGATGCACCAATATAGATTTGTACCTCTGTGTAAACATGGAGTGAGAATACTCTTGTGACCTTTCCAACAGCAGCAACCCTGAGGAACGATAACAAAATAGAACACACAACTGAATGAATTGAACTCAAAGGAACTGGCTGCTCCTTAATTTTAAAACACTAGACACTCAGAGGCACATTATCTACTTTCTCTCCTACAATCTGAAAATATGGTACTAACACTTTTTCAGCCACAACAAATTAATCAATCATTTTGTAATTGGGAGTCTTTCCTGTCAGCATTTCTAGTATCTAACTAATCTGTGAACTGCTTTTTATAGAAAACTGAGTAAATTATGCAAGAGATCTAATTATACCTATTTTTCAGAAGACAAGATGGGTAAACTACAGACTTAAGTAGCAAAAAATGAACATCTGATTTTAATTTACCTGTTCTCAACATCAGGAAAAAGAAGAAAATTCCAATTACAGGTTACATTTACAATGTCTAGGAGCCTGACATCCTCTAAACAATTCATTTTGAAAACAATTGTTTTGCAATTCCCAAAGATGTCACCCCTGGGGCTTTCCATGACAGGTTTTAAATCATGAAATTAGACAAAAATTGTGCAGGGTAGAAAGGTTAGGGGTTAGATTTGCCATTTCCTGCCTTGGCATCATCAAGCAGTGTCAATATAACCTCATCACCCTCTATGACTAACAAAGGAAAATACATGTTTATGTGAAAGATTCAAATCTTCAGGAAAAATTGTTTTACTCAAAACAAGGAACTTCCCATGTATGAGCTTTTCACAAGCTAATGCAAATAAACTCACTTCTGTGGGATCTATGTAATCTGTTATAAAGAAAGATTAACATAATAATTATTGATAATTTCCACAAAAAAAGATAGGCATGTTTATGTGGATTTCATGAACAAATAGTACCTGTCATAATTGTCAGTAGTATCAATAGAGGAAGTTAAGTTGTACCATCAAAATAGTGAGGAAGGAAACAGCTCCAGGAATTGTATGAGAGTTGAAAAATAACTAATAAGGAATCAGAACTTGAAAAACCTACAGGAGTTGTACAGAAAAAGGACATGTTTCCATAGACCTAACCAAGGTACCAATTCATCAAAGTCTGCCCTGACATCAAAGGTAGGCCTTGTGCTATAGACCTTACCTTTTTACCAGCACTGAAGTTCTCTTATGGCACAGAGAGAACAATACAATAGGCTCCCTATCCCAGAAGATGCTCTCCACCAAAGCACCTAGATCAAGAGGTCAAAGGAACCCAAACACCCTCCATGCTGGGCTATATTGCCACCAGATGCCATTTTCGTTTTCCTTGTGCATTAGCTTCAGCATGTTGGTAGCTCATTCCATTATTTTCAGAGTTAAAAGGAGGTCAAAAGCTATCACATGATAATCACTTATAAATGCTGCGTAGTTTTATAAAGTAATCTATCTTGAGTTAAACATAAGAGTGGGGGTTGAGGACAAAGATTAATGGCAGAGAGCTTCCCTAGCAATGAGATGGTCTTGGGTTCCATCTTACATCAAAATAACACTCTGGGTTTTGTGCTATGGAAATGTTACAAAGAAGATCCCCAGTTTGAAGAGTTAATCTGCATCCTTAAATGCATGTGGTAAACATTAAAGTATACAGATTAAAACTGACATTCTAAGAAGTAAAATATGCCTGCTGAAGTTCTGGGTTTGTTTGATTGATTTAAGGTTTATTTTTATTTTTATTGCTTTGTTCTGTGCTTTGGTTTACTTCCAAACTTGATTTGGCGGTTTCATGGAGTGTCTTGTGGTGGGGGGGTTGTTGTTTGGGTTTGGCATTTTCATTTCTGTTTTGGGTTTTGCTTAGTTGGTTTTTGTTGTTGTTGTTCTTGTTGTTGTTCTTGTTGTTTGTGGTTTTGGTGTATTTTGCCTGGCTGAAAAGCATCTGAGAGATCTGTCATTGTCCGTGCTTGCTTCTACAAGCAACACAATTAAAGCTGAACTATCTTCGACTTGTAGCACAAAGCAGTTTTTGCAAATATCAAGTTTAGAGGGAAATTTCTCACCATGGCTCTGTGTACAGACCATTAGCTGCTACAGGCTGGATCTTTACTGCTGTCCCAAACACGCCTTCCTACAACATATTTGAGGCACTTTTTTTATAAGTTATAAATTCCTGTCAGACTCTGGCCCCAGGCCCCAACTGACCTTGTCAACTCTGGCCCTAGGTAAAGACACAGAACTAATGTTCCATTTGTCCTTTTATCAGGCCCTAAGAGAAAGCCTTGGATAGGCCTAGCTCCCAAAGCCTGAGTCATAACCAACACCTTGGGATCAAACCCCAGTGCTGAAAACGAAGTTGTAAGAGAAAAATAAATCTGTTACTTAACAGTTTCCTCAAGATTGAAACATCCAGCAGGAAAGTGCCTTAAGCAGGAAGGTAAACAACTCAAACTAGCTTTAGGAAGTACCTGAAACTGACCAGATTCACAAGACCGCAGCCCCCCTGCCAGAGTAAACAACAGTGGTTAAGGATCCTTCTCTCAAATTGAGCATTTAAAAGCCTTCTAAATGTTTTGTGATTCAGAAGCTCTGTTGAAATCAACAAGTTCTTTGTTTCTTTTTAATATAAATAAGTGAATCATTTATTCTAGTCCTACAGCAATGCATGAGCTTTGTGTAGAGGTGTCTTGTTTCCTATGAACTGCAGCAGAAACTGGCTTCACATCAGCCATTTCTAACTAGAGTTACCTTCCCCAGAACTTTCTTGTACTTTGTCCTCTGCAAACTGGTGTGTGCAGAGCTAAGCATGCTGTGGTGTTGGTGTAACATCTCATGATTAACATTCGAGATGACTGAGATTTTAAGACTTATGTCTAAGCATGGAGACGGAAATTGTTTTAAGCAGTGAGAGGTTAAAGTTGGATACCTCAGGCCACTTCTGGCAGAAGCTATATATTTGTCTCATCTCAAATTTTCCCCATCTACATTATCTAGTTTGAGCCTCCTGGCCAGTGGAACTCTGACTGCAACAACTCATACTTACTTTCCCTTCTTTAGAACCAGGATGAATTGAAGAATTGTACATTTTGATTACCTTTTTATTCTTCAAATGACATACTACCTCACTGACACCATACAAAGCATGAGGCACAGAGCATGCTTTTGATAAACATGTATCTTTGAAACTTTTACTTTTTATCACCTGTTCTCATATATTAGAAACTAAATTAAACCTGGGGCTTTTGTTACTGTTTTGCTTTGGTTGGTTGGTTGGTTGGTTGGTTGGTTGGTTGGTTGGTTGGTTGGTTAATTGGTTGCTTGGCTTGTTGCTGTTGCTGTTGTTGTTGCTGCTGCTGCTGCTGTTTTTGAAAGCTTGTCTTTTAAATCCAACCATAATGATCCAAACCTATAATCCTAGCACTTGGAAATCTAAGGCAAGGAATTTCCCAAGTTCAAGGCCAGCATAAGCTATACAAAGTAAGACTCTGTATCAAAATATATAAAGCAATAAATTTTAGTGATTCACACTGCCACTTCTAAGGAAAAGAGGGCAGTTCATAAGGGTAGACAAGGAATACAAGAGCTGGAGGATAGGAATAGTGGCAAAAAAAAATCATCCTTTACATAGGACACAACCAATATAATCACAATCGCACAACAGCTATGGCTTGTTGGATTGGGTCAGCAAAGGATAGGTTCTTTCAAAAGTAAACATGGATGAAGAGGAGTTCACAAGATCCTATTCCATCTTGATGAACTATTAACTACTGATAACTTCTGGGAGAAGGGGGAGCCATTATTGTTGGTTGGTAACCACTGGCAATTCTACCAGGTTCCAATGGATAGTTCCAATCAAAGGGCACACACACAATGCCCTGGTCAATCCCAGGACAAAAAATATAAAATAGACATGAACATGGGTAAGAAGTGAATAATACACATAGGAGAGTGGTAAATAAACAAAAAAAGAAAGGAAGTGAGAATGATGGGAAATAGGCAATAAAGGTGCCTAAATGTGCATGTATGAAAATGTCAAACAACAAATGTAACTAATAGAAACATCTTTTCTTAACGTGTTCCACATATATCCTTGTTTTTCACTATCCCAAGAACTTACAACCATATTCATTTCTGAAGCTCCATATTTACAAGGTGCGTATTGTTATTCTCTATAACATAAGAAGATGCTGATGCCACATAAAAAATAACAACAGGTTCCTTAACCTCTGCTTTCTGCATACCTGTCTAAAGACAGAGTTAAAGGAATAGACTTATTTTACCATTATGAGGAAGGTCATGTCCTCCCTAAAGCACAAGAAACACAATACTATTGGCTGGTAACAAATTGAAATCAACCGAATGGGTTAGAGTGTATGATTCCTCGGATACCTTCAATCCTTAAAACTTACACTGTTCTTTATCATACAATACAACTAAACTCGAATTGCTAAAGATTGATAGAAAATAAAAACATATTCCTGGATAGTTAAGATGATAATGATGATGCATTTAGAAGTCGGGTCAAGGTTTTTATACTGATGATACTATAATTAATTCATCTGTAAGAACTTAAATGTCAGAACATACTTGAAGCCTATAAGCATTCAGCGAGAGAAAGTGAACCTGGCTGATACAGTCCAGTATGAGTACCTACTGCATCCTTCATGTGGAATTATAACTGCTCCCAGATAAAACTAACAGTTTCCTCAAACACTTATGAATTTTTCTTGTTCCTAAACCTTAATCACTGTTTCATCTTTCTCCCTTGTTCTTTCCTATAGGTTGGGAACTCAGAGCTAACTTTTCTCTGAGGGAACTCTGAGATGTGACCACTGTCATTCCTTTCTGTTACTTTGCATTTCCCCCAACACCGCTATACCATATATCACACTCCAACTAAAGCTGTCTCTTTATCAACATGCCTTTGCACTCCATATTCAAGTCTTCTGCTTTCTGTCAACTTCGCTCCTTCTCTTCACCTTCCAAGATCTTGACCAAATAATTCAGGTGTGCTCCTCCTATCTCTGAGATGCTCACTCGCTGTCTCACCACAGTAAACTACACTAATGGCCATGTCTCAGCTATCTCTAATCAACACATTACAAAGCTGTTTCACAGCCCTCTTTGTGTTCCCCATGCAACTTCCCACAGTCCTACCACTTATCCTCCTGAGCTCCCTCATCCCATAGGGCTATTATTTTCAGGTCCCTTGCTGCTTTTCTCCAAATGTGAGTAGCACCACAGGTCTCCAGTCTCCTAGATTTCCTCACCTACCTTCTTAGTATTCCTGGAACTTCAGACTAGAGTCATAGAAGACTAAATATCATCACAGAATACTAAATATCTCATTCTCTTCTTTATAGTCCAGATTATATCTTGTTCAACTTTCGACCAATATGGCTTTGTATACTCTGTCAAGTAATAGGGATAAAAAAAAATAGAGTCAAGAATTTTACTTCCATTAACTTCTATAATCATAATTCTGAAAACATCTCTACTTTTATATATACTATACATGTCAACCAGTCTAAAGATGCCACCCTCTGTTGCCCAGACCTTTTCCCAACCTCCTCTAGAGAACTCTTTCTTCTTCTTTGTTAAATAATTTGGGATAAAACAATTCCCTCCCTTTTGCTCCTACTTAGACTTAATTTTGGAATCCACCCTTTTCCTCTGCTCCCAGGAAAGCTGGATTCAGGTCGCTGCTATTTCAGGGAGGCTGTGCTCCAATTCTGCATCTCACAGTGGAACAGATGTGAAAAAGCAGCAGAAGAGAAACTCACAGGAACAGAAGGGGGCAATAGTCATGGCCAGTTCAATTTCTAGAAGTACAGAACAAAGAGCAAGAGAGTACGTCTAGTCAATAAGTACAATAATAGGACTCTAACGAGGGGTACTAAGGAAAGCACTTTAGCTGCTGCTCTGGTCACCAATAAATATGGACACACATGAAAGAGAATTTAGAAAGAACTGCACTTGTGCTGTTGCTTGAGGCTCAATGTGAAATGGTGTTGTTTCTATCTTTGTTTTAGCATTTACAATATTTGCATTTGACTATGATCTCCTTTCCTCAGAACCTGCTACACACATAACAAGTAACTTGATTGAATATTAAAAATTAGTGTTTATTGAATATCTATCAAGTAGCATGCACAGGAAACATGCCTTAAAGTGTTCAAATTTTTAATATTATTTAGAGAAGAAAAATGAATTCACAGTGTTTACAATATTTTGGATGGCACCCAAAATTTATGCATGATTAGGTTGGAAATAACATCCAGTTCTATCCAACAAGGAATTCCCCCCCCCCCATTCTATTGATGCTGTCATAATGAAGAATTCTCAAAATTTTCTGTTTTTACAAAGTGTTATGAGAGCTCCTCAAACCCTGGCCTTTTTCCTCCTCCATGCATGAGATCCCTTTGTAAAAAACATAGACTCAGGTTTAAATCCAAGGCATTTTTATTTGTTTGAAAGGAATGTGGCAAGGGTTTTATAAACACATGGAAACAAAACATGGCAGAGCAATATTCAGAGACAGGAGATTCCAAGGTTTCTAACTCACCAAATTGTTCAATTTTGCCCAAGGCAGTCTTGTATTATTATCTCCAAATATCTAAAAAAATAAAATTTATCTCCACAGCCCAACAAAGTTCATTAAGTATAGATGACGAGGAAAGAGAAGATCTGAGACTAGGGTAATCCAACTCCTATTTGCCCAAGGCAAACTCTTGAAGGAAAATAATATATACTACAATGAGTTTCATTTCTCTAACCTGTGATGTAATTTAGAATATATGCATTTTGGTTCCCAGATAGTTAAGGGCAATATATTGACTTGTGTCCTAAATAACTAGTGTGAATTATTCAAGTCCAGGAGTCCCTTCATTGCCAATACTTAACACAGAAAGCAGAGCTAAGTGAATCTCTTCTGCTTGAGGACCCACCATGCACCAATGCACCAACTATGTAATGCTAACACTATTCTTGCTATGTCTTAGTTCTATTAATAGGAGTGTTGAAATCAATTGAGAAAGTTCAAAGCAGTCATTCAAAACTTCCTGAAACGAGGTAGGTTCCCAAATGCTAAATATCATTTGTCTCTATCCTAGAAATTTGTATAAGAACATAAATGGTAGTATAGCTTATATATCACTCTGTCTGTTTGAGGCCATAAAGTACTAAAGGAGTTACCACAGTATCAGTCAATATTTGATTTTTTAAATGTGAAACACAACAGTTTGACTTGATATTTCTAATGTTACAGGCAAAATATTAAGCTCTCTTTGTAGTCATTCAGGCAAAGGGCTCAATTCTCATTCTGCTAAATTTTTATGTACATCTTTGAAATCCTCTGGTGAAGCAATTCTGTTTTCATATCAAGAAGTGTTTAGGGCAGCTTTGGTCCACCTCTCCATTTGCCCTCTTGGCTCTTCTCTCTCCCATCTGTTCATCAAGTTGATGAGCAGCAGTTGTAATCTCTAGGGAATGAAAATACCTCTTTTATTTGGTCTTCTAGTTTTTACAAGGAGAATGCTGAAGTGCTACAATAATATTAGTTAATGAAGATGAAGCTGTCATCATTACATGCACTATGAATCTCTCTCATCCTGACTGTCCAGGTGTTGGATAGACACTCTACTGTTCAAACCCCCTGTTGAGAAACTCTTAAGATGAATGTGAATGTGCCTTTTCCTGCCTTTAGGAATAAGATTGCAATTAACCAATGTTCATAATGTTCTTGGAAGGAGATCATGCGCCTGTATAAATATTACAGGTTATCACAACAGGGAACTTAAAATCATACTCATCTCTGGGATGAATCCCTTGAAAAAAGGAAAAAAGCCTTCTCAAAAATAGCCTTCTTTCAGAGGAATGACATTAACAGAAACAAGAGTCAATGTTTTCTTGTGGCTGATCAATCAATATACCTTTAGCCATCACCCATACACTTCCACAATGTAGGTGTGAAGCAGCTATGTGTCTAGATGTGTAATATTGGTTTGGGGGAATTCATATATTATTGGAAATATAAATTGATAGGTGATATATGATAATTGATGCATAAATAGATAAACATGATAGATGCTAGATTGATAAATAGATAAAATTAGGATAGTAGATAGATAGATAGATAGATAGATAGATAGATAGATAGATAGATAGATAGATAGATAGATGATAGATAGGCACAATCCAGTATTGAAACACTGATACAATTTGAGAGTTTAGAACTGGGACCTCTGGGGTACCAGAAACACAACTAGAAGCAACACAACCTAGAAGGAAAAGGGCATTAGTAAATGAAGCTTTGACTGATCTCAAACTTTTATTTCGAGTTTGCTTCAATCATTCCCAATTTTTGCTTGTTGACTCCATATGGATATAAAAGAGGTATATAAGCATGAATATATCCAAAACCAAGTTTCCAAATCCATCTTCCAAAACCAATCATGCTCTCAGCCCCCAAACCCTATTATCTCAAAATAAAAAAATGCATCATTCCAGGTGTATATGTCAAGAGCCTGGATCCATCCTGACTGTATTCTTTGTCTTATCGTCCTCCAACCCAACGGTGGAACTTTTGGCCTCATTTTCTAAACATCAGGATTAGATGGCATCTCACCACCTTTACTGCTGCTATCCTAGCCTACATTGCCACCAGTGCTTGCCTAGAACATTGAAACCCAGTCAAGTTCACTCATTAATCTTTTCTGCATTTTAGTATATTTTCAGAAAATAAATGTATGAAATTCCTTTGGGCATTGCACTAAAACAACTGCATTCTTGACTCCTCTAAAAACCAGATTCTTTGTAAAGGCTTGAAAAAGCCTACACAGTCCACATACACCACACACAACTTGTCTGGGTCCATACTCCCCCTCCTTCCTACCTTCTGTCTTCAGTGGCCTTACCACTTCCTTGGTAGTCATGTCCCAGCTTCATGGTGCTTGCCTTTTCTGTTCTAATTGCTGCAAATATTCACATTAGCATGGTGCCTCACCTCGTACCCATGTACACATTTGCAACTCACCAAGATCTTTCCAACCTTCTCTTTTCAAAATTTGCAAACCTTACAGTCAACCTGTCTCTTTACTACTTCTCTGCAATTTTTCTTCCTAGCACTCACCACCATGTCTATGAGTTTATGTGTTGACTGTCTACCCTACACACTTTGATTATAATCTACAGGATGATAGTCACTGGAGTCAGTTTCTTTCCCAATGCCCAGTGCCATATCTAACAAATGACAAACATTAAGTACTTCACTTTCTGCCATCTTACTGGTGCTTGAGATCACTAGTTATCCAAAGAACTACATGACTAGAAAAGAGTTTTGGTTTTTTTTACCCCAAACACTTGAGGTAACTTCCAAGCATGAAGATATAAAAGAGGAAAACTAGAATTTGATTTTTTCACTCATTATTAATATTTAACACTAGTCTTCTAATTATCAAATACTACAAGGCTGGTTTTCACTGGAGAGTCAGGCTGGAGGGTAAGAAATCAAACCAAAATGTTCATTTTACAACTCTGGCTCTGTCCCTTGGACATAAGAGACAGTTTTGTTCAACATCTAAAACAATGTTTTTAATGTGTAAATTTGAAAAGAAAATTAAAATTGGCAGCTACTTGATGTTTAGGGAAAAAAAGCTCCTGTGTAGCAATCGTGAAGATCCAGAGCTATACTAATTCCTGCTAATAAAAAATAAATTAAGATTTTCTCAGAGCTGAGAAAATGTCAGTGCACCTGAACCTCTAGTTTATAAAACATGCATTTCCAGGTTTTTTTTTTTTCAAAATGAATTTTTATTTCAGTTTTAAAGTTAGTCAATGCCAATCATTAGAAAAAGCCTTTACAAATAAATCATAAACTAAATTGCAGGGGAAATGAGTAGACTTAAGATCTTGTCTTGGATAACCACCAGTGAGATAGAGATTTTACCTGACTATCAGACCAGAATGTCCAAATCATCCCACCTTAACTGTTAGCAGAAATGGCATTCTGTTGGAGTTTTATTTCTACTGCCATCATAAAATATCCTTACTTGGGGGTGGGGAGTTTTATTTTAGCTCAGCGTTCCAGCTTATAGTCAATCACTGTGGGGAAGTCAGGGCTGCAGGAACTAGTCACAGCCAAGAGCAGACAGAAGCTGAATGCATTAATGCTTACTTGTGCTCAGTCCCCTCTCTACAAAACCTAAGCCCAGGGAGTGGTGCCACCCTTAGTAGATAACGGGTCTTCCCAGAATAACTAACTAATGCAATTAATCCAATCCACAACACACAAGTCCACAGGCCAACTTGATCTACACAATCTCTTAATGAGACTATTTCCTCAGGAGATTCTATATGATGTCAAGTTGACATTTAAAACTAACCACTGCACATACCATTCTTGTTAACTATCCCATTTCCAGAAACATCTAAAGACAAGAATGTACAGACTTGCAAATGACCTTATAAGTGGCTAGAATAACACCCAGCAAATAAATGTGGTGACTACTAATTTGTTGAAAGAATGAATGCACTGAACACCTTTCTCCTTGTACTGCGTCAAAGTAAAGGTAGGATTTCAACTTTCGGAAACTGGTGAATTAAACTGAACAGCTAGTATTGAAGGCATGATTTTCAAAGTGTGTGTTGTACATATAAAAATCTGTGCCATATAAAAGAGTTCTGTTTAGTGTAAGCCCATCCCTGCTGCCCTCCCCAACTCCCAATACAATAAATGAAATGTACATTTCTGTTGGCTTCTATTTGCTGGGTGACATTTAGTTTTAATTCGAACTGGTCTTCATAAATTCTGGCACTGTGCACAACATCTTAAATGGCTCTATTCTTTATTCAAAATCGTCCCTCTCACTCCCAGAATTGCAGTAAATAGATCTTCTAAAGGGGAAATAAAACTATTTCAACAACAGGCCTATTTCAGCAGTTTTTTAAAAGGTATTTCTTTCATTCCCTCGGCTAGACTTTTCGTTTTATGCTTGGAAAGTTGTGTTATATATACATGTATTTTAGTCCAAATGGATGTGGTATTTTTTTGTTGTTGGCGCTATTGTTGATTTTGGCTTTTCTATTTTCCACTTCAGTATGTTTGCAAAAGCAAAACTATGTATTTCTTTTATTCTTCCATTTGTGAGTCTCCATTATTGAACCTGTCTTCCCCTTTAAAGAACGAATTCTCTGGATAGTCTGATTCATACTTTCCCGAATGAAAAAAATCAAACTTATAGATCAGAATATTTATACCACATAATAATCTTAAAACAATTGTTCATTTTTCTACACACATTTAGGAGTACCTTATTGAAAGTGTTTCCTAACTTTTCTTCCTATAACCCATGATGTCAGCCAGGGGTATCAGAATTATAATCCATCCAGAAAGTCCTGAACTATCTCCATCAAAAAAAAAAAAAAGACAAATAATACAGGAATTGAGGAGGGTTCTTCAAGAGCATGGTTTTTTCTAATGAGCATGTTCAGTGGTGCTAATTCCTCCCTCTGACCTCACAGTAACATCTAAACTTCAGAGAAATGAAAAGTAATTTGAATTATAGCTAAGGAAACAAAATCATATACAAAATTAATACACAGATGGTTTATCACAATGTTGCTCTATTACAACAGAAAAATGCAAAAAACACATAAATATACACACATATATTATATATATAATGAAAATTGAGAATAAGAACAATGAGACAAAAATAAAATCACATTTTGATAATATCTCTGAATAAAGTACTGATTATTCTTGCCTCCCATTTTTGAAGACAAGTTCTGGCTATGTAGTCCAGGCTGGCCTTGAACTCCAGGACCACGTGACGCAGTTTCCCAAATACTGGGATTACAGGCATGCACCATTCACTTGGCTCTATGTTCTTTCCATTTGTAATTATTTCCGCAACAGCATGATTTCTAATTAAATCCATTTCAAAACATTTAAGAAAAATATTTTGTGTATGAAAAATTGAATCCTATGATCCATTTTTATGCTTAATTATATATCTGCCCTAGTTGTAGGATTGATTAGAAGATTAGAGTATGACCTACATTGTGTAGAATAAATGAGTATCACATGCTAACATGTATTCACCCCTGAAGTCCAACTACTAGAAAGCTTGTGGACACACACAGGAGGAATACAAAGAACCAGAGGATAGCCATTCCTCATTGCTAAGGAACTATTCCTTTTAATGGTCCCACTGTTTTCCCTTTGTTCTTAGACAATTAAAAAGTAGTACGGAATCATTGAATGATCCCACCCACCATAGAGTGATCAGTAACTTTTCAGGCAAATCTTTAGTTAAAGAAATACTAACTCACAACATAATAGAAACATTCTAAATAGCACTATAAAACTTCAGTTCATGCAATTTTGATTTATTCTTTACTAAAATTCATGGGCAACCTTCTTCACCTACTTTAGTTGCTTTCATTCTTTTGAACCAACCCTATCCTACATGCCTACTTCAGAATGTTGTAAACAAGTAAAAGATTTTGTATTCACTCTCTTCAATTAATTTTTACAAACTAGATTCTCATTTGAAATAATTGTGTGATCTTTCATCCAAAAGAGGAATTTGAGTTCTGGACTAGACATATCTCTCCACAGTGGCACAAACTCTAAAAGTGAATACAGCTATTAAAATTAATTACAGCAAATTGCCTGAGCAAGGTAAACAACAAACTAGGGCCAAGTGCTAAAAACTTGAGAGTCGCTTATCAAACTATCTCGTAAAAGCCTCCAAAAATCGATAATCCTCCAGCCTTACTTTTATCATGGCATTAGAAGTAGCATTTAACTTTTTATATAAAGAGCAATCACATGGAAAGCTGGCCTATGCTAATCCTTTAAACCTATTACTAACAGTTTATGCATTATAATCCTAAGTAAACCAGAGTATGTATACATACACTTTCTCCCAACAATAGCTCTTTCCAAAAGGGTTCCTGCTAGGCAGCCACACCATCCACTCCCTAAACATTGCCTAACCATGCCTGGTTGAGCCTTGCATGACTCATATTAACATGGGTGGGAGTTCCCCAGTCACATTCCAGTCTCTGGAACAAATGAAGTAACCCAGTATTGGATGTTCTCTCATATACATTTAACATAGGGTGGAAGAAAAAGAGGGGAGGAGAAACAAGAGGAACAGGAGGAAGAGGAGGAGAAGGAAGAGAAAAAAATTGCTTTACTACTCATTACTCACTCGGCAAATACCTTGAGGTTCATATTTTAACAATTGGTTTGTCCTTTGGACTCAGGTATCATTTTTCTCAGGAGTTCAAAAGGAGAAGAAAATCTATAACTCTAGCCATTTTTATACAAGCACTTCTCAATTTATTTTTTGCCATTTCTCATTTTATTGACATAATTGTAAATACAACAAATAAATGTGATCTTCCAGGAAAAAAAAATTTGCAGAGATTTTGATGTTGTACTCTAGTAACACCAAGCACTGCATATGCTCTCAAAACTGAGGGTGACTGCTTTCCAATAGAGATATCTGCTAACTCACTTTCTCAGTATTCTTGCGACTCACCAAATACCAGTGCCCACTTGGGGCTATGTAAGCAGTTAAGTCAGAAGCAGCTGTCTAAAATCTTGTAACAAATGGTTAAATAAACTCTACCCAATCCATACCAGGAGGTAAGTCCTCGTTATTCAATATGGTGGGCATGTCTCGGTTTATTATTAAAGGTTTGCAGAACAGATTACCAATTAAAAATAAACTATTAATCAATACCAATTTTGTTCCAACATATATCTGTATTATAATGAGCACAGAAGAACACAAGACAAACACTTTTTAACATAATGTACTTTTTTTTTAAATATGTGTGTGCCTGAGTGTATCTAAGTGTACCCTATGAGTCTAAGGCCTGTGGGGTTCAGGAACAGGTCTCAGATCTTCGGGACTGGGATAACATGGTATTGTAAGCTACCATGTAGAGGCTGGGGACCAAGCAAGGGTCTTCTGCAAGAGTAACAAGTGCTCTTAACTGCTGAACCATCCCCATAGCCCCACAGGCAAGCTCAGGTCTGTGCTTACCTCTGGAAATGATACTACAAGTGACATGGTATCTTTGTTTTTAACCTGTCAATGTTTGGCATAATGGCAAATAGAAGTTTATTAGCTGAACGACTCAGGAAAGATGATTTCAAGAAACAGGAGGTTTGTGATCAGAGGCAAGTGAGAAAGAGAAGACTGTCCTACGGCTTTCTCAGACACATACATGGAACTTCATATAAATGATAACTCCTTTGATTTGGATTGAAAGTCCAGAATTTAACAATCAGCTTGTGACTTCCAGGATACAGATGGTTAAACCATGGAAAACCAGGGTGTCTCCGCTGTTCTTTGTCCTGTGCGGCAGACTAGTTCAATTTCCTTACCCACATGTCCTCCATTAATTGCCTTTGCAATGGATTGCTAATAAGTTTTTGATGTTAAGCAAACATCAATGCTCCCATTAAAGTGAGACCAAACACTGTGACTATTTGTTTAATAACACAGTCTGAATGAAGGACGAAGTTCAATTAGCACTGGAGCTGATACAGCCTTCATTAGGAAGGAGAGGCAATTAAAAAGTGGAAGGCTGCAGGAGGCACTGATGTGCACATCATGCGGCAGGCAGAAAAGGACAAGCAACACCAAGTTCCCTTTGAAAAAGCTGGAACATGAAGACTTCAGACGGAAAGAAGGATCATTAGCTCGGAATTAAGCATTCTAATAGGGTGATCCTTACCTCGCTAGCTCCTGAAGAAATATGAGGCCAAATCATGAAATCTAAATAAACTGTGGGGTGTCAGGACAGTGGGAAGAGACATGATCTCTCTAGCAGGTAGACCTTCATTTAGCACAGGGCTGTGTTTATAGACACTCTTCTATGGATAGTACTGAGCACTGTTTGGGGAGTCAGAGGACCCACCTGTATCATTAACTAATTGTGTGACCTTGAATCTGCATCCAACTTCTGTGAGCTTATTTCCCCGTCTGTAGAAAACTCAAAGGGAAATAAATCAGCTTTTCTAATTACAACTCTTCACAATTTTATAATGTAAGTATTTGTCCCCATCATTGTTACTCTAGTAATGTTGAACATGATACAAATCACCAATTACCTAAAGGTAAGCATCTGATTTTCTGAACGGCGTGTACCAAGGAGTATGCATGGCAGATTTACAGTGTGGCTAAAACTCCAAAATTTAATAATCATCTTGCAGTTTCAATGATGCAGTTGAAGCACAGAAACTCAGAGAGTCTTCGCCTTTCTTTGCGCTTGATTGTTCTGTCTCGATTTCTATATATGGCCTAGAAATTTTAAACCAACATGATAAATATATTTTTTAAAAAAAATGCTCTCTTTATAGTAGTGAGTGTTTATAACTTGGTGCCAGATATTTGGAGATAATAAATGTGTCTAAAGTGTGCAAAGGAGAATTCTTTCATCTATTAAATTGTTTAATGACAACTCAGTCGTACTCCAAGGTCATTCTTGACATCACCGCTTTGTGAAGTGGCCCGCTGGGATCAGACCAGCTGCCTAGAGTCTGTTTTGCCTGCAGAGCTCCCAAGAGGGAGAGAAAACTAGCCAGCCTTCCAGAGTCAAACTGTAGACAGGAGCACAGAGGAACGTTGAAGAGGAGCAGAAAAAACATTGCAATAAAACAAGCAAAATGGAGATAGGGGTAAAAAGCACAGGATTTGAAGAGGGAGATAATTTCACTCGAGTGCAAAAGGTAGCATTCCCGCTTTGAGAAATTCCTTCTCCAGAAATGTTTCTTTAGTATATTTGTTCAACAGCCATTTAACAAATAAACTACAGCAACTAATGGAGAAATAAAGAAATGAGTTAGGCGTGTGAAGTGGTGAGGGGGTGACCAAATTCTCCTGGTCAGTGTGAAACAAAAATTCACAGATCCTAACAAAAATTGTGTTTATTCAAATAATAGCAAATATTTTAATATTGGTGTTATAATGGGAGGGAAATAGGAGAAACAGAGGTTGGGAAAGCCACAAAACACCGATTCATAGTCTGTGGCTCACACTTTTAGACATCAGTGGGTTATACGGGATAGAACATCACAGATAGCCTTTCAGAACAGTGGATCTAATATAAATGTTTAAGTATCCCTCTGGGCTTCTAGTAAGGAGTAAGCAATGTAAGGTGCAGGACAAGGCAATAATAACTTGAAAAGAATGATGATTTGGGCAATGTGGTGGTGAGAAAAGATGCTGAGAAATGGCCAATGTCTGACTCGACCATGGATTAGTTGTAGAGTGTTAAAGAAAAAAATGACACTAAGAACAGTGACAAGGTTTCAAAGCAGACTTGGTAATTACAACATAGTGAGGACTCCAGTGGTTTAACTTTTATAGTGTATTGCTTCATGATACAAGCAGTGCATAACCACATAAATATTGCTAAGTCTATGTAAGAAGAAATAACCACGTGTCTTCTCATAGAAAGACATCTATGTCACAATTAAATTGGTCACAAGCTAGAATGTTTATTGTGATATTGTTAACATGCATTTCATTTCTGTGTCTGCAGATATAGTTGATACCAACTATTTATAAATCTTGAAGATTGAAAGAGATTTTCATTATCAGTTTATTTGTACAAGTATTTGAAGCCATATTTTTGCTATAATTTTGAAAAGAAGTTGTGTTTTTTGTTAAGTAAGCAAAAAAGGCCTGTCCAGTGAAGCAATATTGGATAGTGGTTAAGGAGTTAGCTGTTGAAATCAGGCTCTGAGTTCAAATCCTAGATTTATTGCATCCTGGCTGGATGAACTAGAGAAAGTGCTCAAATTCCTGTGCCTCAGTAGTTTTTCTTTTAAATTTGAAATATCTATTTAAGAAGTGTACTGTGTCATTTGATCAGAATAATAACCAAAAGGTCCTTAGAACTTCTTAGTACATAGAATGCATAAAAGTGAATTATGAATAAAAGTCAATGACAGGGTGGAGAAATAACTCACAATTAAATGTGCACACTGCTCTCTTTCTGGCGGTTGGCTCACACACAGTATTAGCATCAAAGCCTGCCTCTCCAGTCTCCCTCCAATTTTAGGCTCATGGATAAGAACTTTGTATCACTCTTGTAAATACAGACACCAAAACCGGATGCTGTTGTAGATGCTGGGAAGTGCTTACTGAGGAAGCCTGATATGGCTTGTCTCTTGAGAGGCTCTTCCAAACCTGACAAATAGAGACAGATGCTCGCAGGCAACCATTGAACTGAGCTCAGGAGTCCCTGATGGAGGAGTTGGAGAAGGGACTGAAGGAGCTGAGGGGGTTTGCAGCATCAAGGAGGGAGCGACAGTGTCAACGGGCCAGACCTTCCGGAGCTCCTGGGGACTGGATCACTAACCAAAGAGTCCACATGGAGGGACCCATGGTGCTGACTGCATTTGTGGCAGAGGATGGCCTTGTTGGACATCAGTGGGAGAAGAGGCCCTCTGACCTGAGGGTGTTCAAAGCCCCAATATAGGGGAATTCTAGGGTGGAAAGATGGGATTAGATGGGCGGGTGGGGGGAGCACCCTCATAGAAGCAGGGGAAGGAGGATGGGTAGGCAAGTTTCTGAACAGGGAGACATGGAAATGGGAAAACATGTGAAATGTAAATAAAGAAAACATCCAATTTAAAAAAAAATGGGAGGTGTGTTTCCAAACTCGGGCCTGTGAGAGCATCTTATTCTAGAGTACTACAGCACAGCATGCACACACATACATAGACACATGCACACACACAAACACATAAACACATACACATATGCACACATGCACACACACACACACACACACACACACACTTAAAACAAAGTAAAGCTTTTAACAATACCTGAAGATGAAACATCTCAAAACTTAGAAGGTTTGGGGGGTTTGTTGTTGTTTTCTAGTAGTATAAAGAGATTGACAGACCCTGTGCATTTATTGTATCAAGATAGGAAAAGTCCTTCATCAAAGGAGTTATATTTGGCAGCCTAAATGTCAGTAGAATGATAATTTCTTGAATTGAGAGAAAAAGTTCTTGTAGGAACAACAGATGTGCATGAACTATAACAAAATGATAGACTCTAGGTGTGGCAGAACACACCTTTAGTCACAGTGCTGTGAGTTCGAGGCCTGGTCTACAGAGTGAGTTCCAGGATAACCAAGGCTACACATAGAAACCCTGTCATGGCAAATGAATGAAGAAAGAAAGAAAGAAAGAAGAAGAAAGAAGAAAGAAAGAAGAAGAAAGAAAGAAAAGGAAAGAAAGAAAGAAAGAAAGAAAAGAAAGAAAGAAAGAAAGAAAGGAGGGAGGGAGGGAGGGAGGGAGGGAGGGAGGGAGGGAGGGAGGGAGGGAGGGAGGGAAGGAAGGAAGGAAGGAAGGAAGGAAGGAAGGAAGGAAGGAAGGAAAGAAGGAATGAAGGAAAGAAGGAAAGAAGGAAAGAAGGAAAGAAGGAAAGAAGGAAAGAAGGAAGGAAGAAACAAAAGCCAGACTCAGTATTTGAAGGAGACCTGATTTTGTTTAATGCACCGCTGCTCCTTCCTGTGGCTGATTTTTAAGTCTTCCTAACTACATACAACAGAACAGATGGCAGCCTAAAAGACAAAGTCTCCAAGTTATCCATAAGAAGAGTCTGAAATGATGTACAAGGTCAACTTCCACAACTAAATTTTTTCTTAGAGACAAAAGAGCTAATTTGATATTTTGGTATGTTGCAATCAAATACAGTGCTATTAACACCAAGGTATCTTCTATCCTGTTTGGTTGGTTGGTAACATGATTAGTTTCTTGGACCAGGGCCTCATGTCTTAATTCACTGAAACAGCCGAGGAGGCCATTGATCCTCTTACCTCCCCCCTCTCAGGTGCAGGTGGCATTAGTGTCTTCTACTCGGCCTGGGTCTAATCCACCTTTCCCCAAGGCTCTCCCGGTCCTTGAAGTAACTTTATTTAAATGTTTCACGTGCAGTTTCGCCATTGTGACATCCTCCTTGCTGGACACACTCTGCGTGAGTTCCAACACTTTTCTAGAGCTCATCGTGATCACTTCTAAGTTGTGGGAAAATGGTGTGTGCTACAATTGGGTAGCAGTATGGTGCATGGTTCAAGGACTCAACAGTGTTTACACGTGGGCAAGTACTTCTCATGAGCCGTACAGGAGTCGATTCTCATCTCTTTGGCCCAAACACACAAATATTTGCCTTGTAAAGGGGCCCCTTTTCTAAATCAGCCTTAGTACGAGGTGGTTTAGCTACCCATAGTCGCCTCCATTTACTCAATCTTCCTGGATCCTGGGATCAAAATCAGGGTTTTGCACATGCTTGGCAAAATGCCTACCATCACAGCTACACCTCTAGTCCTCCTGCTAAGGATGTTTTTTTTTAGGTATTTTATTCACAATAGCATGAGATGTTCCACTTCATGCGGTACAAACTCTAGGAACAATGACAAAATATCTGTCACATTTTGCAAGTCTTCCTTTAACTTACTATGTCATACGATCTTTTTTAAGTACTCAGATAGGCACTGCCTGAGGAACTTGGGACATATGGGCACACACTCGGCATAAGCTATGGTGCTCTTTTAAGATGCACCTCTTAAGAGAGCTTCCGCAATGCAGCTGCAGTGAGCCAGTGATCCCACAGAACACCACAAGGAGAGACAGCTGATACCCCAAGGTGCACTGTGTTCCTAGGCAGTATGAGGTTAAGTATATTAGTCAGATTAAATGTATTTTCAGCTCACAACACTTTATTTCACCAGGAGCTTATCGCCAGATAAACCCCCACTGCAAATGGAAGAACAGCTATAATGTTTTATGATCCTCAGCATCTATGTGTTTTTAATGTATAATTTTATTGGCATATATTCATATGCATAGTAATGGGCTTCATAAAGACATTTTTATACAAGAACACCATATACTCTGACCTGTTCACACACAACACACCCTCCTTTTGTTTCCTGTTCCTCTCCTACTTTTCATTTTCATTTCTTTGAACAATTTCATGTGTGAGTGTGTGTGTGTGTGTGTGTGTGTGTGTGTGTGTGTGTGTGCTTCTATGTACCTAAATAAAATCTAGGATCTTTGAATGAATGGAACCCTATTTCTGGGTTCAGCCTGACTTATGACACATGTATGATCCCATATGATAAAACCAGGCAACAACCAACTAAAGAGCAGCAAGATTACAGTTGTAGTGAGTGGGCAAGAACTGGTCCTCGTAAGCTCGTGTTTCAGTCTTGCTGACCACCATGCTGTCACAAGTCAAGGCTGCTGGAAAAACACCCATTGTGAGAAAAGGAAATGAACAAAGAAAGGGAAGGTTCCACAGAAAGGTATATCTTGCTTTTATAAATTTCAAAACTTTGACAACCTCGGGGAAATGGTCAAAACTGTAGGCTACTGGTATGTCCATACTCCTGTGACTAAATCTAGTAAAACTTACTGGATCACCAAAACCAAAAAAGGTATGAATGTAAAATAAGGACTATTTTAGGAAAAGAAAGGGATCAGCCAAAGTGTGAAGGCAACAAGAGAGGATAATGATAGGGTGAATTTTATCAAAATATATTATGCATATGTAGAAAAATATTAAGTTAAACCCATTATTATGTATAATTAATATATGTTAATAAAATGTTAATTGTCATTTTTTACTAAGGATAATTATAAATCCACCTGGACTAAAGAGAAAGGAGTATTCTAAAGAAAGACACAGCTATTTCTAGACATTTTTCTATAGAGGACATTACAGATGCAAAAAGGAATTCAATAAAATTTTTCTTATAGGGCTGGAGAGATGGCTCAGTGGTTAAGAGCACTGACTGTTCTTCTAGAGGTCCTGAGTTCAATTCCCAGCAACCACATGGTGGCTCACAACCATCTGTAATGAGATCTGACTCCCTTTTCAGGTGTCTGAAGACAGCTACAGTGTACTTACATATAATAAATAAATAATTTAAAATTTTTTCTTATAATGCATATTGCTAAAGTCCAAGAACTCTAATGTTGAAAACCTTAGAATTAATCCTTTCTAGATTCATATTTTAAAAGTAAAGGGTTGATAAAGAAGATACATGGGCTGCACCTGTGCCCCGCCCCTGCACATCTGTAGCAGATGTGCATCTTTGTCTTCAGGTGGGTCTCCCAACAACTGACCCTGTTGCAGGACTGTGAATCCTGTTCCCCTAACCAGGTTGCCTTTTCTGGCCACAGTAGGAGAGGATGTATCAAGTGCTGTGGTGACTTTAAGTGCCACCGTGTGTTGGTACTCAAGAGAGACCTCACCATTTTCAGAGGAGAAGGGGAGAATAGGGGGGAAAGGGTGGGCGAGATGAACTGGGAGGGGTGGCTGGGATTGGAAAGGGAAGTGCATACATAAGTTAATTAATGGA
Source organism: Apodemus sylvaticus (assembly GCF_947179515.1). Taxonomy (NCBI): domain Eukaryota; kingdom Metazoa; phylum Chordata; class Mammalia; order Rodentia; family Muridae; genus Apodemus; species Apodemus sylvaticus. The sequence continues at coordinate 84,987,745 of NC_067481.1, read as the reverse complement.
AACCAAAAAGGAAAAGAGGGTTGAGCAGAGAAAGTGTGGTAGTTGTGCTTAGGACCAGGATTTCTATAGAGTTATGCTCCCTGACATTAGTGGGTGGAAAATGTTTGTAGGACAGTCAGCTGTGTGGCAGAAAAAGGGGAAGCAACATTCAGGCAAAAGAATATGACTCTGTCATCTTGTTTGTTAAGTCATGCTTTTGTGGAATGTGGTAGCATCCTTAATAAGTCTCTGCTGAGTGTTTGATGATGCATGTGTATGTGTGTGTGTGTGTGTGTGTGTGTGTGTGTGTGTGTGTGTATGCATGTACATATGTGTAGATTGGAACTGTAAAATATTTCTGATTTTTTAAATAGGCTTAGTACCTTTTATTTTATCTTTTGTTCATGTGTAATGTATGCGTGTATATGTACATATGTTCATATGTATGCAAGTGCATATTCACATGCAAGGAAGCATATGGAACCCAGAAGACAATTTCACAGATTGTTTTTGTTTATTGGGTACCTTTATGTTAAGGTAGGGTGTCTCACTGGCCTAGGATTCACAAAATAGTCTGTGCTAGCTAACCATCAAGCTCCAAGCATTACCTGTCTCTGTCCCCTACCACATGATTACAAGCATGGGCTACCACATCCAACTTTTCCTACATGGGTTCTAAGGACCAAATGCAAGTCCTTACCCTTGCAAGGCAAATTTTCCAACCAAAGTTTTCATTCCTGGCCTGACTAGGACTTTGCTAAGCTTTTTAAGATTATGAAAATGAGCCAGGTATAGTTTTAATATCAGCACTTGGGAGAAGGAGGCAGGCATATCTCTGTGAATTTGAGGTCATCCTGGTCTAAAGAGAAAGTTCCAGTGTAGCAGGCCTGCATAGAGAGAAACGGATCCAATAGCAACATAGTATAAATAATGGTCTTTGTATTTACTATGTTTAAAATTTAAAGATAGTTCTTTTAAAATAGTGAAATTACAATGATTTTATTCTCTTTTGGACTGCGTTTTCTAACTAAATCAACATAGGCAAATTAAGCTCTCCAAGGCTCCATTTCCTCACCTATGATGTGGAAATAATAATATCTATTTCACTGAGTTCGTATGAAAAATAGATGAAATAAGACACTTAGTAGATGTTTTCAGTAAATATTAGCTATTATTTCATTAGTTTTTTTAAAAAAACTGTCTTATTTTTATGGAACCTTTGCAATCCAATTGTTCTGGGAGAACAATACAATACTAACCTGGTGTTAAACAGCTCTTGTTTAGTTAATTCATTCCAACCACAAAGGCAATGTGTAATTAACTGCTGCATGTATGTCAGATAGCATCGTGAATACAAGGCGAGATCACTGCACAGACTCATCAGAAATACTTCAACAGATGCTCCAAGCTTCCATGCATGAAAAGGAAGTGGCCAGCAGGGTGGGGTCAGGGGGCACAACAGGCAGCCAGCGTCGGCAGCAGTCCGCAAAGAGTAACTTCAGATCATAGAAGTTGGGGTTGGGAGGAGTAATGGGGAAGGAGTTGACAACAAAGCATACCAAGTGTCCCTTAGTCCGATTCCAAGGCCACCAAATCCCTTAAAAAATCTTTTAGATAATCTCCCATTCTAAAATTCCAATATCTATTTTTTTGATGGGGGAAAAAGCTATTTTCCCTCCTCCCATAACTCATGTCGTATCTCTTTTTCCCCCTGTCCCTCTACTTGTCTACATCTCTAAGATTCTCCAATGTAGGAATGGTAAGCAGCCACATCTTTTAGAAGATACATGGAGACACTTGTCTGTAAAGGTATGGGGAACAGGCTGAGAAACCATCCTTAAGTCTCAGTCCAGGCTTGGCTGAGATGAACTTTACTGCAGAGCTTTGCTCTCTCGTGGTGTCAAATGGGATGGAAAGAATACGCTGTTAGAATAATAGCTGGTTGAATGCTTACTGTAGCTTCTATGAAACTGGAACTCAAACAGCAGAAGAGATTGTTACACAAAGGGGGTACATATAGGGAAGAAGGAATGAAGGGAAAAGCAGACTGTCATTGTAAACTTTTTTCTTCTTGGTTGTGGGATAAAAGAAATGGAAGATAGAACTCAAACAAGAGGAAAAAGTATGGCTTCAAAATTATCACTCTGGATCCAAGATCCTTGTCTCTTAACATTTTCAGCTGATTGCCATCACATAACTTTGTATTCCTTTATGGTTGTGATTTAAATCAAATCCAGAGTTTATGTGGGGCAGGCAAACATGCTACCACTGAGCTACATCTTCAGCCCTTACAAGAGAGACTTTAAGAACTTCCTCTTAATTGATCTAGCATTAGAGGGGAATATAAAGACAGAGAAAAAGGAGGGAGGTGATTAGAGAATGGATGGAGAGAAGAAGGTTTATGGGACATATGGGGAGGGGGAATCCAGGAAAGGGGAAATCATTTGGAGTGTAAACAAAGGATATAGAAAATAAAAATATTTAAAAAAAAAAAACAACTTCCTCTTAAAACCTACAGACTCTGAACTACCCACTCTAATTTAACTCCTGCTGTGCTTTAGTAAGAGTGCACTTTTTTCCTCTCATAATAGAAAGGCTCATAAGCTTCAGAATGATTTTCTTATAGGCAGAAACTTCAACTCACAAACCAAACATTCCTCATAGGTATACTATGCTAATTAGTGAGTCTACGTGCAATTGACTTTATTCAGTTCTGGGTTCACTGGTTGCATTTATTTTTTTTTTCACATAACCAAGAACAATGTACAGATCTGAATCTGTTTTGGTTCCTTATATGGGCAAAATAGACACAGGCTTTCTCTGTACCTTACTTAGTATCTAATGAGTTGTATCATTCAGTGAGAGTGGTAGCCAGAGTCATTCCCAGAATACTGGCACAGCAACAAGGACCTCTGTTTTGACTTTACCTTACAGCTGTCAAATGAACTAGATCTACCCAAATGAACCACCTGGCCATATTGGTATTCACTGAAGCTTTATTCCCATGAACAATATTTTTCTTAGGTCCAGTGTTTCAGGGGCTAGAGCAATGGTTTAGTATTTAAGAGGACTTGCTGCTTTTGCAGAGGACCTGGGTTCAGTTCCCAGCACCCACAGATGACTCACCAACTGTGCCTCCAAGCAGCCTCTTCTGGCCTCCTTGGGCACCTGCAGGCACTCACAAATAAACATGAAATTTATTTTAAAAATTAATTTCTTAAAAACCCATATCTTCTCAAATTACAGGAATGAGAGGACTAGAATGATATTATTCAGCAGGTAAGAACACAGCTGCTCTTCCAGTGGACTGGAGTTTAGATACCAGAACCTATGTAACTCCAGCTCCAGGGGAGTTCACATTTCTGGCCTCTATTGGTGCCCACACTCATTTGCAGATTCACATAGATACACACAAATAAATATAATTGAAACAAAAAATCTTTGAGAGAGAGAGAGAGAGAGAGAGAGAGAGAGAGAGAGAGAAGAGAAGAGAATGGTGAAAAACTTGGATGGTTCTTCAGAACACAGCCTGCTGGCCCAACATGAACAAATGAACACGACTCAGCAAATTCTACAAAAGGCAGAACTACCAATTCTAACACATTTCCCAAGGGACTGAGACAGTGAGCTCAGAGATTGCATTCTCATAATCACTACAGAGAACCAAAAGAAGAAATAAAGCTCCTAAAGAATCTAAGACTAAAATATCAATGTGGGGGTTGGGGGGAGATGGAGAGATGGCTCAGTGGTTAAGAGCTGGTTGTTCTTCCAGAGGACAGAAGTTCAGTTCCCAGCAATCATGTGATAGTTCACCAACATCTGTAACTCCAGTACTACCACTGTCTTCTGGGCCCTGAAGGCAACAGGTATGAACATGGTACACAGACATACATGCTGACAAAACACTCATGCACATATTTTATAAAAGAGTTTAAAGTTAACAACCACCTACAAACTTCTCACTGCCACCTATTTCCAGCCTGGAAATGAGCACAACTAGAGTACATGAACAACTGTTGTATGAAAATCTTTGCAAGTAATGAAATAAAGTTGATAAAATTATGTGAGCAGGATATAACAGCATATACATATAGCTTAACAACCCAAGTGACAGAGGCAGCAAGACCAATCAAACTCAGAAATTAGACACCCCATCTCAAATAAATGGATGGATGGAAGGATGGATGGATGGATGGATGGATGGATGGATGGATGGATGGATGGTTGGATAGATGGATGGAATGATGGATGCATGAATGGATGGATGGATGGAATGAAGGATGGATGAATGGATGGATGGATGCAAGGATGGATGGATGAATGGCTGGATGCATGTATGGATGCATGGATGGATGGAATGAAGGATAGATTTATGGATGAATAGATGGATGGAATGATGGATGCATGCATGAATGGATGCATGGATGGATGCACGGATGAAAAGCTATGGGGCTATAGGACAATTGACAAAGTCAGAGTTTATATATTTTATGATATAAACTTCAGAAGGAACTTCTTATCCAGAGTTTTCCATGTGAATAAATTAGACACATCAACACTACTTCCTTACCACCCATGATAGAAATCTTGGAATGGTCTGGGTCCCCTCAGCAACCTCTTTCATGAGACTAATTGAATATCTTGGGTTTCTCTTATACTCTTTCCTAAATGTATGATTTATATTATATTTCATTTGGAATAGAGCCTTATATATTTATATCCTTTGTATGGAGAGCAAAAAAATTAGAGAGAGAAGGCTGTTAATAACTTGTATAAATTGTAATCATAAAAAATAAACAGTTACTTCTCTTGGCACGTCTGTAAATGTTCTGACTCAACATTTGGTACCTGGGTCAACCTTAAAGCCAAACAGGGAGCAAGCAGCTCTCCCCTAATCACTCAATTTTCCTAATGGTCAGTAAGCTTTGCAAATCAGACTGACATTGGGTTAGTGGATTTTTTTAATCTCCTAGATGATCTGAACTAGAAAGATAGCTCAGGAGCATGCCAATACTGAATTAATTTCCTTTACAGTGAGCATTTCATGTCTCTGGTTGGTCTTGACTTTCAATAAATGTAACCTTACTTTAACTAGTGCGTCAACTTCCTATCCCTGAACCTAACCTTTGCAAGCCTAAGCACAGTTCAAACCAAAACAAAAGAAAGAACAAAAGAGACTAATCAAATCAAAGGATGTCAGTAACTCAGATTACTCACTGACCTCCAAACTCCCAGATCCTGAAGCTAAAAAAGCCATGATTTCTGTCCTCTTTGAGCTTACACTTCAGCCAGCATCTATGTGCTGAACTGGAACTGTAGCCAGGACAACCCCGCCTTCATTTAAACACGGATTAAAAACGCAAAACAAATAAAATTAGAAGATAAAAAGGAAAGGAAATTAAAGTAGATCCGATGTTCTTTGGGAGAGGGGTACCTTAGCCACATACTGAATAAAGGCCTGGACTTTCCCTTCCTAGAAGGCAGAGCTTAGGATGGCACTGGTCACACCCTGTTAGCTTGCCCTCTGTCTCTCCTACAAAAAGATACCTGAGTCTCTCCAAGGACCCACTGTCCTTTTGGTAATACATTTTCCTGATTTGAAATAGTCAGCTACTCCATGGAGGGTTTCATTGTTAACCCAAGCATCTCATGAAGCATGTGCAGAAATGCAGATCCCCAGGCCTTTCTCTGGTAATGCAGAGTCCATTTTCTAGAAGAAGATTCTGAAACACTTTTAACAAGTCTACTAGAGTATTCCGTTTGTGAGGCCGGACAGCAAGCCTTACATGCTGTGTTTCATTTACGGCATGAAACCGTTCTGTTGTGTAGACGTTCAAGTGCAAGAAAATTAAGTAAGTTGCCTGCACTTACAAAGTGAAATCTAAAATGGTAGCATCTTGCACCTGGTAGAGTTCCCCAACACACAAAATACAAAGACAGCCCAAAACTGGGAAACCGAATATCAGAGCCAATTACACACACTCAAAACTTGTAAGAGTTAAAGTGAAACAGTGAAGGGGTAGATTCACAAGAAGGGAGAGTCCTGTGAAGTCAAAAGGGAACCCATAGCTGGCTTTGGCAAGCATCTCAGTTTAACTTAGGACCAGGTCCACTGATGGGAAGGCCAGCAGAAATCTATCAGCTCAAAAAAGGTGATGCAATTTCCATAAATGTGTTGGGGAGGCAAGAATGGAAGTTTTACATGCAATTAATTGCAAAGACAGTTTTTAAGGGCAGCCTCCTCTTGCCTTTCCAAATTAATGAGTCAGAAAAGCACTGTTCTTTAGAAGTGAACAAACTCCCTCCTGGGCTCCCATCAAACAGAGGACCTTCAGCTAAATACTGCAATGTCCTCCGTTTCAGAAAGTCGTCTCCAAGCTGTAAAATCCCAGGCACGGATTCTTTTCTGGAATCCTGTTTGGTTTCAGATGAGCAAGGAGGTGGAGAAAAAGATAAAGATTTATTACTCGGGTGAAAGTGTTTTACAACACTGCATGTAACTCATTTGAAATAGATATTGTTCTTTGAAGGAAAAAATGTCCTTTTTATTGATGACTAAAAACGTATGCAAGCAAAGAGGCAAAGTCGAAACAAAACAAAACAAATGAAACTTGGAGCTATTGTTGGCAAGGATGCTATTCGTAACAAAAGTTTTTCTAACCAGTATTACCCTAGGGTGTGTGTGTGTGTGTGTGTGTGTGTGTTTGTGTGTGTGTGTGTGTGTGTGTGTGTAAGAGAAAGAGAGAGAGAGAGAGAGAGAGAGAGAGAGAGAGAGAGAGAGAGAGAGAGACCTATTATTAGGGATGAATTAATATTGAACTGCCTTTTCTTTTATATATAAATTCCCATCTCTGGAAAGACCAAGCCTAGTGGGCTCAGCTATCCCAAAATTAAACTTCAAGGCCAGGGTGGCTACCTGGGGGTTTGCATTCTGCAAAGCCTTGCCTTTTAAATGAACCGACAAGGGCCTACCTGTGCTTGTTACATGTCCCTTGGATAATTAATGCTGGTAATAACACCTCAGCGTTAGCACACAAAGCACCTGGAATGTGACTCGCTGTACACATTCTAATCACACCTGCCACCGAACTCTCCAAATGACCTTCTTCAAAACAATGACTGTCTTTGAAAGCACAGAAAGCCCAACTGAGGAGGACGCAAGTCCCCAGCAATTGGCTGTAGCTGTGTGGTTCCTAAAGCCAGAGCGACACCAAGCGGCCGCAAGTGGAATTAGGCTGTCGCTGTGGATTCGCATCCTCAGGCTGAGCATTTGATGTTTCTGCCTGGCTGTTTCCAGGCAGCAGAGACAGCAAGCCCAGAGACACTGAGCAGGATACCACACCCAGGGGTGAGGGGTACTAGAGGCCTTCTCATGTCTTAAAAAAGATCTTTAAAATCCTGTACGTCTGAAACTCTCTAATCTGGTAAGAAAACCTATACCAATATCAGAGAGACAAAAGTGGGAGGTGGAGCCCTCACTTTCCACACTTTTGTTCTCAGAGCTTGCACAGAATTTCCTTTTCTAAATCAAGGTTTGTGTCATTATGAACACACACAAGAAAAAGTTCTAAGACACATTGTCTCTATATTCTTTATATTATGTATTTGAAAGGAAGGTTAAGTGGGAAGAATGATAGGAAACCTGTCTGTCCCCAGATATTGTGTCTATGACCTCACATCCTCGTGTTTAACTGTTGAGCCAATGCCTCCTGATGTCTCTTAGCTCTTCGCTGCTCTACACATTTTGCTTATCTCTTCCATACACCTATCTCATATATGGCGTCCCCTAGATTGGTCCCCTATTACATATTCTGATTTCCCTCTTTTTAAAAAATACTTTTCCTTATTTTTCTTCTTTCTACCTCCCCCCCTAATGGCTCAGACTCAAATAACTTGGGTGGCTTCAAAAGACCAGTATCAGAAATGGCTTCTCCCTCCTGTGGCTTCCTATAATTATAGACATATCATTTTCCCACAATGCTTCAGCATCGTTAATCACTTCAAATACAGAAAAAGCCAGGCAAGCTTTCCTGTGAACAGAGAGCTCCAGGTCCCATTTCAATTTGTGATTATATCAATAATCTGGAGACTGTCTTCGGTGAACTAACCCATTTCTAGAGAAACCAAAAGGAAGCTGCTCAAATGGTATAGGCAGACCCTTGCTGACACAGAGAATATCTTCTGGTTCGATAGGAAATTCCACGTGACATTTGTTAGCTGCTTTGTCCTGCATTTCTAAGTGGCGAAAAAAAAAGGCAATTTTGTCTTCCCTGTCAAGACATTCATAGGGAGAACTGTGAGAGACACTATCATTAAAAGCATGAATTATTTGTAGATCTCTCTTGCACACAGCAGAGGCCAGTATGAATCTAAACTGCTTATAGATCAAAACAAAACAACAACAAATTAATCCTGCCGTACTTTTCTAAAATACTCTAGTGTAATGTTCCTGCTGCGGCCCCTATACCCTGAGACCACAGGCAAATCTTGCAGCAATTTCACAGATAATCTCATGGCAGATTGGAAAGATTAGAGGAAGCAAAATTTCTAAAGAAATCATTTCATACGGAGGCAGGGGGAGACGCTTAATATAAACATTGTCATTTGTATTGATTATTTCTCATGAATACAGCTTTAATCAGAGGATCCCCAAGAAGAGAACAGTAATCACACGATGTCCAAAGAGGAAAATACCTCCAGATTTCAACTGAAAACAACAAAAGAAGAGAAACACACAAACAGCTGTGGTCAGGCAGTAGAATCACAAGACTGCAGGAGACTGCATTCGAATGCCTAGAGCTTACAAAATTAACTCCACTGATTTGTTGGAATAGATGTTCATTAAGCACACAGGAATGATGGACAGTCCTCAGGATGATAAATAAGATCTCTTCCCTCATGAGGTTACACTGAAGTGGGACTGTGGAATTATGCTGTCTGAGAATAATAAACAAATTAGCATAACGTCTTCTCAGGTAAGGATGAGTGTTGTGAAACAACATAAATCTACTGAAGACCTACATTCTGGTGATAGGTAGGTGCCCTAGACATGATGCTGTCTTGGACTGAGTGAGCGAAGACCAGAAGCAAGTAAAAGACACAAGCATAAGCACATCCACCGCATCAATGTCCACAGCAGGTACAGCAGAGCTTCGAGGTCTTCAGGCAGGGAGGCGTCAGTTTACCCGACAAACATCAAGAAGGTCAATGGGGCTGGAAGGTTCTAGGCAAGAGGAGGAATAGCCTCTCTGCTCACAGAGAAAATTCCTAACTACATAGGAATAGTATAGACAGTCTATACATAGTATAGACTGTCAGGCCCTGTTGGAAACTATGGATTCTTCTCTAAAGGTAACAGGAAAGCATTGGAAGGAGATGAGAGAAGGGCAAATGGTTTTATTTATGTGTTTGAATGGTTGTTATTGCTTCTGCTGTTATTGTTGTTGTTGTTGTTGTTGTTGTTGTTGTTTGTTGTTTGGGAGGCTGACTGTAGAAGAGGTAGAAGAAGGCAAGCTGTGACATTAAAATTATCCTCCAGAAAAAAAGGAGAAAGACAATTTGAACAGGGTAACGTTTGTGAAGGGATGAGGAAATTTTTCTTTATGAAAAGTTCATTTTTCTGTAAAAAAGGAGGGAAAATAATCAAGAGGCAAAAAAAAATTGTATTCAAGTCTTTTAGGGCTAAACACAGTTGTACCAAAGTCAAGACCATTGCACCATCCCTTGAGCTCCTGTCACATCAACCCAATACAGGGGTGGGACACCACAAAATTTTTGCCAATAGTGCTCAAATTGGAATAATGTAAAAGTAAGTAGAAAAGAAAATGTAAAAATTTTGCCTACTGTAGTTCAGGGAGAAAGCGAACTGTTTGTCACTGACTTGATGGATTAGTCATACTGAGGCACAATTCCCACCATTGCTGACTTTATTTAATTACACCTGTAGCTGCCAAACTCAGCTATATTGAGTCATAATGTTTTTCCTACAAAGATGGTTGTTATCCAACTGATCTACCATATTTTAACACCTTGCACTTTAATTTGCCTCTAACTGAAATCACTGGGGTTGTGTTGAATTTTCAAGGGCTCCCAGCTGGCCCTATCTGTAGTCAGGGTCCAAATGAGGAAGCCATTTGCCAATGATGCCCTTTTATCTATTAAACCACAGCATGGAACATGTCACAAACAGCTGAATGAAAACTAAAACCATAAACCCTCAGGCATCTGTGGAATAGTGATCCAAATCCTGGGAGTATATTAAGTTTTAGAACAGTTTACTTTGTTGTGGTTTTTCTTCTGATATTCACTATAGCTATATTACCTCAGTGAATTTATTTTAAGAATCTGTTCATAGACTCAGGTTTGTGCCTACCAATGATCAACTATCTTTCAGGAGCATGTTGGGATTGGAGAAAATGTAGTCATCCAACTAAATATTCATTATTATTAAGATCTTATGCAAAAGGCACTATGTACTGGAAATATAGAGATGGACAAACAGAAAAATCACCAAAAGATGACTACAATAAAAAAAATCTGAATGAAGAGATTGGACTCATTCATTCCATCGGCAAATGACTATTGAGTGCCTTTGGGGTGTGAACTGCTAGGCAAGATGCCAGGAGTGTGATAGCAAACAAAACATTTAAGGGGCCTTGCTTACTTCAGCTCTAGTTGTCTGTGAAAGGAGTCACAGATCACCACACATACTCAAAAGAACAGTGTGAGTATACGTAATTCATAGTAAGGGTTTTTTGTTTTTTTTTTTTTCTCTTAACAAAGGCTCCAAAAGTTAAGGAAATATGATAGAAAGAAGTAAAGCTTTGAGGTGAGAGTTAAGGGATGGGTAGGACCTCAGTGGAAATGGAGGCAGGTCAGCTCAAAGGTTTAAGGCAGAGAAAGTCCATGATCAGGTGTGCATTTCAGGCTGTGACTCTGGTATCAGTCAACAGAAGGATGAAGACACCCCAATCACTGGGGACACCATCGATTCCATGTAGGGAACAGGAGCATTAGCCCTTTGTGAATTATGAATCATAAATGATGACTATCGAAAGCCTATTCCCTCTTTTCTTAGACTCTAGGAACATATCCAGTCCCTTCTGTTTTGACAAAGGTAAAAAAAAGAACAAGTGCTGTGGTAAATACACCACCTTTGACATTTCACAGTGGCTGGAATTAACTGCCGTGGGAATAATAGCATCAAACTTTAAATTTGGGACAACTGTTAGCTTCACATCAGTTATGCAAATAGAGATTTAAATATATGTAGATTTATGGCATGCTCCTTCAGTGTAATGTCTTTTCTTAAACTTCCAAAGGAATTTGTAGCATAAAATAAAAATGAGGAAAAGGCAAGCAATAGCCATCCAAGGGGCTTTTACATAAACGTAGCCACGAAGCCTGTTCCAATAGTAATAATAAGATGAACCCACTGATTTCTTCCACATAGCTCATTTTACTGAGCGGTTGAGTGTATCAGAAGGCAACAGCAGCTGGCAATCTGGAGCCACAAAGATTTTGTCTCACTTTGCATATGCAGGCCTCATGCTGCCGCATTAACAACTTTTAGATTGTTCTACTGCAACCCTTGAGCTGTTGCATTTGGCTATGATGTATATTTTTTAATTTAAATAAAATACATTTAATATTGATTTCTTTTCATCCATATTCAGTATGCCATCCAAACTAGAAAATCTACTCATGATGAAAGCTCCCTTTCCGGGTGTGACAAAAAGCATCTTTTCTGATTCTTGGTTTCGTTTTTTCTTTGTACATATTTTACAATTCCAGAATGCCACAGCTCTCTCCAGTCCAATCAATAACTATCGATAATTTTTATATAAAATATTGTTCTCTAGATACTAACCAAGGATATTATAAAATGTGCCTTTCCAGATTCAATAAAGATATACAATTAATTCATTAATTGGGTGCCTTATAAATCAGTAATGTATTGGTCTATTACCAAAGTAACAAATTTGCTAAGACATAATGAACTTTGGGTTAATGAACACACTGAGTAAAATCAAAGGTGTTCAGGAAAGCTATGAACTAAAAATGTTTTCAATGTTTCTACCACTGGGACCAGAGAAAGAGTATAGCAGATAAAAACTCTTACCATGCAAACCTTATGACGTGATTTTTATCCATAGAATCCATGTTGGAAGGAGAGAAGCAACTCTAAAAGTTGTCATCTCCCCTCCACATCAATGCAGTGGCACCCATACTCCCACATCACACTGTAAACACACTCACACACACACACACACACACACACACACACATACCACTGTTAAATAAAATATAAAAGCTCAGAGCCCTGGAAAGGAGCAAGAATGTTTGATGGAAACACCAAAAATATCTGCACAATATAATCTCATGCCAAAGAAAACAAGAAGAGAGATCTCTGATTGCTACCACTGTCTGTGAGTTGCTGGATAGATTTCTTTATTTGAAGTGCTCATAGCCCATACAAGCACTAAATCGGGAAAGATGATTAGAACAATGTTATTGGAATCAACATTTCCCCCACTGCAGAGTCAAAAACAATGTTTGATCTAAGTATAAGAAATGAGGCATGAACTCTAACCCACAACTGTAGTTTCTTTCTGAGTGTTAGGTGAACACAAGTCAGGATTTTTACAAACATTCAGAAAAGTCAGATCCTATAGGACAGAGAAAGAAGAAACACTTGCTTGAAAATGAATCTCACAAAAAATGTATAATTTCCTGACAGATCTTCTCCTGTCATCTTCAAAGACTCTCAGAGAAAGTTTTATTTTCATCATTTTTAAGCATTAAAAAAAAAAGTCCTTAATCATTATCAAAAGAATTTAAATTTGAGATACCCATCTGTTGCAATTTTTAGAGGCTCCAAACACCCTCACAGAGAGAAAAACCTTGGTTTTGAACTTCAGTGATTAAACATTGGTCTCCATTTTACAATCTGCTTCTACTGCTGTTAGGTAGCAAGCAGTTTAATGCCAACCTTCAGTCAAGAGCCTCTTGTCCTACAAGACACTCATTATTCAAAAAGAAAACAATCCACGTTTTAAAAATGAAAGAATCTGTGCTCATACAAGTGTTTTATGTTGTATTTTTTTAATCTCCAATTCAGAGACCTTGCAACCACCAGAATTGTAATGGTTTTTTTCCTCTGAAAATAATAAAGAAACCACTTAATTATCATCTCATGGTCATCTTTCTGCCTATGTGCAGATTGCAAAGTCCAATCACAATTTGAAAGCATTCCTTCATGGCCACAACCCTTCATGCCTGGGTTACAGCTTTCAGAGGATGATTCTATGCTCACAACCAGAAGGTCACCATGCAAGGCCAAAGTCACCAAGGAGATGCTTGAATTCTTTCCCAAGTTCGTGCTAACACAATGCAGGGTGAATGACTCTGAAGGGAGAAACATCTTACAGAAGGGACAATTTTTCAAATGCCCTGTAATGCTTTGAAAGATAATCTTTAAATAAACATGACAATGAGATCTAGGCGATAGGCTGATTTTTTTTTTCCAACATGTTAACCGGCTCATGATCTGAACTAAAAACAATCATGAAAGTTGTACAAAACTAACATTTTACAGTACTGTTCACCAAAGTAGTTGAGACAGGGCTTAAATGGGAGGAACCTCTAGGTGAAAGATAGAACCCTACTACATCAATTTGCTATAAACGACAGCATGTGTTGTGTTTTATTTTGAATTCTCTGATAAATGAATGTTTATCCTGGGATCAATGGATCTGGGTGAATGGCAGATTGCAGTAGCAATTGCTTTCTTACCGAGAGAATTATCTTAAATCAGATCTTCTTTGTTTGATGAAACCTAAATTGCAGGGGGAATATTTAAGCATCTAAGGAGAAAATCCATACATAAGCTAACACATGGCTCCAAGATGCATTTAGCAGAACTAATTGTCTCTATTATTCTTTTATTCCAGGAGCCACAGATAGAATGTATAAGTCAAATAACAAAATACCTATCATTATACCTTCTTGATCAAGGACTGTAGTCCACCATAGTATATTTACTTCAAGTAAAGTAGGAGGACTAGGGCAAAAGGTACCACAAGCCCAGCTAAATAAAAAGGCAAAGTGTAAAGACACATTCCTCATTCTCTATCATCATTTGTAAGGCCATCGGGATGGTGACAGCCATCTCTCCTGTATACTATTGATGGTCACAAGTACACTCAAGGCTCAAAAATTGTGAGAAGGCTTGCAGTTTGTAAGGGAACACACACCTATGCCCTGAGAAAGTGGTGAATATGTAACCATGGTTAAGATCTGTTCCTCAGATGAGATAACACGCATTTGAATCCCATGTTAACCAAACACTGGATATGGAAGCCGAAGGAAAGGCATTTTTAAACTTGGTAGCTGGGAAAATAAATTTTGAAACGCATGAAGTATTCAAACGCTGTCTCTTTAACACTTTCTTGTCTGTAATAGCCGACTCGACTCCTGTGCCTCCGCTCCTCAACACCGCCCCCCCCCCCAGACTTATAAGCATGGTCCCCACTGTCCTGGCTACATCCAGACACTGAAGTGTGTGGTCTGAGACAGTCCTTTCTTTTCATTCTTAGGCCTTCATCTTTGTTCTCGCTAAGTTTGTCTATGGTATGTTTGAATCACCTGGGAAGATCAGAGACTTCATGCAAATAGGAGGCAGAGCCATCCAAAAACAAACTACAGTGTTCTCTTCTACTTTCAGCGCTATGCACCCTCCCCACCATGATTTTTAAATTTTGGTAACAGACAGACGCTGATCAGGCACTGAGGAGCAAAGAAAGGAAGGATGAAAGCCCAGAGCTCACTAGGATCCATTCAGAAGCACAGTCTCCAATTAAGTGCTGCCCCCGGAGGCTCGCTCAGGTCAGATGCAGGAATCAGAAGATGCCTTGCATTTTGAAGAAGCTGACTTAGAGCCCCAGGCCCGGGATCTTCTTCTTCCTTTAAAAGACTTACTTAAAATAAATAGCCAAGGCTTTATTTCTTTGCCACAGCCTCGCCTGTTATGAGCTGAGGTCAGGACAAATAGCTCCTGTCCCCTACACAGAGCTAAGAGTGAAATGGCTCCATTGTGGAATCAGTAAATCACACAATCCTCCCAGCGCTGGGCAAACGGAGTTTGCAGTGTGCCACCGGCTCAAACAGGTATCAACAGGGCTTGGGCTGGAGCCTGTTATGTTTCAGCTTTGCCCCAGGTCTTTGCAAATGCCCTTTGAAAAGATTACTCCCGACTCTCCAGCACCGGCTACACCCCAGTAGAGGGACTGGATGCCGGCTCACTGCAGATTCGCCACGGCTGTCAGGGACATTCACAAAGACAAAGACTGACAAATTACACTTCTTCCATTAATTTTCAAGTAGGTTTTTAAAGCACAGGCCTCTGATGAAGTATTTTGAGTAGTGCTGGGTATGTCAAGGACACATATTAAATATCTCACTCATAATTTTTGAAAATCTTCCTCATTCAAAATTGTCACAGCTTGACAGCTTAGCTCTGTTTTGAGTATATTTTACCATGTACTACAAACTGATTGAGGAGCTGACATATCTGACTCCACCCAAACACGGATCTTTAAATCTAACTGTTTGAAAAGAATATTTAATGAAAATGAATATACAGATATCCCATGTAGCACTTACTAGGGAAAGAATGTCAAATTATACAATTAATATCTTTGCTGAAAATACACCTCTACCACTGTCCCTTCAAGAACAGCCACACTCTTTTTAAGACAAAATGTGACAGTGATTGGAAACCAGTTTGATTAAATTGTCATCTAATTCTTTGTCTAAAAGTGCAGGATTGTATTTCATACACATTTTAGTATCCCACTTAGCCATTCTTTGAGTCCAAGGACTGATTCTTTCTTATACAAATGTCTCATAACAAGGAAGGAATAAGACAGAAATAGGATTATTCTAATTCTCTAACCTAGGCTAGAAATTTAACCTTAAGATTAAACAAAGAAGGAGGAGGAGGAAAGGAAGAGGAAGAAGAGAAGGGAGCTGGAGGAGGAAATGAGGAAGAAGATGAGAGAGGAGGGGGGGAGGAAGAAAGAAAGAAGAAGCAAAAAGAAGTGAGAAAAAGGAAGTGGAAGTTGAAGATAACCACATCTTCATAAGGATATAAAGATAAGGAGTTAAACACCAGAGCGACCCCATAGGCTGTTCTCCACAAGGTGAGGACAAGGCTTCATTACTGAAGAAAGCACCTGCACATACAACTCACAGAGCATGGAGAAGTCACGTTTATTTCTCCATAGAGCCTTCTCACCAACATCCTCGTTTCCTTGGTGGAGGAAGTTACTCTTCAGGCTCTCAAAGAAGGAACATAAACACTAATCCAGCTACAAACCCTTTGATCTGAGATGGTGTCCTGCCTACCAGATATGCTAGGGCAATGGTGGCACAAATCTTGTGAGAGCAACTACCAATACCTGATTGAACTGAAGATTCACTCCACGAGACTGAATCAATACCCAACACTATTTGCATGACCTAGAACCTGAGACTAGATAGACCAGGGACCTAGAATAAAATCAAACACCTCTATTCTACTAGCAACAAACATAGCAATAAAATGACTCCTAACGACATTCTGCCATACTCATAGGACAGTGTCTTGTTCATCTATCATCGGAGGAGCTAGCTTCCTTCTGTAGCAGAAGACAATAAAGGCAGAAACACACAGCCATATAATATGATGAGAGTAACAGACCTTGGAACACTCAGCCCTAAACAAAATGACTACATCAAATTCCTCACCTCAAAGCTCAGGGAATCCTGTAAATAGAGTATTAAAGCCAGTGGTGATAGAGGACCTGGTAAATTAAGTCTTCTTTTTTTTCTTCCGATGTATTTTTATTTTATTCGATATATTTTTTATTTACATTTCAAATGATTTCCCCTTTCCTGGTCCCCCACTCTCTGAAAGTCACATAAGCCCCCTTACCTCCCCCTGTTCTCCCATCCACCCCTTCCCACTTCCCTGTTCTGGTTTTACCTTATACTGCTACACTGATTCTTTCCAGAACCAGGGACCACTCCTCCGTTCTTCTTGTACCTCATTTGATGTGTGGATTATGTTTTGGGTATTCCAGTTTTCCAGGCTAATATCCACTTATCAGTGAGTGCATACCATGATTGATCTTTTGAGACTGGGTTACCTCACTTAGTATGATGTTCTCCAGCTCCATCCATTTGCCTAAGAATTTCATGAATTCATTGTTTCTAATGGCTGAATAGTACTCCATTGTGTATATATACCACATTTTTTTGCATCCATTCTTCTCTTGATGGATACCTGGGTTCCTTCCAGCTTCTGGCTATTATAAATAGGGCTTTAAGCCTTCTTAATCAATAGAATTTACACACATATGATCTTACAGACACTAAGGCAGTGAGTACAGGGCCTGCACTGGTCTACACCACATGGGGTCCTAGAGCTGAAAGAAATGGACAAAGGCTCACATTCCTAATCCAGAAGCTGTTTCTAAATGATAGCACCTTGCAAATAAAATTTTAGTTCTCTCCAAAGGAGTCTTGCTGGGGAAATAAACTACTCTTAAATGTAGATCGCGTGCCCAGCAGTACATGGTCAACACAAAACAATCTCAGGGGCTTCTTAGTGTGTTCCTTGTCTCATGATGTCATATCGACACTTTTTAAAAGCGTATTTCTTCTGTTTATTTGCATCTTTCTTTTATTTTTATTAACTTACAAGTACCTTACACATATACTACAGCTTTCAGTATAGTGTTTTTATGGGACTTGACTGTGCAAACAAGTGGGTGTGTCTATATCTGTTTCTTGTGCCTTTCTTAAGATCTTTTCCTTTTGTCTGTTTGTTTTGTTCTATTCTGGTGGGTTAGCTTTTGTTCTACCTTATTATATTATATTTTCTTTTATTGTTTTCCCTTTGGAAGCCCGTTTGTTTTCTAACGGAAGTCAGAGAGAGATTAGACCCAATGGGAGCGGATGTGGGAAAGAGCTGGAAGGAGAGGGAAGGGAAGTCATGATCAGAATATGTTATATGAAGATGAAATTCAATTTTCAAGAAAAGGAAATAAAAAGATTCTACATGTACAAATATTCTGCCCATACCTCCCCACCCTGACAAGTTAACCTATAAAACACCAGTGGTTACAGAATGGAAGCTTTCTAAAGAAAGAGTCAGAAGGTTGTGTGGAAAAAATTGTTTTGCCATAACTTCATTTTATTTCCTGTATCTTTCGTACATTAAATCTACAGCACTAGGAAAAAATAATGAGGATCGGGGGCTTGGCTGTGAGCCTGTGTCTTCTGTAATACCAAAAGCATTAGCCATAAAGATTTCACCTACATGACCATCCAAATGTGAGCTAAAACAAGGATGATAGCAATAGACATGTCAGATAGCAATACACACAAGTAACATATGTACTGAACAGTTCATGTTTAGAAATATATATGCACACACATATATGCATGCAGTAACAACTAGAGAGTAAAAAGGCTATGGATTTCTAGAGGGGTATATGGGAGGTTTTGGAGGAAGAAAGGGGAAGGGAAAATGTTCTAACTATATTACAATATCAAAAATTAAATTTAAAAAACACAATCAGTAACAGAGATAAAGAGAGAGAGGGAGGGAGGGAAAGAAGAAGGGAAGAAGAGAGGGAGGGAGGGATGTAGAGAGGGAGGAAGGAAAGGAAGAAAGAAAGAAAGAAAGAAGGAAGGAAGGAAGGAAGGAAGGAAGGAAGGAAGGAAGGAAGGAAGGAAGGAAACATGATACATGAGGCAGGAGAGGGATTGACTTCTGCCAGAGAGGAAGAAGAAGTTGCATGCTGTCTAGATCTGGGAAGAAGTTAAGGATTAAAAGAAAGAGCAATGCCAGGGCACCCTAGGACTTTGCACGTTCCATGAAGTTAAATAACACAATCCCAACACTGAAACCCAATGTAGACAGTCCCTTACCAAGGCTCTCTTCACACGTGATTGCAGACCATATCAAGTTGACCATTACAACGACCATCACACCCTCTCCTGGGAGTAGCTGAGAGGGCAGAGGGCATCTTATAGGAGACACTGTACTCCACAGAAACAACAGTGCCATATCATAGTCTCTGAACCAGGCAGACTTACACACCAGGCCCTTCTGTGAGCTTTCCAGAAGCCTCTTCTCCTCTGAGTCTCTCTGGGAACAGCTCCAATGATATGAATATGATGTCTCCTTTATCTAGTTCTCCAATGTCCCATTCTATACAGATTTTCACCACTGGAAGTCCTTAATTGGAGCCTGAAATAGTTCTAACTGAAGCTCTCTTGTGACATAGCATTCATACATTATCTCCTTGGCCACTAGTGAATGTGTAATTCTCTAAATTCAGTTTCCCAGCCATGATGTCCATCTTTATTAAAACTTATTTGACATACGCTGATAACAATGAAGCCCAGCAAGCCATGGGGACTCCAGATGTAGTCTCCTGACAGTTCTTTTTGGAGGTCCCAACATTTAACCAGGCCTTGAATAAAAATCCCTTCATCCCATTTTCTTGTTTATAGGAAAAGAGAGAAATTAGACAACTATGCTACAATGGAAATGAGGAAAAATATGTTCCTTGTGTTGAATCTTATAATCACAATGTCCTGTGATTCATTTAATGAAAAATTACTACAACCATCCAAGGTAGGTCTACTGATGGAACAGACCACTTAGAAGTCACCATATTAGGAAAATAACTATCTCCCCATCTCTCTCTCCCTCTCCATCTCTGCCTCTGTTGTTCTGTCTCTGTGTCTTTGTCTCCCTCTGTTTTTCTCTGTCTGTCTCACTGTTTCTCTGTCTTTCTCTGTCTCTGTCTCTCTGTCTCTGCCTGCCTATCTCTCTCTCTCTCTCTCTCTCTCTCTCTCTCTCTCTCTCTCACACACACACACACACACACACACACACACACACACACGTACACACTATTGTGCTTATTGATGGCAAGAGAAACATGGAATGCATAGACAGCTTATTACATATGAACCATAACCAATTTCCAAGACAAGAGCTATAATTGCCATAATTTCATGAATATTTCTTTTTTATTTTATTATGATATATCTCTAGGTGTATGTTCACTTTCTTATTATTTTACAAATTAACATCGATACGCTGAACTTGTATTATAGAATTTTAAATTGCATTGACTTTATACAATGATACGTAAGCTATAGAAGTCACAGAGATTAGTACAAGGAGACAAGGATGGATCAATTCGCATTCTTCTGCATGCTGACCTCCAGTTGAACCAGAACCATTTGTTGAAAAGGCTATCTTTTTTCCATTGGATTTTTTCAGCCCCTTTGTTGAGGATCAAGTGGCCATAGGTGTGTGGGTTCATTTCTGGATCTTCAATCCTGTTCCATTGATCCACCTGCCTGTCACTGTACCAATACCATGCAGTTTTTAACACTATTGCTCGGTAGTATTGCTTGAGGTCAGGGATACTGATTCCCCCAGAATTTCTTTTGTTGTTGAGAATAGTTTTAGCTATCCTGGATTTTTTGTTATTCCAGATGAATTTGAGAATTGCTCTTTCTAACTCTATGAAGAATTGAGTTGGGATTTTGATGGGTATTGCATTGAATCTGTATATTGCTTTTGGCAAAATGGCCATTTTAACTATATTAATCCTGCTGCTCCATGAGCATGGGAGATTTTTCCATTTTTTGAGGTCTTCTTCCATTTCCTTCTTCAGAGTCTTGAAGTTCTTGTCATACAGATCTTTCACATGTTTGGTAAGAGTCACTCTAAGGTACTTTATACTGTTTGTGGCTATTGTGAAGGGTGTCATTTCCCTAATTTCTTTCTCAGCCTGCTTATCCTTTGAGTATAGGAAGGCTACTGATTTGCTTGAGTTGATTTTATAACCTGCCACTTTGCTGAAGTTGTTTATCAGCTGTAGGATAAACACCTACAGCTACACCAACACTACATCAGGTAGAGGGCTAATATCCAATATATACAAAGAACTAAAGAAGTTAGACCCCAGAAAACCAAATAACCCTATTAAAAAATGTGTCTGGCAGTTCCTCAGAAAACTGGGCACCTCACTTCTGAAAGATCCTGCTATACCACTCCTGGGCATATACCCAGAGGATTCTCCAGCATGTAATAAGGATATATGCTCCACTATGTTCATAGCAGCCCTATTTATAATAGCCAGAAGCTGGAAAGAACCCAGGTATCCATCAAGAGAAGAATGGATGCAAAAAATGTGGTATATATACACAATGGAGTACTATTCAGCCATTAGAAACAATGAATTCATAAAATTCTTAGGCAAATGGATGGAGCTGGAGAACATCATACTAAGTGAGGTAACCCAGTCTCAAAAGATCAATCATGGTATGCACTCACTAATAAGTGGATATTAGCCTAGAAAACTGGAATACCCAAAACATAATCCACACATCAAATGAGGTACAAGAAGAACGGAGGAGTGGCCCCTGGTTCTGGAAAGACTCAGTGTAGCAATATAAGGCAAAACCAGAACAGGGAAGTGGGAAGGGGTGGGTGGGAGAACAGGGGAAGGGAAGGGGACTTATGTGACTTTCAGGGAGTGGGGGGCCAGGAGGGGGGAAATCATTTGAAATGTAAATAAAAAATATATCGAATAAAAAAAGAAATATATAAATAATGCAAACTATTTTAAACAAAAAGAGGAAGAAGAAGAAGAAGAAGAAGAAGAAGAAGAAGAAGAAGAAGAAGAAGAAGAAGAAAGAAGAAGAAGAAGAAGAAGAAGAAGAAGAAGAAGAAGAAGAAGAAGAAGAAGAAGAAGAAGAAGAAGAAGAAGAAGAAAAAAAAAAAGAAGTCACAGAGAGAGAGGCAGGCGCATTTCTGAGTTCAAGGCCAGACTGGTCTACATAGTGAGTTCCAGGACAGCCAAGACTATACAGAGATACCCTGTCAAGAAAAAACCAAAAAGAAGGAGGAGGAGGACGAGGACGAGGACAAGGATGAAGAGGAGGAGGAGGAGGGGAGGAGGATGATGAGGAGGGGGAGGAGGAGGATAAGGATGAGGAGGGCAAGAAGAAGATGGAAGAGGAGGAGGAGGATGAAGAGGAGGAAGAGGAGGAGGAGAAGGAGAACGAGAACAAGAACAAGAACAAGAAGAACAAGAAGTCACAGAGTGGGGTTGGGGATATGGTTCAGTCTATACAGTACTGCGTAAACTTCATTTTTGCGTGCATGAAGTTCTGAGTTTGGAGCCCCAAACCCACTTTAAAAGCCAGGTTCAACATTAATCTTAGTATTGTGGACTCAAAGACAAAAGGATACTATGTTCAAGTAAGGGAGCTAGCTAATATGTGAGTTCCAGGTTCACTTAGAGATCTTGTTGAGCAAAATACAGTATAAAAGAAAAAAGAAGACACCCATTGTCAAACATGAGCCTTCACATATGCACACATACATGTGTGTGTGCACTGCACTTGTGTGTAAATATGCACACATAAGCACATAAATCAAATAGGGCAGTAAAGCTGGCTCAGGAGTCAGAGATCCTGATGTTCTTTCAGACACTGGAGGTGGGTTCCCAATACATGACAATACAGCAATTCAAAACCACTGGTCACTCAAGGCCCAGAGAATCCAGCACTCTCTTCTGTGTTTTACTGCCCTCGTATTTAAACTTTCTCAATCTCTATGTCTCTCTCTCTCTCTCTCTCTCTCTCTCTCACACACACACACACACACACACACACACACACACACACACTGAATTCTATCACTTTGGAAAACTGGTTATAGATTTAGAATAATGTTTTCCCCCCCCTAAAAAAAAATCTACTCACAAAATTCACTCTTTTGTGTATTCTGAACTATTTACAATCTTGAATGATGGGCTTATCTTCCCTTAAATATGGTGCATTTTAACTTGACCCCTTACTTGGTTGAATAACACCTGTTATATTTTTTGAGTATAAAATCTCAGAGATTTTTACTATATGCCCTGATAGGGGCAATAGACAGAAGCTAAGGCTCTGGAAAAAGATACCTTGGAAAGAACTTAGTTCCAATGACTTGGTGTGCAGTGGGCTGTAGCAGGGGTCAGTCAGCCTGTAAGAATCACATCTTCAAATTACACATTCTAGGGATCCTCCCAGGACAAAACTGCTTTAAGTAGGGTCAACTCACAACTGTCTGTTTTTGTCCACAGAAGATGTTTTTAAACTAGAGGAGCCCTCCACTCACATGAGGGGAGCTTGTTTTATTGTTGTTGTTGTTATTTTTTTTTTAGGGTTTCTTTTTTTTTTTATTCGATATATTTTTTATTTACATTTCAAATGATTTCCCCTTCTCTGCCCCCCCCACTCCCCGAAAGTCCCATAAGCCCCCTTCCCTTCCCCTGTTTTCCCACCCAACCCTTCCCACTTCCGTGTTCTGGTTTTGCCCTATACTGCTTCACTGAGTCTTTACAGAACAGGGGGCCATTCCTCCATTCTTCTTGTTCCTCATTTGATGTGTGTATTATGTTTCGGGTATTCCAGTTTTCTAGGTTAACACCCACTTATTAGTGAGTGCATACCATGATTCATCTTTTGAGTCTGGGCTACCTCACTATTTTCTTCCACCAGAGAAAATAGTTAAAAAGAATATACGTGACAGCAGTATTAAATTAATTTTAGAAAACAAAGCTACATGTTTGCTCACATTATGATCTAACTCATAGTGGGAATTTTGGCTATTCTGGTGTGACTTTGTGAATATCATTTTGAATAATTCTATAGCTGTCTGTAACCATCTATAACTGTGGACTGATGTTCCTTGGCCATAAAAAATATACCATGATAAAAGTCAAGGACACATACATCCTGGATGCTGACAGAATGTGGGAAAGAACATCGTTACCCAGAGGTGACATAAGGGTCAGGTAGAATTACGGTGACCCACTGACCAAAACCTATGCCTTCCCACTAGCCTTCTCTGGAGTCATCTGTAAATGTTGAAGTTCTTGGAGAGAGCAAAATAGGAGGAAATGTCAGAATGCCGATGTAATTATAACTGTATTTTTATTGTGGTGCACGAACAAATAACATGCATAAGTGCACTACTTATAAAATATTCATTTCATATTCTTAAGAGAGGGAGGTCATAAACTTCATCTATTTCTTGATATTAATAGTTGCGTATGATGATAGGTACTGGAAATTGACATTTTGAACATGCTGTCCTTTGGGCGATGAAAATTAACAATGGAGTATAGTAGTTAGAATAGGTTTGTAATAAACCACTTACTACTAATATGACTTTAGAAAAAAATGCAACCTTTCTACATCACATTTCATTATACGTAAAAAGAGGATAACAGTAGTGATCTTATACAGGATGTTATTAGAATTAATGAAGAGGCAAGGAATCTATCAAGCTGTTAGAATAATGTCTTGTACGTGGCCAGCTCTCCATAAAGATTTCTTAAATATAAACAAAGTAGTAATACACATCAACATCATGACAATAAATAGTGCAAACTGTGTATTTAGAATATTATATATATGGATATGCATATAACACACAAATATATACGCTTATTCACTCTCAAGAGCTTTGAAGAACTATGCATTTAATTTGTTTTTTTTCTTCCAAGCCTGTTATTCTTATTTTCTTTATAATATACAAAGAGGAGATAAAATTTTAAGTATTATTTTAAATTGGTTAGATCAAGTGATCATAAAACCTACGATTAAATTGAGGTTCTAGTGCTTGTTAAAAATTTGTAACTAGCATTGTAACCAAAGAAATGTAGGATGGGAGATAAAATTGATAATTAAAAAGAAAAAGGCAGCATGGTATGTATTCACTTATAAGTGGATATTAGCCATAATGTACAGAATAACCATGCTATAGACAATGAACCTAAAGAAGCCAAATAACAAGGGGAACCCAGGGAGGATATTGAATCTTTCTCAGAAGGGGAAATAAAATAAATATCAGAGGTAAACGGAAAGAAAGAACTGAGTGGAAGAGGAATTGGGGAGGGAAGGGGAAGGTCATATGTAAGGAGAGCAGGGGAGAAAGAAGAGAGATTGGAGTTTGATGCAGGGGACAATCTCTAGGATATGCCAGAGACCTGGGATGGAGGGAGATCCCAGAGAGTCTTTGGGGGCAAGTCTGAGACTCCTAGCAGTGTGACATGGATGCTGAAGTGGCCACTCACTGTAGCCAGGCACATCTTCCAGTGGAGAGATACAGACAGCAAACTACCCATAAAATCTTTTACCCAAAATGGGTCCTGCCGACAAGATATGCCTGGACAAAGATAAACCAGAGACTGAGGGAATAGCCAACCAATGACTGTCCCAAATTGAGACCCATCCCATGGGCAAGAACCAATCCCTGACACTATTAATGAAATTCTGGTATGCTTGCAGGCAGGAACCTAGCATAACTGTTCTTTGAGAGACTCTACTCAGCAGCCAATGGAAAGAGATGCAGAAACTCACACCCAAACATTAGATGGAACTCTGGAAGTCTTATGGAAGAGTTGGGTGGAAGATTGAGGGACCGGAAGAGGATAAGGACTCCACAGGAAGGCCAACAAAGTCAACTAACCTGGACCCTTGGAGGCTCCCAGAGATTGAACCACCAACTAAAGAGCAAGCATGGGCTGGATGGAGGCTCCTTGCACATATGTAGCAGATGAGCAGCTTGCTCTTCATGCAGGTCCCCAATCAACTGGAACAGGTACTGTCGCCAAGCTTGTTGCCTGCCTGCCTGTGGATGCTGCAATCCTAAATGAACTGCCTTGCCTGGCTGGCCTCTGTGAAAGAGGATGCATCTAGTCCTGCAGCAACTTGATGTGCAGGGGCTGGGGGAGGGTGTTAGTTGAATAGGAGACACCCAGAGGGGGCTTCCCCTTCTCTAAAAAGAAGGGGAAGGTGGAATGAGGAAACGACTTGTGTGAGGAGGTTCTTAGAGGAGAGGAAGGGCTCATATTGGGTTGTAAAGTGAATAAATATTTTTTTAAAAAAATAAAAGGGCCAACATCAGTATTTCATAAAGAAAATATTAAAACAAACCAGTGTTTTGAAATTCAATCAACATCTCAAGAGTATTTGTAAAGTGAAATTTTAGAATTCTAGGTATCACAACCAGCGGATATTTAATCAGATCTATTACCTGCCAATAGAAATTGATAAGTTGGAATGATTTTCCTGATGAATTCTAAAACAAGTTTTTAAAATGCAATATGATCAGCTTAATGGCAGGAGAATGAACTCAAATATCATTAAAGACTTTCAGACACAGATATGCAGTAGACCCCTGTCCGAGGCCAGCCTATGCTACACAGCAAAACACAATGGTGAAAGAAAATGAATTGTTTAAAAAGATTTTTTTTAGTTGGAGAAGCACAACTATATCCATATTCTTAACCCATTTTCATCACTGTGATAGAATCCCTGACAGATCCACTTACAGAAGAAAGGATACATTTTGGCTCGCAATCTCAAAGGGTCTCAGACCATCAAGGTTGATCAGGCACGACAGCAGAAGCTGTGTCGGCAGAGGCTCATCACATCTCAGCTGACCAAGAAGAGAGAGGAGTGGCAGAAACAGAAGCCAGGCTATAACCTTCAAAGGACCTCCTCCGATGACCTCCACTAGGGAGACCTCACCCCCTCAATGTTCCACAGCCTTCCAAAGCAGTGCTTCAAAACAGGAGCCTGTTGGGGTGGGGTGGGGAGGTACCTTTCAGAAACACACAATAAAAGTACTGTGCCTCAGTAACCAAATTCTTTAATTATCTGGAATATTTCATTCTCAAATAATTTGACTTTGTATGAGTTTTCTACATTGTTTCCATTTTTAATGTATAGCATCACATTGATAGTTTCAATCTTTTGTGCTGGCAAAAAAAATTGAACACGTATAATTTGACAATGTGCTTATTAACAATGAAGAAATATGTCTGCAACTGCTACTATACACAAAAATAACTACTCTAGGTCATCATCTCTTTACTTAAAAGAAAGCATCTAGTTTTCCAAACCAAATAGGAATGGGTATGTGGACGTAGATTTAATATAGTAGCCACTCAGCAAAAGAATTTAACTTGTGGTAAGACAGTGTGTGGCGTGCCACAGTACGCAGTCAATAAGTCACAACCAGAAGCTTCCCAAGCCTCCCCATCTCCCAGTGTGATTTACACACAACCGAAAGCCCACATCCATGAATCCTATTTAGTATTACTGCTTTCTGCTCCTAAAAACAGAAGTACTATGAAGACATCTGATTTTTAAGATATCCTCTTTACAAAACTGGGGAGCAGTGGCTCACACCTTTAATCCCAGTAGTCAGAAGGCAGAGATAGAAGGATCTTTGAGATCAAGGCCAGTCTGGTCTATAGAGTGAGTTCCAGGACAACCAGAGCTACACAGAGAAACCCTATTTAAAAAGAAAGAGGAGGAGGAGGAGGAGGAGGAGGAGGAGGAGGAGGAGGAGGAGGAAGGAGGAGGAGGAGAAGGAGGAGGAGAAGAAAGAAGAAAAACAAAGGAAGAAAGGAACAAAGGAACGAAGAAAGGAACAAAGGAACAAACTAGGAGGCTATAATTTTTTCTTCCTGAAGAACATAAAGACTGAATGTCATGGGCATTTTGTCCCACTTATCCTTTGTCAACAAAAGTCAGTGTCTACCCTTCCCCTTTAGTAGAGAGTCTCTGCTCTGAGACTCAGATAGGGAAGTTCTCCTGTAACTAAGGTAAAGGTAATTTCAATGAAAAATGCTCAGAGACTATTCAGTCTGTTCCTAACATATTTCACATAATACTCCCCCTCCCCCCCTCTCTCTGTCTGTCTATCTGGTATCTCATTATGCAGGCCTCAAAGTCAGAGAAATCTACCTGCTTCTGCCTCCAGAGTGCTGGAACTAAAGACATATACCACCACACTCAGATTACACAAGCTTTCTTGTTCCGAGACAATATCCAAGCATCACTTCCTGTCATCCACCCTCATGTTATATGTATGAGCCTGCCAAATGAACAGCCTTGGTAGCAAGGGTAAATAGTATTTTCTCTTCTTTCTCTTCAGCTTATGTGATATGTAGGGGGGAAAAATCAAAGATTAAAGTGGTGCAGAATAGCTTAAGTAAGAAGATTAGACTCTAAAATCAATATACGTTTGATTTTTCATAAAATCCTTAGCCTCGTTTCCTCCTCTGTCAAATTGGATAACAACAATACCTACTTCTGGGACTGTACTCAGAATACTAAATGAGATCCATTTAGTCAGCCATAGCCATTCTTCTTGAGGATCTACTGGGCACATGAATGGCCCCAGACATGGAGGATGACACAAGGAGTAAGGATGGCAGAATTTACCTGTCGTTGAACTTCAGTCTAATTGGGGAAATAAAAGAACAAGCAATGATATCGCTAAGCAACGCAGAAAACCACGCTGGAGAGACACAGCCAAATGAAAGTCTTAACACCTGGCTTGAAATTCAAGTGTTATTTGGGAAAACAGGGGTCAAATGCTCTCTCCTCGGAAAGGAGATAGGATATGACAGAACAGGCATGTGCAGACTCGGCGGAGGGAGATCTCAGGTCAGGATGGAAAATGTGTGTGTGGAGGGAGGGACAGTAAGGCGGGGTCTTTACATAGCAGTGAAGAAGTCCTGAAGAGAGGAGCATAGGAGGAACTGAAACCTACAAAGTAAGAAAGAACGGTGTAAGCACAGCTTATCACAAGCCTAGGATAATTAATTATTCTATAAGGTAGCTATCTGTCACCATTTCCTCCCTGCACAAAAGCAGGCTGTGATTAGATAGATGGCTTCCTTTAACACTGTTAACAAATTCTCTTTCAGAAAAAAAAAATCCTTGAGCAGCTTTTTTACCCCATACTCTCCCTCTCCGGTCCCAGTGTGGTACTGCGTTTGTACTGACCCCGGCTTGCAGTAGGTGACAATTGCTTTTTCTCCCTACCCAAGGCCCTGCTTGTCCTAATGAAGATGCATCGCTGGCACTTGCTTGCTGTGTGGCTGGGAAAGAGCAAGGGAACCAAAAGTTCTGGTCCAGATGGAGGAGCTCAGCTGAACATCTGCCTCGCCTGTCTGTCACTCCCTACCTCCTGCTGCTGAGCTAGCTGCCAGCCACTGCAGCAGCTCCTGAGTCAAAGGTCCTCCTCTTCTGGTGTTTCCTCAGAGCTTTGACTAATTATCTGCATCGTCATGCCCAACAGCGTCATGCTGTCATTCTTCAAACCACAAGAAGATCCTGTTAGAAATCTGAGTCCTTAAAAAGAGTGCACTTCCACGTGATTCCAAGATGAGACCCATTAAACCGTATATACATGACAGCAAACTAGGCATCAGTTGACATTAGACAGCTGATACATCCCATCTGTTATGTGCATGATCTACAGTGCTCTACATGACCCAGAAGATAGGAGACAACTATTGACAGCAAATTCATTCTACTCCGTCTCCACTACCAGTATCATAGTACAAAGCACTCCCATCTTTGCCTAAAATGTTGCAATAGTTTTCCAACTCATTAGCCAAAAACACTTTAGTCCAAATTGGTAACTTACCTATTCATCCCAAGTAGTCACTCAACTGAGTCTTCTGTGACTGCAGCAACTGCACGCCAGCTGATTTTGCACAGCCAGGCACAAGGAGTGACATCTTTGAAGCCAAACTTTGAATGTTTAAATTCTGTGTGGACCTTCTGTGGCTTCTCGACATGCTGAGGCTTATCTTTTATAGATAGAGGTCCCCTTTAGCATCCTTAACTGAATGATGTTGGTGGCTTTTCCGATTTCTTATCGAACAGCTCTCCTCAGCGCACACCTTCACATTGCCCTTTCTTCTAGTCCCCCATTTCACACCTTAAGGCTTTTCGGAATACCGTTTCCTCTGAGTTAAAATTCTCTTCAACCTTATCTCACTTTGTGAACAAACTCTAGCCTGCTCAGATCCACTCAAGCGCTCCTGGAAAAGGCCCTCCCTGAAAAACCCAGACTCTGCTAATATTCTCTGCTCAGTTGCTTCGCTGTTCGGATTCTGGGGTTCTTACAATTGGTAATTGCATGTCACCGTGGTTATTCCATTTCTGTCTCCCTCTTCTGTGATGAATTCGGCAGATACCAAATGATTATCTTCACTTTTCTCATGACTTGGATCCCAGTGTTTCTGCAAATCCGAAGCTGGCATTCACAGCTACCGCTTTCTGAATGTATCTGTCAAAGAATAAATGGTCACTTGAAGAAAAAAATGTTCTCATGTAAAAACTCATTTTAAAAATCCATATCACTTGGTCTGTTCTATAAGACAAATAAATAGGAGACATGATAGTACCTTCAAGTACATATATGAGGGTGTTTTGTCCATTAATTTCTTTCACTTTACATCCTGATCAAAGCCTCCCTCTCCTCCCAATAGCTCCCTCACACAGCCCTTCTCCTCTCAGAAGCCCCCTCCCATCTAGATATCAGCCTACCCTGGTACTTCAAGTCAATGCAGGACTAGTCAGGTTCTCTCCAACTGAGGCCACCCAGTTAGGGGAAGTAGATCCACAGGCAGTCAACAGAGTTGGGGACAGCGCCACTCCAGTTGTAGGGAGACCCAAACGAAGACCATCCTACACATCTGCATATGAGCTGTGTCCATGCCATGCTCTTCCTTTGATTGGTGGTTCAGTCTGTGGGAGCCCCCGAGGGTTTAGGTAAGTTGATTCTGTTGGTCTTCTTGTGAAGCTCAGATCCAAGTTTTAAGCTAAGGACTAAACTAATTGCTGAGGCATCCATAATATGTGGTTATGGTAACATTTTGTGAACCCAAATTCTTTCATGTTGAAGTCACATGCAAAATCCCCAACCGTGTGCATAAGCATCAAGGTAATATTAGAATCAGCCAACCTTCTGCTTCCGTGATCTCATCCAATCAGTTCCAAGACAATGGCATCTACCTCCTTGGTTCTCATGGGTCTTATATGCTTTCATTGCTCCAAATTTCCTATTCTAAATGGATTGAAAGTAAAGCCTTGTCAATTGTAACATCATTCTTCCTTTCAGAAAGAAACTTTTGCATCAGTATATTTAATAGCAATGGGTCAACTGACTCCTTTTTGTTTTGCCAGACACGCTTTCTCTGGTTAAGCCTGGATGACCTGGAACTCACTCTGTAAATCAGGCTGGCCCAAAAGACAAGAGATCTGCCTGCCTCTGCCTCCTGGGGACTGGGATTAAAGGCATGCACTACAATGCCCTGTTTTAAACTGCAGCAGAAATGTAAAGAAACTGCATTTCTAATGCACTTTCAAAGCATTAAAGTTTTTCAAAAAACAATAGTAATCTGCTGTGGTTATAAATTACCTTGAACTATAATAAAAAGGAAAGGCAAAAGGACATAGACATAAAAGCTGCATGGGAAGAGAAGAATAATCTTACAATTAGGGATTCTTTTCTAATATTGACTTGCTGTTCTGCAACTAATCACTAAATTATTAAAGCTGAAAAAATGATACAGCTTTACATTCAGATACCATGATAGCTGAAAATGTGAAATAACCACCTAACTTGGTTTACACAGTCTATATAAATACATATTGATCCTCTATAATACACCAGGCATTCTGAATATACCTGGGTGTCTACAGATGTATAGATTTGTATGTACAGATGATCAATGAACAATGAATATCAATGTTTCATATAACTTATTAGAATAAGGTAAATGATACGAGGGAAAGAATAATGGAAAATGAATTGTAACCTCCAGGATGGGGACTGTCATTTAAACAGGATGAAGGCGAAAGTCTTCAGCAAGGAGGAGGCATTGGAGAAAGATCTGAAGTAAGTTATAGATTCAGCAAAGGGAATATTTGGGGAAAGTGCATTTTAGGAAGACGTAAAGGCTATACCTGAAACATCCTAAGAATAGTAAAAATACATATCTAGTAAAATTCAAATAAATGGTGCAGGGAAAGGTCCAGAGTTCAGAGTCATGCACACCCTTGGCTTTGTAGTTCTCTTGTGTAATGGAGCTCCTTTTTAATTAACTGTTTTTATTTTTTATATTACCATATAATTCCATTATTTTTCTCTTCCCTTTTTTCCACACAAATGCTTCTATATACCCTTTCTTGTTCTCTTTCAAATTCATGGCTATTTTTAATTATCATTGCATGCATACACGTGTGTGTACAGAAACATATATTCCTAACTATAACTTGTTCAGTCTATATATTATCTGTATGCTTTCAGGGCTGGCCATTAAGTACTGGATGAGCATTTGGTGTGTATTTTCCTAGGGAAGACTATTTCTCCCACTCTCTCCATACTGCAGTTTCCTGTAGTTCTTTGTGCAGTGTGCAAACCTCCTGGGCTTTCCAATGACTATTATTGATATCTATTTTTCCCCCAAGACAGGGTTTTTCTGTGTAGCCCTGGCTGTCCTGGAACTCTATCTGTAGACCAGGTTGACCTTGAACTGATAGTGATCCTCCTGTCTCTGCCTCCTGAGTGCTGGGTTTAAAAATGTGTTTCACCATAGCCTGGCATTTTTTTTCATACAATATATTTTGACAGTGTTTTTCTCCTCTTTCAATTCCATTTTCTCTCAGATTCTCCCTACTATCCTTCTCACTCAGTTTTATGTTCTCTCTCTCTCAAAAAAGAACAAGAAAAAAAGAAGAAACACACACAAAAAAAAACATAAAAAAGCAAAAATAAAAATAAACAAAAGACAGATAAGTCAAAAATATCCAAACAAAGCAAAAGGAGACAAAAAGTAAAAGAGCAGACAAAATTGTCTTTGAGATGTTTTGCATTTGCCCAAGTAATCCTCCATCATGGTCCGGCCTGCGGTGTGGTTAGCATACCCAGTGAGACTCCACTGTAGACGTTTTTTCTTTGGCCTACAGATATTAGTTGCAGATAGCACTTTGGTCAGAAGTGGCCGCCTGTGTCTTTACCCCCTCTCAGTTCTGGGATTCCCTCTGGCTTGAGTCTATAGGCCATGTGCTTGCTGCCACAGTCTCTCAGAGTTTATTTGTGCCTCAGTTCTGCTGTGTGTGTGTGTAGTGGGAAATGATTAAAATATAGTACCGCCCTGCCAGGCCTCTGATCCAAGTCCCGGCAGGTCTCTCTCCTGCCCAGCACCCACTCCTTCCAAGTATCTGGCAAAGCATAGCATGACTCTTAAACTTGAAGAGTTAACCAAATATATGTATCTATATGAAACTCCCAATTACTTAATGCCAAATTACAATGATAAAGTTTTATCCCAATATTTCTAACCTCTCAGCACACCAGAAACACATCTGACGCCATCTAATACTGCATTTCTCCTCCTCCGTTCCTTCATGCAGCTCCCAGTTTCTTTCTCTCTCTCTCTCTCTCTCTCTCTCTCTCTCTCTCTCTCTCTCTCTCTCTCTCTCTCTCTCTCTCTTCCTCCCCCCTCCCCGCCTCCCTCTCTCCCTCCCTCCCCCACGCCCCTCCTTCTCTTAGCTCCTCCTCCTCTCTCCCCTCCAATCACTGGCCTCTCACTGCCTCACTGTGAATGGATAGGAAATAACTTGCAACAGGTGTAGAAGATGTCATTTCTTTGCAGTCACCTTACTCTCTGGTCTTTGCAATTGTTCTGCCTCCTTTTCTACCTGGCTCCTGGAACCTTAATGGGAGGAGTTTGAAGAGGACATCCCGTTTAGGACTGAGTTCTCCAAAGTCTCTCACTCTCTCCACAGTAGTGGGTCTCCGCCATGCCTCTACACTTTGATTGGTTGTAGTTTTAGTAATGTTCTCCATCTTTTGCAATGAGAAGTTTCCTTAATGATGGATGAGGTCTACACTTATCTGTATGTATAAGAACAAATATTTAGAGTGTAGTTAGGGATTACGCTCAGTGAGCAAAGTAAATTGTAGCTTCTCCAAAATCTGTGACTTCACTAGCCCTGGGCAGTTCACTGGATTTCTAGTACACAGTATGACTTCCATATTATTCAACAAATCTAGCTCAGGATGAAATGCATTCATAATGACATAATGATGAATCTCTTATTCAGTTCTAGTCTTTGCCAAATTGTTAGTTATAGCTCACTGTTAAGTTTCAAGCATTATTTAAGAAATTTGGAATCAAACACTTTGTTGGACTCCTAGTTGGAAAGTGATTTTCTCCATACTTAGATAGCCCTGTCATTCTGACAAGAGTATTTATTTTTATGTAGAAAACATTTTTAATTTTGGTGAAGCTCAATTTACAATCTTCTTTTATTATTTATGGTTCTAGAGTTCCAGCTAGGGATGATTTGTTTAAATCTAAGTCATGAATATTTTCTTCAAAAATGTATAATTTTATAACTAAATCTGTGATCAACTTCTGAGGTTTTATCAGATATAAGAATAAGAGTAAGATTCATGTTCTGAAAATGGACATTCATTGTTTTTAATACTGTTGACCATACTTTCTCCATAAATTGCTTATGAATATTTGTAAAACTCAAAGGCAGACTGTCCCTTCCCCCACAGCATTGAGCTGGCTGGCAGCCCCCACTCTTCCGTTGGTGTTATCTCCAGCCCTTGTTCCTTGGGAACAATAGGGCGCTTTCACCTTGACGACCAAGGCTGCCTCAGGGCAGTCTCACCTGGAGGCCAGCAGAGAACCGCTAGACTTGAAGCAGGCGACCCGCTGGGAAGTGGAGCCAAGGAGTTCTCGGCCTGCTCCTTGATGTTGGGGGGCAGGGTTGTTTTCTAAAGACTATATATCTTGGCAAAATAATAGTAAAGTCAGTCTTGATCGGCAAACTGTTGTCTCGACTCAATTTCTCTTTCGTCCCCTTCCCATTTATCCCCAGAATTCTTTTCCAGGTCCCCGGATCGCATGTGGCCGCGGGCGGCTACAGCAGACATACAAGGGAATCAGCAACAAGAATAAATAATGTATCAAAATATGCAAAACAACCATGGCTGCTGGGTGTTAAAATAAGCCAGTCTGAACTCCTATAAATGATCTGATCCCAAGGGTGCAGCATTCTAGAAAAGTGAAATCACACACACACACACACACACACACACACACACACTCACTCACTCACTCACACAAACAAGGAAAACTGTTGGCTACCAAGAAATTCTTCAGGAACTGGTTGACCAATGAACTGTGTACTGTGTACTGTTTTAGGGTGATGAAACTATTCTGTATGATTCAAAGTTGTTGCTATACATACTATGATGCTGTCCTGTCAAAACTCATTGGCCTTTGCAGCAACAGGCCATACAGAAAATATATTCAAATTATTAAAAATAGCATAGAAGAAAGTGTCAGCACCATCCGCCTGACTTAGTAACGTATGGGACAATTTGTCTGGAATGAAGAGGGGACTCCTGCAGACCTAAGCCACCTGCAAATATGTGGCATCTGTAGAATTAAGGTTGAAACAAACTTTACCTAAACACTGGGCTAGAGCCAACAAAATTGTTCCCTTTATTAAAATTTCAACTATACATAGATATTGGTATAAGCAATTAAGAAAATGATGGTATTTAATGGGATCCAAGTATTTTCACTGTTGCAATTGTAAGTTAATAAAAACTCAAGGGAAGGAGCTACAGTTACACACAGATCACCCTGACCAGTGGTGGAAACCCCAGAAAGACCTCATGAGTTGCTAACTATAGATGCAAATAATCATACATGGAAATATGTGTAGGCAGGTGTGTGTCTGAGCATGCAGTTAATTTATTAGCACATATCTTCATGTGTTTACAGCATATGGGATTTCTCTTCCAGTAGCATTTGTAACTTCAGCATGCAGCTCCTAAACATATTTTATTAAATTATTAGATTTATAATAAGGATTTCATCAGGTAATATTTTAGTGATGTGTTGTTTTGCATTTCAGTTTCCAATTATACCAATTATACCTGGTATAGAAAGAAATGTTTTGTGTGCTGTCTTACTGCCTTGTGAACTAGCAAACCAAGCTCAGCAGTATCTGGAGTTTCTGTTCAGTTTGGGTAGCTCAGCTGGTTGCTGTTCATTGGGAATGTCTTGGATCTGTGTTTTCTGCGTAGATACTCATACCACTGGCAAGTAGAGAGGCTTCTGTACTCTTTACTTCAATACCTATGGTTCCCTTCATCGTCCGCTATACCAGGTCAGGTTAACTTGGAATGGCATGAAAGGAAATTTTCCTAGTGCCTAATCTATCCCAAAATCATAGTTAAATGATTATAACCTGTTCTCTCTCTCTTTCTCTCTCTCTCTCCCTCCCTCCCTCTCCTTCTCTCTCTCTCTCTCTCTCTCTCTCTCTCTCTCTCTCTCTCTCTCTCTCTCTCTCTCTCAAATATGTGTTTGTGCTTACTAGCTTAAGAAAAGACTCTTCATATTTTTGAGAGCATCATGAGCAAATAATACATTTCAGCTATCCCCATAATTTATTTTTAGAAATTAAGCCATTCTTACATTCCCACAATGAAACCTATACATTGTATAAAATATAAAACGATATTGTTTTATACACTTCGGAGACTGTATATTCCACATCCAACTATCTCATGGAGGATTTCTGCTTTTATGTTCCTGATTAATATAGTTTTTGATTTTTCTTTATCATGTGTTATGTTTATGTCATGATTATGTTACTTTTGTACCATGTGTTGTAAGCATCCATTTTCCCATTTTCTGTCAGAAATTATGCAGATTCTATATTAATTTTTTAAAGCTAAAGTTCACTGATGAGTCATTTGGCTTACAAATGTCCTTTATGGATTTTTTTATAACGTGTACTTATTTTTAACAGAAATATAACTATTGTCATTTTCTACTTCATTTTGTTAGGTTGGATAGTTTGCAGTCTGCTTGACTGTTTTGTTTTTGTTCTTAAGAATTAGCATGTTTTATTTATGGTCATATTCATGTACATAGAATATTTTGTAAGATTTATTCACAATTTTTAATATCTGCAAAATCTAAAGTCATACCCACTTATATCTTGGTAATTTTCTTTTATTTCTTTTCCATTTTGTTCAGTCTAATTGACAGAGGAATAGTCGTGATACTTTTTCATGATACTTCATTCAAAAAGCACTTGTTTTATAATTAGACAAAATGTTAAAATAAAAGTCTTCATGCCATTTTAATTTTAAATTTACCTCTGATTTAAAGTGTTGGTGATAAATACTGACAACGTGGACTTGACACATGCATTAAAACTGATATTGCACATAAAATGGTTGTAGTATCTGTATTCATCTGCTAGCTACTGTGATTATAAGAAATGCTTGTATAATTGAATTCTTTTTAAAAAAAAAAAAGCTTGTTTGTTGGCAATGAACAATGGCAAATTATGTAATGTGATTTGTGGAGTTTAGGAAACAAGTCTAAATTTTAAAACCTGTTTTCTCACAACATTTTTAATAAGATTGTCTACAATTAGACATGCAATATTCATCTACTTTGAAATTTTAATCACTTCTGAAAAATCATTAATCCTACTAAAAATTCAAAATTGTTGTGAGCACTTGCACAGAGCAAAGGAAGGTGGGCAGTTGCCATTCTTTGAAGAGCAATTGTCCATATGGAACCCCAGAACGCAGTTTGTTGACTTAGTCTTGAGGTCTTTGCCTTTATTACCTGGGGGCTTAGAACATGTATGCCAACTTGTTCTGCACTTCAAGTTAATCAAAACATAGTTTATAGAAGGATGCTCTGAAAAGCACTTCATACTTTTACACCCCTCTTTTATAATAGCTTGGAGTCTATGGGCAGAAAATGGCGGTAAAGAAGGCTTTCCTTTTCCTCGAAAGCATTTCAAATGGACTGCCCTTGGCATAAACCGGGTTGTCGCCTCCATTCTCCGGAAGGATCTCCTGAATCCCCTCCCTCTGTAGCCCACAAACATTCCACCTGGCAGTTGGAAGATGCCCCTTTATGGAGAGTGACCTCCTAAATATTGAGCTCTCAGAGTTCCATGAATTGCAAACAGGAAGGAGGCCTGGGCAACAACATGATGAAAAGAACTCCAACTGCAGGAGAAAGGAGAGCATTAGCTGAGACCAACACACTCAGCCACGATTTATGTAATGCTAAAGTACTAACTCTCAAGCCAACAGCTTACTTCCAGGCTATATGCAACCACCAAATTACCATAAATTATGCCCAGGCAAAAAATAAGGCCATAAAACGGACATTTTACAGTGGCTATTGACTACAATGTTCAGTTTGCATTAAATCTTTTGAAACACTGTTACTCTGTCAACTGAATTAGTAATTGCTGCCTTCTTAGGAGCGAAATATATAAGGTTTCCAACTCCATATATATTACTCACCACAATTAAAGTCACTCGCTGTAAGAAGCCACTATCTATATGTATCAGACTAATTATTTTGTGCTTTTTTTACTAAGAAAATGGGGTAGTGCTGCCAGTGGGCAAATCCCGATCATACATTATATCACACTGCCTAGCAATTTTGATGAAAACTACAGGTGGAGACAGATTATAATGGGAACATCTAATTGAAATTCATCTCCACTTTGCTTCAGATGGAAGACATGCTGCTTGAGCCCTCAAACATATTCAATTTCATTCAAATTGGATGCAGATTTTTCAGGCAAATCTCAATTCAAAAAAAAACTGTATATTTGAAGGGGGTCTTGGAAAAAGAGACACAGGATAATCATAAATGGCGACCACTTGAGTTTCTCAAAACTGGTGCTGTCTAAAACAGAAAAGAAGTAGTTTCCATTAAAGGTCATTACCACTGGTAGCTGACAACTCCAGTTCTTCACAAAGACCATGCGGAGCACTGTGAAGTTCTTTAGAAATTTCTAGAACACTATGATTAGATCTTTCATTGGTGTGTAGGTGCTTTCTATGCCATTCTGTGAATTCTGGCAACGTGTCTGTCTTGCTTATTTAGGGTTTTTATTGCTGTAAAGAGATAGCAAGACCATGGTAACTCTGATAAAAGAAAACATTTCATTGGGTCTAGCTTATACTTCAGAAGTTTAGTCTACTGTGGTCATGGTGGGGCGCATGGTGGCAGACAGGCAGACATAGTGGGAGAGACAGGGAGACATTAGCGTTCTACATCTCAATCCAAGGTATCAGGAAGAGAGGGTGATATATATATATATAAAACGTTGCAAGTGATTGGGTGCATGTAGGTACACTATCCTCATATTTATTCACTGCTGACAAAGTTCATAAAAATCATTTTTAAAGGCCAAATAAATGCTCAACAAAATTTCCCTAAATTGCACGTTATAAGCAGGATATTGTAACTTCTTTGGGGAGATGTTGCCTAGCATGTGCAAGATTCTGGGTTCAATCCATGCGCAAGATGTACACAGATGCATGTGTGCACATACACACACATACACATTCTGAAAGCCTCAAGTGATATAGTTACTTGGTGTAAGTCATAAAAAAAATTTTAATTAAAAAATAAAATTAATACACTATTACTCCATTCTATCTTTAATTCAAACAATGGCCAATGAGCACTTTGTGTCGACTATTAAGATAAAACAGATACTGGAGAGGAGGCAGCAGCATGTATCAGTCTTAGCCTTTAGCAAATTTCTCTCCATAGCAAAAGACAAAGATATAAATGTGCCAGACAGTTGCCACAGAAATATACTATGAGGGAAAAGGAGGATTCGGGGGACAAAAGACTGAGGGTCACTGATTCACGTATAGGAATCATGGAAAACTCTCATGGGATCTTATTTTTACAAAAATCTGAATGAGATGAGACAGCTGAGGATGTACCTGAGGGAAGAGCATTCTAGGCTGAGGGAACGGAATGCACAAGAATGCAGAAGCACAGTCTAGTGGAACCGTGCTAAAAGGGAGAGAACTGGAAGATGAAGTCAGAGGGCGCAAGGTACAACCTACTACTCTACCTTAACCACCCTCACATGGATTCCCAGTCAGATGGGAGACCCTAGAGGGCTCTGAGCAGAGGAACAGCACGACTTGATCAGGCTTTGCCTAGGGATCTCTCTGGCTGCTGTGCAGAAGAAGGAGAACAGAGAGAAGCAAACAGAGAGACGGTGTGGCAACACTGAACCAAGAGTGAAATGGTGGTAGCCTGCCCAGAGTAGTGCAGGGATGGCCGCGGGAAGGAGTCAGAAGCAGGATGGTAAAGATGACATTGAGAACTGCTAAAAGATTTGTGTCGAGTGTGAAAAAATAATCACTCTAACTCCATTGGCTCTGCCCAAACAACTGGGAAAAAAAAAACAAAAGACAAAAACAGGTTAGATGTGAAAACACTGGGATGAGGTAAGTGTCAAAGAGGATAGTAATAAATAAATGTGATATACTCTTCCGTGTGAGAAATGATCAAAATCAAATGCCTGTTTCCTGGGACACAATAACGATATTTAGGCTGTGCAGAAATATATATGTAGCAAGTCCCAGGCCTGCTGAGGCTACACAATAAGACCCTGTCTGGTAACAAAACAAAAATAAGGAATCAGAATATAACCTTACGTCTCTCTGGGCCAAAGCATGACTTTATTTGACATTGGTTTGTTTTTTTTTAAAAAAAAAAAAAAGTCTTTCTTGGGGGTGGAGAGATGCCGCAGTGGTTAAGAGCACTAACTGCTCTTCCAAAGGTCCTAAGTTCAAATCCCAGCAACCAGATGATATCTCACAACCATCTGTAATGGGATCAAATGCCATTTTTTTCTTTAGCACTATTTACTACGAGGAAATGGCCTGAGCAAGAAGAAAGGGAATGAATGGCCAGAGGAGAATTTAATTCTGAAGAAGTTCTGAGCCTCCGAGGGTTGTGGAGGGTTGGAAGTCTGAAAACCTAGTAAATGAAAACCTTGAAAACATAAGGAATATGATAAAAAGTTGAAG
Organism: Apodemus sylvaticus; assembly: GCF_947179515.1. NCBI lineage: Eukaryota > Metazoa > Chordata > Mammalia > Rodentia > Muridae > Apodemus > Apodemus sylvaticus. The sequence goes on along the minus strand of NC_067481.1, from coordinate 84,946,899 downwards.
ATGGAGTGAAGGGGAAACGGAAGAGTTCTTTGGAAAGTTGTGTTGGATGGTGTTTGCTAAGGCAAACACGCGAAGGAATGTATCATTGAAGCAGACACAGGTAAAAGACTAAGGCGGGCTAAGTGCTGCTAAAGCAAGCACTTGAAAGGACACATGATGAAGGGTTCTTCACTAACAGTATGCATGTATTGGTCCATCTCATATTGCATAGGTGAGCTCCATTTTGCACTAAAAATCTTCCGATGATGTGCTGCAGTTTCTTTTTTGCTTCCTTAGACTCAGGCTGACTGGCAGAGTGATGGAGGGCAGCTAAGACAGAGGCAAGACACATACTGAGGCAAGAGCAGTGGAGGACACATGATGTTTGAAGGGAGTATAAGAAGAACTCGATGGACAGTGATGGAGGCTGAGCTAGGTTTGCTGGTACAGCTAGCTAGCTGTTCAATGCTTGTGGGTCTCCAGTCTTCCCCAATCTCCACTTTGCTAAGAGAGGCACAGCCAAGAACTTTCCTTGGCATGACTTCCTGGTCCCTCCTGCTGACTCAAGCTGAGACTGAGGCCTGGCTGTCTCTGCTAGGTAGTGCCACCACTGCTGACTCATGTTTGCTCTCCTGACTCTACCAAACTCCACTGCTGGTGTATCCCTGAAATGTTTGTGAGTGGATCGAGCTGCTGCTACTGACCTGTGAGCTGAACTGCAGATTTCCAGACAACACAGACAGTAGTTGCTCCAAAGAACCTTTCCAGGCAGGTCCACTTCCCACAGATTCTTTCTTTCCCACTACCTCTGGTGGGTGATGGGCTAAAAGGGAGGTTAAAGAATTCAAGAAACATCATTAAAAGTAGACTTTGAAAAAATTAAAGTTACACATGGAGTATGAAATTTAGACACATAGGTTTCAAGAAAGGAGCAGGGAGCCCCACAGAGTTGGAAGTGCCAAGACAACCCCTCGGGGTGGTTAGGGAGGGAAGCAAGCAGGTAGTTGGTGGACTGATGGGAGAGAAATCAGAAAGCCAATAGGTATTGGGAGATGGAAGAGAAAGAGAAGCCAGTGGTTTATGAGCTACAAAGAGAGGCAGAGCTAGAGACACAAGCTTGCTCCTTGGGAACTGGTGGATTAAACTGTTAATAGAGCCAGTAACAGAACCAAGTGCCAGTGGCCCCTTACCTTCTTCCTTTGAGAAAACTGACCACTGCACGAGTCACTGTAACTCCTAGCACTGCACCTTAGGCCAGGAAGAAGACCGGTCCCCACAGAGTGGAGACCCACAACTGACTCATCATGGGTTCTGGTCATTGGCCAGAAAACTGCTGGGTTCTTGTCATTGGCCTAGTTGGTGGTGGTTCAGCCATGAGACTGGATAACTCTTTGTTGAATTACAGTTTTTCTGTGCTGTGTTCAACTTTTGCCCAGCATTTATTTCCTTAGGAATCTTTGTGTTAGACAAACATTGAACCATCCCACTATCTAAAAGAAGATGTCATTGCTGCCTTGGTGCATGCAGTAACCACTATGACGAGCAAGTACGTGATGGAGAGATGGGAGAGAAAGAGAAGCAGACGGTTTGTGCCATTTGAAGAGAGGCAGAACGGGAGACAGGAATGTGATGACGAACAGCCTGATACAAGTAGCCTAAACTGCCACCCAAGACCATGGGTGACAGTCTCAGCCAGTACTGTAAGGGCCAAGTCTGAGTTCGGGGCCCTGCAACAGCAGGGGCCTGTGTCTATGTCCATGGCCCATGTTACCATCAAAGGCTAATCTGGGCCAGCCATGTAGATGTCTGAGAGAGGAGTGAAGCTGGCCCCACCCCTCGCAGTGGGGTAAGTGGGGCAGAGATACCCCTCTTCCTGCCCCTGGCCACCTGTGACAGGTGGGAGAACTGGCTCTATGGAAATGAAAGCAAGAGTGCTAACCCTACTGCTCACCTGCTATAGCACTTGGAAGAGTAGGCCATGCCCCAAGCATGTACAGCACTGTAGAGCTGGCTCTGGTAGAGTAGGGGGTTGCTGGCCAGCAAACCCAGTCAGCTACTACCCAGGCCCAGTTCCAAGACTTTGAGTTAGCCCACGCCAACATTTACCCCATCTGTGGACTGCTGGTACATGAGTAGAGACCTGTCCTGCAGTGATAATCCCCCAATCTCCTTTCTTACAAACCATGTAAGCTTCCTATTGTGAGAGAGAAGGCTCAGTTGTCTCTCTCAAGCACAGGCAGATGACTTGATAAATGTCTGATACTACAAAACTAAGTCAGAACTGTCGATACCCACCAGGAAGACAAGAGAAAGGAGCTGAAGCTTGAAAGAACTGAGAGCCTTCAAGTATTTCATAAATATTTTCATATAGATTTTATCAGTGATCGAAATTGAGATGATTCAAATCTTTACTCATAACATACAGCAACATTCCAATCAATCCAATCATTATGATATGGGGTTACAAATGAGCATTAGAAGTAGGCTTTAAATACAATGAAAGGACGCCTACAGAAACATCAGAACAAAGCCAGCTCAGGGCACTCTTTAAGGATACATGAGCAAAGCCGTTACTTTAAAGAGAGATCTTGAGAATAGCCAATGTGAAGCCCATGTTGGTTACAAATGTAAATACTGCCCTAGAAAGTATAAATTCCTAGATACAGAATGATAGAACCATAATTACTTAGAAGGAATAAATAGACTATCCTCCAGATATGTCACTAAATTTAGAGTTGAAGGCCAGACAGACAATCACAATCTAAAATGTATCCTTGTAGCCTATGCCAGAGACAGAATATGAAGTAACTGAACTGTGAACACAATGCAGAATGGTAATTGTCTAAGAGGCCACCATTACTTGAGAGTTTATGGTCTTTACAGTGAAACTTCAGAGGCTATTTTCACACTGAAAATAGATGCCACTATGTAGGACAGAAGAGTTGTGCATCTTCTAACACCAAAATATTTAACCAGAAAATGTGATCTTCACCAATATACATAAGACATTTCTGACCTGCTTCTTCAGTCTCATTCCTGAGCATAGTTTTGTCCTGAGAGTCTGACCATGGTGGACTACTCGAACCAGATACTCTGATCCTGTGAATTAGCTCAGCGAAAATCAGGAAGATATCAGAGATCAAGGAAGAGACAGGTTAGGGTACTGGTTTCTCCAGTCTTCTCAATGTCGGGCTGCAGGGAAATGGTGGCAGTGTGGGGCTCCTATACTAGAGGTCTTTTCTTATTCCTGTGAGCCTCACAAGGTACTGGCAATTCCTTCTTCTTGATCCTATTTCTGACTGCTGCCAGCTCAGAGTGTCTTACCAACTTTGCATAGTCCATCTTAACCCTGAGAAGACCGCTGTAGACAAACTATCTCTGTCATATTCCTTGTGGCAGAGACAAAAAATATCAGACACATGCAACTCGAAGGGAGAAGCATTTATTTCAGTGCCACAGCTTCACAGTACAGATCAGCATGACCAGGAAAGTGTGACAGCAAGAGAATAGGACTGGTGGTCACACTATGTTTACAGCCAGGAAGCAGGAAGATGAATGCTGGTACTGGATGACTTTTTAGTCAATCCAGGACCCCAGCCAGGGGAATAATACTGGTCCCATCAGTGTGTGTCTTCCTTTTTCCAGTTAACCATCCTGAGAACGCCCCCAACAGATACAGCCAAACCTGTGTTCTCTTGACAGTTCCAAACCAAATAAGGTTGAGAATGAAGCTAACCATTGCATAAATTATGCAAGCCCCTATTAAAATTTTCTCAACAGTGCAAGAGCTGAAGCTCAGTGCTAGAAATGCTTATCTTGAATATAGGAAGCCATTAGTTCCATACTAGCATTATCCAAAACAACATCCTTAACAACCCTTGTAGTGGTTTGAATAAGTATGGCCCCCACATCTGTGTGTTTGACTGCTTGCCTTTAGAGACTGGCACTATTAGGAGGTGTGACCTTGTTGGAGTAGATGTAGCCTTGTCAAAGGAAGTGTGTCACCATGGGGGCTGACTTTGGGGTCCCATATGCTTAAGCTATGCCCAGCGTGGAACACAATCTCCTTTTGCTGCCTGTAGATGAAGATGCAAAATTCTCAGCTCCTCTAGCACCACGTCTGCCTGCACGGTGCTATACTTCTTCTCCCCCTGAAAATAATAGACTGAACCTCTGGAACTGTAGGCCAGCCCCAATTCAATGTCCTAAATAAGAATTTCCTTAGCCACGATGTCTCTTCACAGCAATAGAAACCCTAACTAAGATATCCCTCTTGAGTCTTATCTTCTGTTTCCTGTTTACCAGCTTATGCATGGCGATAGTCAACTTCCCTGTGGAATTCTTCAGAAACACAGATTTCCAGATCCTATCCAAGGCCTAACGACTCTACATTTCTATGCAGTGAACTAAGAAATCTATAACTAGCAAACGACCCAGGTGGTTGTGATGCAGCCAACCTGGCTGTCGTTACCAGATGAGCATTTGGGAACCTCCCCTCTGCAGACCCTATCAAGTCAAGCCAAAATGTTTGGAATCAAACACACTGCTTCCAGAGCACAGCCTCAGCCCCACCTCCCTGGGATAACAGGGCAGTTCTCAGATAAAGCAATGGGTTCCCCACTGGGGACTTTCAAAGTGGAGGAAAACAAGCATAAGGCTTGCAGTGGGAAGAGATGCTCCTGAGCACAGGGAGCAAATATTCAACTACCCCTTTCACATTTGATTAGATCTTCAATTGAAAATCACTTTTCAGCCATTTTACAGGAAGCAAACTCCATTTCCACCTCCATCTGGTGCCAGCATTAACACACTGGAAACCGCCAACCAGTTCGGGCCTACCTAGCTTTAGCTTAGAACAGGCACTAGAGCAGCCCAATATCTTTGCGCAGTGAGAGAAGGTTTGTTTACTCCTGAACACCAGAGGCCTTGGGTAGGACCTGCAGATAAACAGAATCGAGTGTCCAATCCCGCTCCAGTCTCTGAGGGTCCACTCTCCATTCAGAAGCCGAAGGCATCGGGAGATAGGCTGAGCTGACCATCTGTTCTTCTCTCGGATAATATGTAATTAAGTAATTTATTTATTCAGCACTTGAACCTCCTCCTCTCTCCTCCCATTAGTCAGGGATGATTATGCCAGACCCAGCTGTAGTTAACATATTGCACACTCAAGCAAGCACCATGCTACAAAGCACTCTGCTAGCCTCCTGGCTATGGCCACCTCTCAGACCCAACCATAGGAGTGCCGGCGTGAGGCTTGCCGCTCGGCTGGCTCGACTTTCTTCCCCAACGATTAGGCAGCTTTCTCCTGCTGTGCATTAAACCATTTGCTCTGTGCACTCATTCATTTGTTCAAAGATTAATTTACCCACATCCTCTGATCACTTCCACCAGGACAGCTGACTAGCTGGGCAGGACTGATGGATTTTTTTTTCCCATCTGGTGAGTTTTATCTATGATATAAACAAGCACAAATGTACACAGAGTCTGACATACAACTACAGAGCATAAGGGTTGATTCCATAAGCCTCAGGCAAAACATGGAACTGAAAATATGATTGCGTATAGCATATGTGATGCTTAGCATATTACATGTAATGTTTTACACATCTGTCATGGTGGCCAGCCCGGAAAACTGTTTCCTTTTTTTCTGACAATGGCTTCTTTAGTGTTTGAAAGGAAAATCACCTCAAACCCTTTACTCTGTGTCCCTGCAGTTTAAGTGGGACTGGTCTGAACTTGAGAAGAGTTTTTACTCTTGGTCACCCCAGGGACTGTGTGCTTCAGAAACTATAGGCTGTCTTGACTTTGATTTAAGGAGACAGTATTAAATCCTGGATCTGATGGTGGATTCCTCGCCTTCTAGGCACGAGCTTACTGAATGAAAGAACCTGCAGTGACTGGGAAGTGGAGACACTATGTCCTGAGAAACCATGGTCCTTCATAAAGTAACAGAGACTCCCTGTCTTCATGCTTTGTGAGCTAGTAAATCCCTGTGACTGTGCAAGTACCTCAGTTTTGAGGGATTTTTTTTTGAGGGGGGGGGTAACTCAGGAGACAGCAGGTGTTGGCGAGGATGTAGAGAAAGTGGAACACTTCTCCACTGCTGGTGGGATTGCAAGATGGTACAACCACTTTGGAAATCAGTCTGGTGGTTCTTCAGAAAACTGGGCATGACAATTCCGGAGGACCCTGCTATACCCGGGCATATACCCAGAGGATTCCCCAGCATGTAATAAGGACACATGCTCCACTATGTTCATAGCAGCCCTGTTTGTAATAGCCAGAAGCTGGAAAGAACACAGGTGTCCTTCAACGGAGGAATGGATACAAAAAAATGTGGTATATTTACACAATGGAATACTATTCAGCCATCAGAAACAATGAATTTATGAAATTCTTAGTCAAATAGATGGAACTGGAGAACATCATACTAAGTGAGGCAACCCAGTCTCAAAAGTCTCAATCATGGTATGCACTCACTGATGAGTGGATGTTAGCCTAGAAATGTGGAATACCCAAGACATAATCCACATATTAAATGATGTCCAAGAGGAATGGAGGAGTGGCCCCTGGTTCTGGAAGGACTCAGTGCAACAGTATAGGGGAATACCAGAACAGGGAAGTGGGAAGAGGTAGATGGGGGAAAAGGGCAAGGGAAGAGGGCTTATGCGACTTTCGGGGAGTGGGGATCCAGAAAAGGGGAAATCATTTGAAATGTAAATAAAAAAATATATCGAATAAAAAAAAGAATTTCCTGAAAAAAATAAATAAATGCAAGAAAGAATGAATGAACAAAGGAACAAAAGAAGGAAAGAAGGAATGAAGGACGATAGAAAGAGATATATTTCATTTTTAATTGTATGTTTAAGTGCTGACACCAACAGAAGCTATAAGAGGGTTTCATAGTCCCCGGAGCTGGCATTCCAGGCATTTATGAGCTGCCTAACGTGGGCACTGGAAACTGACCCTGTAACCTCTGCAGGAGCTGCATGTGCTCTTAAACACTGAACAATCTCTCTAGCCATGGAATATAAACATTTTTATTAATGTCCTTTCCATGTGTTAAACGTGCTAAGACATTAATTGAAACACCTCAATAGTCATTCAAGCGTGGGTGGAGATAGACTCCCTGGAGCTTAGCACATTCTCATAGATAGATCAGTCAGTCAAGTGGAATGTAAACAAATGCAAAGCAAACTATGAAACAACAACAAAAAACCCTATCAAAACAGTCATTCCAAAACACTAGTTTTGAGACTGGGAAAGAGAAGTAGAGGCCATTATAGTGCAAGCAACTAGCTGTGATATTACTTCTCCAACACTAATGTTATTCAAAGGGGCAGAGGGGAAGAGTAAAACCTGTTTAAGATGTTGTAACCATAGCAGATGCTTGTGTAACCACATCTACTAAAGTCACTGTGGTTCAATGAGTAATAGAGCCGAAAGGATAGACACACCCTTACCACCATAGTGTTACTTATTAGACAAAAAGGGTGGGGTGGGGGGGTGCTAGATAGATGGCTCAGCAGTTAAGAGCACTGACTGCTCTTCCAAAGGTGCTGAGTTCAATTCCCAGGAACCACATGGTGGCTCACAACCATCTATAATAGGATCTGATTCTGGTGTGTCTGAAGACTGCTACAATGTACTCATATAAATAAAATAAATAAATCTCAAAAAGAAAAAAGAATAAAAATAGTAACCAGTAAAAATACCAGTAACATCGGATTGAGAATTATGAGAAAGAAAATTGCTCTTGATTATAAAGATGAGCCCTCAAAACAATAGCAAGAGATACACAAAAGAGAGGGTTAAGTGCAGGTAGGAAAGAAAAAGCCCTTGACCACAAAAGTCGAAAGCAGAGTGATACAGCCACAATCCTAGAGATGCCAATAGTCACCAAAAGCTGGGAGAAGCCAGAAACACAGTTCCCTGACAATGTTCAGATCCTGCTAACACCCTCATTCTGAAACCCAGAAACTGACACTGGGCACCTGTCCTCTAGAATTGAGAGAACAGATTTCTCTTATTTTAAACTATGAGGCTACCAAGCAGTTTGTGGTAATGTGTGATAGCAAGTTCCAGGCTAGCTTTATCATCTTGGTCAAGCATCTCAAGGAGGGAAAACAAATAAATAACTGAACCCAGAATGTATAAAAGGAACAGCACTACTAAAAGTAGTTGAAAAGCTACTAGAAGTTGAAAAGCTAATTTTCTTTCAGATTAACAAAATTGATGAGACAGATAAAGGGGTAAAAAAGAAAAAAATCAGATGACTACAATCAGCGATTAAAGAGGACTATTATTAATAGCATTTTAGACCTAAAACTATTATGACACACTATGAGTATTTACTGGAGAGTTAAGGAAACTATGTGAAAAGAACAAATATCTAGAAAATAATACTTACCAATAATAATTAATACTTTAAGAATAAACAGAAGGGCTGCAGAGGTGGCTCTGTGCTTAAAAGCAGCTCTGCTCTTGCACAGGTTCTGAGTTCGGTTCCTAGAACCAACGTTAGGCAGCCCACAGCCATCTCTAGCCCCAGGGAATGCAACCCCCTTTTCTGGCTTCCTGCTTTCACATGCATGTGTAAACACACATACAAGACTCCACATACCAAACTGCATAAAGTAAATCTTTAAAAGATACTTCAAATCGATTCATACTTGAATAACAGAGTTTCTGCCTAGAGTAGAGGATTGTTTCAACATACAAAATTCAACATAATAATGTTCACAATATTAATGAAATAAACTATGAAAATGATATGGCCACTTAGAGAAACATAGAAATGGTTGACAAAAGCTTCCATTTTCAAGGTGAGGTGTGGTCTCTCTACATAGTTCTGGCTCTCCTGGAGCTTTGAATATAGACCAGGCTGACCTTAAGGTCTACTTTCTTCTGAGTCTTGAGTGCTGGGATTAAGCTAGTGGCCACCACACCTGGCAAATTTGACCATTCTTTCATATTGAAAACACTTAACAACCTAAAATAAAAAGGAAGCTTCATCACCCTGGTTAAAAAGAAAGCATGCACAGACAACCAAATACTAAAATCATATTTAATGTTGAGACACTTTAATGTTTCTCTGAAATATGTGCGGATGTCCAATTTCACTGCTTCCTTCTGGATTGTTCTTCAGGTTCTATCTAGGTTTCATCAAGGGAGAAAGAGAAGGCATCTAGATAAGAAAGGAAAAAATCAAATTGTATCTGTTCTCAAGCCTGGAATGGTAGTTCTTAGGAGGTAGAGGTAGACAGATCTCTGAGAGTTTGAGATTAGCCTGTTCTACATAGTAAATGCTGGCAGGTGGAAAGCTACTTAGTGAGACCCTGTCTCAAAAAGAAAGAAAGAAAAAAGAGAAAGGAAAATCATATATGTTCTTACATGAAGGTGGAAAGTTTTAAGGAATTTTCTAAAGACTATATGATATAATAAGTGAGCTACAAATATATACACACAGAGAGAAAAAGACAATTGTATCTATATTTCCCAGGAATATAATCTACAAAAATGGAGCCAGAGAGATTGCTCTGTGGTTAAGAGCACTAGCTGCCCTTCTAGAGCTTTTGATTCTCAGAATCTGCAAGGTTGTCACAGGGTCTGTATTCCAAAACCAGGGAATCCAACACCTTCTTCTGGTCAACTTGGGCACTGTACCCATGTGGTTCACAGATTTATATATAGCCAACACACCCAAACACATAAAATAAAACATAATGTTAAAAATTGATTAAAATATTAGAAAAGACATATATGAGAATAAAATTAAGGAAAAGTATATTACAGTAACAGCATACAGAAGAAAATGCTTATAGCTAACAAAAGAATTATAAGAATGGTTTACTGAAAAAATTTGAAATATTGTTGAGAAAAGTTAAGGAAGATATAATTACACTGAAAGACATTCATAGCAATCAATTCAGACATAACACTGTTATGATAGTAAAGCCCAAAACTATCTGTGAATCCAACCATCCCCTATGACTATGTAAGCATCATTTTTAATTTATTTTTATTTTTGATAATGTCATATATATTGAATATTATATATGTAATATATATAATAACATATAACAGATCTTCATTATATAATATATAAACAGGTCTTCATTCTACATCTTTGTGTGTGTGTGATCCACTCAATTTACCTAGGGTTGTCTGTGTGAGCAGAGATGCGGTGGGGGCATTATCTGTTAAAGGACAGACAACTTTTCATTGACTACACCACTGAAAGAAGTGACTCTTCCTGCCGATACAATTAGCTGTGGACAGTCCTTCAGGGACAGGAGACACCTCATGTGTTTATCCCTCCCATGATGAAGTGCTGATGGAGACATCTTGTGCAGGCCTTGTGAAGGTAACCACGGGTGCATTCAGGAGTTCAGGAGTGCAATAGTCATGTCATGGTCAGAAGATATTTTTGCAACACGCCTCCAAGTCCCCTGGCTCTTTTATTCTTTCTGCCACCTTTTTTGAAATGTTCCCTAAACCTCTGATGGAGTGAGGCAGATGTGACTAGCATTTTACCACTAATCTTCACCTTTTACATTAAGATGGAGCACTGACTCTAAAAGCAATTTGGAAATCCAAGACACAGAATGCCTGAAATGATCTTGAAACAAACAAAAATAAGTGCATTTATAGGACAAAGCATTCCCAATTTCAGCCTATTACAAAATTATAGTCACCTATATTGTATGGTTGAACATAAAACTAGTAAGGTGGGGGAGGGTAAGAGAGACAGACAGACAGACAGTCAGAGACAGAGAGACAAAGAGAAAGGGAAGGAAGGAGGGAAGGAGGGAGGGAGAGAGAGAAGAAGGGAGGGAGGGAGAGAGAGAACTCACAGTTCGGAAGTTAGCCTTTACATTAATGACTAATTGAAAGATGCTAAGAAAATTCAGTGTGAAAGACCTATGAATGAATGAGATTGAAACAACAGGAATCCATATGTACAACAATAACACTGAACTCTACCATAGACCATATACAAAATCCCCAAAGGAATCAAAGACCTAAGTATGGAGCTAACTTGTAAACCCTTAAATGAAAACATGGATTTACTATGCATGGCTTTGGTGTAGGTGACCATTTCTTGGATACTAAGACACTAAAGTAGAACTGGGAAAATATTTGAATCACATATCCACAATAAGGTTTTACATTTCAAAGAATATCATCCAAAAAGTAAAATGAAACTCACGGGATTAGAGAATATTTGCAAATCATAAATCTGATAAACATTTGTATACACAATATGAAGAAACCACACACACACAAAGAAAACTCTTTTAATAATCCAATTATTAATCCAATTCTCCAAACAAGATACGCATGGTGGCAAGCAAAAAGATTTTCATCAAGGAAAGATTTTTCATCAAGGAAATGAATAGCAATGCACAATGAGAAATCAATTCACTAGGGTGGCCATGATAAAAGGGAGGACAGAACAAGAATAAGAACTGACGAGGATCTAAAGAAAAGAGAACCCTTGCACATTGTTTGTGGGGTCACACAAATGTCAAGCTGTTTTATCCGGTTTCCCAAGAAATTAAATAGCCAAGCATGGTTGCTCACACCTGCAACCCCTGCACTCAGAAGCTGGGGTAGTTGGATCATGAGTTGGAAACTAACCAAGTTCAGAGCCAGGCAAGAATACATAGATATGTCTTATATTTAAAAATTAAATGTGCAGCTGGAGAGTTGGCCCAGTGGTAAAGAGCACTGACTGCTCTTCCAGGGGGCCTGAGTTCAAGTCCCAGCAACCACATAGTGGCTCACGGGCATCTGTAATGGGATCTGATGCCCTCTTCTGGTGTGTCTAAAGGCAGCTACAGTGTACTAATATAAATAAAATAAATAAATCTTTTTAAAAAATTAAATGTGAAGTTGCTATATGATTTCACAAATCTACTCCAATCCAAGATAAATGAAAACATATCTACTAATGTATAGTAGATCTCTATAAAATATTTATATTACTGTTACATAAACACACAAAAATGTACAGTAATGTCTATGTCATTGTTATTCATGATAGACAAAAATGTAAATAGTCTAATTTCCATTAATAAAGAAACGGATGAGCATGTCATGTGTAATAGATCATGCAATGGAGTCCTCTTCCTCCTCAACCATAGAAAGGTGAGGTACTGACACCTACTGTAAAATGAGTGGACCTTGAAAATGTTATGCTAAGTTTAAAATTCTGTCACAAGAGCCATATATATTATGATTCCACGAGTATGAAATATCCAGAGGACGAAAATTCATAATAGAGAGTAGTAGCCTATTGGCTGTCAGGAGAATGGCGAGAAGTGGGGAATGGACTGTGACTGCTCATGAATATGGATTTCCTTACAGAAATTGAGAGTGGGGATGGTTGCATAAATTTGTGAATAAACTTAAAACCAATGAACTGTACACTCTAAAAGGATAAAATTTATAGCATAAATTACATCTCAATAAAGCTATTAATAAGAAAAATTATAGCCTTACCCAAATCACCACCTTTTTACTCTGCTTCCTCAATAAATCCCTTTAACATGGAGAAGGGATAAATGTCAAGAAGTGGAGGGGGAAGGAGAGAAAACTTTCAAAAGGAATGAAGAAAAAGGAAGTGAAAATAAATATTCTAAGACAAGGAAATTTCAGGAAGAGTTCATAGGGAATAACATTTGCCTGAGGTGACAGGAGAATGGAAAAGAAAAGGAAAGAAGGCACAGCCTAAACCACTGTTATTAGTGTACAACACTGCAGGGCTGCAGGGGAAGGCCTGCAGTCCTTTATAGCTCTAAATGTAGGACTATAACTTTATAGTCACATTATTGCATTAGACCAATTGAGCAAGGTGGTGGTGGTGGCACATGTCTTTAATCCCAACATTCAGTAGGCAGAGACAAGGGGATTTCTATAAGTTCAAGGCCAGCCTGGGCTAGAGTGAGTGCTAAGACTCAGGACTACACAGAGAAACCCTGTCCTAAAAAAAAAGAAAGAAAGAAAGAAAGAAAGAAAGAGAGAGAGAGAGAGAGAGAGAGAGAGAGAGAGAGAGAGAGAGAGAGAGAGAGAGAGAGGAAGGAAGGAAGGAAGGAAGGAAGGAAGGAAGGAAGGAAGGAAGGAAGGAAGGAAGGAAGGAAGGAGAGGGAGGGAGGAGGGAGGGAGGGAGAGAGAGAAAGAGAGAGAGGGAGGGGGAGGAAAAGAGTGGGGAAGGGAAGGAGGGAGGGAGGAAGGGAGGGAGGAAGGAAGACTGATTAAAATAAATGAATTCCAAAATACATCAATGTGACATTCTATAAAACACTGAAGAAGAAATGGGTATTGTGTAAATTTTATGGCAGGTTAAAAAATAGAAGATAAATCCAAAAGATTGGGAATCAGAATGGATGGCTATTTTTACACAGTTCTAGAATCTAAAAAACAATTGGACCCAGCACTTTAAAATTCTCAAGGTAAATCATCATAAGGTACTTTTTAGTTAAACATGATTTCAACTATGATATCATGTCTAACTAAAATTAGAAAATATTTCCCTCCCATATCTGTTTCACAAGACACTTCCATCACGTTTCCCACCTGCCCCACCAGATGAAGCAGTAAAGAAGGAACAAAGGAGGAGTACCATGTAAGAGGTGACATCATACGCTTTGCAGGCAAATGGATAGAACTAGAAAATATCATCCTGAGTGACATAACTCAGACCCAAAATTACATGCATGCTATGTACTCACTGATAAGTGGATATTAGCCAACAGATACAGAAAACCTAAGATACAACCCACAGACCACAAGCAAAAAGGTCCAAGAAGGGATTCTTCAATCTCACTTAGAAGGGGGAAGAAAATAATCATATGAGGCAGAGGAAGGGAGAGACGGGGTGGGAGAGGGGAGGATAAAAGGGGAACAGGATCAGGTATGAGGAGGAGGAATAGGAGAGAAGCCCTGAGGGCCAGGAGAATGAATGGAAATATGCAGCATGGGGAGGTGGCAGAGGTGGGCGGACCCTCTAGAAAGTATCAGAGACCCAGGAAGTGAGAGAGGCTAAGGACTCAATGTGGGTGACCTTAGCCAAAATGCCCAACATTGGGGAGAGGGAACTCCAAGAGTCCACCTCTAGTAGATAGGGTCTCAAGCAGAGGGACAGGGTTACTAACTCACTACTGACCCAGAATTGGGTCAAAGCTAATAACCCAGAATTGGATCAAAACTACTGACCCAGAATTGCTTCTGTGTAAAAGAACTGTAGGGACAAAAATGGAGAGGAGACTGAAGGAAACACGGTCCAATGACCAGCCCAACTTAGGATCCATTTCTTGGGGGATGTTGGGGGGGGGGGGCGGGGAGAGGACCAAGACCTGACACTATTACTGAAACTATGATGTGCTTATAGATGAGAACCTGGCCTGGTTGTCCTCTGAGAGGCCCTACTGGCAGCTGACTGAGACAGACACAGATACTTACACCCAGCCATTGGACTGAAGTCGGGAGGCCTTATGGTTGAATTAGGTGAAGAATTGAGGAAGCTGAAGGGAAGAGAGACCCCATAGGAAGACCAATAGTCTCACCTAACCGAGACCGCAGAGAGCTCCCAGAGACTGAGCCACCAACCAGGAACACACCCTGGCTGGTTCGAGGCCCCTGGCACATGTATAGCAGAGGTCTGCCTGTTCATGCCTCAGTGGGAGAAGATGTACTCAATCCTCAAGAAACTTGAGGCCCTAGGGAATGGGGAGGCTGTGAGGGTAGGACCCTCTCAGAGGCAAGGGGAGGAGGAATGGGTAGAGGAACTGGAGGAGGGAGAATGGGGGCAAGGACTGGAATGTAAATAAATAAGTTTTTTAAAAAAGGACTCAGAAGTCAAAAAAGGAGCGCTGAAACGGTGAAGGAAAAACCCCTCAGTCTGATGACATGAGTCAAAACAGCAATGTGGAGGACTAAGATCAAAACAAAAAGACCACCCTTGTCGCCTCTGACAGCAGCAGCAGCACCAGTTAACTCAGAGTAGACAAGGGACAATTAATATTAAAATAATCCATGATCATGAGTCATGTCATTTGTAAGTCCTTGTGTGGAAGTAAGCGCAGTGGTGTAAATTATCCAGAAAAGAGATTATAGTTTAGGACACTGTCCACTGGACAACCAGGAAGTCCTTGTGCTTCTATCATGAAGTTCCAGAGTATGCTACCAGATGGAATACAGAAACCATAAGTATCTTCATTCTGCATCCTCCTCCAGTATCGCGTGATCGAGTCCTTACCAGAAAATCGACCCTAAACATTCTGCATACAAATAAAACTAGTAATTACACTTTCTTTCTTCAGTCTTGGCAGGCAGTGTTTTCCATCAGTCAGAGTTACACCTGCTTAATAGAATAGATTCTGCCGCTCTTGAAAATTATTCGCTAATATGGCAGGTATGAAGATTTCATGCTGGGATCCAAACTTCACCACAGAACGATTTTAATTTTTACATGCATTATTATTAAATTGCTCCAACACACACACAAATGCAATGCCTCATAATGTTCAAAGTTAAGAGCTCTTTTATTGTCAATGGTGAGTTAGCTAGGACTGCAGAGATGTGCCCATTTAAGAGGTCATCTGTAGAACTCTCCTTCAGTCTGGCCTTCTGGTTCTTCTAATGGGAACACAAGCATTAATTACAGTTAGAATCCAGCCAGAGGAAACCATTCTCAGGCCAGACAGATTTGACTAAGATAACTGTGTCACAGATTGGCAAAAGCTAATTCACATCATAAAATTTGTTTCTCCATTGGGGGAGGGGAAGGAGTACTTTTTTCTTTTATTGGATATTTTCTTTATTTACATTTCAAATGTTATCCCCTTTCCAGGTCTCCCCTCCTGAAATCCCCTACCCCATACTCCGTTCTCCTGCCTCTATGAGAGTGCTCCCTCACCCACCCACCCACTCCTTCCTTCCTGCCCTGGCATTCATTCCCCTACACTGGGGCATTGAACCCCAACAAGACCAAGGGCCACTCCTCCGGCTGATGTCCAACAAGGCCATCCTCTACTACATAAGTGGGTGGAGCCATGGGTCCCTCCATGTGTATTCTTTGGTTGAGGTCCAGGCCCAAGTAGCTCTGGGGGCGTCTAATAGGTTGACACTGTCGCTCCCCCCCCCACAGGGCTGCAAACCCCCTCGGCTAAAAGGAATAGGGTGTTTTTTTTTTCTCCTCAAAAGAGAATTGGGAAAATGCATGTGCAGTGTGATTTGCTTATTTTTGAACAGTTCAGACATTTGGCTTGTTCATGCGTTTAATGTACTTCCGAGTGACCCCAATGGAGGAGACCACACTGGACGCCTATCTTCAAGGAGCAGAGAAACTAAAAGGGAACTGTCAAAGAAAATTGACAGACTTTGAAATGGGGGGACGAACTAAGAACACAGAAGGTTGGGCAAGTATCACTGAAGCTATTTTGCATGAGCCTCTGTAGCAAGTTTCCTTCTCCCTCCCTTCCATCTATGCTGCATGGCTGAAGTGTGGGCTTCAATCAAGGTGCAGAAAGAGCACACCAGGCTTCCCAGATGCACTCACTGCACACTCAGCCTTGCCCTCTACAAGGAGAAAGAGCAGCCTCTACTACTGTGCTCAGGGGTGGGAGGGGGGCATCATGGCTGGCTATGGGATAACATCTAAAAGATCTCATATATAAATATATGTGGGGGAAGGGAGGGGAGACCAACTTTTAGGAAGCCTCTTATTTTTCTAGTGGGACTCACGCTTCATCTCCAACACAAATGTGCTATTAGGTGAATCTGAAATAGCTGATACAAATCTCTCCACTGAGCCAGTGGGAGTATCCAGCCTTTATAAGTGCTAAACCAGCAACCTTTCAGTAAACAGTATCTATCCTTTTGAGCTGTTTCTGGGGAATTGTATATAAAGCATTTTGAAAACAAAAATACTTCCTGATTTTTCCAGGATCCGTTCAGCAGACTTGATCCAAGGCTACCCAGGACAGACATTGTCAGAGCTCAGTGTTTTCAAACTTATGCTCACAGTCAAAATGTTTTTCCAGTGTGGCATTTGAAAATCAAAACAGTCTTCGAAGGGGAAAAAAAAGAACACATCTTCTAATTTTTAGTCCCTATGAAATATAAATAAATCTATTTTTGCTACCTACATTCCTATCATTTAATGACTTGACAGTCTTCTTCTGAAGAATGTCTTTGGGAGATTTATATTTAGAAGAACTTGGCACATTTTGATTGACCACACTAAGCTACAAGGTGGCAAGTCCTGATTGATTTAAGACACTCTTCTCTGGGTGAGAAGAGTGATTATTGGTCAAGTCCTGGGGGGGGGGGGCATCAAATTGCTGAAGCACCCAAGACTCATTTTCTAGTTAAACTTTTAAGCCAATCCTCTAATGATAAATTCAGCTTGACTTCTGACCTGGAATAGGAAGTCAGGAACAAGATCTAAACCTAAATTCTTTGGGCTTCTGTTTTAACAAAACTACCCAAACATAATGATATATAAACAATGGAAGGAAGGAAACAGTTATACTTAGAAATCTAAAAAGAAAATGACAGAAGAGTTAAGAATATTTGTATATAATTTCTCCTGTTTATGGGCCATGATGGATTGAACTTTTATGTCGTTCCCTATCCCAAATTCACATGATAAAGCCCTAACCCTCACTGTGAAGGAAAATATTTGTAGGGGTGGTTTTTTTTTTTTTTGGAAAGTAATTGGAATAATAAATAAATAAGGCTGTCACTCAGTGGTAGAGCACTTACTTACCAGGCATGTGTAAGAGCATATGTTTAATCTTCAGTACTACACAAGAGATAGATAGATAGATAGATAGATAGATAGATAGATAGATAGATAGTTCAAATAATAAGGAAATTCACTTAAATGAGGGTATGTCGATAGGACCTCATGATGGCATTAACTGTCCAGATGAGAAGACCAGTGAATCTCTCTCTTGCCCTGTTCTTTCTCCTGCTCCTTTTTCCTCTCTTTCTGACTTTAAGCTTTCTGGTCCTGTCACCCAATGACATCCCTGATTTACTATGAGCTTGAATTAAGGCTTGTAATACATGGAAATTAGAAAGCCTTGACCAAGCCTCCTAGAAGAAGAGACCACCATCCTTTCTAAGTTTCTTCATTGATATGAGAAGATAAGTAATCTGCGGAATGCATACTGTCTTTGAATACAGAGCCCCTAGTGTGTAAAAACCACAAACTGTGGAAGAAGGAGTAATCTTCCTCATTGCCTTCTCTGTTAGTCAGTTCAAAACCCCTTTATCTCAGAGACAGTAAGCACTTCAAATGTGCTGAGGACAGGCTACATCAAACCAGTCCCCAAGATCTATAAGGAATGCTACCCAGACCTGTGATGGGAAATACTGTTGTCATAATTATTCCTACTCAGTTTTAATCCGGAAAAAAACACACCCATTTAAATAAAACAAAAATAAAATCCCCAGGAAGAGAACCAATGTCTGATTCCAAGAAAATCTGAAGATTTCAGCCTTTGCAAAGAAAGACTAATCCTGCCAAAATTTAGTACATTTTACATTAAATTTTGTTCTGATTTATGACTAAATTTCCTGGGTACCAATGGTATATATAAAAAAAAAACCACATTAACGCTGTGGAGGCAATTGTTAGTTTTTGTAATAAAAAATGCATACTGCTTATACCATTATTGCTTAGGAAATTAAGGAACACAGCTTCTAATACCCTGTGCATGGAATACTGTACCAAACCACTTAACTCGCAATAATAGAGTATTGACTGGGTACAGTGATATGTGAGACACAGTCGCAACCAGATTAAGCCGCCATCACACTGTGCTCGATAGAGCGATAGAGTCGTTCTCACAATACATTCATTCCACCTCAGCCAAAGAATTCCAAACAGATTAGCTGTGAAAAGACCAACTGTAAAATATATACACTTCTCCTTTTGTTTTTGAAGACCTAATTTAAACACTTACTTATTTCTATTCCTATATTTTAAAAAAATGATCTTTAGAACTCAGTAATACCACACCATTGATTTAAACTATACCTGGATTAATAAGAGACATTTCCTGGGGCTAATCACATGTTGACCCTTTAAGATAATCATCTTTGTAAAAAGGTTGAGCTATATCGTTTGCAGGTCTGGAAAGTATGACAGTACACATCTAAGAAGTGATTTAGAGAGAGAGAGAGAGTTTTGTTTTGCACAGTGGCAGAACATGATAAAATATCCCCTAGACCTGTCATGTTTCTTTAATGGACACAGCAACATTCAGCAAGAATTATTTCCTTAGCATCTTAAACTGAAGCCCATTAGAATTAGAAAAAGGGCCGGTGAGATGGCTCAGCCAATTAGAGCACCCAATGCTCACCCAAAGGACCAGTGTTTTATTACCAGCATCCACACAGTAGTTCACAAACTTCTGTGAATTCAGTTCCAGGGAATCCAGTGCTGCCTTCTGGCCTTCTTGAAAACCAGGCACATTAACATCATTAGTCATTAGGGAAATGCAGATCAAAACAACCCTGAGATTTCACCTTACACCAGTCAGAATGGCTAAGGTCAAAACCTCAGGAGACAGCAGGTGTTGGTGAGGATGTGGAGAAAGAAGAACACTCCTCCACTGCTGGTGGGGCTGTAAGATGATACAACCACTGTGGAAATCAGTCTGGCGGTTGCTCAGAAAATGGGACATGACACTTCCAGAGGACCCTGCTATACCTCTCCTGGGCATATACCCAAAGGATTCCCCGGCATGCAATAAAGACACATGCTCCACTATGTTCATAGCAGCTTTATTTATAATAGCCAGAAGCTGGAAAGAACCCAGATGCCCCTCAAAGGAGGAATGGATACAGAAAATGTAGTATATTTACACAATGGAATACTACTCAGCAATTAGAAACAATGAATTCACAAATTTTTTAGGCAAATGGTTTGATCTGGAAAATATCATCCTAAGTGAGTTAACCCAATCACAAAAGAATACACACAGAATGCAATCTCTGATAAGTGGATATTAATTAGCCCAGAAGCTCTGAATACCCAAGGCACAAATTGCATAACAAATGACTCCCATGAAGAAGTATGGAGAGGGTCCTGATCCTGGAAAGGATCGATCTAGCATTGGAAGGGAATATAAGGACAGAGAAAAAGGAGGGAGGTGATTGGAGAAGAGAAGGAGAGAAGAAGGTTTATGGGACATATGAGGAGGGGGGATCCAGGAAAGGGGAAATCATTTGGAATGTAAACAAAGAATATAGAAAATAAAAATATAAAAAAAAAGAAAAAAGAAAACCAGACACATACATAGTACTCATATTTATATGCAGGCAAAATGTTCATAAAAGTAAGAATTTTTTAATTAAAAGAGTTAACAGAGAAATTCTAAGTCGTTATATCAGAAGAGCCTAAAGAAGAAAGAAGAAACAACACTCTGAAAAAAATACACCAGAGGAAGAAAAGCTCGTGTAATGGTAAGGCCAGCACAACAATAACTAGCATGTCCTTAAAATGCTTTTTCTGGTTTTAGATCATTAGCATTGCTTCCATTAACTTCAACCTTATCTACCTACCACTAATTATAAAAATATAAATCTGTAGATTATGGTTGAGACTCACGAGACTTTATGAATCTCAGAGTTCTACAAGTCTTTGGGGGAAGAGACACTGATAGTTTCTGAGCTATCATCAAAAATGGGAGACAACCACCATTCTAGAAGGAAAGAGATAGCGTCTCTTTGTGGAGCAAAGAGTAGATCTTTTTCCTAGCTGATATACAAAAGATAACATATTTCTCTGAGGCAAAGGTTAGGATTTCGAAAGCTCGAATGTCCTCATCTAAGACATAAACTAACTGTCTATAACATACTCTCTGCAGCCTTCCTCTGAAGTCATTGTGAGACTGTGGCACCAGGGCAACCTGTGGGAAGTTCCCTCTGCCCAATGAGTCATAAAGAATGAACCCCTTTGTTTCTGATGTGGAAGTCTCAGGTCTTCTGCCAACATATGTGAAACTGTCACCTGATGATCTGTTAGCTTGTAACTAAATTAAAGTTTCAACCCTTAGAGGTCTGAACGTCATTCACCAGGCATGGCAAGAAACATAACTTATCAGCTCTTCTCTCAGTAGATTGCTTGACTCCTAAATTTTGATGGTTCTAAGTAAGACTTATTTGAAATACTATCATTTGTAATATAATATATAATCATTATCATTTTATGGGTCACACATGCTCCTAAACAGACATGTAAGCTACTGTTCCCCCCCCAAAAAAAATTATATAATATCTCTCTTTATTCCCAGAATCCCTTGAACACCAGCCTATTAAGCTATCCTGGGAATGCCAATGGCCATGCCAGAACACTGTCTGTGGATACTGCTCCAAGCTTTCCCTCTTCAATGCAGTGCAGACTCTGATATGGAAGATTTAAAACTATTCTGCTCAGAGTTTTCAAAGCCTCTTTTTGAAAGGCAGGCAGGCAGGAAGGCAGGAGGGAAGGAAGGAAGGAAGGAAGGAAGGAAGGAAGGAAGGAAGGAAGGAAGGAAGGAAGGAAGGAAGCAGTACTTTTACCTCCTTTTAACACATTTTTTTAACCGAACTTGTCCCTCCAATTCAAACTAAATACTCAAGCTTTTATATCAAAGATTACAGACAGATTATGAGTGAAGTATATCAGATTTGGATTATTTAGTAGTAAGGATAAATTCATAAAACATCCCCTTAATTATCTTGTTACAAAACCATTTTAAGAATATCTACTAAGCAGAATACCAAGAGCTAGTGTTCTCTCTCTCTCTCCCCCTCTCCCTCTCCCTCTCCCTCTCCCTCTCTCTCTCTCTCTCTCTCTCTCTCTCTCTCTCTCTCTCTCTCTCTTTTTCTCTCTCTCTTTGTGTGTGTGTGTTTGTGTGTGTGTGTGTGTGAAAGAGAGAGAGAGAGAGAGAGAGAGAGAGAGAGCAAGTTGAATAAATACCTAACACAACACAGTGAAAAAGACACAAAAGTAAATAGCTTGCATTTAAAGGCACGGGGCAAATGTGCATAGATACTGTTCCAGCTCCTGGCAGACAAGGCAGGGTGTCAAGGTTGCCATCAGCCTTGATACTTCTGTCTAGAGACATAGCTCTTTGCAAATGGGCCCCGGGCTTTGAAACTGGTCACGCTTCTCTCCAGGTGGCAAGGCCCATTTGTATATCCAAATACACTAACTGGTAATTATGGAAATCAGTACATGTAAAACATGGGGGAAATGGATTGATTGCTCAATGTGAAGCAAACTAAAAACCGAGTTTTGCTGTCTCTCGTTTTTTTCTGTTTTCCTTCTCTAGACAAGAAGACACAGACATGAGAGGGGACAGGGAAACCATCTGGGTCACAATGGCTCCAAGTTTCACATTCAGGCCTGCCATCCAAACGAGGATTTAGGAGTACTTCTCTTAAACCAATGACTGAGTGCTGCCTGCCAATTCCTCCCAGAACTTGGCTTTTCTTAGCAAGCCATTCCATTGCCTTTATCCTTTTTGTCCTTTATAATGAGAATAAGAGAAAATGATGAATTGTACACAGTCACCAGGGATATTATAGGAGTAATGGATGCAGAATAAATTGAATACAACAAAAAGAGGGAGAGGGTAGGCTTATCAAGACACTGGAGCTTCTGAGAAAAGTGTACAATTTATTAAAAAAAAAAAGACCAAGTAACATATAGAAAGCTTAATACATTGGCCCATAAAATGATAATGATTGTATTTCATTACTGGCCTAGAAATTGTTTAGTAGTCAGGCCTATGTTTACAGGAAACTGATAAATTCATAAAATACAGCCAAGACCAATTTATTAATTAAAAAATAAAAGGAAAGAACTATTTTAATCCATGAGAACAAATTAACACGTGATGATGTGCCATCTTGACTGAAATTTCTCACCCTGGTGGTCCCATTCCCCAGTCCTCTGAGTTTTTCTACTGACAGAGCAATATCATTTCTGCAACTATAAGTTTGAAAATAAAATATGCTCAGTTGAAACAATATTCTGACTAGGTACCATCTGAGAAGAAATTGTCCACTGGACACTTGATCCTGAAAGAGGAGTTTTGAAAAAGCTGTGTTTGAACTTTTTCAAGATTTTCAAGGCTGTTTCAACTCCCTGAACATGCAAATAATTTAAGCAACTGTAAGAAGGTTCGGTGAATATATCTTATGATCAACATCATGGGCTTAGGGGAGGCCAGCCACTAGGTAAGAGATTTGAACTGAACAGCTTCTAGGAGTTCATTAAAGCAAAGGAGGAAAGAAGCATTTCAAATGTGCACAATTATACCAAACCAAACACTCAAAGGATCCAGGAAGGGTTGGAAATCAGGTTAGCTTTCTGCTGGAGAAGGCTACCTTGCATCCCAGTAGTAAGCTCATGCCTTATTTGCCAATAAAGGTCTGGATCCATGGACTGGGCATCCAGGTGACCCCCATTTCTGTGTAAATGCTTCAGCTGGTGCCAAGGGCTGCATGCAGCTTGGAACTGGTAAGGAGGAGATTAAACTGAAGGCATAAACACCTGCCTCAAAGCCTGTGGGGAGCTCTAGCGATTCTGACAGGCCGTTGGTGGTAATTGTCCTGTCTCATCCAATAAACCAGCTATTCCAACACTGAGAGGTTGATGCCTCCTGTCAGTTGACCGTAATTCCAATCATCTCCATCACACATATATGTTTTATTTGCATCACACCTGTACCACCACAGAGCAGGAGAGACCAATTAAACTATGATTAGCACATATGCTGCCCAACTCTGACAAATGGCTGTTCTCAATGAAATCAAAGAACTGTGGAGAGAAAGCCAGATGACCATATAAGTGTGGGAGAATGGGACACAGTGACATTGAGAATATATGACACACAAAAATGGATTTAAAAGAAATAGATTTCACTCTTTGTATATTCCATTGCTGCTGATACAGGAGGAACATTGATAATACATGTTCAGACAAGGGATTTAAACACTCACGACTAGTAAATGAAGTAGCAAAAGGATAGATGGGATCATGTGCCTTGACTCAACTAAGTTTAGACTGCAAGGACATCTGGACATTAGCATCTGGAAGAAATATCATCTGGCCTATTGAAACTCAAGCACAAATACAGACAAGGTCATTGCAATGATGATGCATCATCTTGACTTGTCTCTGTGTCTATATTAGTTAGGACCAATGCAGCTGCTCTTAAAAATAAAACTGTTGAATCCAGTAACAACATTCTTAGTAATCAGGCCACACTCTTCCATGTAGACATTGAAGCGATAAGCAGAAGCTTCCCATCTGTATTTCTGTCTATTCTAAGGCTCCTAGCATCTTGTTTGACCAGGTACCAGTAGGGAAAAGAGCACAACAGCAAAGGACTCCCATTCTTCTTGTCTTAGAGAAGGAAAGAGCTCAGAGACCACATCTCCCAGTGAGGCAGTTAATGTTACAAGGTGCTAGAGAGACATTATTTAGAGTGATGTAGCTACTGGTAAGCTATCCATTCTTTGGTAAATAACCCTCTGCTCATGCTGCTAAGAGCAACCCTAATGAAACCCAATGAATGAAACACACACATGCACATATGTGAAACTGGAAGAAAGATGATGAGTTAGGAAGGGAAAAGGGATTGGTGGGAATAGGATGGAGATTAGGATGGGGAATGGGGAATGACCGTGATCAAAATGTCTCATATGTATGTTTGAAATGTCATAGTGATCCCTACTATAATAAACGTTTATTTTAAAAGAAAGAGAATGACTTCTTAAAATGCAGATCAAGGAAATAATAGCCCTGCCCCCTTTGAAGGAAAGGCCAGGCACATAGCCACACCTAGATGGAAAGAAAACTTGTCTATGTTCTAACAAAGGTGACCATACATTGTGGAAATAGCCATCTTAAATTTCATGAACAGTCTCTTCTATTCTTACATGTTCTCTTGTATGAAAGTGGCTACCCAGGAGTTATTTTGAGGTGCCAATCACTTCAGCTTTAACTTTCCTGTTGACTTGGATTGTTTGGACGCATTACCCTGCTTCTCCATTACTAGGAACTTCATATGACTAGGAAATCTAACCAGGGAATGAAGATGTTTCATAATGTACTATTGGGAGGGGCAATATGACATAATCACCTTTCTTCTAAAGAAAGACAGTGTCGCCACTTATAACCTTTCCTTCATCTTTGCTTCTGTCAGTTGGTGTCTGATTATGTCACAGAATCTTGGAATTCAGCACCCACATATAAAGCTGTGCATAGCTGTATGCATGCTGGGGATGGCAGAGACAGGAGGATTGCTGAGACTTGCTGGTTGCCGGCTTAGTCAGTTTCACAGAAAGATGGATTCAAAAGAACAAGAATGGAGAAAAACATAGAGCAGCACACTCCACAGCATCCTCTGGCCTCCATGAATGCACACAAGTACACAGACATCTATTGGCATGCACCGGTAAACCACACACAATATGTGAAACAAAAGACTTGTCTCATACACACCCAGTAGCTCAACAAGGAAAAATGAAGTAAAGGCAGAGAGGCAGGCATGGTGCCTTCTCTGCCTTTGCCACTCATACAGAGAGGAAAAGTCAAATATTTTAACCGTGATTTAGAAAGTTCCCAAAGGCAATTTAAAAGGAAATCTGGCAATGTTCGTGCTTCCATGAAATATACTATTTGTTTCATTGAAAAAAAAAAAAAGAAGAGTTTGTAAGTTACTTCTTTTGTCCAGATTAGTAATTCATTAAGGATCCAGGGCTGGAGTTTCAACTTCTAAAATACATGACAGAAAGCACTGATGATTATGGAGTCTGATTTCCTAGTCAGCATCCACCAAAAGCAGCAACTCAAAGTGCCTCTGCTGCACAGTTCTGCTGACTTATGATCCCCACTTTGCCAACGCTCATCTGCTTCTAGGCACAGCTGTTTTCAAATGGAACAGTGCTTTATGCAGACAGTGCCAGCCTGCCTGGCCTCGGAGCAGGAGAAGAGAATTTGGGCAATCGATATTTCATAGTTGGAGCCAAGATTCTGGGCCATCACCTGCAAATTCAGATTCCCCTGATCTGGTCCTTACTGAAATGCCCTGCCACAAGAGGACTTAGCGAAACGCAATGACAGCCCAACTCTCTAGGTCTTTGATGGCATCTTTGAGCCTGTCAAGAACTTGAACAAACTGCAGCGTAATGAAGAAGATACAGTGGCATGCATGGTGCTTTCTCTGCCTTTGCACAACCTGGAAGAAAAAAAAAACTGCACCCAAGTTGATAATTACAGGACTCAAATCTGTGCCAGTTTCTTGTAGCTGTTTTGCTATCAAATTCAGCAATTCAGAGGATGTATTTTAAATATTTGTTGTTTTTTTATGCAGAGGGCAGAAGAGGTGTCTGATTCCTTAGACTTAGAGTTACAGGTGGTTGTGAGCTGTGCAAGGGGAGTGCCAGGTACTGAACTTAGGTCATCCCTGCAAAAACAGCAAGTGCTCTTAGTCACTGAGACATCCCTCCAGACCTAGGGTGTACACACATGCACACACACACACACACACACACACACACACACACACACGCACGCACAAGCACAGGTAAAAATATAGCATATGTGTGTATACAATATATATGTATAATCCAAATGAACTATGTAACCATAGTGAATTAATTGACTTTGCAAAACACTTGGAAGAGAACATAATATCAGAGTCAGTGGGATAGTCATTAACGACAGTAAGACCTGAGAAGGCTACCATTCTCCATAGCGCCTAGCAGTCTTTCACAATATCAGCCATCGTCTTGTCTTCCTCTTGATAAACACCAACTTCTATAGTTCTACATCTCCCTGGACCTTCTAAAGCTAGGATCTGATCCAAAATTCCAGGTATAAATCGTGTTTCAAAGCCATGGCTCTGGAATGAGCACACCTTTGTTTATTCCACACTATTAGCACTTCTTGTATAGCAGAAAGTTATTCTACTATGTTATCTCTTAAACCTAATTCAGACACAAAAAGATAAAATATAAAGACATAAATTTGTGTCTATGCATGTGTGCGTGTGTGCGTGTGTGTGTGTGTGTGTGTGTGTGTGTGTGTGTGTGTGTGTGTAAGCACGTATGAGCACAGGCACACGTGTATGATGCCTAGAGAACAACCTTGACTGTCATCTTTGACAACACTGTCTGTTTCTTTTCAGTCTCTCACTGGATTGAAACTCTTCAGTTGTGCAGGTTCGGTGGCTACTGAGCTCCAGGACCCCATCTGTTTCCAACTTACCAGCACTGGCCTCACAGGACCTGGCATTTGACTTTACAAACTGTGCCATCTCTTCATCAGAATGTATACCCCTAAAAAGTTCATAAGGCTTGGATGTGACACCAAGCATTGAACTGTTTCTATTTATCTTCCTTTTCTAAACTTGTGTTTACAGTAAACATATATTATTACTGCACCAAGAAGAAGATGGCATTCATTATACAATAAACCTAAGAGTTTTATACAATAAGAGGTTTATATAATAAACCTAAAGAGCAGCTTTAATGGAGTGATTCTTGATGAATCCAAATGACAGTTAGATCTTCGTTTTTCCACCAAATATTGAAAAAATAACCAAATTTGATTTAAAATTTGATTGACAGGCTTACTTTTAAATATAGATATAGTGTAGTTAAAATATACAGTCCACTTCCCATGCCCCACGCTGTCATTTGATTCTATTCCTTCAGACCTTCACAGGCTGGTGGCTGTCTCCCTCAAAGAGCCAGATTACCTTCTGAATCAGATTCCATGCTGTTACCAAGATATATTCCTCTTTGGTTTGCCACAAAACCATCCTTCTACTGGAATGTTTTTTAACAAGTTATTGAACCGCAGAAAGGACATTGCTTTCAAAGCTGTTGTCTCGTCCAAGAGCCCTGTTGGGATTCTTAGCTCATTCTCTGGAAGCCCTGACACAAAATCAGCAGACAGAGGCAGTCCCACTTTGTGATGGCTCCCAGGCAGAGGGTACATCAGCCAGCCCACTCATTAAAGAAGTTCTAGAAGATAAAAACCCCATGTCGCAAGACTGACAGTAACCCCAAACAAACTGGAAAGCCCGCAGCGCCACGCAGACAAGGGAGCAGGCCACAGACATCAGAATTCCCAAAAGAAGTCAAATTTAGGGTACAGTGGGAATAGTTTGGAGACACCACAAAACAGTGAGGCTGCCAGTAAGAAAATTAATGAAGTGCCAGCTGACAGACAACTGGTTTGCTCCCCACTTCCAAAGCAACTTCAGTATGTTCTTAAAGACAAAACTTAAAAGTATCCCTAAAAATAAAGTGAGAGATATCTTCCAAAGCCAAATTACATGGATACTGGAACAAGGCGATAGTTGTGTGAGACTCCTGGACTTCCGCAGTCAGTTCCTGATTCGTGACATAGAGTCTATGTAGCTAGGAACACCTCTGAGAATTTGTAGGAGGATATCTTCAGAGTTTAAGCAAGTAGAGAAGACATACCCTGAATATGTGTGACACCATCCCATGAGGTGTGGTCTTGAATACAATTAAAAGGAGAAAGCCCTCACTGAGGTTTCATGGTATCAAAAGGTATCATGCAAACCTGTAAGGGAGAGAAGCAATAGACATACCCAGCTATGATGCCTTTGAACTCAAAATGACAACAGGCATGGAGCAATAAGCCTACAGGTGCAACAGTGTCACATGTATTTTGGCAGTAACCAAGAGCTCTCTAATTGGACTTCTGACCTCCTCTACAAGAGGAAAATCATGCCTGCTACTAGAAACCTAGCCAGCTACCTAGAGAAGTCATGGATCTTGGAGGAAAACCACTTTACTAAGCCAGTATAAAACCTAACTGCATTCTAAATATTTAGTTATCTTCTACTAGAAAGAAAGGTGTGGTTCTTACACCTTAACAAAGAAACCTCTCCTTATAACAGACAAACACCAGTGCATAAAACCATGACTGATCTTTGATATAGAGAACACAAGTGATCGTGTGAGCCCACCCCCATGCGATACTTCTCCATACAACACAACTGTTCACCTAAGGCTCAGGGAAAGTCACAAAAGAAGGAACAAAACAAATGTAAGATCCAGAGGAACAGAACTTTTGCTGTGAAATTGTGTCTCCTAAAAATGTCAGAGAAGCTACACCTACACAGTCTCTGTAACATAACTCCCTAAACAACACTTAAACAAGGATGACACCAACAGACATACTAACATTAAAGGAGAAAACTCATGGGTTCCTAACTACAGGCAACTAAGAACTACAGGCAACTAAGGAATGCAAGAACAAGAGAAAATAAGCATCTGGGGCGGGAGAGATGGCTCAGTGGTTAAGAACACTGACTGCCCTTCCAAAAGGTCCTGAGTTCAAATCCCAGCAACCACATGGTAGCTCACAACCATCTGTACAGAGATCTGATGCCCTTTTCTGGTGTGTCTGAAGACAGCTACAGTGTACTTGCAAATAATAATAAATAAATCTTTAAAAAAAGAAAAAAGAAAATAAGCATCCTAGGGAAGAGTAACCCAATTGGCTATCCAATGCCAATTGGTCAATCCTGAAATCATATTCATACAAATTAAATTATGCAAACTGAGAAGATTGAATTTATATATTTGTATCAACATTTAAAGAGGCCAAGTGACTATAAGAGAGCAAGAGGAAGGTATCCCAGTGGGGCTGGAGGGAGGAAAGGCAAAGGGGAAATGATGTCATTATATTTTTTTTTAAAATTTGTTTTGTGTATATGAGTACACTGTAGCTGTCTCCAGACACACCAGAAGGGGGCACCAAATCTCCTTATAGATGGTTTGAGCAGTTACGTGTTTGTTGAGAACTGAACTCAGGACCTCTGGAAGATCAGACGGTGCTCTTACCTGCTGAGCCATCTCTCCAGCCAAATGTAATTATATGTTAATTTCAAAGAACTAATTTTAAAGAAGAAAAGAAGTGAACCGGTCACTGCCTCACCATGTGACCTACCGCCTCACACTGCAGCTACGTTCCCTTCCCCGATGCACTGGACCATACCCTCAAACTGTGAGCCTAGATAAACTTCTTGCACAGTGCTTTTGTCAGGTGTTTTGTTTTAACAAAGAGAAGAGCGGGCAGAATCGCAAATGTGACAGGAGGAACCATACTGGGCAGCCTTAGCCGCAGCCACTCCCACTGGTTCATGCGCAGTAGCTGCTTGTGCACCACGTGACAAAAGTTAATAGTTGTTACAGAGACTAAGAATGTGTAAAGAGCCAAAACTCTTTATTTCTGGTCCAGCTAGGGAAAATAATTTCCAGACCCTGGCTAATAATTTTTAAAGACAGATGATACGTGTGTTGACGAAGACAACAGGAAGTAAGTAGGATCTCAGTCATTGCTAGTTGGGGTGTAGATTGTCAAAAACACTTTTCAGAGCTATTTGACAGTTTCTAATAAAGGTAAATGATAATTTCCTTGTTTATTCAGAAAGCCCATGTCTATGTCTATTTCTGATTTACATATGTATATATCCCAACAAAGACACATGCAAGCAGGTGTATCATGACACGGAATAAGCAAATTGTATTACATCCATATAATGAAAATTTTAAAAATATATAAGAAAGAGCAAACTACTATGGTCTGCACCAGAAATGAAGCTACAATCCAGACCAATGAATAATGATGGACACAAAAGACAATTTACAATGTGATTTTACTTATAAGAAGGTCAGAGTTTAATTGTTTATTGGCTATAACGATAAAAAACACAATTGTGGATATTTTGAAGTATGCATGCAGACTGTGACAGTCATGAAGAAGACTCCTGTGTGAAGAAAACATCTGTAAATTTCCTCCAAATGTGTACTTAAGTTTATGTATTTGTTATTGTTGTGACTACATACTACTATTCTAAAAGAATAGATGGGTTGGTATTCGTAGTTCAGTCAGCAAAGTGTTTGCCTCACAAGCACATGGGACCTGAGTCCAAATCCCAGAGCCTGAGTACAAATGCCAGGTGTAGTAGGTCTGGGGTCCTGGAGCTCAATAGCCACCGAACACACACAATTGGAACTACACAATTGGAGAGCTCCAATCCAGTGAGAGGCTCAAAGGAAATAGAAAGCATAAAAATGACACCCAAGGATGTTCTCTGGGCACCACATGAATACACACACACACACACACACACAAATTCTTTAAAAAAGGTACTCATCAAGGAAGCCTGACAACCTGATTTCAAACCCAGAACACATAGTAGGAAAAAAAACCTGACTCCTGAAAGTTATCTATGGGGCTGGAGAGATGGCTTAGCGGGTAAGAGCACTGACTGCTCTTCCAAAGGTCATGAGTTCAAATCCCAGCATCCACATGGTGGCTCACAACCATCCATAGAGAGATCTGACTCCCTCTTCTGGCATCTGAAGACAGCTACAGTGTACTTACATATAATAAATAAATAAATATTTAAAAAAAAAAGAAAGTTATCTATGTACACACTGTAGGGCACATTTACCCACTTCCCCACACACACACACATAAACAAATGATAATAAATAAAATACTTTGTAAAAAGCACAGTGGCATTCTCCTTACATTCCAGCACTCAGGAGACAGAGGCAGCCAGATGTCTGTGAGTTCAAGGCCAGCATGTTCTACATAGTGAATGCTAGGGCAGCCAGAGATACACAGAGAAACCCTGTCTCAGAAAAACAAAAATAAATAAATAAATAAATGCATAAACAAACAAATAGTAAAAAAAAAATAAAATGCATAGGTAGTCCCCAAAAGCAACACTACAGAATAATCATTACCAATTAGTTTTAAGAAACAGTCAGACTTTAGGATCAAATTATTTGCTGAAAACATAGATCACCAGAACAGGGAAGTGGGAAGGGTTGGGTGGGAAAACAGGGGGAGGGAAGGGGGCTGATGGGACTTTCGGGGAGTGGGGATCTAGAAAAGGGGAAATCATTTGCAATGTAAATAAAAAATTTATCAAATAAAAAAAAGAAAAAAGAAAAAAAAGAAAATGTTGATTTTTCTAATATATATATATGTATATATATATATACATATATATATATATATACATATATATATACATATATATATATATATAAAACCAGCTACAATAACATATGAACACTTCTAGATAATGAATGAAAATAAGTCAATTTCAGGAACATTCAAAGGCACTGCCTAACAAAAGAGCTAAGACACCAAAAATGCATACATTGTAATTCTGTTCATATAAACTTTGAAACTAGAGAGATGTAAAGCATTCATATTAGCAATACATGCTTAGATGGTAAAACGGCGTGGGAAAAGAAGACAGCGAATTCCTTTGGGAAAGAAGGCATGGTAATATAGCCACGATAAAGAAGCAGCAGGTCCCTTCTGGGACATGAAAGTATTATGTCTCAATCTGCTTGATGATTAAACTCATGTTCACTTTACCTAGTTTATGTTTTAAAGTATTTCCCAATTTTTTTATTGATTTCAAATAGGATGTGGAAAATATAATAAAAATATAGATGAAGACCACTGTGGATTTACTATTTTATATGCGTTCTTTCTTCACGTGTGTGTGTGTGTGTGTGTGTGTGTGTGTGTGTGTGTGTGTGTGAATCTGAAAGATCACCTTTACACAGGTACACTTATCGATTCAGTGTATAACATGTCTTTTTCATACCTGAGCTTGTGTCCGTACAGATACAGAAGAAGTATTCTATTCAAATGCCCATAGACGCTTTTCCTAAAAGTCTGTTCTAAGCTGGAGGTACTTCCTCGCTGCAGTGGATCAATGATCCCTGCAGATTCCTCATGCTTTCATTTTCCAGATAGGGTTCATCTATGGGATTACTGTGCCATTGTTTACTGGACATATGGGATAACAACTCGTCATTCAATCAATATGTTGTAAGCAACTCCAACTATATCTGGCATAGAACCACACAATACCTAAAAGGCCTCAGCTTTGACTCTGATGCTAACTGAATAGGACTCGGGGCTTGCATTTCTTAAGAGCAGTATGAGAAGAAAGGTACGCCTATGTGCTAGACAAGCAAGAACAGTGGGCGAGGATAAGGATTAATAATTTGTGAAAACCTGTTGTATTTCTCCCTTAGGATAGCAGTATCTTGAGAAATGACTGGATTCAATTCTTAATAGATAGTACCATTATTTGTTGGTCATGTAATAAAATACATCCAATAGAACAAGCTAAATAGAAGATCTCAACTTCCAGATCAGATACATAAACCTCCTAGACAGTATTCCCTCTATATTTTTACTACCTTACAGCTATCTAATAGGGAGATTCACCCCTAAAATAGTCTTAAATTTTTGTTGAAGATAGAAAAGTTTCCTTCCTCCCAAGAGCCTGAGTAACTGAAATGGTACAGGCTGCCCCTTGCAGTCTTTACATTGACAAAATCCTACTCTCTGAGAAAGGAATAAAAGTCGGCACTATCTGCTATTCTTTCTTTTCACTCTCTCGGTCAGAGCAGTTAGCCTACACTAATACATGAAGTGGTACTAGAACCTCATGTGTAGTGGGGATTAAATGAAAACAAGAGAGAAGGAAGTTTAGCACAGTGTCTCTTGCTTTTTAAGTGCTGAGTGTGTAGCTTAGTAAGAACCCAGGAAATCGCTGCAAAGTTTCGAGTCTTCTAAATGATTAAGTTTCAAGAGACGAGCTCTTGAAAATAAAGGAAAGTGATTGATGACAGTCGGCTCAGTCTGTTTCTTCCTGCTAATCACTCCTTCCTCTAAAGAATCCACTGGGTTTGGTTATATGAGTTGCACAGTGGGCTACCAAAGCACAATTGAGCAATAACACTGTGCAACAAGCTCAATGCGCTAACCATCAGGGACAATGACGGAGCAGCTGGAGACTAGACGCGTCCCGCACATCAGCACATGGAGAGTGGGAATTCAGATTGAAACATGTATATTAAAGGTTGTTATCTTTCCCTGCTTTATCTTTCTTTATGTGGCAAATACATATGGGCAAACACACACACATACACACACACACACACACACACTGACAAGCAGATAGATTGCCATACTGCAAAGTGTATTGGTGATTTTATTGATGAATCTCTCAAATCATCACCCAAACAAAATAAGCTGTTCACTTCACAGCTGGAGTCAAATGGAGTGAAGACAGTTGTCTCCCCCTTCTCTGATGATAAATGAGTCTTCCCCTCCTTATTCGGGTCCTTGACCGAAATTCACAGTTATTCCAGTGACCCAGGAAGACCTTTGAGAAGAAAAAAGCCACATTCACAAATGCCTAATGAAGCTTGTCTGGGCCATTACTATTGTACCCTGTCGCTCTAACTATAATTGATTTGCTAAACTAACTTTTTTTTTCATAATCAGCCCAGCAGACAAAAAAACACCTGATAGAAATTCAAACATTTTGTCCTCTCTTGCTCTTCTACCTTCTAGAGCCCTTGATTCTCTTGCCTATTTAAAACTTTCAGTGAAGTTACATGCTCCCTTCTCTTATGATGAATGTAAGCACATGGATATCCAGCCTTTTAGAGAGTCTTTGACACAAAAGATTTGAGGAACACATAAAGAGAATATTTTTGCCCATGGGGACAATCATTTTCATAGAGGCAGAAATCTCAATTGATGAAGAGAGACTTCCTAGAGCATTCTAACAATATTTTAGGTGTCACCTCAGGGCCTAAGTAGAGAGAATGCCATAATCACATAGCAATATCAAATGTGACATATTAGACGTGATTACATGCATTTATTCTAGGAGTCAAGGTGGAATGGCACATACAAAATTCCAGAAAGCAATATGTCTATGTAGCAATATCTCTTATGTAGATGCAAAAGCTTTTAATACCTTCCTCCCCCCAAGATGACAGCACAACCTCTTTTCATAGCATTGACCTTAAAATTGTACTTGGTGGCTCCTTACAAACATTTCCTTTAAACTCTTCACAAAGGTAAAATTAAACAACTTTCTGGGGGAGGAAATGAAAAAGCAAAACAAATCTTAGACGAAAGGTCCTGGGGTTTCTGTGTTCCTTTCACAGAGCCAAGTCCCCACACGATCCTCAAGCCTGAGTTTCCTCGGGAAGCTGTGTACTTTGTAGCCGCTGGGCATCTTTCTTCAACAATGGGAAGGTATGTGTTAACAGCCTGTAGTGACAGGACTCCATTATTTCCAGAACATAACATCTCAGAAGGACTCCTGGCCACCCAGAGGCTGCACAGAGTTCCATTCAGCCATCTTTGTGAACCATGAGCCCCTGAGGAAAGAAGAAAGTAGAAGAGCCAGCCCTGGGGAGGAAAGGGCTTTTTCCCTTTCAACTTTCTGAACTTTTCTAGGTCTGTGGAGGTCCAAACCACAGAACCAAGAAAGCTCAAAAGGAAGACAACAAAAGAAGTTACAAATCAAAGAGCCTTCTCCACTGCCCAGCTCCTGCTGCTCCGCTTTCATTGCGCACCAGTGTCTCTTGAATGGATGGCAGCCCTTCAACATTCCTGTACAAAGTCAACACATTGTGTCAAGGAGTGTGCACAACTTGCAAAGGAGTCTGCTGGCTGTACAGGGACTGCTCTGGTCTTTCTTAGTCTCTCTATCCATAGTATGCTTATGGGACTGGAACCAGGGGTGTTTTCTCTGTCCTATAATTATGGGA
Organism: Apodemus sylvaticus; assembly: GCF_947179515.1. NCBI lineage: Eukaryota > Metazoa > Chordata > Mammalia > Rodentia > Muridae > Apodemus > Apodemus sylvaticus. The sequence continues at coordinate 84,911,241 of NC_067481.1, read as the reverse complement.
TTTCTCTGCAATATATATTCACCCAATACTCACCCTTTACACGTATGACCATGCTTTCTCACTGGGGTGTTGCTTTCCCTAGGGAGATGAGCTGAAACCCCTGGTCTCTCTGGATAAGATAGTGCATCAGCAGGGACAAAGAAACAGGTCTTTTCATAGCCAATGTAGTGCATCAGTAAGCTTATTGGGGTTGTTTATCGGATCATGGGTAAACAGTCACTCAGAAGAGCACAATTTAAAGAAAGCTCCATCACCAAAATATCCCAACCCAGCATGGTTAACAACTCAAAAGCCTGCATCACTGCAGTTGCCAGCATAATGTGTTGACAAGAAGAGCCTCCTGTCTATTAGTATTTATATTTTACTCATATAGCCTACATGAGAAACCTTCTGATTATCCAGGTCTTAGAAGATTCTTTGAGGTTTATAAGCTGACCCTTGGGAAATAGCTACATTAGTACCTAAAGAGTGGGTTTACCCCTGAGACCTTTCTCTGCCCATTTACCATATAGTCCTCATTCCCTTCCTGATAAGTCTTCAGAGGTGTCTGTTTTAATCAAAACTCACTTGGTTACAGGTAAGAACAAGAAAGAACATTCAGAGATTATGTAACTAGGTTAGCTCACAAAAAAACCATGAAGAACAGAGACAAAAACATGTTTAGTAAGGTTTAAAGATGAAGCAATTGTGTGTGAGCACAGTGTCCCATTTCCAGCACAAAATAATCTAAGAAAGAGAATAGTCCTTAAGAATAAAAAAAAGTATAGCATTTTGCAACAACAAGAACAACAATAAAATAATTCTAATAAATAACACAAACACACAGGGAAAGTCTGCTAATATATCTGTTAATGAACTGGCTGACTGATAAAACTTTTATAATAAATTTCTCCTCATTTGTCTATGCTCTTTGATCATCCCTACAGATGACAATAATTTGTAATGCAATTTTGCATAAGAAGATAAATAGTTCAGCTGAGGGGGGGTAGCCCAGTTAGTAGAGTACTTACCAAGCATGGGTTAACCCCGGGGTTTGAACTCCAGCCTTGCATAAACTAAGTATGGTAGTACCCACCTGTAATCCAAGGTGAAGGTGGAAAGATGACAAATTCAAGTTTATCCTTGGCTGCTCCGGGAGTTCAGGGCAGCCTGAGATACCTATGATCCTGTACAAAACAACCACAAAACCAAACAAACAAACAAAACCACATCTATTGCTAAAGCTGGGGTTCAGAAAACATAAAACCACCACACACAGACCCACCCACTGCAGTATTGTCAGTGATACCATTAAAGTGGGAACTTACAAATTGTGTTTTGGCTGGGCAGTGATGGCACATGCCTGTAATCCCAGCACTTGGGAGGTAGAGGCAGGTGGATTTCAGAGTTCAAGGCCAGCCTGATCTACAGAGTGAGTGCCAAAACAACCCTGGCTATACAGAGAAACCCTGTCTTGAAAAACCAAAAAAAGAAAAGAAAAGAAAAGAAAAGAAAAGAAAAGAAAAAAGAAAGGAATGCAACTTCAGAAAATGGAAAAATCTTCCATGCTGGTGGATTGGCAAGACTAACATAGTAAAAATGGCCATCTTGCCTAAAGCAATATACAGATTCAATGCAATCCCCATCAAAATCCCAACTCATATCTTCATAGAGTTAGAAAGAGCAATTCTCAAATTTATCGGGAATAACAAAAATCCAGGATAGCTAAAACTATTCTCAACAGCAAAAGAACCTCAGGGGGAATCAGTATCCCGGATCTCAAGCAGTACTACAGAGCAATAGTGTTTTTTTTTTTTTTATTCGATATAATTTATTTACATTTCAAATGATTTCCCCTTTTCTAGCCCCCCCACTCCCCGAAAGTCCCGTAAGCCCCCTTCTCTTCCCCTGTACTCCCTCCCACCCCTTCCCACTTCCCCGTTCTGGTTTTGCCGAATACTGTTTCACTGAGTCTTTCCAGAACCAGGGGCCACTCCTCCTTTCTTCTTGTATCTCATTTGATGTGTGGATTATGTTTTGGGTATTCCAGTTTTCTAGGTTAATAACCACTTATTAGTGAGTGCATACCATGATTCACCTTTTGAGTCTGGGTTACCTCACTTAGTATGATGTTCTCTAGCTCCATCCATTTGCCTAAGAATTTCATGAATTCATTGTTTCTAATGGCTGAATAGTACTCCATTGTGTAGATATACCACATTTTTTGCATCCACTCTTCTGTTGAGGGATACCTGGGTTCTTTCCAGCATCTGGCAATTATAAATAGGGCTGCTATGAACATAGTAGAGCATGTATCCTTATTACATGGTGGGGAATCCTCTGGATATATGCCCAGGAGTGGTATAGCAGGATCTTCTGGAAGTGAGGTGCCCAGTTTTCGGAGGAACCGCCAGACTGATTTCCAGAGTGGTTGTACCAATTTGCAACCCCACCAGCAGTGGAGGAGTGTTCCTCTTTCTCCACACCCTCTCCAACACCTGCTGTCTCCTGAATTTTTAATCTTAGCCATTCTGACTGGTGTAAGATGAAACCTCAGGGTTGTTTTGATTTGCATTTCCCTAATGACTAATGAAGTTGAGCATTTTTTAAGATGCTTCTCTGCCATCCGAAGTTCTTCAGGTGAGAATTCTTTGTTTAACTCTGTGCCCCATTTTTTAATAGGGTTGTTCGGTTTTCTGGAGTCTAACTTCTTGAGTTCTTTATATATATTGGATATTAGCCCTCTATCTGATGTAGGATTGGTGAAGATTTTTTCCCAATTTGTTGGTTGCCGATCTGTCCTCTTGATGGTGTCCTTTGCCTTACAGAAACTCTGTAACCTTATGAGGTCCCATTTGTCAATTCTTGCTCTTAGAGCAGACGCTATTGGTGTTCTGTTCAGAAACTTTCTCCCTGTACCGATGTCCTCAAGGGTCTTCCCCAGTTTCTTTTCTAATTTTTTTTAAATATTTATTTATTTATTATATGTAAGTACACTGTAGTTGTCTTCAGACACCAGAATAGGGTGGCAGATCTCTTTACGGATGGTTATGAGCCACCATGTGGATGCTGGGATTTGAACTCATGACCTTTGGAAGAGCAGTCAGTGCTCTTACCCGCTGAGCCATCTCTCCAGCCCCCAGAGCAATAGTGTTAAAAACTGCATGGTATTGGTACAGTGACAGGCAGGTAAATCAATGGAATAGAATTGAAGACCCAGAAATGAATCCACACACCTATGGTCACTTGATCTTTGAGAAAGGAGGTAAAACTATCTGGTGGAAAAAAGATAGCATTTTCAGCAAATGGTGCTGGTTCAATTGGAGGTCAGCACGCAGAAGAATGCAAATCAATCCATTCTTATCTCCTTGTACAAAGCTCAACTCCAAGTGGATCAAGGACCTCCACATAAAACCAGACACACTGAAACGAATAGAAAAGAAACTGGGGAAGACCCTTGAGGACTTGTGCTCAGGGTTAAAGTTCCTGAACAGAACACCAATGACTTATGCTCTAAGATCAAGAATTGACAAATAGAACCTCATAAAATTACAAAGTTTCTGTAAGGCAAAGAACACTGTAAGAAGGACCAAACAGCAACCAACAAATTGCAAAAAGATCTTCACCAACCCTACATCTGACAGAGGGCTAATATCCAATATATGCAAAGAACTCAAGAAGTAAGACTCCAGAGAGCCAAATAACTCTATTAAAAAAAAAAAAGTGGTACAGAGCTAAACAAAGAATTTTCACCTGAAGAACTTTGAATGGCTGAGAAGCACCTTAAGAATTGTTCAGCATCATTACTGATTAGGGAAATGCAAATCAAAGCAACCCTGAGATTTCACCTCACACCAGTCAGAATGGCTAAGATTAAAAACTCAGGAGACAGCAGGTGTTGGCGAGGATGTGGAGAAAGAGGAACACTCCTCCACTCTGGTGGGAATGCAAGTTGGTACAACTATTCTGGAAATCAGTCTGGCGGTTCCTCAGAAAACTGGACATGACACTTCCGGAGGTCACTGCTATACCACTCCTGGGCATATAACTAGAGGATTCCCTGGCATGCAATAAGGACACATGCTCCACTATGTTCATAGCAGCCTTATTTGTAATAGCCAGAAGTTGGAAAGAACCCAGATGTCCCTCAGTGGAGGAATGGATACAGAAAATCTGGTATATTTACACAATGGAATACTACTCAGCAATTTAAAACAATGAATTCATGAAGTTCTTAGGCAAATGGTTGGAAATATATCCATCCTTAGTGGAAATATCATCCTTAGTGAGGTAACCCAATCACAAAAGAACATACATGGAATGCAGTCACTGATAAGTGGATATTAGCCCAGAAGCTCTGAATACCCAAGACACAATTCACATATCAAATTATTCCCAAGAAAAAGGAAGGAGAGCTCTCTGGTCCTGGAAAGGCTTGATCCAGCATTGTAGGGGAGTACTAGGACAGAGAAGAAGGAGGGGGTTGATTAGAGAACGGGCGGAAGGACGAGGGTGTATGGGGCTTATGGGGAGGGGGGGAACCAGGAAAGGAAAAATCATTTGGAATGTAAACAAAGAATATAGAAAATAAAAAATTATAATAAAAAAAAGAAAAGAAAAATAGTAAAATAAATCCTTAAGAAAATATTGGTTGACCTGAGGTTTTTGTTTCCCTTCAGATCTAGAAAAAAATTATATGGAAGAGTCTAAATTGTTACTATTGTGATATCAGTATATATTTCTGAAAATCTATCCTGCTATCCCTTCAGAAGCCTGCTAAGGGCAAAGAGACCATCTAGTCTCTATAAGCTATGGCCCCTGCCCTCTTCCAGCCTCCCTGATACTTCTCTCCTGAAGTTCCTATTATCCTGAATGCAGACTACCTTACCACATCTTCCCGTGAACCACGGGCAAACCATTTAAGTGACATTTAGAAGACTGAGCCTCATGCTCTGTAGAAAAATGTTACATTCATATTTACTGTAAAACAGGAATGTGTCCTTACACAAGATAGAAAACAATGTGGTTGGCCATTCAACGCGTTTTCCTTTTCTCTACTTTCACTACCTGTCCTGTGTAGTTCAAAGCAATAAAAATTCACTATTTCAGACACCATTGTAGGGTAACACATTTCTGGTAAATGAGAAGAAACTATCTCTTGGGAACTTCTAAGGAAAAAAAAAATCATCCTCTCTAAAATAAAAAATTAGCTAGTTTCTCCTGCTACCACAATTTAGGAAAACATTTAATAAAAACCACCTAAGAGTTCTAGATAGTAGAAGTTATCAACCCGAAAGAGAATCATATTAAGTTGACAAATAAAATAAAATTAATATCAATAAATTTATGAAATCTGGATATTTCTGCTTGTTCTTACCTAGAATGGTAGCATAGCTGTTGAGTGGTACAGCTATCTCAAGAAATTAAGTGGGTGAAATTAAGAGAGTCACATAGACTCCAGGCTTTCTGTATTCATCCCACTATCTGCCCACCTTTTGTCTCCAAACAGAAACAATTACAAACAGTTCCATAGGTGGTTCCCCAAAATGACTTATTCTTCTTTTTTTTTAGCTAAATCTAAATTAACTTCTCATTTGTAAATTAGCTATTCTCTTCTGCTACCACAATTTAGTAAAACATTTAAAAAGCATTACCTAAGAGTTCTAGACAGCAAAAATTATCAACCAAAAAAAGAATCATATTAATTTCATTAAAATATACTTAGCATACAATAAATAAATTTATAAAATATGGAGATCTAAAAATAGAAGTAAGATTAAAATCTCAAAGTTGAGTTTGATAAATAGCAAATAGGTAAAAGTTTCTTATGGTCAACAATCTTCATCTTGGAAAGCCTCAGGCTTTTCACTGATCTTCATTAACCAACTAGCTTTGCTCCATACACTATACCGGCCTGTGTGTTCAGGACTTGAAAATAACCACTGAGTGTTTGTCCATAAACATATTTATCTTGTCCAGAGACACAGGAGAAGCCACCGCCCCCAAACAAGCAGCATGCAGGAGATGTGTGAAAAGGAAATGGGCAGAAGACAACAATCTCACCAAGATTACATTCCATAAAGCGCAATTGGCAACATCTGCTCAATCTACTGTAGATAAACAGTGAACTATTTTCCATCTCATTAACTGAGAGGATGAGATATTAAATAAACCCCAGGGGCCTTGTGCTTTGTTATCACATTTAAGCCTTGGCCCAGACTTGCTGTGTTAGCTAATCTGAGTGGTATTTTATAGACTAAAATATCTCTCTCTCTCTCTCTCTCTCTCTCTCTCTCTCTCTCTCTCTGCCCTTTCGCTCTATGTGTCTCTCTGTATCTCTCTCTCTTTCTCTCTCTCTGCCTTTCTCTCTATGTGTTTCTCTGTATCTGTCTTTCTCTGTATCTCTTCTCTCTGTATCTCTGTGTGTGACTCTCTCTGTCTCTCACAAAATACACACACACACACACACACAATTTCCAAATGGCTTAAGACCAAAAGTCGCTGCTTAATTTGCCTGTTTCTCTAATTACTAGACACTTAGCTTAAATTATTAACCATGTCTTCAGCTGTGATATATGATACCTGTAGGTCTCCAAACAGGATTCTAATAGAATTATCTAATTCTATTAAACTGCAAACAACTGTCCATTAAATATTTATTAGCCAGCTTGCATTCACTGAAGATAGATTGGTGTGTCAGCAAACCTCTGGCTCCCCTTTCTCCAAGCCCAGTGGCAGGAGGGCTATGCAAGGCACCTCATCAGAACTCTGCGTATTGATCACCTGCCAATTACCTGTTTAATCAAAATCAATGGAAACAAAAAGAGTTTAGAAGAACTTACAAGCTGTGGTATGGATTTTTTTTTTTTTAATACTTGGTTAAATAAGTAAATTGGTTAAAAGCTAACTAAGTTCATTGTAAACACTTAAGGTTTATTTTACCATGGGAGAAAATACTGGCAGATAAATAATTAAACTTTCATTTTTAGATTGTGTGAATTGTATTTTTAATAAAGAGTTGACAAAGTGTCCAATTTAGTCACCTGGGAGAACAGTTCTTTAATGTCAAGGTTTGGGGCTGAAATGCCTACCTTTTTAGCACCTTGTGATAACCTGATGCCTTTGGCAGACAACCCTTCTTCAGACGGAAAGCACGTGGGCAGTTTTAGACAATCAGATTATGCAAGATGGCACATATTCCCTCACTAAAAATGCAAGAACCATCTGGATTCTCACAGAAGATCTGGGAAAAAAATCAACAGGGACTATCAGTCCTCCGGAAAATCCACTTGAACAAGAATTGTTCAAATGTGAAATCCTAAATCAACTCTTACCAACAAAAGGCCAGAGTGGAGAAGAGGGAAGGGGAGCCTGTTGTCTGGCTTTGATCAAATGGTTTCTCAATAATCAGAGATAATCAGGCCTGAAATGGGAGGCATTGTATAGCCTATGCGCAACAGTGGCAGGAGCTGCCCACTCCCATTGGTTACCTTAAAGGGAGCAACCCCCGTGACAGCCCTGGAGTTTGCATTCAAGAAAATGCAACTGCCCAGAGTAGGTTAGTTAGGATAAACATGAATCTTAGTACTAGACTCCCCCATCATTTAAAGCAAACTAACCAAAATAAAACTGAAAGCTAGTTCAATCTACAAAATTAATTTTATAAACTTTGCATTAATTGAAACTATACCCAAATAAATGGGTATTCTGTATAATTGTTTATATAAAAAAAACTCAAAACCATAAAACCTTAAGCTATTCATAAGCAGAATTGTGGCTGCTTTTGGCAGTGGGGAAGCACACATTGACTGGAGTAGGGGTAGCATAGATAGCTTAGATGTGGTTTGATAGTGATCCCATCTTGAAGCTGGTTGCAAGGAACTAATCTATTTCAGGTTGATTTTTTTTTCACTTTCTGAATATATATAATTTTTTTCCCAATAAAACGTTTACTGCCTGAAAAGTGAAACAACAGAGTAATTTATTTGAATGGCCTCAGGCAAGTCACTTATCTCTGGACTTCAAAGTTCCCATCATGTGTAAAATAGAGCGGTTGAACAAGACGATCTTCAGATTTCTGTTGCAGAACTGTTCCAATACTACAATGATCACTAGTTTCTCAAGAAAAAAAATAAATCAATAAATCTGATCTGCCATCAATCCCATGTTGGCTTCCTATCTCACATTTTATATCTTCATCTCTTTCCTTTGGCAAGTGAAGAAGAGAATTCTGGAAGGCTTTGAAGCATCTGAACTCAGAGAATTATCCCTTTGTCTGGATTAAATAGGTTGAAAGATAAGTCAGTACATAGATGATAGATAGATAGATAGATAGATAGATAGATAGATAGATAAGATAGGCAAATAGAAAAATAATACATGGAGGAATATACAGATATAGAAAGCTAGTCTCAGAGAAAATTGAAAACTTTTTCAAGAAAAGAGATGTAACTGTAGACCATCATATTACATGAAATAAGCCTCAGAAAAATAAATACTGCATGTTTTCTTTCACATATTGAACTTCAAGAGGAGAGAAAGGGAGAGGGGAAGAGAGGGAGGGAGGGAAGGAGAGCACATGAACACAAAAGAAAGACTATTTTGGAAAGTAGGGTTTTAAGAAGTGTGAAGGAGACAAGAGAAGGTAACAGAAGTGAACTTGGTCGAGATGCATGACATATTTAAATAAAACTGTCATTATGAGACCTGTTCACTTTGTATAATAAACATATGCTAACAGGTTTATTGCTATGGTTTGTTGAGATGGGATTTTACATAGTCCAGGCCAACTAGAAACTTGCTGTGCACCTGAGGCTGGCCTTGAATTCTTGATCCTTCTGCTTTCTCCTTCCAAGTACTCAGATTTCAAGTGTGCACCTCCACACCCAGTGAAAATATGTTCTAAAATGAAGAAATTCAGACAAAATGAGGGAAGGAAGACAATGCACAGATAATTCCAGACCATTTAATGTAATGCTTTCTTTTTTAGTTTCTCAATTCTTCCTTATTCTCAAGAACTTGCCCCTGAAGTTCCCTTCATGCACATAGAAATCGTTCATCTTTGAGGCATCTGGTGCCAAGAGTTTACGGCTCTGAAATTAGGCAGGGTGGGCATCTAAGAAATACTGAAACAAAACAGTGCATCCTCCTATTTTCCTACCTAATTGCCTAATGTTCCCTTCTTTGGGGAATATTCCCAAATGAAGGCAATTGGACAGATCACAAGCATTATCCATATTGAAGACAATGCTAGAAAATCAAGGGCCTGGTGTGTTTACAGAAGAAGCCATACTGGCACAGCTCCTGATCAGCCAGAAGCCAAAAGGAAGCAGAAGGTTGTGAGGAAATGAGGGCTGGCAACTCACTGATCAGTCCACACTCAGCCCTCACTTATTGCTGATTCTCCTTGTATTTCTACAAAGGACAAAGTCTTGTGGATTTCCCCACACAGAGAGGAAATAAGATTCCACCAACAGCCTCCTTTCCATAAACAACCGTAAGTTATAGTAAAACGGTTCTGTTTCTCAATTATTAGTTACCCATGGAGCTATCCAGAAGCACTGGTGAAATTTTTTCATTCATCTGTGGTAGGAAGCGGAGCATAGATCTCTCTGCTCATAGAGCTTTATTAGGGCATGTTGGAGATTCATTGGGGAATGAGTAAATGTCACCAATTCATAGTCAAAATAATGGACAGATAGAGCCTAAACCCCTCAAGTATGAAATATTGCAACTTTTAAATTCCCTAGTAGTGCATCTCTTAAAAGGACAAAATAAAGTACAAATCAAGAATTGTTCTTTGGAGGAATATTCCTAGATCATGTTGTCAGGGAACGAATAATATGTCATTCCTCCTTAGCTTCCTGGGAGAGTGGAAGTGTCAGGAGAATATGCAATGAGCAAGCTACCTGCTGCTATGTGTTAGGAATCTTAAACAGAGACCAGAAGCAGGTGGATTGCTTTTTCTTAACAAGGCACAAGCATCTCTGGAGAGCACACCCTCCCCAGGCAACAAGCTGCCTTTCTAAATGTCTCTGTTTGATTCTCTCCAAACTAGGACTAAGGTTCTGCTCTCTGCAGAGCAATATTTTGAATGCACAGTTAGCCCTCCTTATCCAGAGGCTCCACATCTTCCAGTGCAACTAACCACAGACCAAAAATATTCTGGGGGGAGGGGGAACCTCATATGTCCTGAATATGTACAAGCGTTTTTTACAGACATGTTACCTTAAGCAATACATCATAGCAGTTATCGATGTAGCATTTGCACTGTGTTAAAAATTGTAGGTAATATAAAGATGGTGTATTGAGGGAAGTTGCACAGATTATACCCAGATTCCATAGCCTTTGGTATAAGACATTTGATCACACAAGAATTTTAGTATCCCACAGGATCCCTTATGTATACCAAGGGACAACAGTGTATGTTTACATGTCAATTTGCTTTCCTGATCATTGAAAAAAAAAAGCAATTGTTCAAATGTTTTTAATCTATAACAAGTATAACTCATCTAAGTCCAATAAAGAGCGTGTCTATGATTAAACAGCATTTCTTACCCACAGGAAGTAGAAAGGAGTCCGTAGAAGAGGCAAAAACAGAAGAGCAAGAGACTCCTCAAGGAAACAGTGACACTCTGCTGCAGCCAGAACTATCCATAAGGAGCTGAGGACTACACAAATGTTAACCATCACGAAGCTACAAGTCAACCCTCAAGACAGCCTTCAACCTCTACTGGACCTGAGATTTCTAATCAGCCTCTCCATGTCATTTTCCATAATAATAGAAGTTTTATCTGTAAGTACAGCTGCTGTATTAGACTCCATCTGCCAGACTTCCTTATAGGTAGGCTTGGTTATATAATAAGTCAGAGAGAAATAGGAAAAGAAATGCTTCGTGTGACTTGCTGGTCATGTCTGATAGACAAGGCACATACAATTCCATTCATTATTCTTTCTCCTTCCCACTTGGTAGAACTCAGACTCGGTGATAGGCTCTAAAGAACCCATCACAGAACAAGAGAAATAACTTACATGGCAAAGAAAGAAAGAGTAGAAGCTGGAGAGTGATGATGGCTCAGTAGTTAAGACTGTTTGCTGATCATGCTGGGTGTGGTCGCTCACACCTTTAATCCCAGACCCTGGGAAGCAGAGGCAGATGGATCTCTTGAGTTTGAGGCCAGGCTGGTCTACAAAGCAAATTCCAGGACAGCCAGGGCTCTCTTAGCAGAGAAACCTTGTTCTCAAAAAAACAAAACAAAAAAAACAAACAAAAAACAAACAAAAAAAAAAGTTTTCTGCTCTTATAAAGCATCCAAGATCCAAGGACTCAACATAGGCCAGCTCATAGTCACCTGTAACTTCAGCTCAAAAAGACCTAGTTCCTTTTTGTAGCCTCGGTAGGAACCCACACACAGGTGACATCTACTCTCATACACACAGACACATATACATAAATAAAGATGAAAATAACATCTATTCTAAAAGAAGAGGAGATTAATATCGAAGGGCTGAGACCACGCGCTAAAGCCCTAACCCAGATACACTCAACAGCCAAGCCTATATTCTACAACAAACACATGTCCCATCTTCATCATTCTATGTGCTATTTGGAGTGATGATTTTCTCTACCCCTTACTCAGTTAGACACCTCCATTAAGCATAGATGGTCTCTCATCTAATAACCTGGCCCTCCACCATCACTACCAGAGCCAAACATTAATACATATAAACAACTTGTAGAACCATGGTTGTTTGAATCACAACAAAAACTACCCTCTGATACCCTTCTCTCCCAGCAAGGAAATTTAAGAGGCAAGCCTGAATCAGAGTACCTAAATATATTACAACGGCCATAATCTGGTAACCAAAAAAAAAAAAAAAGTGCATGGGGAGGGAGGGGGGAGAGGGGTGGACCTAAAATAAATTTAACAGGCTGCCTCCTCTTTGTGCTCTGCTTTTAATCAGTTGGTTTCCAGGCCTGGCTTTGCAGAGGAGGCGATGTGACTCACAGGCACACTTGCCAGAGACAGATGCTTGTGGGATTTTTTTTTCTTTTTTTTAAAAATTCTATCAGACGGGGATCTGCAAGAAATTTGGATGAGGAAAAAGGCCAATGGTAAACATGCTTGGAATCAAGGCATATTTTCCGAGGAAATTGTGCAGGATTTTTTTATGAGCTCAGAGTTGCTAAAACTCTTTTCAAAGACAAGACTAAAGGGTGAAGAGTTTAAAGCCATTGAGATAAAATACCCAGAGGACATTCAGTTCAACCTTGTCTTCCTAAACAAGCATTGTGGCATATAATACTAAGTGGGCAAGCGTATGGGTTATTGTGTTTGAATAAACAATTGTCTGGCTAGCAAATAAAAGGGATAAGGACTTTGTCCAAAATCATATAGGATCCAGGAAATTTGAGGTCAGAATTGACTCAACCCCAGGCCCATCAAGTTTACTATGCTACCTTTTCTCATTGGGTGACATAATATTTCATTTTTAAAATTAACATTAAAATCCAGGCCCACACTTTCCATTCTCCAGGGTTCCTATCAGGGGTAATTCCAACTGTACGTAATAGAAAACAAACAAAATGAGGCTGAAATTATGAGATGCCTATATATACCTCACCAAAAAAAAAAAAAAAAAAAAAGTTCAAGTCTGACGCAACATCATCCAGGATACAGGAACTCTCCATCTTTCTGCTAGCCATTTTTACCTGCTGCTTTCACCACTGGCAATGTTTCTCCAAACTATCCAAGTATTATAGCACCTTTATTCATTTTATGAAACTACCAAAATAGGACCAAAGAGATAGAGTCCTAAATGATTGCTTCCTATGCAACAGTGCTTGATTTGTTTGTTTGTACAAAGTCTTACAATATAGCTCAGTCTAGTTTTCAACTGAATGTTCTCCTTTCTCGGGACCCTGAGGGCTACACAAGCATTCACTGCCATACCATACCTGTTAATAAAGAAAAAGAAAAGTGTTTCCCAGATCCTTCATACTTCTGATGGTGTCTCATTGGCCAAGATTGGATCATATGCCCACTCCTAGTCAAATCTGGCAAGGAAAGGAATAAGACTGTAACAAAGGACTTCAGCCAATCACAACTCACCTCCTAATGCTTGACACCAGTCCACTCCACACAAATGTGTTAACAAAGATGAAGAGTAAAAATGGGATATTTGAAATCCCTTGTGAGACTCCACCCCATATTTGAGTTATTTTGACTCCTCTACTTCCCATGATTAAGAATAACTTATTGAATCCCAGTAACAATAGACATGAATGAAGAAGCCCAGATCAACAAATATTTGGGAAACACTGCCCTTTTAAAATTATTATTAGTTCTTTGAGAATTTCACACAGTGTGCTATGATAATATTCATCCCAACTCCCTCAACTTCTTCCAGATTCACCCCTTCCCTTCCTACCAAAGTTTGTGTTCTTTCTCTCTCTTTTTGTTCACACACCAACTGTAAATTGTGCTTCCCACTGTCTTGGATATGTGGCCTTCCATTGGAACATGCTCAACTTACTGGGGACTATGCCCTTAAAGAAACCTGACTCTCTCCCAAAAGCTACCAGTCAGCAATAGCTCCATGACTAGGGGCGGGACTCCATGCCCACCTTCCCTCTGCATGCTAGTCTGGCTTGACTACGTGGGTCTTGCATATGCTTTTACAACATCTGTGAGTTCACACATGTAGCTAGCTGCCCAGCTGCATCACTATTTCCATATAGCCATCTGCCACCACTGACTCTTACATTCTTCCCACCAAGACCCTGCAGCAATTATCTCTGAGTCTCAGGGGGAAGAGATGTGATATAGTTGTCCCTTTGGGGGCTGAGCATTTTGCAGTCCCTAAACCTTAATCAGTTGTGGGTCTGTGTGTTAATCGCCATCTACTATAATACATGGAGTATTCTATAATAGTGATTGAGAGATGCATTAATCTATGGATATTATAATAAGTCATTATGGATCAGTTTAATACTGTGTTCATTTAGCAGAATAATAGAGGTTCTTCCCTAGAGCCTATGACAACTAACAACAAAATTCTTGGCTTGATATGATTCTGAGTAGAATTTCAGCTTGTGAATTGGATCTTAAATCCAATTGGAAATTAAATGGTTACTACCATGATGTTCTATGAAGCATTTTCTATGTACAGGGTCTTCACAAAGGACTGGCAGCTAAAACAACAATAGGGAAATGCTTTTTTGTAATCCTCAGGGAATTTACTATTCAATGGCAAATGAAGAACACAAAATACATTACTACAGCACAATATGTTGCATATTCCTATGGAAAACCCATTTAGAACCATGGCTTGTACAAAAGACATGAGCAGGCTGGATGTGGATATTCATACAAGGGTCCAAGGTCAGGTCCTACCTCCAGGAGCTAGCATGGGATGCAATGGAACAAGCAGAGTGTGTCCCAGACAGAAAACAAGCAGGGGTCATCTGCAAAGGACCAGTGAGACTAACATTGTGTCGGAAAGCTTAAAATTAAGTCTGACTACCGCACAGAATAAAAGGCAGAGAGTCCAATGGCGACTCGAGAGGTAACAGCTGGGATCTGAAATAGCTTGGGGAATGCCGGTAACTGATTTCAAGTTTTTGACAATCTGATGAAGGATGTAGGTGGTGCCACAGGTGTGAAAACAACTAAATGGCAATAGACAGTGAGGCTGCCTCCTCAAGACATCGTTTGCAATTCCCTTTGCCAATTCTCCCTCTACTGGGGCTATTACAGACCAGGATGAAAATAATGTACCAGTTCAGTATGTCAACAGCTTCCCAGCAGAAAGGCTAGTGTGGATAATGAGTGAACCCTGACAGCCCAAGGTCAGATACTTAACAATATTACAGAGGGTAAGTATGATACACTGAGCGTTGTCTTAGAGCCTCACTTGAAAGGCTCGCAGCTGCTAATATTTACAGAAATAGGAAGCAATTACAGTTCGCTGCCACAGGAGGAACTTAAATAATTTAAGACTCATAATGCCTCTGATTCTTTTCAAGCCATCGTTTTCTCCAGAACCAGCTGCTTCTAGCTCTTGGAGAGCCCTCTCTTCAGAAGGCAGAGTCAACCTGATGTGAGGCTCTACTTTCGTTCTCCCAAAAACTCAAGCACTCAGCTTTTTGGCAGCTACTCCACTTCTCCCACACTTGTACTTCATCTCTGGAAAGGACCCCTTTTTCTCACCAGCGATGAAACTCCACAGCCATCTGCCTGGGCTAATCTGGGCAAACTGGCATAAGCAGAGGGAACGGTAATGTAATTTCAGAAATTAAACTAATTTATTTTATTCGCCATTTTCATGACATAGATATGGCAGCAAGAACAGAGAAGAAAGGGAAATGGGGGAAGAGAGTTAAATATGTTACAGGCCCAGAAGAAAGGCAACAAAAGTCAAGTTTAAGGTGCCTCATCACACTTTACATGTAAATAACCATAGGAACCTCTTTGCATCATTTAATTGTGGGTTAATTTTTTTCTACAGTAGGAAGGAAACTGGCACACGCATTCAGCAATAGGAAGTAGACAATGGTGCATTTGGGATTTCATTGATTTGTCTCTAATATCACTATAATTTTTATAAGAATGATAGACTGGTGAGTTATGTTTCCACTATGAAATTTTGGCACAGTGCTAACACTCTGGCTCTACTTACTCGGGTCCTTGGTAGCTACTCTTGGCATACTGGATATTCTAAGATCTCTGGCTTCAGTCATCATTGGTTTCCATGGCATGTCATCACACTAGAATGGAGTAAACTTCTTCTCTGGCACCTAAAAAGCTACCTTTCAGATCCCAGCAAAGCTCGTCTGTGGCTCCAGATGCTAATCCCCAGTTTCTATATCTAAAATATAGAGATGCCACTCACAAGCATGTTTTAGTAAGAATTAAATGACTGCCAGTGAAAGAATTTGATGTAAAACCTCACAGGTTTCAGATTATTGAAAATAGCCAGTAACAACATCCCCTTTCCTTCTGACACACCGCCAGTTCTGCTTTGTTAACATTCATTTTATTAATAGTTTTAAGAATGTCATACTGGTACTCTAATTTACATCTGGTAAACTGTGTACTCTCAAACTCTCAAACATCTATTTCATTTGAGGCATATGCTAATCACCTTCTCTTCTTTGCATCTTAAAAAGGTACATAAATAAATACTTTTTTTAAAAAAAGTTTTGTTATATAAAGTGTCTCTCGCTCAAAAGGCTTATGTGTTGAAGGCTGAGTGAATGCTGATGTATCCAATCACTGAGAAGTAATTAGAGCATAGAGGTTTGTCCAATCCAATAAGTCTCTTGGAAGATTTATGGTATGATGGCACTGTATTGGAATGGTGGAAATCAGAAGGTAAGGCTGGTTGGAGGACATAGGCCCCTGTGTAGGGATCGGGGAAAGGCTGAAAGTCATGTCTTGTCCTAGCCCCTTCCTGTAAACCTCTCTGCTTCTTAGCTGCCATGAGGCAAATTGTGCTGATCCAACACATTCTTTTCCCATGATGCTCTGCCTCACCACTGGCCCAGAGAATAATGTATTAAGCTAACCATAGATTGTAACCACTGAACCATGAGACAGTAAATTCTTCATTCATTGAAGTTGTTTCTTGTGTACTTAGTCATAGCAGCCAAGTACCTAACATGGGACTTCTTATGAGTTGAGTTATATCCCATGATATTCATCTACTGCAGTCCTAATTCCCACTATGTAACACATAGTTTAATGTGGAAATAGAGTCCTTGCTGATATTATTAAGTACAATGAGGTCTTAGTGAAGTTGGGGAAGATTCCTAATCCAATATGGCAGGTGTCCCTATAAGGGGATATTCAGCCATAAATAGCCACGGGAGAATTACATACATGTTAAATGAGGCAGACATCAGTATGATACAGGAGATGACTAGTCAGATGATATAGAATGGATTGTCCCTCACAATCATTAAGAATATGAACTCACTGACACATCCATATCATATATACTCTCCAGAACTAATTGATGATACATTCTTGCTATTTAACTTGACTAGTTTACAGGATTATGTTACAGCGTCTCTAGAAAACAAAGCAAGGTCTACTGCTATTTGTATTTAGTATACATAGCAGCTGCTATCACTACTGCAGCCCTTCTCTTAAATCTCCAAAGACTGTGAGAATTTGGTTGCAAATTCAATCCTATCCTCTAGGAATAGTATGACTGACATAGACAGATTTAGCTGAGTGAAAACATAAACCACACATCATTGTCTCCTCAGTCTCAGAGCATTTTATATTAGAATGTTCATCAGGCATGATGGGTTATGCCTCTAATTCCAGGACTCAGAAGGCTGAGGCAGGAGAAGTTTCATGAATTCAAGGCTACCAAACACAGGCTACCAAATGAGACCTTGTTGAAAAAAGGAGGGCGAAATTTTTTATTGGTTCTACTTATTTTCCAGTTATCCAGTTGCCTTGAGGCAGATAACATGTCTGTCATCCAAAAGATAACAGGTATCTTTTGGATACCTAATTTCTTCCAAAGACTACAGTAATTACTTTAACATCAGAATCTATAAATTGGTCCTTATGCCTGTCATATGGTAGACAGGTCACTCTCTCCCTGCCCTTCAGAATGGCCTGGAACCACTTTAGACCACCGAGTGACAAACCATTTCAAAGAGGTTTTCCAGTGACTGTGGTAGATTCTTTGAATTCAGATTCTACAAACTAATTCTTGTGGCTGATATATGTAAGACATGAATCCTAGACCCTGAAAGTATTGTCTTCATAGCAGATAAAATTGGGCTCTGAACATTAAAATTACAGGCAGATGATAACATCTTTTTATTCTGTTGATTTCAGGAAGGGGAGAGGAAAGAAGGAAGGAAGGAAGGAAGGAAGGAAGGAAGGAAGGAAGGAAGGAAGGAAGGAAGGAAGGAAGGAAGGAAGGAAGGAAGGAAGGGGAAGCTTTTTTGGATCATGGATTCAAAAAGGTCAACAAGTGTGAGAAAGTAGAAATCACTGAAAGATATCCTCCCCAAATCATCTATCAGTAAATCACAAGCTATATCAGTAAGCCCCACAGAGTAAAGGCACAGTTCCAACCCTGAGCAAATTGATGTAAAATCTAGAATGCCGTTGTTCTTGAAAGGAAGTCTGAGCCAAAACGACTGTTTACCTTCCACAGTATACAATTATATATTAATTAACCCTAATCCTGAAATTATGATCTAAAATGCCAATTTTAAACTGTAACTTCCTTCCGGGCAGTGGTGGCACATACCTTTAATACTTGGGAGGCAGAGGCAGGTAGATTTCTGAATTCAGAGGCCAGCTTGATCTACAGAGTGAGTTCCAGAACAGCCAGGGCTACACAGAGAAACCCTGTCTCAAAAAAAAAAAATTGTAACTTCCTTTTAACTCTTCAACATAGCAACAAGAAGCAGATAAATATTTTAAGACAAAAACTAGATCAAATGCATATGTAAATATAAATTAAGGAGAGAGAAAGATTTATGCACCTTTGAAATTTTAATAAGATTTTTGCATAGATTCTTTTAAAAGACTTCATTTTTAATTTAATTTTATAACCTGATTTCTTGAGTATTATAATTCTTTTTTCTCAGCAGATATATTTGCTAGCACAAATAAGAGGCAACCCAAGAATGATGGGTGGGTAGCATCCACATCCCCTACTATTCACATTTCAAAATGACCTAGAACCCACCTGGACCATCTGAGTTCCTAACCAGCCCAGCAAGCACTTTGTGCGTTTGGGATTTTTTTGTGTCCAGTTCCCTGCCTAGCAGTTGCTTTTCTTCCCTCCAAGGTCCTCTTTGGGGAGGGGAGAGGCTATTCTTTAAAGAGAAACGGAACAGAACAGAATCATAAATTTCATAGAAACCCTGAAGCATTCCCTTATATCAGGATTTTGTAAACAAACATTTCAGCTCTCACCAACAAGTTTCCGAATTCACTCTAGACAACTCAAGGGGAAAAAATCTGAACTGTGGATATTCAGTGAGAATTACTGCTGAATCAACAGCCTACTGGATGCTTAATGATTAACTCCATTTCCTTGTTAAAATATTCACTACAACCTTGCCTAGCAATTACATCTTGTTTTACAGCACTTCTCAGGAGTAATGGTGAAGGATAACCAATTTACAATCTTTCTTCTATAAATAAAAACACACATAAGCAGTGAAACTCCATACCCACAGCAGATTTTCATCCAAAGCATGGAGGTAACTCCCTGGAGACAGACATTACATATAAATATCAGCCCATCATGATGTTTGGCATACTGTTTGCTTCTAATAGATGCTGTGCATGCAGCAGGGAGTGGGCAAAGGTGTGTCTGTGTTGATGATTGTGATTAATATCAAAACTGAACAGAAACATGTAAATGCATGTGTTTCCAAACCAATTTCCTAAAATAGTAGAATTTATTTTATTTTATTTTATTTTATTTTATTTTATTTTATTTTATTTTATTTTATTTTATTTTATTTTATGTGTAAGGGTGTCCTTGCCTACACGTTTTTCTGAATAATGTATTCCTGCATTGTGCTCATGGAGGCCAGAAGAGGGCATCAGATTCCCTAAACTAAAGATTTACATGGTTGTCTAGAGTTATAGATGGTTGTGAGTTACAATGCGTATACTAGGAATTAAACCTAAGTCCTCTAGAAGTATAGCTTAACCACTAAGTGTTCTTAACCACTGAGCCATCTCTCCAGAACAAGTGGAAGGATTTTTTGTTTTTTGTTTTTTGTTTGTTTGGTTGGTTTTTGGTTTTTTCGAGACAGGGTTTCTCTGTGTAACCCTGGCTATCCTCCAACTCAGAAATCCACCTGCCTCTGCCTCTCAGAGTGCTGGGATTACAGACGTGTGCCACCAGCGCCTAGCCCGTTTTTGTTTTTTTAATACTTACATGGTCTTTAAGGGTTGAAAACAACGGCTTGCCAAGCCTGAATTCCCTAGTGACAAAATACAAGATGATCAGTCACTTAGAAGCCAAGTCTAGTTTAAGATGACAACTAAAAAAATGAGGTTTGACTGTATCAACTGATCACTTAACGACATTCTTTGAGCTATACATGTGTGATGTACATGTTCATCCTGCCCATTAACACACTAAAAGATTTTGAATTATGCCAGTAGAATTATGTCTGTATGTTTTTGACATTTCTAAATACAAGAAATTAGACACACTAAGACAGAGAGTGGGGCCATTGGAAGTCCTTTTAACACAAAGGTCATTTCTCTCCTGGTTCCATACCACATTCATCTCACATTACAACTAAATTCAAAAATGGGATCATAAACATTCTGTTCTTAATGATTCTTTTTTTGTTTTCATTTCTTGTTTCCTTCTCTGCCTCCTATCGTTTCTTAAATCAGATTAAAGCATTAAAGGATTAGCTAGCAAACCTATACTAATAGCTATATACTGATTATATTTCTAAGTAATAAGTTCATGATATATATTTTCAAACCCCTAATCAACTGAATGATGTAGAGATGGAGTTCTATTATGAAATAGAGAGAAACCTCAACACAAGTATTATGTTAAAACTCAAGAGTTTGTCGACAAAAAGCTGAATTGCCTAACACAGCTAACCCTGGGTGACTCTAATTTACCTCAACCTTTTCCTAACAAGATAAAGAAAGGTCTCATTACCACATCAACTCTACATTTAGGGTTTGGAGGATCTGATATCAGAGGTGAAGTTAAGAAGAGAGTGAAACATTCATGTATGTAGCTTGAAGTTTTGTCTGAAATTACATTTGTAAATTTGACTTTCACTTCATAAATTGACGCTAAATTTGGATCTCTTGAAATGCATCTCATAGCACATCATTACCGCAATACTAATACTTTTATTTCTCATCCTATTTCAATGCTCTTAATCAACCAGACATATACCATCTATATCTACTGCCTACAAAAAAAACCACACCCATGGATCTGTGTACCGCTGAGAAGCTTTTGCTTTAAGGGAACTGCTGTACACTTCGTCTACTCAAGGCAATAATTTTAATATCACTTTGTAAAAGAAAAATCAGTAGCTCTGGCCTGAAATTCAGAGAACTCTGAATTGGACTTATTACAAAATGTTATAATGAACCCTTCAATACTAAGAAGATAGAGAAGAGGGAGCACAAGTGAGAGAAGAAAACGGGAACATTAAAGGGCTAGTAGGACAATTCATTGCACAGTGTTTGCCTGGCATGCAGAGGCCTGGCTTAACCGCCTGAATTTTGGATGGAGAAAATAAAAATAAGTCTCATCGCTTCTGTTAATTTGAATAAATTAACTTGACCCTAATGATGGAAATCTTTCATGCTCACTTGGCTGAAAAAAGAAAATGTATTCATTAATTTATTTTCTGCCAATCACACTAGAGACATTGTACATAAATGTCACGATTACCAGATGATCCTACGCCTTCCTAAAGAAAGAGCAGAAATTACTCATGAACTCCAAGCATGTGTTTAGGTCTAGCAGGGAAGTTAAAAGGGGAGGTGTGGTAAGCACTGACAGCTTCTGATGTCACTAACCCAGGGCATTGACATTTTATTCATAGTCATTTGTCTTCAAGCAGTTTCTCCCTGAGTGTTCCCTTGTTCTTGGCACAAGAACAAAGACAAGCAGAACACAGTGCCAATGTCACTATTCATAAGGGAGATGCTGCATTAAATCTCTCCAAAGTATCAAGATACACCAGGCAGGTTCGAATCATCCTCAGGTATCCAACTGCTCTTAAAGCCCTAAATCCTAATTTTCATAGGACTGCACTGGTGGTGGAATGGAAACCCAGAACATCTGAGTGTGGCTAGGGAGAGTCAGCTTCTGTGTGGAACATGTAGCATCATCATATGTTGTGTGTAGTATAGACACAGGTGTCATTAATATTATAAAACGCATAGTCCTCTTTAAGCTGAGGAGCAAACAGATTATTTTTGTCACATTCCAAAGACGTGATCAAGAATGGTGCACTTATGACTACATTTGCAAAAGTCCCTACCTAGTCCTATAGTAGTGTAGTCATTAACGAATGTCTCCTGTATAGGACTTAAGTCTAAAACAGGCAGCTTTATTTAAGATACAACATGCAAAAGAGCCAGGGCATCAATCCCACATTATGGAATTGAGTCAAACTAAAAAGAACAGTTGTTCTGTCTTTAAGAAAAAAGCAAGGAGTGGTGTGTAATATTTTTAATATATGGATGACTGGATACAGTAAATGACTGCTGCACAGAAGGTTTATCTGTAAACACTGCAGCAAGTCTGGGGTTTTTAAACACAATAAATGACTGGTTTCAATCAGATGCAGCTAGCAGGAAATCCATGGCCCATAGGAGCAATTACCCATCTCTTGACTGAAGCACAGGGCAATTACAAGCTACCGAAGTACACTCACGATGCCGGAGCACTTGACTGCGTGATGCTAATGGAACTGGGACAAGAAATAGCGGTCTGTGGCTTTATTTCTCAGCTTCAGCCCTTCCCCAATCTCTGTCATGTTCCTCTTATCACTCAGGACAGCAGCTTAGACAGAGAAATTGTGTCCGGAAAAGCATTATCATCTTTAACCAAACCACAGGCATCAGGTTTTCTCTGCCCCACAACCCTGCTACAGCATCTTAGAAATGTTACACTCACTCAAATTTTTGTTAACTACATCTTGCCATGATCAGTGGTGGGGGTGGGGGAGTGACTTCTTACCAGAGTTGCCTGTTCAACATTTGGTGTTCATTTTTTTTTTTAAGTTACTCAGAACAGGATAGGATTTTTTTTTATTATTATTGCTACTTTTATTTTTTTTACAGTCCAGTCGTTACCCATTTCCTGGTCCACCCTCCCACAGTTCCTCCTCCCCTTTGTCTCTAAGAGGATTTCCCCACCCCCACCCCGCCCTCCACTCTCTGACCCTCACCTCACCCTCCAAAAACCAGGCCTTCCACTCCCTGGGTGTCAAGTCTCTTGAGGGTTAGGCACATCTCCCACTGAGGCCAGACCAGGCAGTCCTCTGCGAAGGGACTCATCTCAGCTGATGTATACTGCCTGGTGGGTGGTTCAATGTCTTGTGAGATCTAAGGGATCCTGTCTAGTTGAGACTGCTGGTCTTCCTATGGGGTAACCCTCCTCTTCAGCTTTTCCAGCCTTCCCCTAAATTCAACCACAGGGGTCCCCAACTTCAGTCCTTTGGTTGGGTGTAAACATTTGCCATTGTCTCAGTCAGCTGCTTGACAATTAGCTAAATCAACATTTCTTTTTTAATTCAATATATTCTTTATTTACATTTCAAATGATTTCCCCTTTCCTTGATCCCTCCCACACACACAAGTCCCAAAAGCCCCCTTCCCTCCCTCTGTGCCCCCATCCACCCCTTCCCACTTTCCTGTTCTGGCATTCCCCTACACTGCTGCACTGAGCCTTTCCAGAACCAGGGGCCACTCCTTCCTTCTTCTTGGACAGCACTTAATATGTGGATTGTGTCTTGGGTATTCCAAACTTCTAGGCTAATATCTGCTTATCAGTGAGTGCATACCATGAGTGTTCTTTTGAGACTGGGTTACCTCACTTAGGATGATGTTCTCCAGCTCCATCCATTTGTCTAAGAATTTCATGAATTCATTGTTTCTAATGGCTGAATAGTACTCCATTGTGTATATATGCCGCATTTTTTGTATCCATTCCTTCACTGAGGTACATCTGGGTTCTTTCCAGCTTCTGCCTATTATAAATAGGGCTGCTATGAACATAGTGGAGCATAACGTTAAGGAAATGAAGGGAAACTGTTAGAGGAACAAAGTACAAAGCATTCTCTTAGGTCACTATGAAAAATAGCCCAACTGTATCTTTGGAGAATTAAGCTTAAAGAAAGAGAAATTAGAAGATAGGAAGTTCCCTTTCAAACAATTAATCTTCCATCCTCATTACTTTTATTTTTAAAAATCTAATACTTTCAGAAGACCTTGTTTGGCAAGAATTAAACACTTTGCAACAGTGGGATCTCTGTGACTTTGAGCCCAACTTGGTCTGCATAGCAAGTTCAAGGACAAACAGGGTCACACAGGCAGACACTGTCTCAAAAAATACAAACAAACAAATAAATGCATGCATACATACATGTTAAAAATAAATGCTGTGCCATAAATTTTTCCAAATCACCTTAAGTTCTACAAAACCACAAAATATTTCCACTGTTATCCCCATTGGAAGAGAAAATGACAGACAGGTAGGATAAGTTCCTCAAGACACCCCTGTTAAATGTGCTGTTGTTGCAGAACTTTAATCGGGCCATGACTCATAAATATCATTTTGTCCCTGTTATTGAGTAACTCTGTGAATCATAACTATTATGACTAATTAGCAAAGTTATGACATCATGTTCCCATGAAAGACATTAACAATCCCAACATCATTTCTCAGTCAGTGTTGACAAGACCATTCATCACAGTATTTTAGAAAGCTAAAATACATCTCTCTCTCTCTCTCTCTCTCTCTCTCTCTCTCTCTCTCTCTCTCTCCCTCTCTATGTGTGTGTGTGTCTCATATAAGCTATACCAAGCTCTAATTTGTAATGTTTCTTTATTTCCTTTTTACTTTTTGAGACAAGATCTTGCTCTGTAGACCAGACTGACCTTGAACATGTAGAGATCCACCCGCCTCTGCCTTCTCCGTGCTGGGTTTATAGATGTGCACCATCATACACAACAAACTCACAACTTTTCTGCTCCAGCATCCCAAGTGATGGGTTTACAGGTATGTGCCACTATGCCTAACACAGCCTTCAATTCTTATGTGAATTCCTCTATAAACTGTGAATGATTGTGCACACCTTTGATCACAGCACTCTGGAGGCAGAGGCAGGTGGATCTCTGTGAGTTCAAGACCAACCTGGTCGACAATCCAAGTCCAGGACAGCCAGGGCTGATTATACTGAGAAACCCTGGGGAGGTGGGAGTAGGGGGAGTATTCCTCTTGATGTGATATTGATATGATGCTTGATTATAGATAGTCAGTAAATATTAAAGTTTAAGGTATCACATATAAAGAGCATTATAGAAATGATAGATATATTTAGATGCAGACAGAGCAGCGTTCAGTTCGCAACTCTCCAATACACAAGTTACATACCTCAAGCATGTTATCTATCTCCAGATCTTTGTGACCTTATCTGTAAAGTAAGGATGTTACTTCCAACCTTGCAGAACTTTCTTGAAACTAAAATAAGATGGTATCTAGTCTTGAGAGGAACCCGACCTTTCAGAAATGCCAACTTGCTAATAGTAATTTTTAAAAAAAAAAATCAGTTTTGTATGAAATTACTTGAGTCTCCAATACTGAAAGAAATTCAAGAAATATTCCTAAGAAGGGAGAATGGAATTAGAAACAGCAATGCCTGGAACCAGAACAATGTAGGCTAGATAGACTCATCTGATGAGGACCGATAACACTAAATAACAAGAGAAACTGAGAACCTGCTCAGATCCTCAATAGAGAAAGAGAAATGAAAAAAGCAACACTGAGTCACGAGTTTTAATATCAAGGCATGTGACTTAGGAATAAAAACCTATGGAAATTCATCTGCGCCTTACTTCTGGGTGTTAGACCCAGCTAATAGATTAAATTGTTTTTTGCATTTGATTGAAAACCTCTTAAGAGACCTAATAATGAATAGCATAAACTATAAAATTAATTTAAAATACCATTGATCCTCTCCAGAATATTGGTGGCCCAGTGTTCATGAGGGTTAGAATTAAGGTCTGACTTCATATTGAGGGAACACCAAGCGCTGTATCTGTCTCAAAGCCCTTAGTGTGGGTAACTTCACACCCTTCCCCTGAGAAAGAAAACACAATGTTTGCTTTTCTGAATGTAACTCTGAGTCCTCCCTACATGGAAGTAAATCATTTCTGCCTCTCAGTAACTAAGTTCCCGTACCTAGGAGAGAAGCAGTATTTTAACTAATCAAGTTTCGAAGACTGTGAGAGACTGGGACTCCAGATTTTCCCTTCTATATTTGCATTTTCTCTTATTTCAAGTAGTTAGAATAGCACAGAAAATGTTCAAATCTCGATCAAGGTGGACAGCATAAAGGTTGTTATTCCTGTCCACCATAGCCACACACAAATATATAGTCCTCACCCAGCCTCTGGCCATGATGTTTGTGAATAGAAAAAAGACCCTGACAAACACGAATCATACAAGAATGACTAGAGGAGGTAGCTTAGTGGTTAAGAGCACTGGCTGTTCTTCCAAAGGACTCTGGTTTGATTCCCAGAATCCACTTGGCAGCTCACAATCATTTATAATTCCAAGGAATTTGATGCTTTCTTCTGGCCTTCACAGGCACTACATGTATGTGGTATACAGACCTACACAGAATACTCATGCACATTTTTTTTAAAAACAGCAACTAGACTTACTTCCACTCACAAAGTGTGTAGACATAGATAAAACATAAGAACAAGGGCTTGCAAGGAGTCCAAAACTGTTAACATAAAACAACCATTCTTTCATATTATTTTTCTCTTTCCTGTCTTTCCTTGCTGTGTAACTAAAGGCATACAGGTAAAGGGTAGCACCATGCCATGCTGTAGTAATGGAAAGTCTTCACTGATGCCTAAACACCAAGTCCCACCATGGACAATCCCTGTTGTGTGAAAGTCCCCTACTTTTATTCCTAAAAGATACATGTTATTGATCAAAAGTATTTCATCATAGAAAGCACGTGAACTCAGATTCTATTTTTGTTTGTTTGTTTGTTTTCGAGACAGTTTCTCTGTGTAGCCCTGGCTGTCCTGGAACTTACTCTGTAGACCAGGCTGACCTCGAACTCAGAAATCCACCTGCCTCTGCCTCCCAAGTGCTAGGATTACAGGCATGAGTGTGCTCATGCCCAGCCATGAATTCAGATTCTATGGAAATCTGATGATGCTCATTCCTGAGTGTATAAAGTGATACTTCAGAGAAAACATGAGATTTGGGATCTTTAGGCCTGAGTGGTTAAAATAGTTCTAAACTAATAGGAGCACTTGAGTTGTTGACAACAAATTCTGGTAGATTTTACCAAGATTGGTACCTTTGAGGATTTGAGATATTTCATAACTGTGATATTAGTTTCATTTTCATGACAAATTGTGTTCATTGTTCATTGCTCACCTTATAGACAGTCTCTGTTTCCTATGTTACTCCTTTGCAAAGTGTGTGTGATACAACACTCATTCCAGTCTTCTTATTTCTTAGCCTCCTGGTTTCCCACTGCCCTCCAAAAAAAAAAAAAAATAAAAGAGCGACCAAATTAAGAAAAAATATCTAGCTGAAAGGGCAAGGTTTTCTAGAAGAGGAAAAGAGTGGGAAATGAATTATTTCAGACCAAAAGCAATTATATTTTGAAGGCAGAAGCAGACATCTTCTGGCACAACTGTCAAGATGTTACAAAAAGATTAAAGGAGGGTTTTTTTGTCATTTAAAATCTGTTTCTGGTTCAAAAAAAAGTGTGCTGTTCAGTTTGTGATTTTTAATAAGATTTCTCAATATACTCACTGCTTTAAAAAAAAAAAAGTGTGAGAAAAAAAGAAGCAAAAAAAAAGTGGAAGGCCATGTAGCGAACACCGTTGTAACTTTGATACGGTATCACTCATTTTCACCACTCTTGAGGTTGTAGACAAGATTTTTGTGGTAGGTTATACCCCATACAATAACCTGTCAACAAAATACACTTTTTTGCAGAGACTTCTCAGGATTTAGACTTCTATGTGGTTAAAGTAGAAACATCAGATTAATGCCTTTCAAAACACTGCAAGCTTTCACTTAAGCATGCAAAGGCTGGTATTTTCTGCTGTTAACAGCATGCCAACCTCTCATTCATCCAACCTCATAGGGCCACATACTATTGTACTCATTGTACCCACTATTGGCAATAGTGGCTACTTCAGTTTTCCACTAAGGACTGAATCTCAAACTTCTGCCTGGAAAACATTGTGAGAACCAATCAAGGTTGTCCATTCAAAGTGGACATGATTTTCATGTCCTCTCCCTTTCATGTCATATTCCCTGCCCTCTCCCCACTCTGCCTGGAAGCATATTCAGAGTCTAACTTTCTACGAGAAATGTGAAAGAAAAGCTACTTTACCCAGTTTTTCATCTTGCTCATTCTCATGTGAAATGAGAATGCTCATTGCTCAGTACTCACATGTGAAAGCTTTTCCTCTCCACCCTTCCTGGAAGTCCCTTTTTCCTGATGAGAATGTTGAGTCCAAGTCCTGGCCCAGTTATGTCTTTAAAAACTTAGAAACTGAAAACCACTGCATGAGGAGACACCATGACCAAGGCGACTCTTACAAGGAGGACATTTAAGTGAGGTTGGCTGACAGGTTCAGAGGTTTGTTCTCTTATCACCAAGATGGGAGCGTGGCAGCATCCAGGCAGGTACATGTAATTGACTGCAGTCACATCGAACGGCTACCTGGAAGGAAAGCTGGGGATGAAATAGAACGGGCCTTCAAGAGAGGAAAATGACACCAAGACAACAAACAGCTGCTGTTCAAAGACTTAAGATTTAATGGAGGACTCCAAATATATAGGCAGGCGGGAAAATCCTTCCCCCAAAGGCTGGAAATGCTCTACAGAACCAGTTCGGTTGCTCAGCAGGTGGCTAGTGCCTCTCAGGAAACTGCAGGTCCTTGAAGAACAATGGGCTAGAACTCCACCCTAGGTGGGAAGCAACTGCTAGCATCAAAGTCTGAAATTCCCACTCCAAGGCTGGGGAGAGGGCACAGGCATGGTGCAGGAGAAACTAAAAGTTCTACATCTTCATCTAAAGGCTGCTAGGAGAAAACTGGCTTCCAGTCCACTAAGACCCAGGCTCATAGTAATCCATTTCCTCTAACAAGGCTACACCTCCAAATAGTGCCACTACTTGGGCCAATCATATTCAAATACCACACCCAGTACCTCTAGTCCTTACATTTACATCTCTTCATGGGAACTCTTAGAACACTTTCTCTGGAATCATGAACCCAGAAAACAGCCACATTGCCGAATTCTCTGCTCTAACCAATATCAGTGGGAAGCTTCATCTCTGTTTTATTTCATTCAAATTCCCATCAAAATTATCTTCCTTCGTCATTTCATTCAATCAGATATATACCAGGCTCTAACTTGATACTTGCATTGCTTTTAAATAACACAAATGTAAATCCTTAACCATTCAAGTGGGCAAACTAAAACTTCAACTTTTTTTTTTTTATCTAATATTCACCAAATGGAAAAAGCTAAAAATCTAAACAAGGTTATTTTGGGTGAGGAAATACAATGACACTCCAAGAAATTTGGAATTAGATGAATATCTAGTTTCTCATATAACTGAGCTTTATGCCTTTGGCCAGTCACCTCTACTAAATAGTAACATGAAAGAAGACGATAAAACTTAAGTCCGCACTTATTAATTGCTTAGACTATATCCTTTTTGTTTTGTTTTTGTTTTGTTTTTTTGTTTTTTTGGATTTGGTTTTTTTGAGACAGGGTTTCTCTGTGTAGCCCTGGCTGTCCTGGAACTCACTCTGTAGACCAGGATGGCCTCGAACTCAGAAATCTGCCTGCCTCTGCCTCCCAGAGTGCTGGGATTACAGGCATGTGCCACCATTGCCCGGTAACTATGTCTTTTAAAAAGAATTTTTTCTGGAAAAGAGATGGAAAATAATGTGTTTTGCTTGACATTTTATTAAGCCCACTTACAGGGCTGGAGAGATGGCTCAGCAGTTAGAGGCACTGACTGCTCTTCCAGAGGTCCTGAGTTCAATTCCCAGCAACTGTCACAAGAATTTGTAATGGAACCTGATTCACCTGGTGTGCATAAAGCCCACTTCATGTTCCTGAAGTCACATGGTAAATAAAAAGAAAAAGGGGAGAAAAATTAAGGTAAGACAAAAGAGACATTTTAAAAAGTGTAATTATTACACATGATATATCATACCCTCATCTAGACTTTCCCTATAAATTATCTTATCCAATCTCCATAGTCATATCCAAACTCAGGGTGATGGTCTTATTTGATGAAGTACTAAAAAGAGATAAGGGAACTCAGTGTTATGAACTGAATGTTTGGGATTCCCATCCCTAGATTTGCACATAGAAACCATAACACCAATATAATGTATTAAGGGAAAGGACCTTTGGAGCTTGATTAGACCATGACTGACCGTGACTGCAGTGCCTTCTTAAATGGTGTACTGGCTGGTTTTGTGTGTCAACTTCACACAGGCTGGAGTTATCACAGAGAAAGGAGCTTCAGTTGGGGAAGTGCCTCCATGAGATCCAGCTGTGGGGCATTTTCTCAATTAGTGATCAAGTGAGGAGGGCCCATTGTGGGTGGTTCCACCTTTGGGCTGGTGCTCTTGGGTTCTATAAGAGAGCAGGCTGAGCAAGCCAGGGGAAGCAAGCCAGTAAGAAACATCCCTCCATGGCCTCTGCATCAGCTCCTGCTTCCTGACCTGCTTGAGTTCCAGTCCTGACTTCCTTTAGTGATGAACTGCAAGGTGGAAGTGTAAGCTCAATAAACCCTTTCCTCCCCAACTTGCTTCTTGGTCATAATGTTTGTGCAGGAATAGAAACCCTGACTAAGACAAATGGGGTGCCTATCCTTCCTATGAGAGATCTGAGGGCTAGAGGTGTGACTCAGTGATGCATGTCTAGCACTTAGGAACCCTGAGTTTAGTCCCTAGAAGCAAACTCTAGTAGAGAAAGAGACAGTGAGACAGAGACAGAGAGACAGGCAGAGATACAAAGACAGAGTACTTCCTCCCCATCTCTCTATCACTTAAGGATGCAATGGGAAGGTATCATGTACTGATGAGGAAGCACACACCCTCTAGAGACAGCAGATCTGCCAACGCCTATGGACTTCCAATCCTCCAGAACTTTGGAAATTAATTTCTGTTCTTGAGCTACCCACTCCACAGCAGTTTGCTATAGCAACTCAGACAGGCTAATAAGTTGAGAACTCCAAAGCTCAGCTAACCGGATGATACAACGAACACGTGGGAAAGCGCTTGATTTTCACCCCCTCCCCTTTCATTACCTCTGAGGTCTTATTGCACATCCACAGACAGCAGCCCAATGGCCTGGACCATCAAAGAGAGTGAAAGCCTAAGCCACCAGGGTAGACAGAGATCAGGAGGGAGAGCCTGGGATCATCAATCAATCTCCAGTTCAGCGTGAACCTCCTCACGACCCAGCAGCCATGTGGAAGATAGAATTCCCCACTGCAGCTCCCTGCCTTCCGAAGCCTGACCACAACAATCAAGCGATCATAATTCCCTAGGGCAAAACTACCTGCTCGGTGTATCTAATTGAGAGGAAAGGGTGACAAAGGTAACAAAAGAAGGGGGAAAAATGTGCTGAGAGTATTTTGTATTTGTCAATGTGCAGGTGGCATGGGAGTGACCCATGGTATTGAAATGGGACAGGCTGTGGGCAGAGAGGGGTACTGCCTAGAAAGGAGGGGGGGGGGATGAAAGGGAGACAGACAAGTCAGAATTTTTCCCTTTTGAATTTCAACCTGTTGGATAAAAACAATAGCAAATGAGGCACTGAATATGCATGAGGCAGGGAAGGTATTTTAAGTTTTTCAGGAGACAGCTCGCTGAACGGAATTGCTAATTATGTCTCCCATTGCTCCGTCCAATTCGGTTAGCTTGATTGTGGCTGAGTTGTCAACTACCCTGCTCTTGAGGTTCCACGGTTTCGGCCTGTTCTGAGGCTTAATACTAAATTAGAATTACATTTTTCAAAAAAAAAAATTGTTTTCCCTTATTGAAGTGCTAGCTTTAACCATTGTGACAATATAACCTTTCTCAACAAAAATAAAATTAAAGCCGCCAAGGGTTCAGATTCAAGGGTTTTTTGGAGTCGGCGGAATGTGAGGAATGTAATCGCAGCTGTGACAATTGCAAATTAAGATTGAACAATGAGCCAAATTAAAAGGGTGAGAAAGAGCAGAACACCATATGGAGTTCCTTGCTGCTACCCCCACAGGATATCTTTGATTTCTTAGGATGTGCAGGATTAGTCAACAGAAGAACGGACTAAACAGAGCCTGGGCTCTCCCTAGCACCAGCCAACGCCTTCATCACGCCCAGCCTTTACTTAATCTCCTTGCTTTTAAAGTGGAACTTCACTTCAACCAGTGCTACAGGTTCAAGAGAGGGATGAGGGAATAAAGCAAAGCCCTCACGGGACAGGTAAACAAGGTCCAAGCCCTTCTGACTGTATTAGACTCTTCATCACTCTGACGGAGTAGCTTAGAAAGCAACTCAAGGGGAGAAGCATCTTTTGCTACCAGGTCAGATGTTTTGGACCATCATCACAGAGAAGTCGTGAAAGAGCAAGGCAGCTTGCCTTATAGTAAACAGGAGGCAAAGGAAGAAGAAAAGGAAAGACCAGGGAACAGCTGCCTACTTCTTCCATGGCTCTCCCCCTCGCCACACCTTTTATCACTTTCTAAGAGCACCATCCTATTAATCATTGAGGAATTAATCCAATAATTGGATCAGAGTCCTTAAAATACAATCATTATCCCCAAACCCATCAACTGGCAGTAAGCTCTCAATGCATGAGCCTCTATGAAAGACATTTTAGGAGTTAGGGGAGAATTCCCCATAAGTTGTAGAGAAAAGAGAGACTCTGTTAAATGAATGTTAGGAGGCTAAACTCATCCATTCCTTTCTGTCAAATCCATTCTGGTTTTTTATCAGAACTCTCATGAATATACAAAGAACAATAAAAGGTATTGTTCACAGTGAGGGTACAAGCAATTCTGCCTGGGGCACACCTAATGTCTCACCCCCCCTGGGGGGGGAGGGGGGGAGACAAAGTAGCGCTGTTCTCAGCCCTCTGCAGAAAGAAACACTGCTTGAGAGACGTGAAGATCCAGAGTACTGAGCCAAACCATGATGCAGTCAGAGGTGTCTACACTGGCAGCTCCTCCATACTGAAGTACACTGAGTGGCTGGCCATGGCTGCAACAGCAGACAGAGCAGCATAATTCAAGAGAAGGGTCTTAGCTGAGAACATTTATATCATATCCCCTAGAAATACCGGAAATTAATTGGAAAAGAAGGTGTAATGTTTGTTAAGGGTTGGGCATTATGATTGAGTTGGCAAATTATGGCTACAATATAAAAAGCCCAGATTATCCTATTTCGGAGCCACAAGAAGAGATCTCAAGCCTCACTGCTGTGATCATAAAAAGAGCAAGAGGTTTAGAGAATATGGTATACGTCGGGGTGGGGGATGGGGGTGCCCCAGTGGGCTCATGCCGAGGCATCCTATCCCAGGAGGGACCAGACATACACTGGCATAGTATAGAATAGAGTTTATTCAGAGCATGGAATGGGAGTTAAGGGGTAGTGGAGGCAGAGAAAGACAGAGAGGAAGAAAGTAGAGAAGCAGAGACCGGCCATGACAGGGTGGAGAGAGGGGGGAGGGGAGGGGAGCCCAAGAGGGGCAAGAGAGAAGTTGAGAGAGAGAGGTAGGTGAGATTAAGAGAGAGAGGAGGGGCTGAGCAGCCCTTTTCATTGTAGACCAGGCCTATCTGGCTGTTGCCAGGTAATGGTGAGGAGGGGCATACCTAGCTATTGCCAGATAATTGTGGGGTGGAGAATCCTAACACTCACTACCCTAGAGCACCAGCCAGTTGCCAAGATGATGACAACTAGGCTAATGAACACACACACATACACCAGGGAGTTCTGCCTGCATCACATGGAGCAGAAATGAGCCAGTCCATTTGAGCTGTGCCCAATAGTAAAAGTATAAGTAATAAATGGTGGTTATTTTATAATACTGTGCATGGTACTGGATAACTGTTACAACCAGCACTAAATATATTACATTTATTCCTGGTAAACCTCCCTTTCAAGTCAGAGGAAAAATAGATGTTGAAAGCAATCCTAATTGTTTCTAAGTAATGTCTCAGGCTGACCTTAATCAGTGGCACTAGAGCAGTAACAATCATCTTTCATACTAAAATTCAAGTCTCAGCTACAGTACATCGTTCTGCCTGAGCAGAAAAGTCTCCAATAGCAACAGCTTCTATGCCCACATCTGTCTTCCCGGAATAGCATCAGAAGAGTGTTATGTGCATGCATTTCATCCTCAGAGATGTACCAACCTCAAAATGAGTTTGGGGTTTAGGGTGTCACCCTGTTATGCAGGCTTGCTTATTCACTCCACAGGATTGCTGGCAGAACTGACCCCCAAACATCCCCATCTGGCAAAGGAAAAAGAAACATCACATCTATAACCAAAGCAGTCAAGTGACAGGAGAAGGGGAGAAGCCAGCCAGAAAACAAACAAACAAACAAAAAATCAAAAACAAAAACAAAAACAACAGAAAACGAAACAAAACAAAAACATAGTAAAGAAGCACATTCAATGCTATGATAGAAGAGTCTACTTTCCAGTTTGTTTGGTGGCTCTGCTAGTCCACCTGTCTCAAGCGTATAACCAGAAGATATCTTAAGTAATATGCAAGATTGTTCTTTTCTTCTGAAAACTAAATGATGGAGAAGGCAGAAGGCACCACTTTTTTTTTCAATCTGAAATGTTCCTTGTTTCTGTGTCTCACGTTATCCCTCTCACCCTTGTTTTGGAGGAGACTTTCTTAAACAGAATCTTCCTCCCGATTGAATGTTGTGTTCCCACACATCACTACTCCAGCTCTGTTAAGGTTCCATGACTTCTGTCTGAGCTTACAATGTGAACACTTGGTGATTGTGGAAATACAGAGATATATTTCCTCCTTTCAATGATGTTGGATTAGGCTGTCATCCTTTAGCAGCTGCGGTGGAGAAATTAAAATCATATCATGAAATGCAACTACTTATGCATTTGAACTCTTCCTCACAGAACTGTAGAGACAAGCACATCAAGATGTTGTTTATAATTAAGTAAAATTACCCCAAAAATACATCCTGTTGCACATGATTTCATATGTCTCTGGATACCTGTCTTTAAGGAAAGATTAATTGGTTTTATTGCAATAGGTTTGACTGCTTGCTGTGATGGTATATGCCAGTTAGAAGGCTCAACTCTAAGTTGATGGTGCTTATAAGGAAAGTGTTCCCATGATTCTAGTCAAAAAGTTCAACTACTCCCCCTTTTCCACTCTTGACAATATAACACACACCAGAAAGCTAAACGCCATTTTCTATATGTTAATATTGAGCTTCATTTCTGTAACTAAAGCCAACTCCAAAAGAAAAGCCCAAACAGAGGCAAACCTTACAGAAGCAAAGCATAGAAGTCTGAGACTATCAGACTCACCAATGGAAAGAACTGTAAAGGAGTTTCTATCTTTTGTCACTTAAATCATATTCAAGACACATCCTTGGACTGGAAGAGGGGTCAGACACTCAAGACAGTGCTCCTGCAGCCTCCACTGAAGTGAGCGTTTATCAGGAATAGCTCCAGGTGAGAAGAAAGAGGCTCCCTTCCTCTCCCCTAATCCTCTTATGGTGTGGCCTGCTGGAGGTCTTTCCTTGATGTTTACAATAAACTCCTTCAAAGACTGTTTAACTACTGCAGTTCTGCAGGTGTCTCTGAGAGACGCCTAGGAAGAAATATCATCCTATAAATAACGGAACCTAACATTTTTCTTTTCCTTCCTAAAAATTTCAATACTTGTAATTTATCAGTCAACGGCCCAAGTAAGTTCTGTGCTAGCTATTTCTGACCATGAATGCAACTTATACCACCCAGTTCTCTGTCACATGACAATGGTATGAGGACCAGTCCTAGTGCCATGTGGTCAAGACTGGGCACCATGATAGAATTTAAAAAACCAAAGTACTATTCATGGTATCACAGGATTGGTCCAGCAGATATGGCCTGGGGACAATCAGTTACATTATCTTATTATCAATTTTTTTTAAGGGACAAAAAGGTTTATTCCAGCATAAAGGTTACATTTCATAAAGGGTGCCAAGATCGGAATGGAGCTCAAGGCAGGGGCTTGGAGCAGACACCTACCTGCTGCTTTGTCCCTAGGCTCTTGTCCGTCTGCCTTTCTTCCACATGTATGTATGCCTACATACGAGATGCTACTATCCACAGTGAGCTGTTTTATTATCATTTTTAATTTTTCCATTGTGTGTGTGTGTGTGTGTGTGTATGTGTGTGTGTATGCCTTCACATGTGTGTGCATTCATGTGCCCACGAAGGCCAGAAGAGAACACCAGATCCCTAGAACCAGAGTTGCTGATAGCTATAAACTGTCAAATATGAGTGCCAGGAAATCTGGAAGATCAGTAAGCACTCTTTTTGTTGTTTGTTTTTTGTTTTTGTTTTTTCAAGACAGAGTTTCTCTGTATAGCCCTGGCTGTCCTAGAACTCACTTGGTAGACCAGGCTGGCCTCAAACTCAGAAATCCGCCTGCCTCTGCCTCCCGGAGTGCTGGGATTACAGGCGTGCGCCACCACCACCCGGCATCAGTAAGCACTCTTAAGCACTAAGCCACCTCTTGAACCCCACATCATGATTTCCTTAAGTCAGTGTTGTCTTTAATTCTAAATTAGAGAACCTGGTGGCAATAAAATACCATTATTCTCACTGTAACCCCTATCCCTGTTTGCACTTGAGCCTAAAAGAAGCAAATCAAAGGAAACAGATCACAGTGAGTCGCCCATTCTGCCCCATACTGACAGCTCCTGAGATCATACTTAGATTATACACATACAGAGAGCTCTCTGCAGACACAGATGCTGAAGTGGATTAGCGACTACACTCTCTCTTGCTTCAGCAAAATTGCTGACATAACCAGAGAACCCTAGTTATTGAAATAATTGCCATTTATTTTTTTTCTCTCCAAAGATAGAAAAACTGAAACATAGAGGAAATAAATACATTTTCCAAGATCAAAGTGACATGGATGGCAGAACCTGGGTTCAAAGTAAATTCATTAGTGTTGGCATTGTGAGTTCTCTCTTGTTCCCTGAGATTGGAACTCCCTTAAGCCCAATCACCAAGATGTGAGAGTTTCAAATGTACATCTAAGAAAACTGTTTTCTCCCAGGCGTACTTAACTTTATTTTCTACCTTTAATATGTGTGTTTCAGCATTGTGTCAAGTCCAGGTGATTACT
Source organism: Apodemus sylvaticus (assembly GCF_947179515.1). Taxonomy (NCBI): domain Eukaryota; kingdom Metazoa; phylum Chordata; class Mammalia; order Rodentia; family Muridae; genus Apodemus; species Apodemus sylvaticus. Next base: position 84,874,100 of record NC_067481.1, on the reverse strand, counting down.
TAAAATCTACCACTTTCTAGTTTCTCCTTTTTTAATTAAGCCAAAACAGAGGAATGTTGGCATTCCTTCTAGGCTCTGCCCAACAGTTACCTGGCAGAGTACACCAATAGCCAGGTAGACCTGGCTTACTATGAAAGGGGATGTTTGGCTCCTCCTCACTCTCCCTGCCTCTCTGACTCTTTTCTCTCTCTAACCCATTTCTCCCTATCTCCCCTTCCCCCTTCCCTAGTTTTCTCCACATGTTCTCTCTCTCTCTCTCTCTCTCTCTCTCTCTCTCTCTCTCTCTCTGTCTGTCTGTCTGTCTTCTATGTCTCTACTCCCTTGTCAACTCCCCTTCAAACGTCCTAAATAAAATCTATTCTATAGTATACCTATTGTATGGCTATTATTTCAGGGGGAAGGGATGCCTCAGCATGGGCCTGCCAAGGTACCCCTCCCACCTCATCATACCATGCTCTGCAAAACATAGACTTGGCTTTTTATGAAACACAATTAGAGCTGCAGAGTCAAGGCCTTTTGATCATCACAATATATAATTTATTATACAAATCTATTACCTTAGCCATTTTTAGAGTAAAACTGGAAGTAAAAGTCTTCTCTGAAAAATAATTTTGTTGCCAGATGATGGTGGTATACACCTTCACTCCTAGAATATCAGAGGCAAAAGCAGTCACATCTCTGTGAGATTGAGGCCAGCTTGGTCTGCAAAGCTAGTTCCAGAACAATCAAGGATACACAAAGAAACCTTGTCTTGAAACACATCCCCCCAAAAAATAAAGAAAAGATAAATTTTCTATGTAAGAGAAATACGAAGAGGTTGCACAACATAAAAACTCGTAGGCTGATATTGTGTAAACGTTTGCACTGGTGAGTTTTCAGTGTCACCATAATGTAATAGAGAGTCATCTAGAAAGAGGGAAGAACTTCCATTGAAACTTTGTTTTATCAAATTGGCCTGTGGACTTATCTGTGAAAGACTGGTTGACTGGTGATTGATGTGGGATGGCCCAACCCACTGTGGGCAGCACCATCGATAGGCTGATAAGTCTGGCTGTATAAGAAAATCATCTGAACTTGAGTAAGTTAGACAGAAAGTAGCATCCTCCGTGGTTTCTGCTTCATTTCCTGATGACTTCCCTCAATGATAGATTGTGATCTTGAAATGTAAGCCAGATAAGTCTTTTCCTATTCCAAGTTACTTTTGGTCACAGCATTTCTTACAACAACAGGAAAGCAAGCTAGAGCAATGGCATTCTTCAGAAATACATTCTGCTTAGCATTACTTGATCTATTCTTCAGAACAGTTCTGTAAAGTAGAGATTGCAAAGATTTTGCTATCCACTTTTGCAGGGAAGGACATTATCTCCCAAGATGACTCTGAAATGACATGAAACCAAGTTTGGGCAAGTTCCTTCTAAATCCAAGCCAGTTCCTATCCTTTCACCATACTAATTATTGTCATTTAAATCACAGAAGCATTGTTATAACATTTAGAAAAAAGATAAAGTTCAGAGACAAAGAATTTAAATCTCCCACTCAACGTTGAGCCACTTGGCAAATTTTTGATAAAAATGTTTGTCCAAACTTTAACAGTAAAGATTTTTTTGCCCATAGTAATTTTTATACACATACATATCTCAAAAGATTTTAAATGAAACAGAATTATGCCCCTTTCCTTCCCTTGCCCTCTCCTCCCTCTAGCCTCTCCCAGCTACCCTTCCCAAATCTCTTCTGTGTCTCCCACTTTCTCAAGTTTATTGTTATATACATATTGCTTGTCCAGTACAGAGTGGTCATTCTTGAAACTATATACACACTGACTTAATGTACATGTACTATGTATTTTCTCTAATTATTTTATTTCTTTAAGGTTTGATTTGAAATATATTTAGAATCAAGGTGTTATATGAAAGAAGCTTTCCCTCCTCTATCATTCACAGGCATATATTATAGATTATTCTAATATTTTACTGTGTGTATATATATATATATATGTATATATATGTGTGTGTGTGTGTGTATATATATATATATATATATATATATATATATATATATATATGTATATATATGGAGCTGGAGAGATGGCTGGAGAGATGGCTCAGTGGTTAAGAGCACTGACTGCTCTTCCAGAGGTCCTTAGTTCAATTCCTAGCACCCACATTGTAGCTCAAAACCATCTGTAATAAGATCTGATGCCCTCTTCTGGTGTGTCTGAAGACAGCGATGGTGTACTCATGTAAATAAAATAAATAAATAAATCTTTAAAAAGAAAAAAGAAAACTATAAATATAAAAGACAAAGAACAACAAGGGAAAAAGGTAAGGAATTTTTATTTGTGAAAACACACAATCTATCATCAATTGGTTTAAAAATAATATAGATCTATAACTAGAAATATGTATATTCATACTTATATGATTGAGCAAAACTCTTGCTTTTCAGAATTAAGGACTATTAGTTGTAGTGTATAATAATTAATAGGAGTACCGCCCCGCCAGGCCTCTGCACCACTCCTTCAAAGTATCCGGTAAAGCATGACTCTTAAACTTGGTTAAGCAAATATATTTATGTATAAGAAACTCACAATTACATAGTGCCAATTTACAATGATAAAGTATTATCCCAATATTTCTAACCGCTCCAAAACAACAGGAATACATCTGATGCCATCTGGATATCTATGACTCCTTTTCTGCTCTGATTGTCTGGTCCACCCAGCCTCTCTCTGCCTCTCACTTCTCTTAGCTCCTCCTCCCCTCTCCCCTTTAATTACTGCACTCTCACTGCCTCAGTGTGAATGGATAGGAAATATATTGCAACAGTTAGTAACAATAATTTACAAGAAAACACAGCAACCAAAGAAAAATAAACTGTGACAATGTCACAAGTGACAAGGGTAAATGATCACCCCCCTCTTCCTGATATGAAACCTGAAATGACTAGTACCTTAGTGAAATTCAGTGAGGATCTGAAAGACTGGTCTATACTGTCTACTGATTATCTTCTATAAAGATGTAGGAAAGCTATTTCCTTTCAAGGAGCTGCTCAGTCTACTTTAATAACCAATAAGCAATTACAAAGTTAAGAATAGTGATGTTACTCTTCTTGTCACTGCAACATAGGACCTGACGGTCAAAGAATAGAGGGATTAATTTTGACTGAGTTTAGACATGTTGAAGCATCATGTTGGGAAAGTATGGCCCCTAAAGCTACTGAAAGGATAGAAAATAATACAGCCTAACTCTAATGACCCCAAGAAGTCAGAAGTTTAAAATGCTATCTCGCTTTGTTAGGTAAAAGGTCACATTCCAGAGCCTGCCCTTTGTTTAGAACTAGCAGAAAGGCCTTGAATAGGTGATCCTGGCCCCATAAGGTAACTGGAAATGGGCTAAGCTTATCTTGCTTCTGTAAACTTACGCCATTACCCCTATTCAGGAGTTCACGCAGCTGTATACATTCTAGAAAATAGGAAGCTAATTGGTCCTCTGAGCATGGGCTCTGATATTTTAAACGGATTGGCCTAAAAACTATGGAGTGGTACAAATCAATTGGCTCACATTTCCTGGGCTCTGCAGGCTAAGAAATGATTGGTCTGTGATTCTCGGGCTTTGTCGTAAACTTATAAAAGTTGTCGCAACAGCACTCGTGGTCCTCAGTCCTCTACCCCTGAGTGGTGTATCGCTGTGGAACCCAGAATTCTGGAATAAAGAAATTCTCATGCTATTGCATCGAGACTGTTTCTTGCGAATGATTTGGGTGTTGCCTTCCGAGGCGTGGGGTGCTGGGGCACCCTCGGTTTTTGGGGGTCTTACACTACTCCATCTATGGTCTATGGCAAGAGTTTGCTATGTGGCTGATTTGCATCTCAGCAGACAGGAAGGAGGTAGCTCTGTCCAGAGCAAGGCCAAATTATAAACCTCAAGACTCAATTTCTAGCATATTCTTACTCCTTCTAGTCCCCCGCCTCCTTAAGTTTTCACAGCCCCCACCCCAATAGCACTATCAACAGGTACCAAGTTCAAACAGTCTGAGTCTGAGATGGCCATTCAGCATTCGAACCATTGCACTGACAAAGTTATACTTTCTACTTGCAATGGAATATCTTACAAGCCTTCACACATAGTCATCTAAAGTTCACAAAGAAGCATCAGGCTAAGCTTTGGAAATACATAGACGAATTATACAATTCGTGATCTAGTGGGACAGTCAAAAAACACACAGAATTGAAAAGCCGTAATGGTGACCTGTGCCTAAAAGGATTCCAATAAGCCCTGAAACCTCCTTCAGGAAACAGATTAAGTCTGGGAAGTCAGAAGAGATTCTCAAGAGTCAATTGATTCTAAACCGAGCTGAAGCATGAAAGAAGAATCTCATAGTTTGAATCTTAAATGTCCCTAGAGACTCAAGTTCACTAGTATGGCACTATGGTAGAAAGTAAGGAGGTGGGGCGTCGTGGGAGGTCTTCAAGTCATTGATACCATGACATTAAAAATGGTGGCACACAGGCAATTGCTTTTCTTTTCACTTCCTAAGATGAACAATGTCAACATCACTATGCCATAGGCTCCCAACATCATATCTAGCTCTCAAAGACAGAATCAATGAGTTTTCCAGATCATACATGGAACCCACCAAAACCGGTAAATCAAAATAAGAATTTCTTCCTCATAATTTGACTATCAGTTCTACTGAGGGAAATCTCAGTGACACAGGAGAATTAATCTGGGTAAGTGAAGGGCAGTCCAGTAGAGAATCCAACCATAAAACTTGACTATTAACTTTTTTTTTTGCATATTGTGCATATTGCTGAAGAAATACACAGGATTAAAAGAATGACTAGGGTGGAACAGAGCAGAAAGCTGGATATTTGCTTAGGAATTCAATTCACCCATATAAAGAATGTTGTTATCCAACCCCTCTCGGAGATAAGCTTTAAATTTCCTTAGCTAGAGTGGAAGTTAAGAAAAAAGGACAAACTCCATAGTAAGCAAGCCACGTTTCCACACTTGCATATCTTTAGTTACAAATGACTATTTACCTGTCAGTTGGACTGAGAAGGAGATCATCATCGGTTTGCCTTTGAAGTGAACCTCTCAGACTTAAAGAGGACTTTTTTTGTTTGAAGGTTTACTTGATCTAAGTCTCAGGCACGTTTGAAGTTGTGACTTAATGGAAGATTATTTTTACTCACAGTGATCAAGCAGTTAATGAGATAAAGTAGTGAGGAGACAAGCTTAATAGAATATGTGGTTGCACCGCATGTTAATCTTTATAAAAGGCAGAATGAAAATAACAGGAAACCAGGAAGAAATTGGGACAGATGGCTGAACAGCTCAAAGACAGGAAAAACAACTCTTGCCTACACAGGCTTTTCAAAAGCAAGCCCTTCTCATGTTCGGTTCAATGCATAAAATGGCATCAAAGAGAGGGAAGATGGAAAGCCAAGACCAAAACCTTCCCGGTCGCTGTTGCCTTGTAACCTTCATCTGACCCTCATCCCTTCCCTGCCATTCCTCTGAAGGGCAAAATGCACCTGGAACAGTGACTACAGGTTTTCAATAAAGAAAGAAGATAAAGATCACAGAAAGTCACCATCTGTGTCCATGTCCCATTATGTACCACCCTGACTTCCAGGAATTAACAAGACAAGGGGAACTCTCCTGCCTCACCAGATTCAGCAACCATACACTGGGGAGGCCACTGAAGCAAGTAGCAGAAGACAAGGGAGAATGGCAGGTCCATTTACTAAACCAGCCTCCACATCAGTTCAAAAGCACTGCTATTTGCAGGTGGAAGTGGTGGGAGAGGATTGCTGTGCTTGGCTATTTTTCCATCCAGAGTCCAGAGCAAACTAAAAGAAAAAGAAGTCAATCTACTTTATTTTCAATTCAAATCAGAAAAGCTGAGTTAGTCACAGGGAAGAAAAAGTAAACCCTCTTTAGCAGGTATCTGTTTAATCAATGGGTTTATCCTGCTGAGATAAAACCAATAGTGGCTAAATTTTGAACTAATTTTGAGAATATGGCAAAGCTGAATTTCCCAATGGTCCTTTAGTAGCCTCTGAATCTTACTCCTCTCAGATGTGTGCTAAAGATCCCTGGCCAAGCTTGGTAATACACACCCATCACTCAAAAGGCAGAGGCAGTATTTTTCTGTGAGTTAGCAGCCAGCCTGGTCTATATACTGAATTCTAGGACAGTCAAAACTACACAATGAGACCTTAACTCAAAACAAAGCAAAACAAAACAAAACAACAACAACAACAACAAAAGACATGCTTGATCCTGCCTCTTCAACTGTTTTGACTTGTTGGAATAGAGACAGAACATAATAATCAGGGCTTTTCAAACATTTGAACATCCTTCCTTTCTGTAGCTTTTACTCTCAATGTCTACAATGTTTGGAGGATTGTATTTCTTTTTTTTTAAAGATTTATTTATTTATTATATGTAAGTACACTGTATCTGTCTTCAGACACACCAGAAGAGGGCATCAGATCTCATTACAGATGGTTGTGAGCCACCATGCGGTTGCTAGGATTTGAACCTGTGACCTCTGGAAGAACAGTCAGTGCTCTTAACCACTGACACATCTCTCCTGCTCTGGAGGATTATATTTCTGATGAAGCTTATTAAAGATGTGGTTGGGAACTGGGGCCAGTGGTAAGCAAGCTTGATGTCTAGAACCCAGAGATACTAGTAGAAAATAACAGTCCTCAAAGGAAGGAAATATGTCTATCTAGGCATTTGCTCTCCATGCCTCAGTTCCACTCACCCAGGTACTCGGAATTAGTTCCAGGGCTTCTGTCTTTTAAGATCATGTAAGAACATGATATCACAAAAGAGCTGGCCAATAGATCTCAAATCAGGATAGCTCTAGGTTATATTCCTTAGGCAATGGTACAAGTCTCTTTCCATCTGGCTAAGAATGAAAGCCATATGGGAGCTGGATATCTGGGTGAACTCACCTCCCATACCCCCATTGAGGTCACCTCCAAACCTCTGCTTATCCCCCATAGCAGTCTTAGCATTCAGCACTCATTTCACTGCTTTCAATTCCAGCTTTCAACCACAGGAATTTTCCTTCACTGTTCAGGAGTTCAGTCCAGTGACAGCAATTTCCTCTATACTTAATTTAGAATTTCTAGGAGCTATGGAGTGGGAAAGGTATTTAGGCATTGGAGCTTTATGAATTGCTGAAAATAGACATTTTTATCAAACACCACAAGTGATTCTTACCCACATGCTAAAATTTGAGAATATCATTTCCTTCAACCAGCAATGAGACTTACTCATGACATAACAGTAGGGTATAAAACACTTCCATTTGTTTCATTTCATCCTTGTAACAACCTTGCAAAATAAGTAGAGCTAAAACAGCTATTCTAATTTTTCCTGAGAAAGATTAGTCAGATTACTTTCTTTTGTCCCAAGGAGATAAAAGTAACTAAACAACTAAAAATAGACCTCTCAGATCTCCTGATGATTGGCCCGTTGCATTCTATTTCATTATTCCTGGAGTTACAAATTCGCTTTCCTGGATATCCTTATCTGTTGGACGATTCTAAATCAATTTGAAAAAAGTTTGGTAAGTTTTGTCAAAAGGATATAAATCTGTGCTCTTCTGTTCTGTGTTTGCTGGACATTAACATCATCCTGGTACACAATCACTAAGTTGCTCAAAAGGAACTTCTTTAGTACCAGCACAGTATCATATACCTGTCATCTTAGCCACTTGGGAGACTGACGGGATTAAAGGCCAAGCTGGACAACATATTGAGACCCATTTCATTTGTGTGTGTGTGTGTGTGTGTGTGTACAGATAGATGAATAGGTAGGTGATAGATAAATTTCAAATATTTTAATAATAATTTATCTGAGTAATAATACCTACTTTTGCTAAACAAGAAGGCTTGGGTCTACAAACCAGAGCACTCAGGAAGATAAAACTTTGTCTGAGCTTGGTTCTCACCCAGAGTACACTGTAAGTTGAGACCATCCCTGATGACACAGCAAGACCCAGTCCAGAAAACAAAGAAACAGAAGAAAGAAAATAATATTATCTGCTCTGAACTATTCAAGAACTCACCCCCTCCTCTGCCTACTGTATAGCACATGACCACCACCACCCTCTCAGCCAAATATATATTCCATAAACACCCACTGTGTGCCTGGGAATAACCACACATTTTCTCTTAGCCAGCCTATCTCTTGATGTTCTGTAAAGAAATTTACAATGGAATTAACATTAGTGGTGGTTCCTGACCTTCCTTATGCTACAACCCTTTAATACAGTTCTTCATGTAGAGGTGACCCCAACCATAAAATTACCTTATTGGTATTTCATAACTGTGATTTTGCTATTGTTATGAATCATAATGTAACAATATTTTTGAAGCAAAGGGTTATCAAAGGGGTCGAGACCCACAGGTTGAGAACCAGTACGTTAGCAAGTCCAGCTTGCTTCACAGGGGCTCTTTAGCATTGGTCATGCAACTACAATGCTTTTCTGTTCTGCTCAGGGTTAACAGTACCCCCTTGTCTCCTTACAGCTCTCTCTTTTAAAATTTTAAAGTTCACAGTGAATGGATGTCTTTCCTGTAGAAGACATGCCAAGAATTTTCACACTCGATCAAATTGCCATGAAAACTTAAAAGAATTTGTTTAAAGGGAAGTTAATTAATTTTATTTTAGTATTGTTGTTCAAGTGCCTTTGAAATTGCTGCCTCTGTTTTTTCCTTCAGGGCCAAGCTGGTTCCCTTTAGTCCCGTTAGCACAGTGTAATTTGCATGAATGTAAAAACATTTTATCTGCATTAACATTCAGAACATGATTGGTCTATATAGTTAGGCTCAGATCAGACAGGAAAACGAAATAGTTACCAGCATAAGGGCATATCACGTTTATTCCTTCAACCTAATACTCAAAGGTCATCCTGAATTGTGGTGGCCTTTCACTGTCAGTGACCACAGCAGAACAAGTTAGAGCATTCAGTGAATAAAGTTAAGCAGAATATTAAGCTCAAGCCTGGGGGTCTAGCTCAGTTGGGAGAAGGCTTGGCTGGCATTCACAAAGCTCTGGGTTGAAATCCCAGACCACATAAACCAAGTGTGCACACCAGTAATCCCAGCACTCAGAAGGTAGACAGGAAGATCAAAATCTAAGACAAACCTGGTCCACATGAGAAACTAAGGCAGTGGTTCTCAGCCTGTAGGGGCTTGACCTCCACAGAGGTCACATATTGGATATCCTGCATTTCAGATATTTACATTATGATTCATAACAGTAGCAAGATTATAGTTATGAAATGACAACAAAATAATTTTGTGGTCAGGGTTACCACAATATGAGCACAGGTATTAAAGCCCTGCAGCATCAGGAAGGTTGAAAACCACTCCCAGAAAGGGAAAGGAAAGGAAAAGGAAGGAAGAGAAGGGGAGGGAAGGGGAGGGGAGGGAAGGAGGCAAAAAAAGGAGGTGGTACACTATTATAATCCTATCATTTGTAAGGTAGGAGCAGAAGATGAGGAGTTTAAGGCTACTATTGGCTACATTGTGAGTTTGTGGCTAGCCTGGGCTACATAAGACCTTGTCTTAAAACAAACAAAAACAAAACAAACAATAAGCCAGAAAACAGTGAAGACAGAGAAAGGGAATGGTGGGTGGGAAGGAGGGAAGGCAGGAGAGGCACAAAGTTTGCAACAGTACTTAGAATCTTCTGCTAGTGAATAAGGAGAAGAAGCAAGGAGTATCCAAGGTCTCGTTTTTCAATTCAAAAATGCATCAATAAATGGAAAATCTGAAAGCATTTTAAAAAATAGAAATAGATAGAAAGGCTAGTTTAAGCCCTGCCTAGGCATGAACACAGTGGCTTTAAAATAACTGTTAAAAATTGATCATTGTCTGCAAGCTACAGAGTTCCTAAGCGATTGTGAGCTGTACTGACTGTCCACAGTGCCTCCGAAATCCTGGGATGAGAAAGTCCCCAATAGGGAAAAACCTTCATTCTCTTCAGAAATAAATTTTAACTTCTATCTGGTGGAAGAGTCTAGAATTCAGCAAGGTTTCAGACAGCTGTGTGGGTGCACAGTATTATAGCGGGTACAGCTATGGATAGAAATAGCTTGATGTCTTCTTTGTGAATCTGTATGTGTGTACATGGAGTGCGTAACTGCACTTGACCAACTTGTAGTCATTCTCCCATTAAGGGTTTCTGAATGCAATATGTGGTAAAGGATGAACTCAGTTTTGTTAGTTTTTGCTCACTGAGAGTTGATGGGGATTGCTGTGTACGTGACACTCACCCTGCTGGCTTGGCATCAACAACAGAACTCTGCTATTTCATGGGAAGAGCCGACTAACATGACACTCACTAATATGTCACAACTATGACACATTGTTCTAAACATCTCTAAGTACAGTATTTAGTTTCTCAATCTCAGCAGATCGAGACACACAGTGTCAGTAGTTCAGAACAAACATCACCCTGGCAGAACTGCTGAGTTCAGTTCCTAGCACCCACATGGGGCAGCAGACAACCACTTGTAACTCCACTTCCAAGAAACCTGACGTTCTCTTCTGGTCTCTCTATGTTGGTGCTCCTAAACAAAACCACACAGAGACATAATTAAAAATAAAAGTAAAATCATTATATAAAGCATAACATCCTCATCTCTGTTATTAGTTATAAAATGCAATGAATCGTAGCAGTGACTACAAAACAGACAAAGAAAAAAAGTGTTGTACTATTCTTTTTTTTTGTTTATTTGTTTGTTTGTTTTTTTAATTTGGTTTTTTCAAGACAGGGTTTCTCTGTAGACCAGGCTGGCCTCGAACTCAGAAATCCACCTGCCTCTGCCTCCCAGAGTGCTGGGATCACAGGCGTGCACCACCATGGCCCGGCTGTGTTGCACTATTCTTCTTGCTAAGTTTTTGATCAGTTTACTTGATAGCTATCCTGACCAAGAAAAATAATCTGATTTAATAAATGTTTTGTACCTACAGAATTTTCAATTCTACGTTTCTTGACTTATAAATTCAAATGGCCATTAACAAACATGTAGGCATGTTATTAATCTCCAAGTGGAATACTAATCAGTAATAAAAAGAATAAAGCATAGGCTTAATGATAGAGACACACTATTATAATTTATCAATAACCAATTAAAGAATTATGATCTATTCATTCAGTAACCCCATTTTCAATTAAATATGCTTTTAGTCATTGCAACTAAAGTAGCAAGATAACTTAAGAGAGTTTAGTGGTCTGATTTGACCACTCCACATTATATTCAGATATTATCACATCAGACATGGGTGTGCTGGAGCATACCTGTGCTCCTGGTCTCAGTCAGGTCTAGGCCAGTCTAAAGTCACATAGGAAGCACTGATGTTGTCTCAAAAGGAAAAAAATTATATCACTTTGAACCCCAAAAATCCAGCTATGACTTGTCAGTATGCAATAAAAATAATAAAAAATAAAACACAGGCAGTAAATGGAGGAGCGAAAGGCAGCTCCTTAACCTGATAAATAATTTCAAAACAGAAAGTTACAGCAAACAGAATGCATAAGGAAGGAAAGCCGGAATGTCTCCTTTCAAGTCCGAAGCTACCCCTGACTCAATCATGGAGAGCTGAACTAGAAAGAGACAGGTCAGTAAGAGAGCCAACGATGCAAACTGTCAGGTGGAAGAACCATCGGTATTCACAGACACACAGAATGTTCTATGAAAAGCCAGTTAAAACTAAGATAAACACTCAGAACGTGTGATAGAAATATGATCAATTTTTTGTCTTCATTACATGTATTTAATAGAAGAGGAATATGTGTCCATGCACAACACAGCACGCAAGCGTGGAGGTCAGAGGACAAGGTGTGAGAGTCAGTTCTCTCCTTCTACCACATGGATTCCACAGCTTGAACGTGGGTCCTTGTGCTTGGTAGGAAGGGCCCTTATCCTCTGCACCAGCTCACCAGATATAGGACAAATATTCTTGGAAATCCCATTCTAACATAGCAACATGTTCAGAATGTTGAGAGCAGATATGATATGGCTTTCTTCCTAAATGGCCTTTGAAAGTGGCACTGAAACTGCAACTGGATGAAAAGCAGAAGTCCTGGAAAACCATGCGCGAAACCTTAGTCTTTTTTTTTTTTCCTGAGGACAATGCCTTGAGCCTCTGCTATTTTTGTCATGGAATGTCCCCTAATGGACCAGACATTAAAGGCTTGCTCTCCAACTTGAACCTATTTAGAACCTCAAAGAGGTAGGTCCCAATAGAAGCCTTTAGCCCACAGAAGGTATGCCTTTATAGAGGACTGTGGGACTCCATTCTCCTCCCCTTTCCCCCATTGGCTGCTTTCTTCCAAAAGCCTAACAGACTTCCTCCAGAATGTATACCCACCAAAGTGTTGTGCCTTGCCAAAGAACCAAAAGCAATGAGACTAACCAGCCATGGACTGTGAAACCTCCGAAGTTCTAACTGAAATAAGCCTTTCTTCCTTATTAGTTGATTATATCAGATATCTTGTCACTGTGACAGAAAGCTGGCACACATAAACCTTTATGTGTTTCGGAGCCTCGCTGCAACTGAGGTGAATTGGCCAGAGAAAGGTAGGCTACAAAACCCGATCCAAGCTATGACTGCACTTTTCGATCTGCCCGTGTGTCCTGAAGACAGTTGCTGTCTAAACAATAGCCAGCTTACACCAAAAGGATGAGAATTCCATTAACATAAGTCAAATTCTGCCTTTTGATTCACAAAGGAATTGATACAAATAGGAGACAGCAGCCTAATAGGAGTTTATGAAATACAGATGTGAGGCGTCTGATGGATAGGCACCCACAGTGGGTGACAGCTATTAGAAAAGCTATTAGGAGATTATAAATTGCAATGACAGCCACAAGATGGAAAAAAACCCTCCTGGCCTCTGCAATAGCCTGGTAGGGTATAATGTCCTATTTCTTGTGTTAGACCCTCAGCCACATTTTAAGAGGTGACTTTAGACATTATTATCAGAAGGCCTTGTAGCAGAGGGCCAGGTGGCCATAATTTTTTTTTTTTTGTTTCTCCTATGCATCCAAACCTATATCCCTGCCCTTTGCATCTGAGAGGGCTCTATGACAGTTCTGATTGATAAAATGCAACTGGCTCTCTAACAGCCTTTGAGCCTAGAGCTGAACTTACCGGCAGCCTCCACTTCACCGGAGTAGTTAACCACCATGTAAATGATCTAGCTTCCCTGAGACTACCAGGCTGTGAAAAAGCTAGGCTACATGAAGAGGCTCCGTGGAAAGGTAGATCTCTATCTGTCACATACCAGACACTGGTTATTCCAACCATCCCACACCAGGGGCCGGAGATGTTGGATGATGAGACAGTCTTGGAAAGCAAGTCCGCCATTCTCGCTGGCAATCTGGCAGTGAACCCATGAAAGACCCAAGCAAGAGCCACCCAACTGAATGGAGTCAGCCTATAGATATGCAAGCCATACTCACTGCATTATCCTTCCACATATCATAACGTATATTATAACGCATGTAATAATAAGGCGCAAGGGGCATGTGAGATGGATTATCAGGAATGATACTTACCACCAAGGTTCACTGACAATACAATTTTTTTAAAGATTTATTTATTTATTATATGTGAGTACACTGTAGCTGTCTTCTGACACACCAGAAGAGGGCATCAGATCTCATTACAGATGGTTGTGAGCCACCATGAGGTTGCTGGGATTTGAACTCAGGACCTCCGGAAGAGCAGTCAGTGCTCTTAACCACTGACCTATCTCTCCAGCCCGACAATACAAATTTGATCTCTGGAATCTACATGGTAGATGGACAAAATCAATTAATGCAGATTGTACTCTGACCTCCACACGAGTACCACGATGCAAGCATGCATGCATGTGTGCACACAATCACATACCACACAAAACAAATAAATTAATTAATTAATTAAAAATCAAAATCTTTCAAAAGTATGTTAGGTTTGTGTTTGTTTAGGGCTGAAGATCAATGCTAAGAGTTTTGTGACTCTGAAGCAAGTGCCTCCACTACAGCCCATTAGGTTTATTACACTGCAATAGATAACCAGAACATGAGGTTCTTACTTACAAGCTGTTACCAGCCACATAAGGAAAGGTTGAGGGAACAGCATATGTTCAGCCTAGAAGGAAACATTCCAGAAAGGGTAATAACCATCTTCAAATATTTAAAACACTTGTTTGTGGGATAAAGAAGAGTTTCTTTTCCAATAGACAAAATTGGGTTCCAGTTTATATTAACAGTGAAATAGATAACATCAGGGTCCAAAAAGAAGACAGTCCAATCTAAATGTGGTGGCACATGCCTTTATTCCCAGCACTTGGGAGGCAAAGGCAGGTGGATCTCCATGTTAAAGGCCAGCTTTGTCTACAGAGTGAATTCCAGGACAGCCAGGGCAGAGAGAAACCTTGTCTCAAAAAAACAAAGAGGAGGAGGGGGGAAAAAAGAAATAATAATTGTTCAAATGATAATATGGTCCAGAAGTGAAGGGACAAGAGTATTATGACTTCCTCTGGGTGTATTTGAGTATTCACAGGAGATAGTTGAGGTATTAAAAATGAGCCTGAAGAGTCTAGAAGTTGTGAAGGAACTATATTTGTCTAAACTAAAAATGCTTTGTTCAGTTTCTACCTGTTTAAAATACTGGCTTGAAGGCTGGGGAGATAGTTCACATATTTGCTGTTCAATCAAGAGGACTTGAGTTCAAGTCCTCAGAACCCACATCAACAGGCTTGATGCAGCAGGGCTATAATCTCAGCACAGAGGAGGCAGAAACAGATGGCCATTCAACTTATAACCTAGCCAACCAACAAGCTTCAGAGTTAGTCAGGGACCCTGTCTCTAAAAGTAAAGAGCAGAATAATTGGGAAATCTTTTTGGCCATAGACATAAGAACACACACACACACACACACACACACACACACATACAGAGAGAGAGAGAGAGAAGACAGAGAGAGAGAACACAGAAAATAAAATTCAGACTTGAAAACAAATTCATGATCTTACTTTAACTAATAGTGTATTTAAAGAAGAGATGCTTGTTTCTTAGCAATTATATGTGCACTGGACTTTTAAGATACTCATGGAAGTGGCTCTCATGTGAACCATTTTTCTTTTTATAGTTTCTATGAAAATAACTACATGGAAAAGCTTTAAGCTAGAGATGACCTTCATCTCCACCCTGACTACCCACCACATACTATTCATAGTATTCTCTTATTTGTGCCACATGAAATTCTATAGGATAAAGTTGTTTGTTTCATTATAGACTATATTTCAATATAGTCATATATTTTGTATATTATTTTGTTTCTATTTTATTGATGAGGAGACTGAGTCACAGAAAGGTTGATTGAGCTATAGCTCAAATATGCTGAGAGGGAGCTCCTAGCCCACTGCTCTGCCACCTAGGCCGATGGAGAAAACTTTCTTACTAAATGCAATGCCTTTCAGAAATTCTGGGAAGCGTGTTTCTTTGTTTCTAGGGATCCTTTTATTTCATTTTCAGATGACAATTGATGGTGTTAGGAAAAGCAAAAAAAAAACCAGAGATCTCTCCTTATGCAAAGATGGCAGTTTATTGAGGATAGGTGTCTTAGAGCTTACAAAGACTGTAAACAACCCTATCTGGTTCTCCCTACCCCCACAAAAATCAGACAAACACTCTATGGCATAGTGCACCTTAACAAAAGCTAGGAAATAAATTGCACTGACCCAAAGATAACAAGTGCTAAACAATGCCGTGCATTATTATTCCTGCCCATTAAGAACTACAGCTACAATAACAAAGATCTTAAAAGAAATTGACCTAGAATCAAACCAAAGGCACTCTTGGTATACTTAAGAATCAGTTCACCAAAAAGCCTCTATGCATCTATCAGGAAGAAATGAAAGTTCATGCATTTCAAGACCCAGCTTGGATTTGTTATCATAATGGTATTGCTATTGTGAAGAACTAAGGATAATCAATTGGCTCTTGTGATGTGTAAGCTTACCAGCCATCTTTGGGTCTTCTGAAGGACACAGCTATTTGTGGAGGGTTTTTCTTTTTTCTCTAGGGCTTTGGGAATAAAAGACCTTTCAAGGTGGCCTAGTGTCTTTCAAGTACAGAGCTGTGTGTATACTCAATCTCAGACCAGACGAGCTTGACTAACCACAGAAGTTGGGATAGAAGCCAGATGCATTCCACACATCTCTGTGGTCCTCCTGCCTTCTGGCAAACTCCAGGACCAGATTGGAAAATCTGTGCCCAGTTTGGGGGCCAAGTTTGGTGTGATCCGGGGATGATTTATAAGGCTCTGGGTGGAGGCCACATGATGTGTGCTCCTTTGGCCAAGTTTAGCTTTGGAGTTTCTGACTCATTTGAAGGAAAATGTATTAGGTAGGGACAGATGGGCTCCCTAACCAGGACCAGAGGAGTCTCCTCCAAATCCTATGAGACCCAAAAGCAACCGATTTTTTCCACCTCTTTATTCAAAAGTCTAAAAAACATGCAGCACACGTGGTGTTGAGAAGTTGGATGTACAAGCACTTTCTAGGATTTGCCAAAAATAAAAATAAATTGCTTTTAATTTCTGAAGGGAGAAAGGCTGGATTGATTTTACAGGCTCTCCTCTAAACAGCAATTTACATGCTGAAACTGTAAAGCTGAAGGTAAAATATCCCTTCCTGGTGATTTGAAATCCGTTGATTAATTTCAAGTTGATGACCTTGTTCCCCTACAACAATAGAACTTTGATTCATCTCACTCCGGCTGCCTCTAACTAGTTTCCAACAATCACTAAACAAGCAGCAAGTCATGGCTATCCGATGGATGGAATCCCTATTAATAAATACAAATTAAATGAAGCATATCAAAAGAACCTGATCCTCATACCAAACTAAATAAGGTTTTTCTCTGCATTTAAAAGAGAAAAATACATTCCCCCACTGAAAGAATCTCCGGCATTCTAAAGCAGTGTTGTTCCGCAGACATACAATGGGAGTCAAATATATAATTTCACATAATTCCAATAGGCACATTAAAATGTAAAGGCTCATGAAATCAATTTTTAAAATATTCTTTTATTTAATCCAATAGATGCAAAATATTGCTATTTCCACATGCAATCAGTATAAAACTTTGATGAGGCTTTTACTTTTATATTCTTTGAAATCCACTGTGTATTTTGTTTACCTTTAGCAGCATTTCATTTTGAACTTTCCACATTTCACATGCTCAATAGACTTGTGGGACTATTGGCTATCATTAGCAGCCAATGAAACTTGAAAGTAATAGCTATACTGTATACAAGTTAGTAAGGAACTCTTACAGTCAACCTAGATGGGAGGTACCAGAGTACAAGGGGTGAGCGGGGGTGTGTAACACCATAGGTAGAGAGTTATCAACGCATAAATGAGTCCCTGAGCCTGCTCTTCAACACCACACAACCAGGCTTGCTGGTAAACACCCACAATCCCAGCCTCGGGGAAGTGGAAAGAGGAATATCAGAAGTTCAAGGCTGTCTTCAGCAACATAGTGAGTTTGACATTGAGTTGGACTCTTCGGAACTTGTGTCAGAAGAGAATATTTTAAAAATATGAGGAATGATTTTGGCAATATTTGAAAAAGTTTACTATAAGAGTCCTAAGATTCTGAGAAGAACTTTCCCAAAGCTTCACAACCAGGTGTCCCCATCTGTCACATAACCGTGAGAGTACGTACTACACATATCATTCAGGGCTAAATGAGTTAAATAAGTTAAAAAAAAAATCCAAGTGCTTCAAACAGTACCCATAATATATTAACAATCAACATGCCTTTGCAAGAAAAGGCTGCTCAGAATGTCTTAAAAGTAAGAAGGTCACTGGAGAGATGGCTTGGTGGTTAAAAGTACTGGCTACCCTTCCAGAGAACCCAGGTTCAATTCCCACCACCTGCATGCCAGACCACAGCTGTCAGTAACTCCAGTACCAGGATTTCTGACAGCCTTACATAGACACATAGACACAGGTGAGGGCAAAACACAAATTTTGTGGATGGATAGATGATAGATAGATAGATAGATAGATAGATAGATAGATAGATAGATAGATAGATAGATAGATAGGTGAACAGACAGATGATGGATAGATGAATAAATGGATGGACAGACAAACATACAGATGATGGAAGGAAGGATGGATGGATGGATGGATGGATGGATGGAAGGTTACATAGACAGATGATAGAAGATAGATAGATAGGTAGTTATTTTAGTAAGATTGTCATTCATCATTTATTTGCCCCAGCACCTGTTACAGTCCAGCTGCCTATAAAACAATAAAGACCACCTGAAGATGGTCAGGGTAATAAGTACCTTAGAAATAAAAGGCTTCTGGGAATGTTGCCTACCAATAGACCTTAGGAATCATTCCCCTTTGGGGTAGCCATTAGAAGTGCCATCATCAGGAAAATCTAAGTCAAAAAGCACAGAAAAATGATATCTTGTCCCAGGAATTAATGAAAAGACAAAATAATAATAATAATAATAATAATAATAATAATAATAATAATAACAGCAATAATAATAATGTTGACAAGAATATGGAGAAAGGGGGATGAAGACCTGTGATTTTAGCTAATGTAAACCTCTAGGATGTCCATTAGCATGGAGGTACCTTATCAGTGTAGAAAGAGAAATATTGAGGGATTGAATAATCCCACTAGTGAATAGATATCCAAAGGCAATTAAATCAGTCTAAAGAGGTATCAGTTTAGCTAGGTTTACTGCAGCATTACTCACAAAAACCAAGGTGTGAAGCCACAAGCATCCAGCCCCAGGTCAGTATATAAAGAAAACGTGGTATGGAAATACAACAGAATGCTATTCATCCACAGAAATGAATGAAATCCTGTTATTCAGATCTGGAGGACATCATGTTTAGTTGGATAAGTCAACCACAAAAAGACAAATACTGTAGGTTTTTCACTCGAGGCAGAATCTAAAGAGTTGGCGCCAAAAGTGGTACAGTCACACAGTAGTGACCAGAGCCTGGAGAGAGACTGGGGAAGGAGAACGGAGAGAGAATAGTTAATGGATTAGAGGTACAGATAGCATTCTGTAACAGTGAGGAAATTATAGTTAACCATGATTCACTGAATGTTTCAAAACCTAGCAGGGATGATTTTGAAGGTCGTTAACACACATGAACAGTTACCATCCGAAAGGACAGACATGCCGACTACCCTCACCTAATCACAGACATGCCGATTACCCTCACATAATTGTCTATGTGTATGAATCGCCGTGCATCCCACAAGTATTCACTGTGGGGATTAAAAATATATGAACAACAAAGCCCTTTCCCCAGGCACTTAGCTTACTACCTGACTTGCACGAAGCATCCCGTATTAAGTTTGTGTGTTGAAACACTCGGTTGAGAGCTGGTTGCACTGTTCTGTAAGACTGCAAAGCCAAAATGAAATAGAGAAATTTGCGGGAGAAATAAAGCCAGGTGTGGGTTTGATATCCCTGCTCTAGTTCCTCTCTGCTCTCTGTGAGGGCAACTTGACAGGAGCCTCCATGCCTTCCCCTCCCTGGTAAATGGTGGCCCTTTGTGAACTGTAAGGCAAGCCCTTCTTCTTCCGTAAGTTGCTTCTTGTCAGTTATTTGGTTACAATAGGAATGTAATTAATACCTTTGTTACAATACTGACAAGTTCACCCTTTCTCACAGACCAGATATCAGAAAAGCCACTTTAGGACCCCAGCTCCTCAGGTCAATCCCCTTGGGCATGCATGCGGGCTCAACATCTCTCTCACGGTCCTGTTTCCTTCCCTTCTTCTCCATACGTCCTCATTCTAAATGCACACCCCACTAAACAACCTGCATGTTAGCAAACAACACACACAACCACTCCTAATGAGACAACAGCTGTCTGTTGAAATAAGACTTGGGACAGGGTACATCTAGTGAACTGTGCATCTAGCCAGACTAAGGGTCTGAGTTCCATTCTCCCTTTACTTTTTTACAGAAAAGTAAAAAATAGTGAATGCATAATATTTAGCCATTTTACCTAGCAATTTGTATTAACCAGGTTACTGTAAATGCGCTGTATACCACACCTTATTTTCTCTCTCTCTCTCTCTCTCTCTCTCTCTCTCTCTCTCTCTCTGACTCTCCTACCAGTGTCTCATTTCTTTTCCAAGCCATACAACCAAGCAGTGAGAGAAAAAAAATGAGAACAGCTGGAAGCACTGAGAGTCTTTCAAGAAATCCTCTTTCTTCTTTGGGTTATCCAAGACCACACGATACAACCAGATGCATGCCGGCGTGAGCCCAAACCACTGAATTCTCTCGCATCTCGGACTTTCAAAATCTTAAATTTGCCCTTTACTTAAAAAAGTCAATGATTTCACCAAGAAAGTTTGATTAGTTTCTTTTACTTTCTGTAATGAAGTGCCATCCTTTTTACACTTGAAAGGATCTTTGTAATAATGCAACATTGATCTTTTGAATACAGATGAGCTAACCTAGATAATAGGATTTAGAATGTGAAAAACTGGACCTGCAGCGATATTTAAGGTTCCAGTGCCATCATGAGGAATTATGGCACAAAACATCTGCTTTCCCAAGACAGTGTCTGAGTCTCCATGAATAAATGGAGACTCATGTTTCCTCCTACAAACAGTTTTCATTTCATTCAACATCCTAAGAGAAGTAACATGCTGTGTCCCTAGATGTCAATCATCCCATGTTGAGAGGGAGGGAAGAGGGGCATTTAGCTCTCAGATCTGTCTTCTTCTGTTTTTCGTTTTATGCCTCAAAGTTCTAGAAAGAGGACCCAGATCGAATACTAGGAAGCAGTTCTAATAACAAACTGGAGAGATGTTCATTCAAACCGTTTGCGATCTCTGTTAGAGGGTAAAGATACAAAATGATTAAACACGCTGTAATCTCCTGAAGAGATTAGGGAGTCTCTTCAGGAGATTGCCTCCTGAAGAGGCAAGGGAAAGGGCAGGGAGGAAGCTCTGGAAAATGATGTAAGTCCTCCAAAGAACAATAAGATGTAGCTCTGGCTTGGTATTCCTCATTCCTTGAAGGGAAATTGGAGTTTGGGTCAGGGGGCTTTTGTGTGCCCACACTCCAAGAAAGGCAGAGCAAGCACCTCTTTGTATAAATCCTTACATATACGAAGTAACTTGTACTGTCGGGGTCAATGCCATGCCACCTATAGAGGACCAGTGAGATGGCTCAGTGGGCAAAGATGCTTACTAAGTATTTATAATTATAAAATGTTCAAATTGGGATTTGAACTCATTTTGTCCAGCCTCAAGGCCTGAAATCTTTGATAACTACACTATACCAATTATTTGACAGCAAAGCAGAGAACCAAAGATCAAGACTGGGATACCCAGACAGGTCTATCAAGACGAGCAAATTGAGGAAAAAGATCCAGATGGGTGCAAGTAGTGTCTTGGGGAAAAACAAGTAATATGAAGTTGAGTTTGGAAACAGGGTCAGATGCCAGACCTTGCAATGATAAACCAGGTCAAAGGAATTAGGATAATGCAAAACAGGACAAAGCAGGATGCACTCACTGGACTGTCTCATAAAAGAAGGTCTTAAGGACCAGGCAAGGCAGCAACAGCAAAAATCTAAATGCAAAATTCAAGTTCTGCAGAGCAGTAGCTGGGATGACTGCTGCCCTCATCACAGCCAGATGAGGAATACAATTAGCCCAGGAGTCTGGCCTTCAGCGAATCCTGATTATGAATTCAGTAACCTTAACTGTAATGGTCAGAACTGTATCCCGCAGAAAACATTCACTAAGGTATTCAAGTCCCACAAAATATATTTTTTGTTTTGTATGGTTTTGTAAGTAGGGGAGATTCTAAGTGAACACAAGTTCATTACGTTGCATAAAATTTGGGTCTGGCTAATTTAGGCATGTAATGTCTTTATTAGTGAGGTGGTTTTTTTTTTTTTCAAAAATAATCAAGCTTACTTAAAAAGACAAGTAAAATAATGTAATACATGGAAAGAAGGAAGTCGGGAGGAAGAATGTGGAAGGAAGGAGGGATGTAAGGGAGAGAAAAGATGGGAGAGAAGCAATCTCATCATCTCGAGATAGGGAGGGTGGCTCAGTGGGAATGTGTTTGCTATGCGACCATGAGGACTAGAGTTTGATCTGTAGCATCCACAAAAGCAACATATGGCTATAACCCCAGTGCCAGAGGCTAGTAGCAGGCAGATCGTGAGGCAGGCTAATCCAACAGCAAGCCTCAGGTTCAGTAGAAGACCCTGTCTCAGGAAAACTACACCCATGGAAACACAACAAAATGGCTAGCTAAATGAGACATGGAGAAGAAGAGGTCATGAACTTGTGAAGTAAGGGGAGAGAGAAGTGATGGTAAAGGGTGGAGAGAGGAGAGAGATGGGGAGATGATGTAACTGTATTTCCTTTTTAAACCTTACAAATAAAAGATTTTTAAAGCGAGAAAAAGAGATAGAGTCCCTGTCTCAAAAACAAGGTGAAATGGTTACAAAATGACATTCCCATGTTAACCTCTTGTCTGTATGTGTGTCCACACAGGCAAATGCACCCACACAAGTACATGTGCACACACATATGCAATGTCTAGACAAAAAGAGGATTCCTGAATGAAGCCATATCCATTGAGAAAATGACGGCATACATTAGCATAAAATTCACTTTAAGCCATCAACCTTTGACTTGAGTGCTGAACCCCACGGGGTACTTGCTGGGAAAGTATAGTTTGAGAAGAATACAGTTATCAGCGAGGGAGAACCATGCTACCTTTGGAGGATGATGAAGAGAATTACAGAAGATGTGGACAGCATGAGAGCAAGAAGCTTGAAGAGAAGGCAAAGGTTAGTGGAATCGTAGTCAAGGAAACTCAACAATTCAGTTTGAAAGACTTAGATCTGGACCACAAATCTGGAAAACCTCAATGGGAAGCGGACGTTTTCTGAAGAAGCACTCGCATCTCAAGCAGCTAGGAAGAAGCAACATAGTCTACTAATTTAAGCCCGCACCAAAATGAAATGTTGAGAACGGTAGAACAGAAGGAGATGGTGAGGTGGTTTGTATTTTTACTGGTGGTAAGGTGACCCATTTCAAACAGGTCATATCTGTTTTAATGTCAGCACTATCATTAATGTTACTATAGGCAAGGACCTGGCCCTCTCCTCATCCCTTATCTAGCAGGAGGAGAAACTGAATTTTAAAGAAGTACTTAGCATACTCAACATGGCACTGAGAGAAAACATTATAGCTAGGACTCAACACCAGATGGGATTTCCACTAGAAGCATACATAGTTCCTGACCTCTTACTTTCAAAAACTCCTCCGTCAACAAAGTTTAGTCACTTACCCAATCCCCATGGTGCCTCCTGGCATACACCCCTATATTGTGTTCCCCCAAAATATATTTCCTTTCCCTCACTTCCTACACAGGAAAGTGTTTACCGAACAGAGAGAGGCAGAATATCTGTGCTATTATTTTTTTAATCCACAAAATGCCACCTTTAAGCCACATTACTTTCTATTCCAAATATTAGCAATTTTTATAGGTCTTTCATTTCAAGCTAACAGATCCACTCTGCTAAGTGTAATACTGGCCATTGTACGGGTGACATTCAGTGTCATCTCTTGAAACGATGTATCTTAAACGTATTCTACTCATTGAAAGACCTACTTTAAGCAAGCACCTTTGTGCACTCGATTTCCATATATACATTCTTTGGCATTAAAAAAAAAAAAAAAAAAAAAAAAAAACAGGCTCCCACTATGTGCCTCAGACTGACTTCAAATCCATGACAATCGTTATGTCTCTGTCTCTAAAGATCATGGGACTGAATTTCTTTTTCCAGTTTCTTTATCCACAATAAGATATGATAAAACATTCCAGACTCACAAGATCTTAGGATGTTCGTAATTTGTTCGTTTTCCCTAAATACCCCCATGTCACCCCATGGGGAACCCCATGAGCTCAACCCCAGTGAGTATCCAGGCTAAACCTGTAGCGGAATCTATTCTCTACCGCAGGAGCTAAAGCCTGAAGCCAGCAGCTGTAGCGTCTCCAGTAACAAAAGGCCAGCTACACTGAAGCGAAGGTGCGGGAGAAAGCTCCAGTGAACTTTGGCTTTGACTTGTAAACAAGGGCTTTGAAGGAGCAAAGTTGTAAGTTTGTCTCCACTAAAGCAAACTTCCCGAGCTGTTTGCTTTGGGCGTTTTGCCGAAGTACACGCAGCAGGGAATGGATTTCCTGTCTGCCCTTCTAGCCACTGTAGGCTGTGCTTGGCTCAGTCTCCACAGAAACTGGAGAGCAGGCTTGGAGAGGCATCCGTGTCAGAAGCCCAGAAGCCTCAGCTCGCTATTCTAGTTGCTCCTTTCCAACCTGTTCTTCCCTGCCCAGTCAGGCAGTGACTTTCCTACACGATAGTTAGGGGTTCCGTGGGCCGCCACTTCCAACGGGAAAATAAGAAGAATAAAAAAAAACCTAGGGCGTGGCCGACCCAGTGAGTCAAATCCTGCTAGGCAGGGCACCAGGGAAACAAAGTAAACACATCCTAGGACTGGTGAGAGGGAAGTGAGGCACTTTGTGTAAGGTCCAACCTGAAGCCCTCCTGGGCCAAAGATGGAGCTCTCCCAGGTGCTGAAAATGGAAACTTGCGAGGTCAGTTTATTTCTCTTAGTCTTGATTTTCTTGAGCCATGAATCTCTCCCTGCTTAAATTATCATTTTTCTTTGTTTGACAAAAACTTCCAATGCGTTTACCAGGGCATTTCTCTTTGTTTCTGAAGCAAAGCAAGGGAGGGGCTGTGTGGGTAGCGACTCTACACAACCACAAAGAAGGTGATTGCCCCGATACTCACAGCAACTGTTCAGGGTAGCACTACTACACCGTCCAATGTTGCCAGACGCAAGAAATCTGGGTCTTTAATGAGAACCGTTTGCATTTAAGTGTTGACAGCTAATTTGAAAAGCCTGCACGGGCCAATACAGCATGATAAACCACATATGCCCAAGGCAAGAATCTTAAAACTGTCTACCTTTACAATGCATGAATCTCTGCTTCCTTACACCTTGGGAAGAGGGAGCTGATTAGCTTTGCGTTAAGAGCTGAAGAGCCCAGAGGGAGGCAAGGACATTAGGAACCCAGCAGGAACCAGCCCATCTGTGAAAGGGACACTTCAGAGTTTCTATGATCATAGGGTTAAGAAAGGTCACACAACATCATTCGCACAGAAAGTTTGCTGGATTGTAGCTACTTAAAGGTGCAGAGACAGATAAAACACAAGGACGTCCTGGGAACAACAGGATCTGAGAGGTACTGGAGGGCTTGGTTGAGGATGAGTTTTGCATTAGCCTTGTGACATTTCCAATTAAATGCAAAATCAACAGAGCATCTTCTGCAGGGTCATAGTGATGGAGACCGCTCACCTAAGCTTGTTCACACACTAATCCCTCAAAACAGCAACAAAGGAAGATAAATCAATTGCCTTTGCTACCTTTATCAGCATAAACAAAGAGATAAAAATACAGTATAAAATTTTAACTATCTTTGCCCATCCTACCTGCAAATGTGAAATTCCCCTGTGCTTCAATAAAGGAAAAATACATCCAATGAAGTCTAACAAATGTGCCATCTGTTCAGAAAGGGGTAGACAGGCATTTTTTTACATGTGACACAATTGCCCTCTTGTGGTCAAAGAAAATAGTGCAGCTGTTTTTCCAATGAGGTTTTAAAGGTTACACCTAAAAATGTACTTCTCACAAATATAAATCATTTATAAATAGAGCAATATGTATAGAAACTTCTATTTTAAATAGTTTGGATATTATTTATAAATAAAATATCTATTCAAATTAGACCTTGATCCCTGAGCTTAGTTTTCTTATAAAGGGAAAGGAAATCAAGGGGAAAATAAAATGTCATTTAGAAACAGCTGGGTGGCGGGAACATGCAGCTCATGAAGCTAATGATGGTATCAGTCACTCCTCTGTCATAGTGCCCTTACCTGGTTTCCTGCCTCCCTACCTCCCTGCTGACTCCTGCAAGGGGACAGGGTAAGTTTCCTGTCACTTCCTGCCTTCATTTCCTGGCTCTCCACTATTCCACTACTCCACCTTTGGCTACATCATTTAAGCTCAGCCTGGCAAGATGATACCATTAAGATGTTCCTGGATAGGTATCCTTCAAGCGACTAACAGGAATTCACAGTCCGGACAGAGGAAGAGAAGATTTTCTCTAGAAAAGTGAGCCAGTCAGAATTGGGTGCACACAACATCCGAACCTACATAAACCACCCCTCCCCTGACCATAAAGTGACTTGGTCAGTAAAGAACAGCAATAAATGTCTGTATTTTTAAATGTACACATATAAATATATTATTAAACATTTAGGACATAGATATCACCACAGTCTCAGTTTAGAAGATTTCTAGCAACCAAAAAAAAATAAATTAATTAATTAATTAATTAAATTAAAAAAAAAAAACCAACCTGCCCTTTGAGTACTTCATATTCTCAGCTCCAGAATTTTGATACTTCATGTAAGTGGAATCGTAACTGTGTTCATATATATCACAACATCCTAAGTTGCATTTACCTGTTCTAGAACCTCAGGTATCACACTGGGGACAGATCAGAATCACTCACCCTCCCTCTCTTCCCCCCAGTTCTTCAAGACAGCATCTGGCTTTCTGAATAATCTCCTTCACTTTCTACTGGAAATATGTTGGATTTCACCTAAAGATACAGTGTCCAGCAAAACTCAACATAGCACTTCTCCTTACAGTGTCCCACAGATATCCCTTTTACCCAAATAAATTTAAACTTAACAAGGTGGTATGTTCTATGAAAAAGAAGCAAGCTTGGCAGGGTGGTATCTACCTGTAATCTCAGCACTCAAATGTCATAGACAGAATAATGAATTTTAGGCAAGCATAGACTATAAAGGAAGGCACACTGTCTAAACAGGGGTACAGGAAACTGGAGCAATGTCTCAGCGGTTAACAGCCTGCTGTGCATTTCCAAGGTCTAGAGTTTGGATACCTGCATCCACCTAGCAAGATGGAAATCCTATACCTTCTTATACCCCTCAAAACTAGAAGAATCGCTAGGGTGTGCTGGCTTGCAGCAGCAGCATAGCTAAGACAATGTGGATGCCCAAGTTAAGAGAAGACTCTGCTTCAAAGGAGAAAACAGAGAATAGGAGAGGAGAAATTCAGCACCATATTCTGGCCTTCACACTTTTCTGTGAACATGCACACATGCATACCTGTACACATGCACATTTGCACCTTAGTTTCTTCAACAAGGCAACTGGACTTTTGATAAGAATTGTACTGCATATCAAAATTCCAGTTGCCTTGTTGAAGAAACTAAGGTGCTTTCCCAGAATTCATGGGAAATGCACAGCTCTTCCAAACAGCAAAAATAATTTTGAAAAGAGTAAAGATGTAGGGTAATAATCATACTTTCTAATTTAAAAATGTACTACATGGTCTCATCAATGAAGACTGTGTGTCTTACCACAGAGATGAGAATATAGACCAATGGCATAGAATTCAGAGTCTAGAAGCTGATTAATTTTAAATAAGTTCACTAAAATGATGTCATATGGAAACAATTGTTACCAAATAATGCTGAGACAACCAGATATCCATATGCAAAAATTAACTGAATCTGAATCAAAGACCCAAGTGAAAAACTAAAGCTATAAAATACTTAGAAGAAAACAGGTAAGTCACCTTGCAGTAAGCAATGGATGCAAAGATGCAAAATGATAAAAATTCAAATATGAGGGGCTGGAGAGATGGCTCAGCAGTTAAGAGCACTGACCCCTCTTCCAGAGGTCATGAGTTTATTCCCAGCAACCACTAACAACCATATGTAATGGGATCTGATGCCCTCTTCTGGTGTGTCTGAAGACAGCTACAATGTACTCATATACATACAATAAATACATCTTAAAAAAAAAAAGACAAACATAGTGTGTGTGTGTGTGTGTGTGTGTGTGTGTGTGAGAGAGAGAGAGAGAGAGAGAGAGAGAGAGAGAGAGAGAGAGAGAGATGAAACTCAGTAGTAAAACAGCTGCCTAACATGCATGAAGCCCTGGATGAAAGAGAGAGAGAGAGAGAGAGAGAGAGAGAGAGAGAGAGAGAGAGAGAGAGGGGGGGGGGAAAGGGAGAGGGAGAGGGAGAGGGAGAGGGAGAGGGAGAGGAGGGAGAGGGAGAGGGAGAGCAACTAAAGATAAACAAGACAGGACTAGAGAGGTGGCTCATCAGTTAATAACACAGACTATTTTTTCCAGAAGTTATGAGCTCAATTCCCAGCACCCACACAGCAGTTCACAAACTTTGTAATTTAGACACATAGGATCTGATGCCTCCCTCTCGTATGCAGACATGCATGAAGACAAAATACTTATACACATAAACAAATAGATGTTTTTAAATGCACTGTAGATAAATTAGACTTCATAAAAAGTATTTAAAATTTCTTTTTTCCCCCATTGGATGCCTGAAGACAGATGGGTATCAGCAGCACATGGGAGTCACCCTTGAAAACTCAGCCATGGTTTACTATCTTGAAGTATCTACTCAGATATGGTCTGATAGAGAAACACAGCTGAATGTATGCTCTCAGTGCTCCTGTCACTACTTGAAAGACAATGGGCTTCATTAAGTTGTACTAAGAAACTTTTCTTGACTAGATTATGCAAGAACATCTATTCAAGAGAAAGATAGTACTAGCATTAGTACATAGATATTTTAAAGCGCAAGACCTTTAAAAAATTACTTAAAACTTTGTTTAACAAAATTTCCACTTATTAAAAGGTTAAAAAAAAGACTATACAATAGAAGAGTATAGTTAAATTCAGGATATCAGATAACGGACTAATATACATAATAGAGAACCCAAAACAAAACAGCTAAAAGGTAAACCATCAATTCTGGTCATAAGACTGATGGACATTTCTCAAAATATATATGCAAATGATCAACAAGAATATAAATGATGCCAATACTATTATCAATATACCATTCCATTTTATATAAATAATCATATCTTTTTACTTCATTTATATAGAATGATTATAATGAGAAATACAGAACCAGTCCTGTCAAGGATTTACAGAAGTAGAACCTCCATGTAAGACGGATGTAAAATGTAACTGTTAACTATGGTCAACAATTTAGCAAATTCTTAAATATTGCACACAAACTTGGCACATGACCCATGTAGTTCTACTGCATAGCAAACACCAAATAGCAATGAAAATATAGGTCATACCACAGCAACTTTTAAATAGAAATAGTCCAAATGTCCATGAATTAATGAATAAGCAACATGTCGCATGTTCCTAGAATTGGTTTCGAGTCAATCCATAAGACATAGTGAAGTATTAAGACATGCCACAATGGATGAACATTGATGAAATTTTGTAATGTAATAGAAACTAATCAAGGAAGATCTAGGTTGTACAAAAAGTTTCCAAAGAGAGAGAAACGCATGGAAACAGAAGAGAGGTTAAGGATGGCCTAGAACAGGAGCTACAGCAGGTGAGAGAAATAAAGGTGAGTGCTAAAGAATGCATAGGATATCATCTGGATCTGAAGAAGATAATCTGGTTAGAAAGTAAGGTTTGTTGCACGAGTCTGCAAAACTACTACAGGGTGCGCTAAAAGGGACCGCTCAGACAGACATAGGACTAGTATCTCAAGGCAGGTTTGACTCCATGACTCAACTGAAACAAAACAGAGCACATAAAAATCTGTGGTAAGAGGTAGAACCCAGAGAACCAAATAACCCTATCAAAAAGTGGGCTCCAGAGCTAAACAAAGAATTTTCACATGAAGAACTTCGGATGGCTGAGAAGCACCTTAAGAAATGTTCAACATCATTAATCATTAGGGAAATGCAAGTCAAAACAACCCTGAGATTTCACCTCACACCAGTCAGAATGGCTAAGGTCAAAAAATCAGGAGACAGCAGGTGTTGGCGAGGATGTGGAGAAAGAGGAACACTCCTCCACTGCTGGTGGGATTGCAAGATGGTGCAACTACTGTGGAAATCAGTCTGGCGGTTCCTCAGAATTCTGGGCATGACACTTCCTGAGGACCTTGTTATACCACTTCTGGGCATATCCCCAGAGGATTCCCTGGCATGCAATAAGGACATATGTTCCACTATGTTCATAGCAGCCCTATTTGTAGTAGCCAGAAACTGGAAAGAACCCAGGTGTCCCTCAATGGAAGAATGGGTACAAAAAATATGGTATATATACACAATGGAGTACTATTCAGCCATTAGAAACAATGAATTCATGAAATTCCTAGACAAATGGATGGAGCTGGAGAACATCATACTAAGTGAGGTAACCCAGTCTCAAAAGATCAATCATGGTGTGCACTCACTGATAAGTGGATATTAGCCTAGAAACTTTGAATACCCAAGACATAATCCACATATTAAATGATGTCCAAAAAGAATGGAGGAGTGGCCCCTGGTTCTGGAAAGACTCAGTGCAGCAGTGTAGGGGAATTCCAGAACAGGGAAGTGGGAAGGGGTAGATAAGGGAACAGGGGGAGGGAAGAGGGCTTATGGGACTTGCGGGGAGTGGGGATCCAGAAAAGGGCAAATCATTTGAAATGTAAATAAAGGATATTTCAAATAAAAAAAAAAAAGCTGTAGTAAATGTGTAACCCTTGTTGGTGACCTTGCAGCTACAAGCCTACACCCAAGGTCTGCTTGGCACTGCTCCTAATGGGAGCTTATACTGACTGAAGGAAGAGTGGAAGGCTGCAAGCACACTCTGCTTCCTATCTTTTTCTATCTGCTACTTGCTTGCTGTTCTTGCAAGCCTCAAGGTTATGGCCCTAGGCCCCAGGTCTGCGGCTGACTTTACCCTCAGCCTCCAGCTCTCTAGCACTTCTCAGCCATTCCTGGAGCACTCCTTTGGAAAGGACAACAAAACCAAACAGTAATGCCCCCGCCCTGAGAGACCTGCCCTCTTCTGAGGCACTGATATACACTAACCACATCTTTTGCTTCTCCTTCTGATGTGAGAGAGCTGTTTCCCACAGTGAGTGTCCCTGTGACACCTCAGCAGCCAGCCCTTATTCTCCTTGCAGTCTACCCTTGTAAACACATTGCATGCTAAATTCCCTATACTGAAATATTTTGTTTCTTTTTTTCCTTAATTGCATTCTAATAAAACCCATCACGTGTATTAATAGTCTTTTAACATTCTATAATTCATATGGTAAATCACCTACAATTTTTCTTAATACAATGACATCCTATGTCATACCATAACCTGCTTAACATTATGGACATCTTTATCAGTGTACTTCCACATTATGTTGGATACAGCCAATATATCCTTTTTATGGTAATTGGATCCATTCCATCTTCTTGCATAATTGTGTTCATTGCCCTAAATTTGTCTAAAGTATACTGGTCTTCTGAGGAACTTTAATTGTCTGGATTCTAATTGAAGTTATTTATTTATTGAGTACATGTTCTCTAAAAACATTATACTGGATGTTTGAAGAATGCAATAGATAGTCAGACTTGGAGTGAAAGAGCTAGAATTTAGTAGGAAGACGGAAGAAAGACTGTAACTTGATTTTTCTAAACATGTACAGTTTCAAGATCACTTTCGAAACAATAAATCTTGTGCTCAAGGTTTGGCTTTTTTGAGGTCAATGTCACAGTAAACACAGACGTCCCTTTCCCTAATCATATGCAACTCTTTATCCATCTCTTACCTGCACCATAAAAACAGGGAATCTAATTATGGTTCAATAATGATTTTGAGATTGGAAGAAATCCTGAGAGCACATCTGCATTTAATTGTTTCCAAGTTGGCTGGTCATAGTTCTAAGGATATAAAAAATTTATCAAACTAGAAAACAAATAGTAATAAGCTTACACCTAATATTATACTAGCATTCAGAGAATTATCTGAACCAGTTTCAACTTTGACTGTATTGCAACATCAACAGGACTCCACGGGGGCTCCAAAAGACATTTTCTTAGACATCCTAACAAGGTCATTTTTCTTGGTGAACATTTTACTCAAGGGTGAGATACCAATCCTACATTTCATTTACAAATGGTAGAAGCCCAGAGGCCCAGAACAATTTATTAAGGACATTTTCTTTAAATAAGTTCTCTTCATAAGCCCATAATATATTCAAAAGGGGGGAAAGGGGGAAGTTGGGAATTAAATAAACTCATTGGTCATCACTGAAGAGCACCAACTCATTACTCTGAAATTTGATAATGAAAAGGAAGGGGAGGAAGGTCGCTGTGCATTATGACTTACTAAGTAAATAAATCTCAATGTAAAGCAAATAGCCTGAGTGAAAAAAGAAGAGCTTCCTCTGTTCAAAGAATTCCAGCTAGCAAAGGCAGAAAAATAAATATAATTCAGTAGTCACCAACCCTTATCCTTCAAAGAGATAACCCATGCAGAACATGGTCTTTTAGTTTCCCGGTATGGACATTACAAATTACCTCATACTCACATTGCTTAAAATACCAGAAACCAATTTTCTGACAGGTCTAGAAGGAAGTGTTCCAAGGTCAAAATGACCATAGGTCTATCTCTGTCCCTTCTGCAACTCTCAAATTAGTCTGTCTTTGCATCTCTCTCCCATCTGGCTGAGCTGCCCATCCGTGGTATTTCCGCTGTATCATTCCAACATTTGTGCCTAGCTTCACATGACATTTCCTAATATAAAGTCACAGTCATACTACATTTATATCTATCTTACTGACCTCCCTTGAACTCTGTTATATGAATTAAGACTTTACTTCAACCGACAGAGTCAACTAACTTGGACCCTTGGAACTCCCAGGAACGGAACCATCAACCAAAAAGTATTCATGGGCTGGACCTAGGCTAGCCTGCACGTAGGTAGCAGATGTGCAGCTTGGTCTTCATGTGGGTCCTCTAATAACTGGAGTAGGAGCTGTCCCTGACTCTGTCCCCTGCCTGTGGATCCTGTTCCTCTAACTGAAAATATCTGCTGAGGCCTTGTCTGGCCTCAGTGAGAGAGGCTATGCCTAGTCCTTCAGTGACTTTAGGTGCTAGCTGGTTGGTGCCCAGGGGAGGCCTCCCCCTTCTCAGAGGAGAAGGGGAGAGGGAAGCAGAGGGGCAATGATTGGAATGTAATGTATATAAATGAGTAAATTAGGGGCTGGAGAGATGGCTCAGCACTACTGCTCTTCGAGAGGTCCTGAGTTCAATTCTCAATGACCACATGATGGTTCACAACCATCTGTAATAGGACCCGATGCCCTCTTCTGAGTATCTGAAAATAGCTACAGTGTACTCATATAAATAAAATAAATAGGTTTTAAAAATAAGTAAGTTAATGGGAAAATCTAAAAAAAACATTCAGGCTTCTGTCTTTACTTTCAAAAAAAATCCCTTTTATGGAAAACCACAGCTCAGACACAGTCTTAATTCCTCCATATTGACTATTTGATTCAATATCCTCATTTGGAATCATGAGGAGCATAATCCTAAAACTATTCATTTTCTGATCACCTACTATGTGGCAAATACCAGGGACAGTCAATAACCCCTACTTTCTCCACCAATGCTGAAATATTCATGTGAAACTAGTACCTCTTAAAACCTCCATTTCACAAGTGAAGTATAGATTATAGAGTATTGATTGATGTTGTTGCCTCAGTAGAGTGAGAAGTTCACCAAGATGCTAAGCCTTCATTTCCCCAAAAAGCAGAGGTGTTCAGCCTTCTGAAAAAAGACTGAGAGCAAGCTCACTCCAGTTACCTTATTCACACATTATACAATGTTAATTGGGGCTGGGAAAGGTTCCAGCTCCCAAAGTTATCTCGCCCTTGCTGCCCGTGAGAGCAGACAACTCACACAAATTTCAGTTTGTTTTGACCATGGCTAGCCATATTAAAAAGTAAGAACTCCAGGTTTGCCAACCGTATCTTAGGACCAAGGTCTGTGCAGTTGCAAGTTCTCACGTAGCACCAAGTGCAGATTATCTAGAGAAACATTTCTTCAAGGTTCAAACAGTCTCAAAACAATTTCTCAGCCTCTACTCATTAACCCAAACATAGCAAGGGCTTTGCGGAGACATTTCATTCAAACGAAATGGCTAGAAGGTGAAGGCAGAGAGATCAGAGATTCAAAGTCATGTTTGCCTTCATAAGGAGCTTGAGGCCAACACAGGCTATATGAGACACTGTCAAGAATAAAAGCAACGCAAAGCAAGCAAGCAAGCAAATGAACAAACAAACAAACAAACAAAAAGCTCAGGCACTAAAGAGATAGCTCAATGGTTAAAAGCAGTTATTGCTTTTTACAAAGACCTGGATTTTATTCCTGGTACCCACATGGTGGTTCACAATTGTCTAGTTGCAGGAAATCCAGTGCCCTCTTCTGGCTTGCTTTCATGGGCAACAAGCATGCATGGCATGAACAAATGTGCTAACAGAAAAGATATTCATGCATAAAAGAATTTAAAATGAATCAATTTCATTTAAAAATTAAAAGCAAACAAAACAATCCAGTT
The DNA here is from genome assembly GCF_947179515.1 of Apodemus sylvaticus. Taxonomy (NCBI): domain Eukaryota; kingdom Metazoa; phylum Chordata; class Mammalia; order Rodentia; family Muridae; genus Apodemus; species Apodemus sylvaticus. The sequence continues at coordinate 84,839,484 of NC_067481.1, read as the reverse complement.
GTAGTTTTCAAGAGAACAAAATCCTAAAGATTTCCAATAGAAATATCCAAGAAGCAACCCAGATGTATCAGAGCCCAAACTGATGCCATCTATAGCAGGAAATACCTTAGGTAACATGGAGTAAGAAAGAAACAAAAATGAAATTGGCAGAAGCTGTTTCATGCATAGTCATAGACGCATGATCTATGTTTCATACATAGCCACTCAGCCTTGCCCCTCCTCACAGAGGGCCATTGAGAGCAACAAGGAACAAAAAGCAGGAATCCTTTATCAAAAACAGAACCCAGAGCTGGGCAGTGGTGGCGCACGCCTGTAATCCCAGTACTCTGGGAGGCAGAGACAGGCAGATTTCTGAGTCTGAGGCCAGCCTGGTCTACAGAGTGAGTTCCAGGACAGCCAGGGCTATACAGAGAAACCCTGTCTCAAAAAAATAAAATAAAATAAAATAAAAAAATAAATCCAAAAAAACAAAAACAAACAAAAAAACAACAAACAAAAGCAAAAAAACAGAACCTAGATTCTTGGTACCTGAATTATATCTCTAGTAAAAACATGACCAAAGGCTTCTCTAGGGATTCTGTGTAGCCAAAGGCAAAGTCTCATAGTATTAATATTTTAATAGACCAATGAGGCAACTGAGAACATCACCTTAAGTGACCCTCACAGCTAACAATCTATGTTCTCTATGAGTTTTAAGGCATTTTGTGTTGTGTTCTTAAAAGTTGAAATGACTTGGGGCTGGAGAGTTGTCTCATCATTTATTGCTCTCGCAGAGAAGTCAGCTCTGGAACCCAGCATCTATCCGAAGGCTCACGGATGCCTCTAACTGCAGGTCCATAGTATCTGCTGCTCTTGGCTGGCTTCCATGGGCCCCTCCCTGCATGTGGTACATATACACCCATGCAGGCTCTCACACACATGTAAATAAATTGCTCTTTATTGGAAAGAGTTGACCAGATATGACACATTTGTATACCCCACACTCAAGAAGTAGAAGGAGGAGTGTTTACGATATTCCTCAGCTGTGCAAGGACTGTCAGGCCAGCATGAGCTAGAGACCATGTCTCACAAAAATGTTCAAAGAAAAGGATAGTATGAGAAGGGTAAAAATGAAAAGACTTACATGTTTTCAACTCTATGATATTCTAGAAAAGGCAAGTCCATGAAGCGAATCGCTTCAAGTCCATGATCGTTAGGGCTTGGTATGGAGGAGGGAATATACGGGGCACAGAGGACTTTTGTACAATACCATGCCAGTGGGTACACACCATTGTGCATTTATGAAAAGTGCCAAGTGAACCCTCTGGTCCACTATGGACCTTTTGTGGCAATGAAGTCCACATCAGCTTATGAGTTGTGATAAGCATCGGAACTGTACACAAAGCTAAGGTGATTTCGGGTAATCTCTGTGCCCAACTGCCATACAGAGCAAAAATTGTCCTAAAGAAACAATATCTGATTTATCAAATGAAAAATTAATAATGACCAGACAAAAAAAAGAGAACATTTTCTATCAGGAAGAAAGAAAGAAAAGAAGCAATCAAACAAATGTTTGCTTCATTCATTCCTGATAGCACCCACTCTGTAGAAGATGAAATCCCAAATACTGCCAAATTCCAGCAGTTTCTTCAGGATGGAATGACAGTAAGAGAGGCAAGCTAGGAATCTTAGTAGTGGGGTTGTGACTATCAAAATGACCAAGAGCAAGATCACTGTAACTTTCAAGATGTCTTTTCCCAAAAGGTATTGAAATATACCTCACCAAAAACAATACTTGAAGAATAAGATACATGATTGGTTATGTGCAGTGACCAACAGCAATGAGACTACATTTCTTTCATATTAACAAGGCTGATAAAGTGAAAAAACTCATGATCTGAAATTTTTCTATGAATTTATAAACACGATTTGTTAACAAAAATAAAAGACTACAGGTGACATGAAAGGAGAGGTAGGAAATACTCAGGTTAAAGAATTGTCTGGGAATGGTGGCCTCAGAAACTGAGTGGAGATAGGGAGAGCACAGAGGGTGAGTTGGCCAAAGCTAAGGATACATGAAAGAGCTTTAGGGTATCTCACACGGGTAGATAATGCTACCCCAGGATATATAGGTTATTAAATGAAAATATCAGTGCTAGGCAGAAATTACCTCCCAACAAGTTATAGAGTCAGAAAGATCCTAGATGTGCCTAAAACAACACAGGCTATTTTACTCCTGATTGCCTTCTATAAGTAGATGGTAATATCTAATTGTTTCAGGTAATATGTATAGCTAAGGTAATATCTATTAACTTAGTTTGGATGCTGGACAGAAAAAAAATCAACCTTGAACGGAATAGAATACTACTCTCCCTGTAGGCTAGCAGGCATTGTGCTAGAATGTTCACTATAGGCTGCTGGGGAAGAAAAGATGCAGTGGTTTTTACCCAGTGCTTGCTAAGTCATGCTTCAACACTGACCCACTAACAAGACTGGTTTTACTGGTGCAATAGTGGCAGGAACACTATGGAGATGACCATTTTCTGTTTGGATAGAAGGCATGCTCCATAGAAAGGAAGTCATATGTAGTACTGTAAACCTGCTCAAAAGCCCATGTTTGGGGAGACCATACACCCAAAGGGTAGAATATGGTGTTGATTTTCTAAATGTACCAACAAACTCTATTATAAATATTTATAACCATATATTTAAACCATTGTCAGAAGGGCCTCTTTCCTCAGCAAGTGATGGTTAATGCACAGAGACTCATAACTGGTTAAAATAGCAAGTATAAATAATTGAGTAGATGGGTCATCTATACCAACCACAAGTATTCAGGGTACAGGAAATCTGTGGAAGAAAGAACGTAGGAGCCAGTGGATAGAGAGGAGAGTTGTGAAATGGGAACTTCTGGACGTGCTGTAGTACCATGAAGGCCACCCTCCTTTGGGCCGTTCAGGATTATCAATAAAAATCAACTAAAGAGAATATAAATCTTCGAGGAGCTGGGGAGGAGGGGACTAGGAAGTTGGAGAAGGTAGTAGTAGATGAAAATGACCAATACATACTGTTTAAATGTATACAGTTTTCAAATAATGAAAATTAGTTTTTTAAAAAAATCTTCAAGATGAAAAATCCCACTAAAGAGAAAACATAATGAGACAGGTACAGGGGTGATACGCATAGTCCTAGCACTTGGGAGGTGGAGTCAGAAGGAAAGTTCAAGAAGAGGAGTACATCCCCTTATTTGTCGAGCCTTCTCTCCAGTTTAAGGGAGAGAACTAGGGAGTTCAAGGCCAGATTGGGCTAAATGAAATATTGTCTCAGGTCAAGAGCAAATTTTAAAAGGAAGAAAGATAAACATACAATGAAATTAACATATACATATGTTTGTATATATATACATTTGTATATTTATATACAGCTATACACACTCTTACATTTGCTAAACCTTCTCAAACAGCATAAGAGAGACAGTATAAAGCCTTGCAGAAGTCTCTCAGGAGATACTCACTAAATCTTTTATTCAGAATCGTACACTTAACCGTGATTGGAAATTAGCACAAAGGGAAGAGATACGTTATTTAAACATATGTTTTGTGACTTAACAGCTAAAGGAAGACTTTAGGATCTTTCTAATGGTTCTGTCTGTGGACCCCTGCAGACTGAAGTCTGTCTACCTTATCTTCTAAACTAAACCAGCACCAACCAGCTCCTGAACAGGGCCATGCGTTCTGTCAGCATTAATGAGCAGATCTAAACTTTTGCTTCTGGAAGCTCTTGTGTCTACCTATAATTTCCCTCCCTATATGTTGCTGAGAATAGAACCTAGAAAAGTTTTTGTACTTGAGACAATTTCTTCCAAAAAAGAAAAAAAAAAAAACACACACAAAATTCCTCAGAACTGAGTCAACCATTTTGTGCAACAGAATGATCAAACTAATCATGTTTGGATCTTCTTCACACCTCTGCCACAGACAGGGCTGCAAAGATACTGTTTCTTGGGGATGGGAATATCCTGATACTTCTCACTTTATTCTGATTTTACCCTGCCTGGGAGATGGTTATAGAACAATCAAAATACCTCATCGTGCTCCTCTCAGCAGGGGGAGACATCAAAGCAGAGAGAATCATCACTCATCAAAGTAGTGAGAGTAAGTGACTGCCGAGTGCCCATGCCCAAATGGAACATCTATATCCCCAACTCTGAAGCCAAAGTAATGTCTTGGAAGAGGGAGCAGAAAGACTGTCAGAGCTATAGCGTAAGGAGGAGTTGAGCAAAATGCTTCTGAGTATGGCACGGCCATTGCAATCGCAAACACACAGCACTTGTGAGCACTTGCACACACTTAAAAAAGGATGCAAAGACTTAGAAGTAGAAGGGGAACTGGTTGGGGAGATGAAAGAGTCAACAGGCATGGGAGAGAAATAACAGGAGGTAATAGGAGCAAGGAATATGATCATAATACCTTGCATGCAAGTAAGAGACTGTCACTCACTGAGACTCTGATTAGCTGCACAAGAACTGTACAAGACCAAAGCAATCAATAATTCTAACATGAATGGAGGGACTCATGAGGCTCCACCTCTGGCTACTTGGCAACTGCTGGGAGGAGTCCTGCTTCTTTGGGAGTATGGCTGCTGGTGTATTGCCGAAGTTCATGCAGACAACATTGATTGGACTGGGCAGTTATTGAAAGAAAGAAAGAAAGAAAGAAAGAAAGAAAGAAAGAAAGAAAGAAAGAAAGAAAGAAAGAAAGAAAGAAAGAAAGAAAGAAAGGAAGGAAGGAAGGAAGGAAGGAAGAGAGAAAGAGAAAAAGAAAAAGAAAAAAGAAAAAGAAAGAGAAAGAGAAAGAGAAAGAGAAAGAGAAAAAGAAAAAAGAAAAAGAAAAAGAAAAAGAAAAAGAAAAAGAAAAAGAAAAAGAAAAAGAAAAAAAGATGGGGTCATGGAGAGGAGCCCTGCTATAGAAGCATCATTGGGTGTGAGAAAGTAGAATTGGTGGTGGATATGATCAAGATATATTTAATATGGGTATTAAATTGTTTTAAAAATGTAAAATAATTTTAAAAATATATCCAAAATATTCTGTGCCTACATCAGACAAACCTAGATAGTACTCTTCTTCCCTTTAGGCTTGCATAAGTTTGAGTCACAGAAAACCGTGAGAAAAATCCCTGCAACATTTATTCATGATACTTAGAGACACATGATGGGATCACAAAGATTTTGTCTCTAGCAAGAAGAAAAAATAACTTCCATGAGAAAGTAAAGATGCTCCACTGTTCTCTAAATGACCCAAAGCCACTGTAAAATTTACTTCTGCAAAAGCCTCAGTGTTGCTGACCTAACAGGAGTCAGATTTCTAGTTAATATGAGGCTCATCTTTGCAGTGACAAAAGAAAGCCCAGCAAGGAACTCCAGCTACCAGCTACTTCTTAGTCAAGTTTCTCTTCCCCATTATCTGCAGAGCAGATATTATTGGGGTCTGTCCCTTTCCTTTGAGACACTAAAGCCAAGAATCTCTGCCACAATATACACACAGTGAACCTGAGCCTGCTCCAGGGCAGGCTTTTGTTGGCCTCTCTTAATGATTTGCTTGACCCTAGGAGCACGTAGTAAATAGCACTGTGTTCAACTTGAAAAGAGAAACTAGACTCTGAACACAGCCCCTAACAATATGAATTCTTCACTGATTTAAAAACAAAGGCAAGATGAGGTAGCGGGGTTGGAGGGGGGGCAATAGGCATTAAATCAAATCCTCAAAAAACTAAATGACAGGTTTCAGAAAGCAGACACAGTGTTCGCTGATGATTTTTTTTTTTAAGATTTTATTTATTATATGTAAGTACACTGTAGCTGTCTTCAGACACTCCAGAAGAGGGAGTCAGATCTTGTTAGGGATGGTTGTGAGCCACCATGTGGTTGCTGGGATTTGAACTCAGGACCTTCTGAAGAGCAGTTGGTGCTCTTAACCGCTGAACCATCTCTCCAGCCCTCGCTGATGAATTTAAAAGCTTCCATGCATCAAACTATAACCAGTCACGTCTTCTTCGTCTGTTATCTGCAAAGCAGATATTATTGGAGTCTGCCCATTTCCTTTGACATACTAAAGCCAAGATTCTTTAGGTGGTAGGTCGTTAGTGACGAAACACTAGAGAACGTGTGTTGGAGTCCAGGAGTCCTTGCGCGCCCCTGAATAGACTACCTTGCATGACCTCAGCTGCCTTACATTTTTAATATGACAGTTGTCCTTCACACTGAGAGTCGTTAAGTCTAGACCTATGTAAATGATCCTCATCTTTAGTTGGTATTATATGTTCCTTTCTACCTGCATATTCCCCAAGAGCTTCTACAGGATAAATGCCATGGGAAAATGGTACTGGGAACTCAAGTCTCCACTTTCGTCTTAATGTTTACTCCTAAGTTGATGATGAATGAATTTCAAGGCTTGAGATAGCTACATTTGCTCTTATGTAGCCTATGAAACAGAGATGAGAGCGGTTTAAAGGGCAGGAAATAATACAGGATCTATAGTGGGAATGCTATTTCTCAATTACTTCACAAGAACTAGGAAAGGCCATTCAGAAATCTCATTGGAAATCACTAAGGACACTGTGTCATCAAAGACTTTATCTGTGAACCATACCATCAATATGGTGGGAAACTGTATGTTATATGATTGTATGAAAAATCCTTATGCAACCCCATACCACATACAATGAATATAAACTAATAAAAATAAAATCTTATTTAAGTCAAAAACTAGAAAGATCAGTGGGAAAAATGCTGGCTCTGTGGGTATGGAGACCTGACCCTGGACACACATATTAAAAGCTGGGAGTGGTGACACACACCTGGAGCCCGGGCACTTCGTGAATGTTGCAGACAAATCCCAGGGCCTTGCTGGCAAGCCAATATAAACAATCAATGAATTCTGGCCTCAATGAGAGATCTTAGCTCAAAAACTGAGATGGAGAGAGAGAGATACTCAACATTCATTTTTGATGTGTACACATATGTGCATGGATACATACTCCTGCTACACCCCACACACACACACATTTTGGTGGGTGATCCTCCCATTTCCTGTGTGTCCTGGAATAACCTTTGACACATAGGCAAGTGAAGGCAATGACAGTAAGCTGGAATGCTTCTCTGGCACTCAGAAAAGTTAAGTTTTTATATGCACGCTGAGCAGGTTTCTAAGGTAATTCTTCTACAAATGGTGCATTGAAACAGGACTTCCAAAGCCTATGCAATTACGCAAAGCCCATCGTGAGATCGGAGTTTATGTAATTACACAATGCCAACGGTGCAGTCTGCATTTTACTCCACCTGACTGAACTCAAGTCAGAGTTTTGGCTCCAGCTGGTTTTAAAGAGTTGAAGTGATAAAGCAGTCTCTCTCAGCATTTTGGATTTAAATCCCAATTTCTCTTTTCAGGAATGCAACTTCTATCTCACCCAGAAGCTTCAGACAGTGAGTGCTGTTTTACATTTCCAGTTTGTTTGGCTTAGTAATTATTCACAAAGTGCTTTATGGGGTCTCTTTGGTCTTCCCAGCTTGATCATAAACTCCTGAACTAGGTAGAAAGGTTTCAAAAATTAAAGGAAGTTGGAGAGAAATTTTGCTCAGTTTTCTGTTGCTGCAAAGAAACGCCATGAGCAAAAAAAGCACGTTGTGGCAGAAAGGGTTTATTCTGCTTACACAGTTATCATTGATGTTCATCACTGAAGGAAGTCAGGAACACAAACTTGGCAAGATCCTGGAGGCAGGAGCTGATGCAGAGGCCACTGAAGGGTGCTGTTTACTGGCTTGCTCCCTAGAGTTTGGTTAATCTGCTTACTTATAGAACCAAGGACCAGCAGCCCAGGAACCCAGGAACCTCTACCCACAATCACTTAGGCCCTACTCCATTGATCACTAATTATGAACATGCCTTACAGCCAGATTTTATGGAGACATTTCCTCAATTACAGTTCCCTTCTTTCAGATAACTCAACTTTGTGTGTCAAGTTCAGATAAAGACTAGCTTGCACAATCAGTCAGAGAAGAGCATCTGAAGTCATAGGTAGAAATTTTCTGCTACCTCGTCCATCTCAACTCTGGAGAATGAATCCCTAAATCGCCACCCACTTGGAAGAATTTAAATCAACAAAGTTTTCTTGGCTGGTCTGCTCAGTGGTTAAGAGCACTTATTGATCTTGCAGAAGACAGGTTTCAGTTCTCAACCTGTACCTGGTGGGTCACAGCCATTTGTAACTCTAGTTCCAGAGGATCTAACACCCACTTCTGGACTCTAAGGGTACCAGGCATGCATATAGTACCCATCTGGACATGCTGGCAATGTTTGCAGACACTCATACACATAAAATAAGTAAAGCTTTTTTTAAAAGAAATTAAAGCTACTATGTAATCAGCATGTATATTCTTCTTGCTAAAAGAAGAAAAAAAGAAACACTAGTTGTAAAATATCAGGCATGCATGAAATGGAAACACATTCCTTCACTCATATATTTATATATAATAGAGAAAAGCTATCCAACGTTAATAAAATAGCTCTCATTATTATTATGAGAACTTCGTCTCATTCCATCTCACTGAGTTCTCTAAATGCCCTGAGATGCAGAGGAGGTATGTCTATCTGTTTTGCTTTTTTTTTTTTTAAGATTTATTTCTTTATTATATGTAAGTATGCTGTAGCTGTCTTCAGACACTCCAGAAGAGGGCATCAGATCTCGTTATGGATAGCTACCATGTGCTTGGTGAGATTTGAACTCAGGACCTTCGGAAGAGCAGGCAGTGCTCTTAACCACTGACCCACCTCTCCAGCCCCATGTCTATCTGTTTTATAGCTGGAGAATCCTAAGCACAGAGCTGGCCTGGCAAGTCACATCGCTACCAAGAGCTGCCTTTATTCTGTCTTCTCTTCCCACCACCAAATAACATTGCTTTCTTATCTGAAAAGTGAGGAAATTCCTGTTTCCTCACTCAGCTTTCTGAAGACTGTGGTTAGGGTCCCCTTCCAGCACTCCTTGCTAGTATGTTTATTGTCCGTATGCCCTTTCCTTCACTCAAGAATTAACAGCTTGTCCTCGGATTATCCAGATGGATGGCTGCACCTGGTTAATTGAAGATGTAAGATGAATAAATAGATTAAAGAGGGCAATGGCTGGAGAGCTCGCTGCTGGCCAGACCTAATTAAGACACGGGGCGTGTGCAGGGTCTGCTGGGGCATCAGCAAGAGAAGGACCCAGTTGACCAATTTCCTGAAAACGCTTCAACTGCGAAGTTGTGAGGTGCATTTGCTACTACGTACTTCATTGGCAGAGCGTCGACGCTGCCTTGCTGACAGGGTGCACACTCTGCTCTTTCTCCGAGATGTTCATTTCAAGCAATGCTGCTCAGGATCCATCCGTCAGTCGCCTGTCTGAAAACATCTGGGTGTTTATTAAAAATTCAGATTGCTTAATCTCTTCCAGGACCTACTGATTTAGTATATTATAGGACTCTCCCGGTGGTCGTGATGGGGCCATTACGCTGCAGTATCTAACAGCCTTCCTCTAAAATTGAACTATTGACTCGCTGTCCTTTAATATGCGGGATTTCTGAAATCAGCTTTAAAAGACTGCAAACACTTCTACTTTCTGAAACACCTCTAGTAACATCTTTGACTGTCATCAATCACATCTCCAAAATTATAAAATCCTGGAGTTAGCATCAGACATCAAGAGGGTTTGTCTCAAAATGTGCTTTAGAATGCAAATCCTTAGCCTGGCACGGGGGGGGGGGGGGGGGGGGGCTCCAGAGGCAGGTGCTTTCCCCATGAGTCTGCTGTACTCTCCAACTCTGGGCCGGCCGCTCCAGACTCGTGCTGCTCAAACTCCTGTGAGAGTTTAGATTTTGTGAGGAGCTTGTAAAAAAAAACCCTGTAAATTGTGAATTTAAGAACTGTAGTGCCCTGGGTCATATTGGTGCTGCTGATTTGTAGACCAGACTTTGTGTAAGCAAACCCCTGCATCTTTTCTTTTTAATCTAACACCAGGAGCAAAAATATCGTACTTAGACATGAGAGTAGGGCACGTGATTCAATGGATAAAAGCATTCACTGTGAAAGCAAGGAGACCTGAGTTCAAATCCCCAACATTTAAATGGAAAGCCAAGTACGTGTGTGTGTGTGTGTGTGTTTTAATCATTTATGTATGGAAAGTCATGTGTTGGTTCTTTAAATTATTTTTATTTGTTTATTTATTTATTTTTTATTTATTTTACACTCCAGATTTTATTTTCCTCTCTGTCCACCCTCTGATTGTTCCACATCCAATACCTCCTCCAGCCCCTCTGTCTCCACAAGGGTGTCCCCACCCCCATACCACCAGACCTTTAAATTCCCTGGGGCCGCCAGTCTCTTGAGGGTTAGGTGCATCTTCTCTGACTCAACCCAGATCCCACAGTCCTCTGCTGTATATGTGTTGGGGCCTCATACCAACTGGTGTATGATGCCTGGTTGATAGTCCAGTGTTTGAGAGATCTCGGGGGTCCAGGTTAATTGAGATTGCTGGTCCTCCTACAGGGTTGCCCTTCTCCTCAGCTTCTTTCACCTTTTCCCTAATTCAACCACAGAGGTCAGCAGTTTCTGTCCATTGGTTGGGTGCAAATATCTGCATCTGACTCACTCAGCTGCTTGTTTTATGTGCACATAACTACACCATTGGTGGACAGAAATAGATCCAAGGAACTCATTGGCCTGCCCATCTGATGCTACAGGGTCAGGGATGAATCCGATCTCAAAAAGTTATGTGGGTGTCAATAGAGGAAGACTTCTAACATCCTGAACATGAACCTCTTCATGTTCTTGCATGAACATGCATACCTACACCTGCCCCAAACACAAGCACCACAAAAGAACAAAACAAAATTGAGGAGGGGTATGATATGTAACAATTTTTTTAAAAGAGGATATGAATTGGGTTAAGAGATGGGTTTGTGGGGAATACATGTTGAACCGGAGAAGATAGAGAGGGGAAGGAAATAATGTAGATACAGTATTTAGGTCTAAAGTTCTAAAAACAATTGTTAAAAAATAAACAGAACCAGAAGGGGACTCCAGCCCAGTGTGATGTTCAGTCTTTATTGTCTACTTGGATGGATTTAGAATCATATGGAAACACAGCCTGGTGCATCTATAAAGGTATTTGTGGGGTTTTTTTCCTTAACAAAAATCTCAACTGTTTGATTTTTATCAATGAAGACTCAGGAGCCAGGTACTGAGGTAAAAGCCGGTTACCTCAGAGAAGCAGAGAAAGTACCCAGTAGCAAACCCCTCTCTCTCAAAACAACCTTCTCCCAACTGAGGGCCCCTTCTCCCTACTTCCTGTGTGTCTCTTTACCTGTCCTCCTGACTCCCCCATACTCTCTATAATTGTTTCTTAATAATCCTAAATTCATTTCCTATCACCTGGTTGCTTGCCCTGCCTCTTGGCCGATGATTGATTTTATTTAAAATCCTGTTTACGATATTCAAGCAGAAAGCTCTTGGATTAAAGGTGTGTGCTAAGACTGAGCCACACCAAAACTAAAAACAGGTTTTGCCAGTAACAACACAATCTAGGGGTTCACAGTGTGATCAAATAGCCTACAAAATATTTCCAAAAAGGTTAGGCCACAGGGGGAAGGCTCCTCACACCCCACATGGGGACAGCAATGTTCACTGGACTGGGATTTCCATAGTGAATAATAGGGGTGAAGCCAGTTGAGCATGTGCGGCTATCACTGTTTCCTGACTGTAGGTGCCATGTGGCCAGCTGCCTTCCACTCCTACTACCATGCTTTTCCTGTCAGGATGAACTAACTATACCTTCTCAAACTGAAAACCAAAATAAGCCTGTCGTCAGGTGCACGCTATGAGAAAAATAACCTATGCACTTGTACTGAAGTGGTTGGTTATTCAGTAGGCTACAGACATAGAAAATGAGGTTGCTAATAAACCATCAGGTGTGTGTGTGTGTATGTGTGTGTGTTCAGAGGCTAGAGATTGACTTTGGAACACACATATTCCTCTATTGTTCCTACACCTTTTTAAAAAAGCAGACTTGCTCATTAAAGTTAGAGCCGGCTAATTGGCTAGGCTGGTTAGGCATCAAGGGTGGGGTGGCTCAGCCTTAGCACATAATCTTAGTCCAAGATCCTCCTGGCTTCACCTCTTCAGCACAGGGATTATAGGCCCACGCTACCATTCTCAGCTTTAAACATGAGTACTGGGTATCTGAACTCTAGTCCTCGTGTTTGCAAAGCAAGTACTTTACCAACCGGCTCATTTCCCTAGCTCCTATTTTGGCTTTGAAGTTTAAAAATTAGTGGTGTGTTTGCCCTAACTAGTCTTCAAGCCACCCTCTAAATCCCTGAAATACAAGGCCATACATTTTTATGTGCCTAGGGAAGGAAACTAAAACGTGGCTCAACAGGGACCAAACTTCGTCTTTTTGCCTAGTGTACAATGAAACAGGATTAACACTTAGCTGAAGAAGCTGATAAATTGACTTAATTTGTCTATAGAGAGACAGTATGTTATATGTTGTGCACAGCTCTGGTCTTGGATTTACGAGTCTTACACTGGTCTTGAATTCAGTGATTCTTACGTCTACTCACAGCTCTGACAAACGGAATGTTGACCATGACCGGATCATACCACATCATTTCACCAGGGCTTCGATTCCCTCACGTCCTGAATGATAGGATTTGCCTGCTCTTAAAAAGCCTTGGCTCTCCATTCTGGTCAGTCCTTGGTATGATCCTACTTTCTGTATTACATCCGCTGCCTGAAGACAGCCTTTCCTGCCCTTCACATTTCTGAGTTACCGAAAGCTCAAGAGTTTTGCTCCTCTGAGTCAACTTTTCTTGCTGACTCTGGGATCAGAAGCCTTGGCAACACGTGTAGGAATTTAGATGCTACATGCTTCCTGAGTTGTACTTTCCACCTTTACCTTGATATGTTTTAAATTATTCATCCTTGATGTTCCATCTCACTAAAATTACTAATTTGAAATACGGTCACATAACAGATTAGTTTTCCCGGCTGTCAAGGGTTTACTAAGTAGCTTGCATCCACTGAGATGAGGTATGTATAAATTAGAGAGTGAGGATTTGTTCATAATAGGGACCTTCCAGAATAATTTGTGCAATAAAGACTTTGAATAGCTAGTAGGTTTATAGAATTTCTCTAGTGTAATTAGGAGAGGCATTGTTGTGTAATGAAGAAAATTAATTAGAACTAAATGTTTAGGGAATGTGTGGCTAGGTAACCAAAGGCATATTTGCAGCCTAATTGTTTCTTGGCAGCTGGAGGCATTTTACACCCTTTCAGGATGTTTAGTTAATGGATATTTTAACATGACCTACTGTTTGCTTTCCCTTAAACCATTTCACTATAGAAAAACAGTTCATCAAAGGCTTAAGCCCAGTATATATCCCACTGGAAAAATGCCTGCTATCTAGTTTATTTGATCATACTGTCTGTCAAGTGTTAATTATTTCTAGAAGTCCAAATTGAAGCTAATTGGCATGGCCTCCTGCACTGTATAATCACAGAGTTCTTCTGCATGCTTACGAGATATAAACGCTGAACTGGTTTCCTGTGCTTCACCTTCGTCTCGCCTTACCTACAGCCCACTTTTGGGTGTTCTGCTTAAAGTCCTTCATGCATCCAGGTAGTCTTTAACAATATGATTAAGGGACTGGAGAGATGGCTCAGTGGTAAGAGGTTGTGAGTCCAGAAGACCTGTACTCAAAATCATCTGTAACTTTAGTCCCAGGGGGATCCAATGGCCTCTTCTGGTCTTCTCAGGCACCAGCCACCCACATCGTGAACAGACATCCATGAAGGCAAAAATTAAAAAATAAATAAATAAATAAATAAGTTATTTAAAAGTTTTTGTGGTTGTTGTTGTCAAGGTTAACTTCAGAATCAGGGTGCTGTCGCCAGGTATAGGGACTTGCTACTGAGACTGAGAATATGAGTTATATCTCCAAGACCCATGAGTTAGAAGAGAACTGATTCCTACATCTTTTCCTCTGACCTTCCAAGTATATTGTAGCATACACACAAATACATGCATATATACATATATTCACATACATGCACAAGCACACACATACATCACACACACACAAACACATATACACTTACATACCACGCACACACAAATATCTACCCACATACACATATACCACACACATATACCACACACCACACACATACACATACACACATATACGCATATGCACACCACATACACAAAAACATATACACATATAAACTCTCTCATACACAGCTAAATAAATAAATAGAAATTTAATTTAAAATTTTGTTTAATGTTAAAAGTAAGAGATATTGCTTACACAGTTGCCTGATTGTTTCTGTCTTATTAATAAAAATTTTAAGGCAGGCAAGCATGGAATCGAATCCCTGCTCTATTTTTTTTTATTATGTGATCTTACTTAAGTTATTTAAACATCCTAAGATTTAATTTCTTGATCAGTAGTTGAGGATAATACACTATAAATAATAGGCTTGTAGTAAAAATTCTAGAGAAGTACATACCCTTAATGAAGACATTTTTTGAGTTTTGGATGAAAGAAACTCAGCCTCAAATCATTTACAATAACATCAGGGAACACTATTTTTATTTGAAGTAATTTTATATTTCAAAAAAGAGAAAATATTTTTTGATTTCAAGAACACAGAAATATCACATTGAGTTTCTAGATGGGATTTACCAAGACACACATGATCCGAGCATAAACCTCCCAGTAACTGCATACAGTTAGTAAAGCTCACACACTAACATTGATGAAGTGCTTACTGTGAAGACTTGTCTTGAAATTTTGCAATTGTTCTTACTAGTCTGCCCGCTAGTCTAAATACTACATTGAAGGGCTTCATATCCCCTTAGTTTCCTCTAATGTTGGTTAATTCTTGAGCTTTTCTCTTTCTTTTTAAATAATAAGCAGTATTATTACATAGTTCTTGTGGATCAGTACCTAAAGTACTTCTACTTCAAGGCCTCTTGTGTAAACTCAATGACCTGTCTGAGTTACTTTTCTACAGTCATGACAAAATACCATGGCCAAGGCAACTTATAAAAGATAGCATTTAATTCACAGCTCACAATTGCAGAGCGTTAGAGTCTGTGTTGGTTTGAGTAGGTATGGCCCTTATAGATGCATGTGTTTGAATGGTTGGCCAATAGGGAATGACACTATTAGGAGTTGTGGCTTTGTTGGAGCAGGTGTGGTCTTGTTGAAGGAAATTGGAAGTATCTAGATGAGAGAGCAGACTAGTGAGTTGAAAGTGTGTCACTGAGGGGGCAGGCTTTGAGGACTCCTATACTCAAGCTCTGCCTAGTGTGGAAATCCAGTCTCTTCCTGGCTGCCTTCAAACCAAGATGTAGAACTCTCAGCCCCTCCAGCACCATGTCTACCTAAACACTACTGTGCTTCCTGCCTTAACGATAATGGACTAAGCCCCAATTAAATGTTGTCTTTTATAAGCCTTGCCCTGGTCATGGTGTCTCTTCAGAAACAATGGAAAACCTAATTAAGACAGAGTCCATGACCATCCTGGCAGAGAGCATAGCAACAGACACACAACTAGACAGTTATTTTAGGAAACATCTTGTTGTACAGGACTATCCTCCAGGCCAAACTGCTACTATCATCATCAAAACTGCTCATATAAGATCATCTCAGCTGGCCTTGATGACTCTTTGCCTTCCGTCATAGCAAGAGGAAGTAAAGACCAGGGTCATGGGAACTTTCCCTAAATACCCAGCCACCCGTCCCAAATTACAAGAGGGATAGCTAAGAGACATAGTATATGTCTGAATGACTGAAGAGGGGGTTCCATCTGTGCAGAAATGTATGAGAAAGCTATCATTCTTACTGACTAAAGACTTTCGGGATCTGTACAGCACCCAAGGTCCTGTAAGTACCCTTCCACCTATGTTCTTCAAGGAAGCCCAATAAATTCATTGGTTCCCTGGAGTGAACTCCAGTGGAATCATGCCTCAGTTTGTTGTTGGGCCCTTGCACAGAGGACGGGTAGAGAATGCTCATGTCTTGTAACTGCCCGCAGTTACATCGAACCTGGAAGGGAAGCTGGGGATGTATGGGAAGGTGGCGAAAAGAGATGGAGACCAAGACAACACCTGCTGCTCAAGGTCTCAAAGTTTAAGGGAGGACTCCAAATATGTAGGCGGAGGAAAACCCTTCCCCCCAAAGGCTGGAAACTTCTCAGCAGAACCGGTTTGGTTGCTCCACAGGTGGCTAGTGTTTCTCAGGAAACTGCAGGTCTTTGAAGAACAATTGACTTCACCTTGATCTGAGAGCTCCACCCTAGGTGGAGAGGATTATGGCTAACACAGGAGTTCCTATTCAAAGGCTGGAAGAGGAACTTCACCTCGGTTGATGTCAAGTTCCTGCCGGGTGGCTTGGTACTCCACCAATAAGGTTTTCCACAATGCCTGCCTGTTAAGAAGGAACTGTGAGCAGTAAATGCTAATTTCAAGTTTGTCTTGGATTCCTCATGGTACAGGAATGCATATTCTTGTGAAAGCAACATAAACTCTGTCTCTTTCTTATCTCATCATTTCAAGAGGCATGTGTCAGTGTCTCCTGGCTCGCCATGCTAACTCTGATCCACTTAGAAAGATGCCGCTGTCTGACTTCTTCACTGTGGGATTACTATTTTTCCTGGTGTAAATATTGATTTGTTGTTGTTGTTGTTGAATGACAACCTCATATGATATAAATATGTGACCTCACCCACTACTTCTAGCATCTTCAATGTTGACTCCCTGCAGCAGGCGTTACTGTGGTTAGCACAAAGAGCAAGCTTCTGTTCCCTCCAATGCAATTGATACTTCTGTGTTGGAATTCTAAAGGAAGTAGAATCTGTCCCATGATTTCAAGAATCACTTCTAATTCTATGAACTAATTCATCAGTGTATCATTACTAAAATTTATTTTTACTAAAATTGCCCTAAAATTGGGCATTGGGAGTTTTTTTTTCAAGTTGGTTCCTGAGTCCTCTTGATGTAACATTGTATTTTCTGAGCATATCTTTATGTATCTAGTCTAGGCTCATTTTGTGCTTCTGTCCCTAAAATGAGCCATTTCCCTAAGGAAATTGCTATCTTTGGAAGTTCAAGGTGACATTGCTGACTTCAAAACACAACCAAGTCAAAGAGTTTAAGAGACCTCACTAGGTATTCAAATCTTTCTCCCTTAATTCTGTTTTAATTCGTTTAAAATTTTTTATTCATAGCTATATTTTGATCATTTTTCTTGCTCTCATTACTCATCTCAGATCTATCCTATCCACCAAGTCTTCTCTCTCTTCCAATAAACGAACAAACAAACAAATAAGATAACACAACAAAAAAGGGCTGGGTACAGTCGTGCACACCTTTGATTCCAGCACTCTGGAGGCAGAAGCCTTCGGATTATTGAGTTCCAAGCAAACCTGGTCTACAGAGTTAGTTCCAGAACAACAGGAGTGAAAAACAGAGCAAAACATTGTCTCTAAAACCCTAAAAACAACAACAAAACAAAAACAAAATAAACAAAAAACAAGACCCCTCCTCCCTAAAAACCCATTTACAAAAAGCAAAAATTAAACAAAAAATCCCACAAACGCAAAAAAAAAAAAAAATTATGGTGCTCCTGTTGTGAGCACCACAGGCCTGCCCTGAATATGGTTGATTCACACAGTGCCACCCCATTGTAAAAGCTGATTTTCCCTTTGCCATGAAGCTTCAGTTGCCAAACGCCTTGGTTAAGGGTGGAACTTTGTGTCTACTTCTGCCTATCAGTTCTGGGACCCCGGGCTGGTTTGAGCCTGTGCAGGTCTCCTATCTCTGCCTCCCATCTCCCTGAAAAAGCACTAAGGTTACAGATAACATTACTGTGCCCAGCTTTTATGTGAGTTCTGGGAGATAAAAATGCAGATCATCATGCTTGCACAGTGTGCCCTTTACCCACCGAGCTATCTCCCCAGCTCAAGAATATGTTTTTAATTAATTAATTAATTGCTTTATTTATTTTCATCCCAAATATTGCCTCCCCATCCCAATCCCTCCTTGCAGAGTTCCCTGTCCTGGGGCATCAAGTCTCTACAGTATTAGGTGCTCTCCCACTGAGGCCAGACTAGGCAGCCCTCTGCTATGTATGGGGGTGTGGAGAGGGCCCCAACCAGTCCGTGTATGCTCTTTGGTTGGCTTAGTATCTGTGAGTTCCCAGGAGACGACCTTAGTCATCACTATTGGTCTTCCAATGGGGTTGCCATCCCCTTCACTTCCTTCAGTCCTTCCCATAACTCTTTCATGGGGCTCCTCGATCTCCATCCAGTGCTTGACTGTGAGTATCTCATCTGTCTCGGTCAGTTGCTGGGCAGAGCCACTCTGAGGGCTTGCAGACTCCTGCAAGTACAACATAGCATCAGTAATAGTGTCAGACCCACCCATGGGATGGATCCCAAGTTGGGCCAGTTACTTGTTGGCCATTCCTTCAGTCTCTGATCCACTTTTGTCCCTACATTTCTTTTAGATAAGAGCAATTTTGGGTCAAAAGTTTGGTAGGTGGTTGGTGTCCCCACTCCTCCACTGTGGGGTGGGGTGGCATCCTGTCTGACTACTGAGGTAGTCTCTTCCAGTTCCACATTCCTGCTGTTGGGCATTTCAACTAAGGTCACCCTCATTGAGTCCTTGGAGCACCCACCATCCCAGGTCTCTGGGACTTCCTAGAGGTCCTCCCCAACCCCCAACCCCAACAGCTTCTTATTTCTATTCATTCTCCTGGCCATCTGAGACTCTCTCCTGTTTCTCCCAATATTTGATCTTTCCATCTTCTGATATGTTTCTTCAAGGACTTGAACTTTTTGTCATACAGATCTTTCACTTGCTTGGTTAGACTTACACCAAGATACTTTATATGTTTTGTGGTAATTGTGAAGAGTGTTGTTTCCCTAATTTCTTTATGAGCCCATTTATCATTTGTATAAAAAAAAAAGGCTAATGATTTCCTTGAGTTTATTTTACATTCAGCCACTTTGCTGAAGTTGTTTATCAGCTGTAGGACTTCTCTGGTAGAATTTGGGGGGTCACTTACGTATACTCTTATATCAAGAAAAATGATATTTGACTTTTTCCTTTTCAATTTGTATCCCCTTAATCTCTTTTTGTTGTCTTATTGCTCTAGCTAAAACTTGAAGTAGTATATCGAATAGATAGGGAGAGAATGGGCAGCCTTGTCTTGTCCCTGATTTTAGTGGGATTGCTTCAAGTTTCTCTCCATTTAGTTTGATGCTGGCTATTAGTTTGCTGTGTATTACTTTTGTTGTGTTTAGGTATGTGCTTTGAATTTCTGATATTTCCATAACTTTTCAAAAGAAGGGGTGTTGTGTTTTGTCAAGGCTTTTCAAGCATCTGACTATTTCCTGCCTTCTAACCTTCTTGGCTTTGTTTGCTTCTTTCTGTTTTAGAGCTTTCCGTTGGGCTGTTAACTTGCTAGTGTGGGATCTCTCTAGTTTCTTTATGAAGGCACTTACTTCTACGAATTTTCCTCTTAACACTGTTTTCATTGTGTCCCATAAGTTTAGGTATACTGTGGCTTCATTTTTGTTAAATGCTAGAAAGTCTCTAATTTCTTTATTCTTCCCTGATCAAGTTATCATTGAGTAGAGAGTTTTTCAGTTTCCATGAGTATGTGGACTTTCTGTTGTTCATTTCCTTCACCTGTTTGATTGTACTTTCTGTATGTCTTTAAAAGATTTGTTTCCTCTTTTTAAGAGCTTCTCCCTGTTTGTGTTTTCCTAAATTTCTTTAAGGGAATTATTTATATCTTCTTTAAAGGCCTCTGTCGTCTTCATGAGATGGAATTTAAGGTCAGAATTTTGCTGTTCAGGTATGTTAGGGTATCCAAGACTTGGTGTGGAAGAACTGGGTTCTGTGGGTGCCAAACTGCATTGGCTTCTGTTGATTATGTTCTTGTACTTGCTGTTCACCTTCTAGTTGGCTCTGGTGTTTATTGGCCTGTGTGTCCCAGATTAGAGCAGGCCTTCTGGGAGGCAGGCAGTGCTATGTCTCTGGTTAGAGCAGGCTTCCTATGCCCCTGGTTAGAGCAGGCCTCCTGGGAGACAGGCAGGGCGGTGGGGTGAGGGTTGGGAACTCTGTTCTGTCACAGGTACAGGTGGAGGTGCAGACTGGAAACTGAAGAGCAATTTTAAACAATTAAAAGTTATTCCAATTCTATTCTGATAAGGTAAATGAGTTTGATGAGCTAAGTTAAAGCCGAAACAACAAGGCAAATCAAGAGAGGAGGCTTATATCTGCAACCCCAACACTCAGGAGGTGGAGAGAGAGGAAAACAGTAGCTTATGGTCATCTTTGCCCACATATCAACTTTAAGGCTGGGATACATGAGAAAGTCTCAAAAACAACAATAAGGCAATAAAAAAGAGACTAACTAGTTTCTATTTAATAAGATACCAGAAGCCTACCAAAAATTACTAGAACTACATGTGTAGCTAAGAAATGATAAAAATCATAGTGTCCAATGAAGTAAGTCAAAGGACACAAAACATGCATTATCCTTTTTACCCTTGTTTTAAAAAGATATATGTCATTTAATTTATACACATACCATCTTTGGAAGTTTACCTAAATAATTAATAGTTTATTGTTCAAAGGAATGTGTGTGTGTGTGTGTGCATTTTCAATATGTACCTTGTATTAAAGTTAAGATCCTGAAGATCCTGAGAACAAGAGAGACATTTTGTTTCTCTTGATAATGCTATGCCCACAGAAAATTGCATACAGTAAATACTCATTAGATGTCTGTGAATTGACATCTAAAGATGGACAGATGTTGAAGTAATGGGGCTATATAGCAAAAGGTTTGTCTAAACTGGCCACTGGTTTGTGGAGTGTCCAACTCCACAAACCATATCTTTCTCATCATACACAGAGAAGCTTAGCTGAGATGTGATGAGAGCCTGCTATTGTAATTGCCACTGTGGTTAGTGTAACAGAGATGATCAAACTCTCCTTTCACCCTTAGGAAATATGTACTTTGTCATGTCTACTCTGCTACCCAGCCCTTCGCAATGCCATCTGCAGTTATATTTGACACTGTAAAGTTAATAGACCAAGTGGCTCCCAAGCTTGGGCAGGGAACTTCCCACTACATGGTGCCCAATTAGAAACAGCTGGTCTACCAGGCAGGGAGGGGTGTAGACTGCTTCAGACACATTTGCAGTGTCTTGTTGCCCATCCTGGAGCACTAGCCCAGCCCACTCACTCTTCCTGGGGTGACAGGAACGCACAACATGTGCCAATGGCTGTACTTCTTTATTCAAAACGTAGCTGAAGCCCACATTAACGAGCTCATGAATGTGAAACAGAAAAGTTCTAGACAAAAATGTATACGATGAAAACAAGTGTGCTTTTGTGATGTGTCAGAAAAGATACAGCCTTTGACTTGGTGGCTTGGAGCATTGGGAAGCCCATCATCCCAAAAAAGCCAAGATTCCTGAACAGAACACTGGCCAGGCAACATAATAAACTGCCTTTCTCATCAACATACAAACCATCTGATTTCATATACAATTACAGAGTTAGGTGGAAACACTGAAGACGAGTTCTTGGTGGCTAACACCTTAAATGTTATCAAAAATCTACTATAGATCTACTATAGATCATGTTAGTTTCCTGTGACTATAACAAATGGCACTACCACATTAATGGTAGGTCTTCCCTCCCCGGTAAGTTTCTCTGCAATCACTCTAACGGACATGCCCAAAGGTTTGTTTCCTGAATGATTCTAAACCATGTCAAGTTCACAATCAAGACAGACCACACAACACCACCCAATGGCTTAATTTCCCTCTGGACGGCTCAGATGCCTCCTAATCGTAGCCCAGAGTGGGAAGCAAACCTTTGATACACATGTTTAGAAGACATTGTATATGTAAACAATTTAAATGACAGCAATGTTTACGGCCTTACTGCTTCCTTTTCTTCACAGATGTATCACTGTTCATAGCTGAGGAAAATAAATCACTGAGAAGTTACTCATCTTGCTTAAGATCAGATATTTATGCTGCTTATATGTCAGCACCTGCATTGAAAACCAAGTCCCTCAGACCCAAACGCTAGTATTATGGCTGACAAGATGGCTCAGTAGATAAAAATGGAAGGAGAGAAGCAGCTCGCACAGGCTGTCTTCTGACCTACACATGAGCACCCTCACCACACACACACACACAAATAAGTACATGTGATTAAATTTCAAAAAACAAAAACTGATGATCTCACTACGGAGCTAACACAAGCAGCAGATGTGGGGTGGTTAGGTCATATAGCAATTACTCTACCGCTTACCAGCTGCTGCTGAGACCCTAGGGTCTTTCTCTGTCCGGTTGCTCCACCTATGAAATGGGCACAATAATAGTAACTACCTAGTAGGCTACGTGAAGCAAAATGCAAATTGTACGTGTAATATACTTGGAAAGGTATTTTGTAAGCAATAGTACTGTGTCAAAAAAGACAGCTCAGATATCAGAAAGAAATAAGGAGTGGAGAAGGCTTAGGGTTTCAGCGTACTTGCGCACCCAAGAAGATGGGCTAAAGAGGCTTGTCAGGGAAGAGGGTTTAGAGAACTTATGGGGAGGGGGGAACCGGGCAAGGGAAAATCATTTGGAATGTAAACATAGAATATAGAAAATAAAAAAGTATAATAAAAAAAAAAGAATATGGGCAATGAACGTAACGTGGAACAGAACCGCAATGAAGGCAACCTTAGACATCGTTTGTTCTGTTAAAAATGTCTATCCAGAACTTTGTTTTATTGGCTCCGTGGTGGCTGTTTCCTAGTCTTTAAAGAAGAAAGGCATTTGCTCTGTTGGCTCATTTCAAAAGGAGTTGTGTAGATGATTGTGTAGTCTATGCAATCTGTAGTCCTGAGTGGGATTTATTCCACTTGCTCCGCTCAGGCGGAGGCTTCAGGAAGCAAAACACTGACTTTGATTCCTAAATGAGTATCAGTCCCCGCGGCTCAGCCACTCGGTGCTTCCAGCAGTGGGGCCTAATAGTTCGAGCTGCACAGCTGGGCTCTGAGCCTGGGGCTCCCAATGACTTTTCAGAGTGCTTCATGATTGGTTTGTTTCCATGGGATTTGGATCAAGATGAAAAATGAACCCAAGGTTATTTGGAAGCAGTTCGCATTTAAGAGACCTTCAAACACCACAAATAAAAAGTGATCTATAAATACTGTGTAATAACCCTGTAGTACTACTCCCTACTTGCTAATGCTCATCAGGGGGGTGAGAATTAGTGATGGGGATACCCATGTTTCAAAAGTTAAAAAAATCAACGTAAAATCCAAGTTATTTGAAAGAGTTGTAATTACCATTCAACTCGGAGGGGAAAATAGCGTTGTGTAAGGAGAAAAACATCACATTTGAATTTCCCAGCATTGTGATAAAGAGCACTCTTCAGAGATGAAAGTGCTTCAGAAGCTACCCGTCGCCAATACCCACAGGCTCATTGTCCGCAATCCGTGCAGTTCTACGGCTACCAAAATGGAGTTATGCAGACTGAAAGAGCACATCTCTCTTTTAATGCATAAAGGAGAGAACCCGGTACAGCCATCTCAGGGGCCACCTAAGAACTAAAATGCCTTTTCAATTGCCATTTATCACAACCTTTTTTTTTTTTTTTCCGTGGCATTTGCGTTAACCCTGACCCTGCATTCTGGCCTGGAGCAGCCCTTCCGGACATGCTCTGACGTCATCAGCCAAATCAGCCATTTTTCATTGCAGGCCTGCGGGCAGAACAATCACCATTTACAAGGCAGCTTGTGATGCCGCGAAGCATCCAGACAGAAATGTAATAAACGATGTTTGAATTACAGTTTGGACATTTAAAAAATGCTCTGGGCTCCATTTCACAAGGCATTTGCATTTGTAATGAAAGAAAGACCCACGACTGAGTTTCCAGGCGCAGGTTAACAGGCCCTTTTATGTTGTGAGGGTTTTTTTGGTTTTTTTTTTCAGGAGCAATTACAAATTGTACACAGATTCATTATTTCTTGAGCACTTTATCAGGACATTTCCCCATACATCTAATTTGTCCTGTCTGAAATGTAACTTGACATAAGGGATTTTCTTAATTGCTTTTGAAACACTTCCAAGATAATCACTGCTTTTTGGAGCATGATAAAAGACAGTAGACAATATTGCCAGTCTGTCTCAGGATCATGCACTAAAGTTCTGGGGTAAAAAAATAGCAAAAAACAAAAACAAAAAAGAAAGAAACAGAAACATGAAGTTGGCCTTTTATACTTAGTGTCTATGTTTTAATTTCCTTTTAATTTAAGCAGCATTATCATGTACAAAAATATAAAAAAAAAAGTTGCCCCATTTTTGTCTGCCTGGCTGAAATGACTATTTTCAGGATATATATTGTTAATAATTAAAAGATATATATTTGCTTTATTTTGAGACAGGGTCTCTCTCTGTGTAACCCTAACTGTCCTGGAACTCACTGTATAGATCTGGCTGGTCTGGAAAACACAGAGTTCCGCTTGCTTCAGCCACCCAAGTGCTAGAATTAAAGGAGTGTGCCCCCATGCCTGGCCTGGGTTGTTTGTTTTTAAGTATTTTCCTTGTTTTCTTTTCTTTTCTTAGACATTTTCTTTATTTACATTTCAAATGTGATGTAAATCCTTTCCTGGTTTCCCCTCCAGAAACCCTCTATCCCATCCTCCTCCCCTGCTTCTATGAGGGTGCTCCCCTACCCACTCATCCACTCCTGCCTCCCCATCCTTGAATTCCTCTACACTGGGGCATCACAAACCCTTCATAGGACCAAGGGCCTCTTCTCCCACTAATGCCTGACAAGGCCATCCTCTGCTGCATATGCAGCTGGAGCCATGGGTCCCTCCATGTGTACTCTGGTTGGTGGTTTAGTCTCTGGACAGTTGGGGGAGGGGGGGGCTTCTGTTTGGTTGATATTGTTGTTCTGATATTGTTGTTCTTCCTATGGGGTTGCAAACCCCTTCAGCTCCTTCAGGCCTTTCTCTAACTCCTCCATTGGGGAACCCCATGCTCAGTCTAATGGTTGGCTGCAAGAATCTGCCTCTGTGTTAGTTAGGCTCCTTGTTATCTGTAGAATTTTAACCAGAGGTTTAATCTGAAAGTAAAATATTCAAATTGGGGAAGAAAAGGGAAAACATTAAAAGGTGCTTCTGATGTATTGAAAGGCACACTGTGCTCCATAAATATGCATAGCCAGGATGCATCAATTAAAATAAACATATATTTAAAGCTTGTTGTGTATCTACGGTCTGTTTAAATGAAAACAAACAATAGTGCATTCATTGTGTTTTGAGAAAATATTGAATCGAGTTTTAAAGCTGCCAACTTTGTTTTTAATTTTAGTTATAAATCAACCTATATTCACCCCTACATTCCCACAAACTGACACGATCCGGTAGTAGCAATTTAGTTTATTGACCCTGTGAAAAGGAAGACGATTCTGGAGTCTTTCAAGTTCCAAATCTAATCACACACATCCTTGAAATAACCGTTTCCTGACTATGGCCTAAGGAAGGTAGGCTAGTACCATCAAAGAGAGTTGACATCCAGACTAAACCTGTAGCTTATAAAATGAAGGAAGGTGGGCTGCTGTGAAGGCTCAGTGGTTGAGAGTGACTGCTCTTCCCATGTCTCGAGTTCAATTCCTAGCAACCACATGGTGGCTCACAACCATATGTAATGAATCTAATTCACTCTTCTGGTGTGCATGAAGACAGAACACTCACATACATAAAATACATCAATAAATAATTTTAAAAAAAATAAAGGAAGGGACTCACACACCAAGGAATTTTGTGGCTTCTAGCATCGGGCATTAGTCTTCAGTGCAAAACAAGCAAGAAAACAGAGACATCTTTCTTACAGATAAAAGGAACTGAAAGCCACTATCAACCCAGATAAAATAAAACTTAAAAGCACCATCATCAACCCTGATGAGCTGGAGTCATGTACACACACACACACACACACACACACACACACATACACACACACCTTGATGTTGGCCCAGTTGAACCTCTAGCCTATCAAACTTGTAAAGTAATACATTAGAATTGTTCAAGACTGTGCATCTCTAGTAATTCTTTGATGTCACATAGAAAGCTAAAACAGTTTGGTAACATCCTGTCATCATACCCTGATTATCCAGGTCACTAAAATCAAATTAAACCACATTTTATAAGTGGAAAAGATAGTCTAGTCTCATTTCAAAAGGTGGAAATTATTAAGAAGCTTATTGGAACATTGGGTAAAGGATGGAAATTAATAACTCTCAGATCAAGAATGTTAATATGGATCCTGACCCTTAGTCATATTCCAGTTGTTCTTGGAAAGAATCAGAGCATTAGTTGCTTGCTAGTTTGAAGCTAAACCTTGATACTCTATAAGAAATCCACCAAAGTTAAAAAAAAAATTCATGTCTTTGCAACTACAGAGACTTCAGAAAATAATTGGAATCATGACCAATATTGGCATCCATTTTCTAGGTGAAGGCAGTCAGTATTAATGGGCAGAAATAAAATGGTTAGCTTAGTGTTTCGTCTAAGTTAAATGCTGACCTTACCTAACATTCAGAATGTTCCAGTTGTACATAATTAACTTTCCCAAAGGCATAATGACAAAGACGTACAATTCAAGTGAGCCCAAGGTTCACAAACTATTCTGTAAGGTATTGAGCTAAAGACAGCCAAGACCTCCATCCCATAAGGCAGGTAGAGGCACACAGCATCCAAGACCGCCAACATCAATAATGGCATACAAGTCCTCCATATTAAGAAGCTGAGTGGAAACACAGATCAAACTTTATTTTTTTTTTAAATTCCTCCTTGGGGAAAAGAAGTAAGATATAAAGTAATAAGGACAGAAGGAACAGGAATGGAGAGAGCCACAACAAAATTTTGTATACTAGAAAGCAGAGAGACTCATGCTCGGGGACTTGGTTTACCATCCCCCATCTGCCCATTCTCCACCCCCCGAGAAAGCAGACTTTGAGGCAGCAGTGTGACAGGCAAGGAAGACACTAACTGAATCTGAAACCTCTTCAAAGCATAGATCTAATCTTGGATAAGGGAGTGATGAAGTAAAGAAAGAAGCAAATCAATGTCCTCCCCACTGCCTCTGGCTTATTAGACTTTCTCCTACGGCAGACCAACCTAGATGAGTTCTGGACTGACAAGATATGGATGGGCAGGCTGAGGAGAGACGGACCCGTAGGAAAAATGACCTGAACGTAGGAAGGTAGAATGTTAACTTCCGTATCTTCAAACTGTGTGTGTGGAATGTCAACGTGTTCTAGCACGAAGACCAAAATCGGTTGTCCTACCTCATGAAGCTAGGCCTCCACTAGATTGATTGCATATTCTTAAGAAATATAGGCTATCATATAAAACACATATGGTTGAAGCACAAGCCCTCTACATTACTAATTATGGGATCTCTAAAATGTGATCAGCCAAATAGAAGAGGATGGCTTAAGAGAAGACCCCCACCCCAAAATGATGGTCCTTCTGATCTTCCTGTCTCCTGCTTCTCCAGGGAACTTAAAGGCAAGATGTGTTCAGCTCTGGCCTCTTCTAACTTCTCTTTCCATGATAAACTTTATCTTCATCCACTTTCACTGAAAAGACCTCCCTATGCAGGTCTGAAGTGGTTTCTCATGCACTACTACCAGTGTAACCCGTCCTGCGGGTCAGTTATTCCAGGGTTCCGAAGGGGTGCTACCTGCGGGTCAAAAAGGGGGGAGAGAAGGAGGGAGGCCAAGTACCAAGAACGGCAAGTCACTCTGGGTTGTGTCAAAGTCTCGTTTAATGTTCTGGGGTACACAGGTTTTAAGGCTTTCAGGAGGGGCGTACCCCAAGGCAAGGACAAAGGAAGGAAGGGCAATCCTAGCAGTTTACAGGAAGAGATAAGGGTCCTCCAGTGGAGACAACAGGTGTTTGCACTGGCCGGAGCCTGCCGCAGTTATCTCAGGACTTCCTTCCACCGCAATTACCGGAGTCGGTGGGTGTTGATGCAGGCAGGACCATTCTGCAGTTATCTCGAGACAATGGCTAAACCAATGCCCACGGGAGAGGCTCCAGTTAATTGTTCTTGTATTTTAGCAGCCACCACCTTAGGGCCATGAGTAAGCAATAGTCCGAATAGCTCAGGATGGCTTCCCACATGCCAGAGAATGGGCAGTCATACCTTTACTCTTCAGGGTCATTGATGGTACCATCCACAGTGGCTTGGCCTTTCTATATCAAAAGGTAATCATGGAAATACAGACACACCCACAGATCAACCTAATGGATGCAAATTTTTAATGAAAGCTCTCTCTTGCCAACTGACTCAAGGTTATGGCAAGATGACAGCTAAGGCTAACTATGAGGGTGACCTAGCACAGCTGGGCTGGGATTTGACACCAGGCACTTAGTCAAGGTTAACACTGTTTTCTTATGAACCATTTCTCAGAAGGCTACCGAAGGATGTGCAGTGAGATCTGCAAAGCATGGTACAGTACAAGAAATGGACTACACGGAGTGGGTGACCCAACATAGAGCAGAAGGGACATTTTTAGGATGATGGTCAAGAGATTGAATGAAAAAAAAAGAAACAAAGAGGAAAGGACATGATTGTTCCTAGGTATGGTGGTGGAGAAAGTTTGTTGTATATAAACAGGGGAGCATAGCCAGAATCAGGGACATCTGAGAGAGTCCAGAGTGGACATGACTCTGAGCCATGTGGGGCAGTGTAGAGAAGTGAGAGGGGAGGGAGAGGAACCAGGTGCAGTACCCAAGAGGACAAAATTGCAAAAGGGGGCAGGCAATCAAAATGGCTGGATTTTTTTAGAGAAGAGCCTCTACAGAAAGGCAGCCCAGCCCTTAGGCTGGAGTGTTTGGGGCACAGGGCCTGGTATGCCAGCCATACCCTGAAATGGATAGGGACTGAGGGAAAATGGGAGAACCTGGCAGCCAGGTCTGCTTTGGTGTGTTAAATAGACACCTCAATCATTTGTTCCATGGTGTGAGACTTAACAGAGAGATCAGAAATGCAAGGCTATATATTCATCCTGAAGCCAAGGGCTAAGGAGACAAAACTTCAGACTTGGTAATTGGGCCACATTCTTTTGTTCTTGCTTGGCCAGTTTTTATTGATTATTTTTATACTTAATTATTTTTTTCATTTTTTTATTAGACATATTTTTATTTACATTTCAAATGCTGTCCCCTTTCCTGGTCTCCCCCCCCCCCCACACCCCAGAAAATCCCTTAACCCATCCCCCCTGCCCCTGCTCACTAATCCACCCACATCCACTTCCCTGTCCTGGCATTCCCCTATACTGGGGCATCTAGCCTTCTCAGGACCAAGGGCCTCTCCTCCCTTTGATGTCCAACAAGGCCATCCTCTGATGCATATGCATCTGCAGCCATGGTTCCTGCCATGTGTACTCTTTGGTTGATGGTTTAGTCCCTGGGAGATCTGGGAGTACTGGGTGGTTCATATTTTTGTTCCTCCTGTGGCTCTGCAAACCCCTTAAGCTAGCTCCGTGGTCCTTTCTCTAGCTCTTCCACTGGGGACCCTGTGCTCAGTTCAATGGTTGGCTGAGCATTTCCCCTTCTATATTTGTCATGCACTGGCAGAGCCTCCCAGGTGACAGCTATATCCATCCCCAGTCAGCAAGTACTTGTGGGCATCAATAATAGTGTCTGGATTTTGTAACTGTATATGGGATGGATCCCTAGGAGTGGCAGTCTCTGGATGATCCTTCCCTCAGACTTTGCTCCACACTTTGTCTCTGTACCTGGTCCTATGGGTATTTTGTTCCCCTTTCTAAAAAGGAACAGAGTATCCATACTTTGTTCTTCCTTCTTCTTGACCTCCAGGTGGTCTGTGAATTGTATCTTGGTTATTCCAAACTTCTGGGCTAATATCCACTTATCAGTGAGTGCATGCCATGTGTGTTCTTTTGTGATTGGGTTACCTCACTCAGGATGATATTTTCTAGTTCCATCCATTTGCCAAAGAATTTCATGAATTCATTGATTTTAATTACAGAGTAGTATTCCATTGTGTAAATATACCACATTTTCTATATTCATTCCTCTGTTGAGAAGTATTTGGGTTCTTTCCAGCTTCTGGCTATTATAAATAAAGCTCCTATGAACATAGTGGAGCATGTGTTCTTATTACATGCTGGAGAATCCTATCCTCTGGGTATATGCCCAGGAGTGGTATAGCAGGGTTCTCCAGTAGTATTATGCCCAATTTTCTGACAAACCACCAAACTGATTCCCAGAGTGGTTGAACGAGCTTGAAATCCCACCAGGAGTGGAGAAATGTTCCTCTTTCTCCATATCCTGAGATATGGAGATGTCTCCTGAGTTTTTGATCTTAGCCATTCTGACTGGTTCAAGGTGGAATCTCAGGATTGTTTTTATTTGCATTTCCCTGATGATTAAAAATGTTGAACATTTCTTTAGATGCGTCTAAGCCATTCAATATTCCTCAGTTGAAAATTCTTTATTTAGCTTTGTACCCCATTTTTAATAGGGTTATTTGGTTCTCTGGAGACTAACTTCTTGAGCTCTTTATAGATATTAGATATTAACGCTCTGTCAGATGTAGGGTTGGTAAAGATCTTTTCTCAATTTGTTGGTTGCGATTTTGTCCTATTGACAGTGTCCTTTCCCTTACAGAAACGTTTAAATATTATGAGGTCCCATTTGTCAATTCTTGATCTTAGAGCCTAAGCTATTGGTGTTCTGTTTATGAACTTTTCCCCTGTGCCCATGTGCTCAAGGTTCTTCCCCACTTTCTTTTCCATTAGTTTCAGTGTGTCTGGTTTATTGTGGAGGTTCTTGATCCACTTGGATTTGAGCTTAGTACAAGGAGATAATAAAGAATCTATTTGCATTCTTCTGCATGCTAATCTCCAATTGAGCCAGCACCATTTGATGAAAAGGTTGGTTTTTTTTTTTTTTCCCCCACTGAATGGTTTTAGCTCCTTTGTCAAAGATCAAGTGCCCATAAGTGTGTGGGTTCATTTCTGGGTCTTCAATTCTATTCCATTGATCTACCTGCCTGTCACTGTATGAATACCATGTAGTTTTTAACACTATTGCTCTGTAGTACTGCTTGAGGTACAGGATACTGACTCCCCAAGAAGTTCTTTTATTGTTGAGAATAGTTTTAGCTATCCTGGGTTTTTTGTTATTCCCGATGAATTTGAGAATTGTTCTTTCTAACTCTATGAAGAATTGAATTGGGATTTTGATCGGGATTGCATTGAATCTGTAGATTGCTTTTGGCAAGATAGCCTTATTTACTATATTAACCCTGCCAATCAACAAGCATGAGAGATCTTTCTATTTTCTAAGGTCTTCTTAGATTTCTCTCTTCAGAGACTTGAAGTTCTTATCATATAGATCTTTCACTTGTTTGGTTAGAGTCACACCAAGATACTGTTTATATTGTTTGTGACTATCGTGAAAGACATCATTTCCCTAATTTCTTTCTCAGCCTGTTTATCCTTTGAGTATAGGAAGGCTACTGATTTGTTTGAGTTAAATTTTTTATCTGGCCACTTTGCTGAAGTTGTTTATTAGCTGTAGGAGTTCTCTGGTGGAGTTTTTGGGGTAGCTTAAGTATATTATCATATCATCTGCAAATAGTGATAGTTTGACTTCTCCCTTTCCAATTTGTATCCCTTTGACCTCCTTATGTTGTCTAATTGCTCTAGCTAGAACTTCAAGTACTATATTGAATAAATATAGAGAGGGCAGCCCCGATTTTAGTGGGATTGCCTCAAGTTTCTCTCCATTTAGTTTGATGTTGGCTACTGGTTTGCTATATATTGCCTTTACTATGTTTAGGTATGGGCCTTGAATTCCTGATCTTTCTAAGACTTTTAACATGAAAGGATGCTGAATTCTGTCAACTGCTTTTTCAGCATCTAATAAAATGACCATGTGTTTTTTTTTCTTTGTTTTTGTTTATGTAGTGGATTATATTGGTGGATTTCCTTATATTGAACCATCCCTGCATCCCTGGGATAAAACCTACTTGATTATGGTGAATGATTGTTTTGATGTGTTCTTGGATTTGATTGGCAAGAATTTTATTGAGTATTTTTGCATTGATATTCGTAAGGGAAATTGGTCTGAAATTCTCTTTCTTCATTGGATCTTTGTGTGGTTTTGGATCATTGTAATTGTGGCTTCAGTAGTATTCCTTCTGTTTCTATTTTGTGGAATAGTTTGAAGAGTAATGGTGTTAGGTGTTCTTCAAAAATCTGATACAATTCTGCACTAAAACCTTCTGGTCCTGTGCTTTTTTTGGTTGGGAGACTTTCAATGACCACTTCTATTTCTTTAGGGTTTATGGGACAGTTTAGATGATCTATTTGATCCTGATTTAACTTTGGTATTTGGTATCTGTATAGAAAATTGTCTATTTTATCCAGATTTTCCAGTTGTGTTGAGTATAGACTTTTGTAGAAGGATCTAATGATTTTTTTTAATTTTCTCAGTTTTTTGTTGTTATATCTCCCTTTTCATTTCTGATTTTGTTAATTTGGATACTGTCTCTGTGCCCTCTGGTTAGTCGGGTTTATCTATCTTTTGATTTTCCCAAAGAACAAGTTCCTGCCTTTGTTGATTCTTTGTATAGTTCTTTTTGTTTCTATTTGGTTGATTTCAACTCTGAGTTTGAGCATTTCCTGCTGTCTGCTCCTCTTGGGTGTATTAGCTTCTTTCTGTTCTAGAGCTTTCAGGTGTGTTGTTAAGCTGCTAGTGTATGCTCTCTTCAGTTTCTTTTCTTCTCTTTTCTTTTCTTTCCTTTTTATTTATTTATTTATTGAATATCACCTCATTTACATTGCCAATGGTAAAACCTTTCCGGATTTCCCCCCCTCCCCAAAGACCCCCAACCCCTCCTCCCACCCCTGCCTCCATGTATATGCCCCTCCACCCCACACACTCCAACCTCCCCCCCCCCACTCGATTTCCCTTTGTTGGGGCATCTATTGAGCCTTCACCTGACCAAGGACCACTCCTCCCACTGATGCCCAACAAGGCCTTCCTCTGCCACATTTTTTGGCTGGAACCATGTGTACCCCCTTGGTTGATAGTTTAGTCCCTGGGAGTCCTGCGGCATCTGGGTGGCCAAATCATTGTTCTTCCCATAGGGTTGTAAACCCCTTCAGCTCCTCCAGACCACCCTCCAGCTCCTCCACTGGGGACCCCAGGCCCAGTCCAATGGTTGGCTGCTAGCATCTGCCTCTGTATGAGCAGTGTGGAACAGTGGAACCAACACCTAGGGAGCAGACTTTCGACTTTGGGAAGTAGAGTCTCGCCCCAAAGCCTTAAATTGTGAGACCCCAAATAAATTTTGAGTCTTGAGCAGAATCTAGTCTGGACTCCATGTGTTTTTCTTGTCACTCTGTTTCCTATTCCCAGCTCTCCTTCCAGGGAACCCGAACCATTCGTATGTAACCACAGGTGGCTATAGAGTATTAGTTTTCCTCTTAGCACTGCTTTCATTGTGTCCTATAAGTTTGGGCATGTTGTGCCTTCATTTTCATTAAATTCTAAAAAGTCTTTGATTTCTTTCCTTATTTCTTCCTTGACCAAGGTATCATTGGGTCGAGTATTGTTCAGCTTCCATGTGTATGTGGGCTTTCTGTTCTTTTGTTGCTATTAAAGACCACTCTTACTCCATAGTGATCTGATAGGAGACATGGGATTAGTTCAATCTTCTTATATTTATTGAGGTTTGTTTTGTGACCAATTATATGGTCAATGTTGGAGAAGGTACCATGAGGTGCTAAGAAGAAGGTATATTCTTTTGATTTAGGATGAAATGTTCTGTAGATATATGTTAAAACCATTTGGTTCATAACTTCAGTTTGTTTCACTGTGTCTTTATTTAGTTTCTGTTTCCATTATTTGTCCATTGATGAGAGTGGGGTGTTGAAGTAAACCACAATTATTGTATAAGATGCAATGTGTGCTTTGAGCTTTAGTAAAGTTTGTTTTATGAATATGGGTGCCCTTGCATTTAGAGCATAGATGTTCAGAATTGAGAGTTATTCTTGGTAGATTTTTTTCTTTGTTGAGTATGAAGTGTCCTTCCATGTCTTCAATTTTATCCGATATTAGAATGGCTACTCCAGCTTGCTTCCTGGGATCATTTGCTTGGAAAATTATTTTACAGCTTTTTACTCTGAGGTAGTGTTTTTTTTGTTGTTGTTTTTTTTTTTTTTGACACTGAGATGCATTTCCTGTATGCAACAAAATGCTGTGTCCTCTTTGCATATCCAGTCTGTTAGTCTATGTCTTTTTATTGGGGAATTGAGTCCATTGATGTTAAGAGATATTAAGGAATAGTGATTGTTGCTTCCTGTCATTTTTGATGTCATTTTTCTGTTTGTGTGGTAATCATCTTTTGGGTTTGTTGAAAGAAGATTACTTTCTTGCTTTTTCTAGCGTGTAGTTTCCCTCCTTGTGTTGGCATTTTCCATCTATTATCCTTTATAGGGCTGGATTTGTGGAAAGATATTGTGTAAATTTGGTTTTATTATGGAATATATTCGTTTCTCTTTCTATGGTGATTGAGAGTTTTCTTGGGTACAGTAGTCTGGGCTGGCATTTGTGTTCTCTTAGGGTCTGTATGAGATCTGCCCAGGATCTTCTAGCTTTCATGGTCTCCAGTGAGCAGTCTGGTGTAATTCTGATAGGTCTGCCTTTATATGTTACTTGACCTTTTCCCCTTACTGCTTTTAATATTCTTTCTTTGTTTAGTGCATTTGGTGTTTTGATTATTATATGACAGGAGGAATTTTTTTTCTGGTCCAATCTGTTTGGAGTTCTGTAGGCTTCTTGTATGTTCATGGGCATCTATTTCTTTAGGTTAGGGAAGTTTTCTTCCATAATTTTGTTGAAGATATTTACTGGTCCTTAAAGTTGGAAATCTTCACTCTCTTCTATTCCTATAATCCTTAGGTTTAGTCTTATTGTATCCTGGATTTCCTGGGTTTTGGGTTTTATATTTTGCATTTTCTTTGACTTTTGAGTCAGTGTTTTCTGTTGTCTTTAGCACCTGAGATTCTTTCTTCTATCTCTTGTGTTCTGTTGTTGATGCTTGTATCTATGACTCTCGATTTCTTTCCAAGGTTTTTGATCTGCAGAGTTGTCCCCTTTGTGATTTCTTTATTGTTTCTACTTCCATTGTTAGATCCTGGATGGGCTTGCTCAGTTCCTTCACTTGTTTGTGTTTTCCTTTAATACTTTAAGGGATTTTTGTGTTTTCTCTTTAAGAGATTCTACCTGTTGACCCATGTTCTCCTGTTATTTCTTTAAGGGAGTTATTTATGTCCTCTTTGAAGTCCTCTATCAACATCACTAGATGTGATTTGCAATCCAGATATTGCTTTTCCAGTGTGTTGGGGTATCTAGGACTTGCTGTTGTGGGAGAACTGGGTTTGAATGGTGCCTTGGTTTCTGTTGGTAATATTCTTGCGCTTGCCTTTTGCCATCTGGTCATCTCTGGTGTTAGCTGGTCTTGCTGTCTCTGACTGTGGCTTATCTGCCCTGTAAGTCTGTGTATCTGTAGTCCTGGGAGACTAGTTCTCTTTGGGAGGAATTTAGGTATGGAAAGCTGTGATACAGGGTCAGCTCAGGTGTGCAGACAGAAACCAGAAGGATCCTGTCCCCAGCTGATCCTTTGTTCCTGTGTCCTGATGGATCTTGGCAGGTCCCTCTTGGGCCAGGAATTTGAAGAGAGGTGGTAGTCTTACCCATGCACACAGGTATGTAGACACTCCTGGGAGACCAGCTCTCTTGTGATGGTATTTGTGTATGTAGCTCTGTGGCCCAGGATCAGCTCTGGGTATGGACAGAAATCAGAAGACTGTTGTCCCAGACTGCTCCTGGGCTCTTGTGTCCTCAGGGTTTTGGACTGGTTCCTCTGAGTAGCAGAGGTGGTTCTACCTGTGTTCTCAGGCCTCTCCCCACTCCTGGGTGATCAGCTACCTCTTTGTGCTACCTGGATATGACGCAATGTCTACTTAATTATTTTATTTTTGTATAATCTTTGCTCAAATAAATGTTGGTGCATCATTTGTGTACCTCACACATGTGGAGGTTACAATTGGGAACTGGATCCCCTGTAACTTGAATTATGGGTGTTCTGCAAGAGCATCAAGTATTCTTAACCACTGAGCCATCTCTCCAATCCTGGCTAGTTTTTAATCCTAAGTATATCAAAAGAGGTTAGGCCAGTTTGTTATTGCTCCCACTCCATTTTTCTTTCCTTTCTTTCTTTTTTTAAAAGATTTATTTATTTCATGTATGTGGGTGCACTGTCACTGTCTTCAGACACATCAGAAGATGGCATTGGGTGCCCATTACAGATGGTTATGAGCCACCCTATGGTTTTTGGGAATTGAATTCAGGATCTCTGGAAGAGCAATCAGTGCTCTTAACTGCTGAGCCATATCTCCAGTCCTCCTACTCCAATTTTCATGCAGTGATATATAGAATAACCAAGTGGCCTGATTTTACTCCTGACGAACACTTAGAATGTAGAGGTGGCAATGACTACCTTAAAACTATCCAATTTTGAGCAACTCAGTCCAATCCAGTCCCTCTTAAAATATCCTTCCTGGCCACGTGGTCCTTTCACAAAATACTGTCTTGAAGAATGTCCAGTGTTCCCAAGGTTCATTTGTGTTCTTTCCCACTTGCCCATTACTAACTTTGGCATCCATGTAGTGAGTAAACTGAGGCAAGCAGCCATGGGGGGGGTCAGTTTTTAGAGCCACTGACAGGGTGGGATCCAGATAACTACAGGAGCTGCTGCCTGTGGGAGCTAGCAGTTAGAGAAGTTACTCCACAGACTTTTTCTGAGGGAACAAAGCTTAATTTACTGGGGCTGGCACTCCCTGTGGCCAGGGGAAAAAAAACTATGAACCCATTTAACCCTTTGGGGCTGGTGAGAAAGAGAAGGAAAGAGAGAAAATTTACATACACACACACACACACACACACACAGTGGATGAAACAAAAGGCAGAGTTCAATAATTTCATACACACAACAATATGCATACATACATATAGAGAGATAGACAGACCTACAGACAGATGAAGTGGAAACTTAAGGGTTCTCTGGAAAGTCTGTTGGATGGTGTCTTGCTGGGGAAAACATGTAAAGGGATGTTTGCTGAAGCAGACACAGGAGAGAGAATGTTCTGCTAAAGCAAGCGTGTGAAAGAACATGTGATGAAGGATTCATGACACACATGTAGTGGTTCGCCTTACACTTCCTAGTTGACCTCCATTTGTCAGGAATACATAGAGGGAGTTGCACCAAAAAACTGATGTTATGCAATGACATTTTTTGTTGCTTGAGCAGACTTGGCCTGATTGGCAGAGTGATGTCAGCTGAGATAGACAAACACGCTGAGATAAGACAGGTGGAGGACATATGTTGTTTGGAGGATAAATAGAACTCAGTGGGCAGGAATGGAAGCTAAGGTAGGCTTGTGGGTCTAGAGCTAGCTGTGCAATGTTTGTGGGTCTCGTGTCTTCTCTGATCTTCCGATTTACTGAGAGAGCCACACCAAGAACTTCTCCTGGAGTTCCTCCACATCCCTTCTGCTGACTGGAGCTGAGGCTGAGGCATGATTATCTCTGCTGGATGGTGCCACTGCTGCTGATTTGTGTTTGCTATCCTGACTCTATCCATGAAGTGTTTGCGAATGGATCGAACTGCAACTGTTAACTCGTGAACTGAAATGCCGATTTCCAGACAACACAGAGTTGCTCCAAAGAACCTTTCTAAAGAGCTCCACTTACCCCATATCCGTTCTTTTCCATTACCTCTGGTGGGTGTGGGCTAAAAGGAGTTTAATGCATTTAAGAACCATCATTTAAAATAGGTTTTGGAAAAAAAGTAAGATTACAGACAGACCTATACATATTCACCTATAGAATGGGTAAGCAAAGCTCTAGCAAGCAGAGTCCAAGCATTTCACACATATACAATGGGTGGATGGAGTTAGTTCCAATACAAACCCAGACAAGCACATGCATACACATAGTTGATGGATGGAAGAACAATGTTCTAACTACCCACACACATAAACCTTATACACACACACACACACACACATACACATACATACACATAGTTGATGGATGGAAGAACAGTGTTCTAACCACCCACACACATAAACCTTACACACACACACACACACATACATACACATAGTTGATGGATGGAAGAACAGTGTTCTAACTACCCACACACATAAATCTTACACGCACACACACACACACACACACACACACACACACAAACCTTACACACACACACAAACCTTACACACACACACACACACACACAAACACACACATACATATAAATAGTTGATGAATGGAAGAAGGAACAACATTCTGCCCCCCCACCCTCTATTCTTTTTTCCATTATGTAGCCCAGCAAAATCTTTCAAGCAGTATAAAATTACAATGTGATTACCTCTTAGTTTTCCTCTAGTGAATGACTGTGAAAACAGTATGCTCCTCAATAACTTTACAAGAAAGAACATTATGTAGTTATGTAGTATATGTAGAAAACAAACGAGTCTCCAAAAGCCCATGTACACTGTAACTAAGCAACTTGTTATAGAGCAACAAAGTGTAACCAGGCAAGGTAGTTTTCTCAGCCAGTTTCTCTTACTGGCAGGCAGCAATTTGTGGTTACAAAGAAAAAGTAATAATTTTATTATTTACCTTTAAAGGTAACTTATCTAAACTTTGATATAAAAATCAGTATCTATCTTAAATCCTCAGAATGCATATCTACTCATCAGCAATTCTTAAGAAATCATATCAGGAAGCTGTGGGCAAAAATGGGTATAAGAAATCAACCCTCACCAGTCCAGCCTCAGTGAGTCAGGTCATCCAGTACTGCTGTTGTTCTTGTTCCCTAACCATAACAATACAAACAGGCCTTTTTGAACTTCAAATCGTTTCCTAAGATTTTCTTAATCAGAGCTATGAAGAGAAAACATTTCAGCCTAGCTTCACTAACAATTTTATTTTGCCAAATGTTTTTCTAAGGGTGGTGGTGATTGCTGACAACCTATCCCTAAGTTCTTTCCGAGGATGGAAACTGAGTCATTAATCTGCTCCAGTAGCAATGCCTGACAGAGACCAAGCGTTATTGTTGTGAGTACCAGCGATTCTGTCCAGTGAGGGCCTGGAAGCCCCCTTAAAGTTTTCTTATAATTCCTACATTAAGAAGGATGCGAGGGCAGTAAGCAGAGGAGAACCCCTCAGGACACGTGGTCCTTGGGGTAGTGCTACCCCCAGGCTAACCCAAGTGGTTATAATAAATGGTGGGCCACACCCTATGAATTCTAAAAAGTCTGTCGTTCTTCCAGCATTGCCTTCCACACCCACTGAACCCAAGCAACTCCAAAAATTCTCAGGAAAGTTAGAGTTAAGAGAATTCAGTTAATCTGCTGGGAGCTGCCACACAGCAATAGAAAGATGAGGAAGGTGTGAGCAGAAGGCTCACAACCGTCTGTAATGGGATCTGATGCCCTCTTAAGGGAATCAGAAAACAGCTACAGTGTACCCACACACATGAAATAAGTAAATCTTAAAAAAATATCTATAATAAACTTTCTCCTCCATCATATTTCGGAGCAACTATGTCCTTTCCTTTGTATTTCCTTTTTTCACATAAAATGGGCTGAGACAAGGATTAACGGTTAAGGGAGTGAGTGTATTGCTCTTGCAAAGTTCAGTTCTCAGAGCCTACTTCTGGTGACTCAACAGCCTGTTACTTCAGCTGTAGGGAATCCAAGAGCCTCTTCTGGATGCACACACCAGCACACAAACATATAATTAAAAAATTCCATCTTTAAAATAAACTAAAAAGTAGGTAGCTTGAAACACGTGGGTTATAAATATTTATGTAGATGCTAAATATACTGACAAAACGTCAGAACATCATCTCGTATGCACCAGGTTGTCCACTATCAAGGAGTGGAAAGTAGCAAAATAATGTTAAGGAAGTGGAGAAATTGGGACTTTGTGTTCTCCCAGTGAGAATATAAAATGTGCAGCTACTATAAAAACCAAACCGATAGTCCTCCCAAAACTAAAATTAGAATTACCACACAGTCGATCCAGCAACTCAACTTCTGAGTATTTACATAAATGAATTGAAAGCAAGGTCTCAGGGGGACATCTGAAATGTAGGTTTGCTACAACATTATTCACAATAGCCAAGAGGGAGCAGCAACCCAAATGTCCATCAACAGGTTAATAAAATGTGGTAATATACCACAGAGACCAGGGCAAGACTTAGCATTTGGAAAGAAAGTCTGGTGTATGTTATGAGGATGACCCTTTGGGGATATTATGATGCTAACTAAAACAAACCAGTCAAATTCAAACACTGTATGATTTTCCTTATGTATGAGTCGAACTCAAGAGACTGAAGAATGGCTAGGGATATGGACAGGAGTGATGGAGAGAGCTATCATGCGTACAAAGGTTCAAGTTCTAGAAATAAATGTGTGAATATACTTAACTGTACCAGAATGTTCACCTTAAAATGGTAAGGGTTATATTAGATATTTTTTCCCCACATTTTTTTTAAGGTTGGAAAAAAATAGGGTATCAAGGGTATCAAGAACATCTAGGGATGTTGGCACTATGATTCTTTTTTTTTTTTTTTTTTTTTTTTTTTTTGGTTTTTCAAGACAGGGCTTCTTTGTGTAGCCCTGGCAGTCCTGGAACTCACTCTGTAGACCAGGCTGGCCTTGAACTCAGAAATCCTCCTGACTCTGCCTCCCAAGAGCTGGGATTAAAGGTGTGTGCCACCACTGCCCAGCGGCACTATGATTCTTAATTACATTTTGTCTGACAACTTGGCTGGGCCAAGGGACATCCAGATATTTGGTCAAGCATTATTCTGGGTGTTTTCATATGGGTGTTTTGCATAACAGTTATGTTAGTGGATTGGGAGTCAAGCATGTATCCCTTAATAATACGGGAGGGTTGAAGACTTGAGTAGAGGGGAAATAGAAGTCCCTCTTTTATTAAAGCATATTGCTGTGGTTTGAATGAGAGTGGCCTTCACGGCACATGTGTGAAGGTCTGGTTCCCAATTGGCAGAACTGTTCCAGAAGGACTAGGTGTGGTTTTGTTGTAGGAGGTGACTGGAGGTGGGCTTGGAAGGTTCAGAAGTCCACACCATTCCAATAAGTTCTCCCGGTCTCATACCTGAGGATTGGCTACTGCCCCAGTACCATACCTGCCTGCCACAAAGCTTCCTGCCACGAGGGTCATAGACTCACCTCCTCAAAGTGTAGAAGAAGCTCTCAATTAAATGTTCTCTTTTAAGAGTCGCCTTGAGTCTCCACAGCAACAGAGAAGACATACACAAAGCACCAGGGAGATACTGAACAATTATCCCCAGCCCTCCTCATCACAAAGTGCTTATCATAAAGCTTTAGCATTTCAAATGGAAACATTCTGAAACCCTTTTGTCAAACTCACGTTTTAAAACTGGCAGCCTTAGCGATCTATAACACACTGAGCGGAAATTGAAATTGCTCAGTGACATGTATGTATGTATGTTATGTATGCTATAAAATAGAGTCAAGTAGGGGATAGCAGAAAACAGCTGTTTGGAGGAATGAAGCAACTTCATGGCCATATTTTGATACAATCCATTTGAAGTAAATACATAACCTTTAATGGTTCAGTTTCCAGGGAAAACCATATGTTCCCCAGGACTTGTGAAAATAGGTGATATTTCCTTAAATCCTATTGACATTTTATGAGGTTAAAACACAGAAACAAGCTTTCAGAGTCATTTGACAAAACATACAAAGTAATTCCTCTTTAAAATCTACTTAAATGTATTTCCAGAACTATGTAAATATGCTCATGGCAGAAAATCAGGGGAATTAAGTGCATATATGTGTGGTTTATGTGCACGGTTATGTCCAGAACAGGGCATCAAAACCTGTGGAACTGGAGCTCCAAAAGGACACCTTCCCAAATATCCAGATGCTTCAAGCCTCTGTCCAGAGGGCGACATCATTCTGTGATGGATTTCTAGAAGTAGGAGGTTCTTGTGACACTGGGGCAATACTTTCTCAACTGCTATGATATAGTTGTAAATCCAAGCACTGGGAAAGCTGAGACAGAGGATCTTAAGTTTGAAGCCAGCACGGCAAACTCAGAAACTTAAAAATAGACAACATTCAGCATAACTGATGCAAAACTCTTATTAAGTCAAAACTAGCAGAAAATGTGTGTTGTGCCTTTGGTTAAAGGACAAGAGTGTACACTCGTGCACTGTGGTGGTTTGAATATGCTTGACCCAGAGAGTGGCACTATTAGGAGATGTGGCCTTGTTGGAGGAAGTGTGTCACCATGGGGATGGGCATTGAGACCCAACTCTGCCTGGAAGGCAGTCTCCTCTGGTTGCCTTCAGATGAAGATGTAGAACTCTCAGCTCCATATCCAGCACCATGTCTGCCTGGATTCAGCCATGTTTCCTGCCATGCTAATGAACTGGAACCACCTCTGAACTTGTAAGCCAGCCCCAATTAAATATTGTCCTTATAAGAGTTGCCTTGGTCACAGGTGTCTTTGCAACAATGAAAACCCAAATTTAGACATGCACATCATATTAGCATATTCTCAATATACAAAGTCCTAGATACACAATGGGGATTCACTCCAAAAGAAATGGCAGTTCACACAAACTTACATTTCACACTGTGTGAAATGCAACAATTAGGGAGAGACAGCTCAGCATTGAAAAGCTCTTGCAAAGGACCCAAGTTCTACTCCCAGCACCCATAGAGTGCCCTGACAAGTCTTTAAGTCTAGGTTCCAGAGGACCAGATGCCCTTATCTGGCAGTAGGCATCATGCAGTGTACTTCAGATCAAGATGAATAACTCTCAGCTCATACCCAGCACCATATCTGCCTGGATGTGGCCACGTTTCCAGGTCATTGCAGGCAAAACACACACACACACAATTTTAGAAACTTGACAACAGAGCAATTTGAAGAAAATTCCCAAATTCTCAATTTAGCTTTTTAGCTTTTGCTATGTAATGGAGGCTGGCCTTAAACTCACAGTAATCCTGCCTCAACCTACCAAGGCTGTACCTCCAATACAGGAAATGTACCATCATGCCCAGCTAGCAGGCCTTATTTTTTATATTCTATAACAGTACACAGTCCATGGTATCAGAAATTACAGAGTTAATTCCAAAACACATTGCGATCTGGGACTGCTGCTGTAACCAAACAGTCCAAGTAGGATCTACTCTAATTCCCAAACTCTAGGTAAACTTTTAAAATAGTTAAGACAATGTTGAGGCTAAAGTCATCTGACAGTCCAGACAAGACACATAAGACACTGTTCCATCCTCCTGATAGCACTTCCTACTTGGAAAATGTGACATGATCATGGAGTTGTTTCTAATCAATTGGAACAAAAAGATACTTCTAGATCAAATGTTAAGTTCATCAGTGCCCATGTATACCACACCGAAAGCTGATATTACAAGTATGTAATTTACAAACTAAACCAGTTAGTCCTCACACTTACTTATTTTCTTGAAAAACAAGGTCTCACTATGTAGCCCTGGCTGGCCTGATACTTGATATTTAAACCAGGCTGGACACAAAGGTAGAAGTCTACCTGCTTCTGATGGGACTGAAGACACGCACTACCATATCCAGCAGTCCTTACATTAAAAAGAAAGCAAATACAAAAGAAGTCAAAGTGTTACATGCCAGCAAGTATTTATTATTATTCAGAAGTGGTCAAAAGACTTACAAGGCTCATTATTATAACCACATGTATGAAACATCACTTAGTGGGATAGAAGGAAAGAGACATATATATGTATTTATATTAAAAAAATACACACACGTGCACTCTCTCAAGTGTCTGCCACACGGTGCTATGAAGGAGGCATCAGGCTATACAGGCTCTGATATACATAACACATTAAAGAATCAAGCGTTTAAAAACCATACTTACAGTTGCAAAAATAAAGTTTTCTTTTCTCCAAGCAATTGATCTGGGCTCAAGCAAAGCAAATAATGAACGCCGATGATTTTCATATGATTCTACACACACTGAAGCTATCAATACACAAGAGCCAACAACAAAACAACAAGAAAGGAAGCTGTAGGAATGAACAGTGCATTTCATCCAAAGTCTAACAGTCTGTTTCATCCCGCCCTCAGACATTACGGATCATAATTTATATTACTTGTATAGCAAGGTAAGCCAGAACAGAACAATCAACAGAAAATCATGACTGCCCTCAGTCGGTCCAACGTTCCCCTAGTGCAACAGCATCATTAACCTGAAGGATCATGTGTCACAATTAAGGAGTACTCATACAAAACTATTTCCTTTATTCTTGAAAAAGTGCCACATACTATACTTTTCATTTAAAAAAATACACAACACATAAACTAATGAAAGACGGTCTGTCTCCATCTCTTGTCAATGAGGAAAGGCCATAGGGATTCTTTGATTCCAATTCGAAATGGTGTCCTCTGGCCAATGCCCAAGGTCTCCAATTTGGAGCAATCGAGCTGAGCATTTTTGGGGCGTTGTGCTCCTATGACAGGGCTGTCAGTGATCTTTAAAGAAAAACAAAACAGAGCATTAGTAAGGGAAGTAGCATCTTTAGTTCAGTTTTCTTTTAGTGCCAGAAACCT
Organism: Apodemus sylvaticus; assembly: GCF_947179515.1. NCBI lineage: Eukaryota > Metazoa > Chordata > Mammalia > Rodentia > Muridae > Apodemus > Apodemus sylvaticus. Next base: position 84,794,591 of record NC_067481.1, on the reverse strand, counting down.
GGTATCACCAGAGCTACAAAATAAATAAATGCATGTGGCCATCAAGACAGCACACAGCACACAGCGCGCCTGCAGGAGAGCATCTGCAGACAGCACTCAGTATCAGAAGACAGCCAGTGAGTGGCACCCTCCACCACGTGGATGGGTTCAGTCGTCAGACTCCAAAGAGCAGGGGTAACCTACTCCACCTCCCAGTCAGCTCACCAGCCCACCCATGCTTCTCTATAGACTCCATCAGTACATTCAGACTTCTAGGGATAATTTACCACCAGATACTGTCAAGATGCAAGCCGAGTTCATTTTGATTAGCTATCCAAAAGAGGAAAGTATTAGCAACAAGCACAACAGCTCTAAGAAGTCAGGAGGCGGTGCCAAGACTTACAGGTCTTAGGTGACTGCTGGGGAGGTTGAAGGCATCTGCAATCGCACACGCCATTTCATACTTGGTCATCTGCTCATTGCCAGACCAGTGAAAGGTCCCCTTGATGGATGGATCCTAACAGCAATTACAAGGGAAAAAAAAAAAATCAACAGTTTCAAATTTCTGTTTCCAAATAGTAAGGTTTGACAGAGAAAGGTGATTTGAAAGGCCTAAGAATATAAACCTACTTTTTTGAAATATTCTCTTTGAAATACTTAAAATCAATGTTCATAAATATTCTGACAGTAAAAGCAATTTACAGAAATAAAAACTTTTTGAAAAAATACAAATGGCTTCAATTTTAGACAGTGACTAATTTTAGTGATCGTTTTAAATTATTCTAAGGTAGAATTAAAATTTAACACAGGATCTCACACAGCCAAGGCTATCCTCCAAGTGAACTTGTAGCTGAGGCTCACTCACCCCCAGCTTCTCTGGCTCAGGGATCACAGATGTGCACCACCACACGGGACTTATGGGGTGCTAAGACTCAACACAAGTCTTTGTGCATGCTACTAAGCAAGCACTCTACCATCTGAACCACATTCCCAGTCCCATGATTTTTGTTTTAGGCAGTTTTGCTATGTGACCTTGGCTGGCCTGAACTCAGTATACAGAGACAGCAGGCCTAGATCCATAAGGTCATCTTTCCTCTGCCTCAAATGCTGACATAAATTTGCACCACCAAGCCCAGCTAGAAAATCATTTTGAAATGAACCCAATAAGCACAATAACACACATCAGTAACCCTAGCATTTGGGGAAGCTGAGGCAGAACAACAGTCTTGAATGGGAGATTACCCTGGGCAATAAAAAACCCTGTCTCAAGAAACCAGAAACCGGGCGGTGGTGGCGCACACCTTTAATTCCAGCAATCCCAGCACTTGGGAGGCAGAGGCAGGCGGATTTCTGAGTTCGAGGCCAGCCTGGTCTACAAAGTGAGCTCCAGGACAGCCAGGGCTACACAGAGAAACCAAAAAAAAAAAAAAAAAAAAAAAAAAAAGCCAGAAGAGATGAACTAATTAGTTAAGTACTATTAATAATGCTATGACAATAATTTTTAGTGCTGAGGTTAACAGATTTCAAAAAGCTCCTTATATAGTAGAAATGTGTGTGTGTGTGTGTACACGTGCACGCACACTCAGGTATGCATGCTCTAGCATGTATGTGGTGGTCAAAGGGCAATGTCTCGTGCTGGCACTTGCCTTCCATCTATTTTAAGAGAGGGCCAATTTATCCACTACATATACTGGCATAATTTTCATACAGCAAAAACTGTAGTCATGCTGTAATCAGCATTATTAGTACTCTAAATTAAACTGTTTCCAATCTTTTTACTGATACTGTATTTAGTGCCAATTTCCCCAAATGCTTAAAATTCATTCCCACTCTGGGTTGGAAGATGGCTAAGTGATTACTGGTCCTTGAAGATGACTTGGGTTCAGTTCCCAGGGATCCAATGTCCTCTGGCTTCCTTGGACACTTGCACACATGTGGTATACATAAATTCATGAAGACAAAGACATGCATAATAAAACAAACAAACAAAAACAAGAACCTGAGCGGTGTGCAGTTAATCCGCTATGTCTTTAATCCTAGCATAAGGAAGACAGAGACAGGACCTTTGTGTTTGAATTTATTTCCTGCATTTAAACCTCATGAATATAGCCTCTACTCTGTATAACTTGCTTTTGTTTGATTTTCCACTTTTATAAAGCATGTTGGGGAGCTGGAGAGATGGCTCAGCAATTAGAACACTGGCTGCTCTTCCAGAGTTCAATTCCCAGAATCCACATGACAGCTCACAGCTGTCTGTAACTCCAATTCCAGGGGATCTGACACCCTCACATGGACACACATTCAGGCAAAGCACCAATGCACATAAAACAAAAATAAATAAAGTATTAAAAATATCCCAAATCCACATACACAGTTCAAGCCTGGCAGGGAAACAGGCCTCTCCCTAAGCAGAAGTCAGGCCCCACCCTCCGGACTCACCAGCATCCTCTTCTCCGCCAGCTGCCGGCACACACTGGCTACGTCTTTCACATGTGTGGGGAACCTCTGCTGCCAATGGTCCATGTTTGCTGACTTGTTGCTGAACTGCACCTTGTCGAACATAACAGTCACAGCACTTTCTTCAAGCTTTTCAACTTCCCCATACAGAACAGGAATTCTCAACACAGCAGCCCCTAGGGACAATACAGGAAGAGTTTTTTTATGGTTGGTTCATACATTTCCAAGTTTCAGTGGAAAGAGAAATTGTGTGGATGTAAACAGTTGAAAAATAGAAACATTGCCTTTTAATAAAAATATACCAGGATGGTAAGTAGTAGCTCATGCTGAATGAACTTAAGGAGAAATCATGAATATTTTAAGTCCCTACTGTCATATACAGAATTTTATCCAATATGTTATTATGGCCATCATAAATAGAGCCTGTTTGGACAACCAAATAAAGTGAATATTCACGACTGATGGTCAAATGAAGACAATAGCATTGAAGAGCAATTTAGGACCAAGTGGGAAACCATCTTTACAGGCTACATATTTGATAAGAGGAATACGTCAGTGTAAGCTGTTTCCTCCTGACTGTGTAAGCACACTGTTCATTATGGAAACATTGCTGTTGTCCCTAGAAGATACACAACCAAGTGTTTGGGGACTGATTCACCACTGAATGTGGCCAAGTTTACACATACAAAAAAGCATCAAACAGGGGCTGGGGAGATGGATCAGTGGTTAAGAGCACTGACTTGCTCTTCTGAAGGTCATGAGTTCAAATCCCAGCAACCACATGGTGGCTCACAACCATCTGGATTTGACGTTCTCTTCTGGTGTCTGAAGACAGCTACAGTGTACTTACACATATAATAATAAATAAGTCTTTAAAAAAAAGCATCAAACAAAAACTGATCAATCTGGGGGTAGGATTGAGTGCACATATTCTTATAACCTTGGATGAAGAATTATTCAGAGTAAGATTTTATACTCGTCCCAGGTGAGGCGTTTGATAGTCTTTGGATTATTAGCACTTTAAGTAGACATGTGTTTCTTTTTATTATTACTGAGCAAATAAACAAAGGTCTTGTTATGGTTTGAATGTTATACCAGAAATTATATACTGAAATTTAATTCCTAGTCCAACAGTGTCTGGGCATGGCAGGGGCGCGTGGTGGTGTGTGGGGGAGCGGGTGTTGGTGTGAGGAGGTGCACTGGAGAAATGTTTAGGTCATGAAGACACCACTATGAAAGAGCTTAATGGGAGGCGAGCCATCTGGTTAGGTTCTTTGAGGCCAAGCAGAGACGAGGCCTTTACCACACCGGCTGGCTGTTGGATGATGCATTTCACAGCCTCCACAACTGGAAGAAGTAAATTCCAGTCCTTTATAAATGATTTATTCGGCGCATTGTTATAAAGCAAAGCAAGAGGAGAGGCTGGTGCTAAGGAGACTTCTACAGGGCTGCTGGTTCTTTTATAATGTACTTTGTCTGGCCATACTGCAAATTTAACTCTGGGCCCTATGCACGCCCAGCAAGTACTACCACTGAGTCGGAACATTACAAAATCCAAGACCCTGACAAATTAAAATGCCCATAACAAGGGCATCACAAACTGGTGGTAGGTGGTCAAGGGTAGTCTATGATATAAGGCATCAATTTCCACATGGGTCAGGATGTTGAGCATGATGCTGCCACTGATAAAAATTAAGTTGAGAATGATACTTCCACAGACAGGAAGAAGCCATGGCAGAACCGTACCACTTATGAGAAGCAAGTCAGAGTACAGATCAAAACAGAAACACTTTAAAAAACTCAAAACTCCCACCAAACAAAACAACAAAAAACACCTTTCACCTATCTTAAGAACCTTTTTTTTTAACAGCCAAATCATTTTTTATTGGGGGACCCGGTCTCTAGTGGGTGGGCCCGGGGCCCTCACTGCACAGCTTGTTCATTGGCACTGCCTCCACAATCCTGTGGCTTCATCTCTTCTGGAAGCTCTGGAGGGCTGGAGAAGGGCTGTATGCGCAGCTTCAAAGCTGTCATCTGCTCTGAAGGCCAGGCCACTGTGGCTGGGGCCTGTGGCTGTGTGTCTTACTAGTGAAGCCACACTCCTCTATAGAGTTTTTCCGTCATCAAGGAGCTGGTCGTCCTGTACAGCTGCTGCTCTTCCGGCGGCAGCTTGAGGGTGCCCTCCACAATGGATGTCAGTTCGAACAGGGTTCTGACTCCTTGGCGCCCAGTAAAGATGTGGCCCTGGATCGTGAGAAACATGTGCACCCTGGCGGCTGCGCCCCACCCCTTCCCAGCAGCCCAAGTACGACCCAGCCTGCTCTCAGAACCTTCATTTTGTGCTTGTCTTCTTGAGGAATCATCACTTGGGAGAGATTTCATGCTCCCAGTTTTAAATTTATTATTTTTAAATAAGTTATTTTTATATATACATGCATAAGCATAAACAAACGGGGAAAAAAGAAAAAGTATAGAATACCTCAAAAATAATATTCCATTTGTTTATATGTGTGTGTGTGTATGTGTGTATATTTGTGTGAAGATCAGAGGACATCTTGCAGGGAGCTGGTTCTTGCCTTCCACCACGTGGATCTTGGGAATCCACTCATGTCGTCAGCTTGTGACACTACTCGCCTTTATCTACTGACCTCTCACCTGCCCACATGGTCTAATTCCTAGTAACCCATAGTCACTGTTTTCTCTCTTCTTTCTTTAATTAGGAGAGAGAACAGGGACTCACTACATAGCCCAGGGTATCCTAAAACACAAAAGCCTCTCCTGCCTCAGCTTCTGAGTGCTGGGGTTCAGGAATGTAAAACGCAACCTCCCAACATACACACCAATTCTGTATATTTTTAATAAATTAAGAACATATCTCCTCACGAATAACAGTCTTAAAAACTATCAGAGCCAAGGACATTGGATCTTACCTAAATTATTCTCCAGAACCGCCTTTTCTCCATCTAATTTTGTCTTTCCATACAGATTCAGGGGACTTGGTATATCTTCTTCTGTGTAAGGGGGATTTGTGCCATCAAACACATAATCTGAGCTAATATAGATGAGAAATGCTCCAATTGCAGCTAAGGAAAGAGAAGATAAATACATTGCATTACTTTTGTGTGGAATTTATAGAATGTTTTGTGTGTCTCATGTTTTGCTTTGTTTTCTCTGAGATGTAACATGGCTGCAGAACTTTCAACTTGAAAAGAAAAACCCACTGAAGGAGGCTGGGGAGATGGTTCGGCACCTATAAGCACTGGCTGCAGGGCTGGAGAGATGGCTTAGTGGTCAAGTGCACTGACTGCTCATCCAGAGGTCCTGAGTCCTGCAACCACATGGTGGCTCACTACCATCTGTAATGGGACCCAATGCCCTCTTCCGCTGTGTCTGAAGAGAGCAACAGTGTACTCACATACATAAAATAAATAGATTAACATTAAAAAAAAAAAAAGCACTGGCTGCTCCACAAGAGGACCTGGGTTTGGTTCCTAGAACCCACATGGATGTGCAGAACCCCTGCAACTCCAGTTCCAGGGGATCTGAAGCCCTTCTGGGCCTCAAGGATACCAGGCATGCATATGGTGCACAGACATATTACATCATATGAATGCATGGACATAAAATAAGTATGGCTTGAAAACACAATTGAGTGATAATCAGCATTACCTGCCTCCTTTGCTAAATTCCCAGAGGCACCCACATTCAGCTGGGAAGCAGCATCTGGCTGACTCTCAACAACATCTGGTCTTCTCTCTGCAGCACAATGCACTATGACGTGAGGCTGAAAGAAACACTGAGTTTTAACCCAAAACAGAGAGAACAGAGAACCATAGCTTCCTTAGAGTAACTGCAGGGGAAGAAAAGGCTCCTTGGGTCAACGTGCCTTCAATTAAGAATAAATTGGTTTGTTTTCCTTTTATTTCACTTACTTTTTTGTTTGTCTGTTTAAGTTTTTCAATATAGGGATTCTGTTCAGCCCTAGTAGCTGTTCTGGAACTCAGATAGTCACCTGTCTCTGCCTCTAAAGTGCTGAGATTAAAGATGTGTGCTACTACCATTTGTCATACTTCTTTTTTTCTTTAAACACACATACACCACACACACTCACTCTCTCTCTCTCTCTCTCTCTCTCTCTCTCTCTCTCTGCCTGCAAAGGAAAGAACAATTTATATTGTTGTATATGTTTTTTTAGGCAGTGCTAGAGATCCCAGAACTTTGCACACGACCTGTCTGTCAGTCAGGTTTGTAAACCCCTGAGCTACATTCCTAGCCAAAGTAAAAGCAACTTAGTAATCCTCAGACAAAATGCAGAAAAAACTATTAATAACTCCCTGTAATCAAAATAAGCCTCTATCCTAATGTGGTGGGAAATAGTCACCATGGACACGACAACTGTGACTTTTTTAATCATCACATCCCAGGCCTCACCAGACAGCGAAGTGCTCTGCCCCATGCTACGCCCCAACCCTAACATTTACTAAACTCATGACAAAGGACAAGTAGTATTAGTATCAGCTGCAAGTTAAATTTATAAATTCACACTTTTTTGACCACTCATTTAAGACGAAACAGCTATTTATGGAAAGCACATGTTCATTTCACTATAAAAGCAGTAAGCCCCCGTGTCTGAGCTATTTTTCTATTACTGTGGATCAGAAGCAACTTCAGGAAGAAATGGCTTCCCAGATCACTGAAGAGCGTCAGCGCAGGGACTGGTAGCAAGGCAGCGGATGAGCTCTGCCCACGGGCTTGCTCCCCATAGCATGCTCAGCCTGCTTCCATAAGCAACCCAGCTCACCCAGTCATATTAATCACCATATTAATCAATCACAAAATGCTTCATGGACCAGCTTGTTAGAGACATTTCCCAACTGCTATTCTCTTTGCAGACGACTCTAGCTCCTGTAAAATTGACAACTAACCGCAACACAACAGTAAGGTCGAAGAACAAGGTCTTCACATTTGAGAGAAAGAGATACATTTAAAGAGCCCGATCCATCAAAACAGGGATGCAGGAGATCTTCTAAAGAAAAGGTTTGTTTTGTAAAAAATGCAAGATGAACAGAGCAAAAGCTAAGATTGGTGTTTTAAATGTCTGTGTGCTGGAGGCTGGAACACATGACTAACAACCATTATAGCTCGAGTTTCAGAGGCTGGAGAGGGAGCTCAGTGGTTAAAAGCAGGCTGTCCAGAGGATCCAGGTTCAGTTCCCAACACCCACAAGGCAGCTCAGAACTCTGTAGTTGAAGGGGATCTAACACCCTCACAGAGACATACGTGCAGACAAAACACCAATGCATATAGAACAAGAATAAATAGATCAGATCAGTCACCCTTTTCTGACCTCCACAGGCACTATATGCATGTATTATACAGACATACATGCAGGCAAAACACCCATACACAGAAAATAAATAACTGGGGAAGGGAGGGAGATGGAGATGGAGAGGGAGAGAAAGAGGGAGAGGGAGAGGGGGAGCGGGAAGAAGAGGGAGGGAGGGGGAGGAAGAGGGAGGGAGGGAGAAAGGGAGAGGGAGGGAGGGAGGGAGGGAGGGAGGGAGGGAGAGAGGGAGAGAGAGAGAGAGAGAGAGAGAGAGAGAGAGCGAGCACGAGCCAGCCCACACACCCAATTTTCTCAAAAAAATTGCTCAAGGATTGCTAAGAATTATTTTCAAACTTGAATGTGCAGAATTTGGGATGTTTCAAATACAATATCCTAGGCCCATCACAGACTTAATACATTATACTCCAGGCATGCAGCCTGCAATCACTTTCCCCTGTGTTTCTAATACTCATGTTTCCAGAATCATTCTTTTAGAACCATAGATGAAATCTGATGGGAAGGAGAACAAAGTCTTCATTTTCCTCTAACTTTTCTCGGATTAAGGCAAACAGGTTTCTACTGAAGTTCCCTTGACCATACCTTCTTAGCATTAAAGCAGGAATCTTTCCATTTTTCCCTCCACTCCCCAGATAGCACCCTGACACTTCACGACAAGCATCACGAGGGAAGCAACACACTGACACAAGCCACGCCTCCTGACATGGCCTTGCAGGACAGGAGCAGGATACAGCTCAGGGCAGAACACCGCCTAGCATGCTCAGGTAAACACAAGCCTCGCCTCCTGACAGGGCTGTGCGGACTGGAGGAGGATACAGCTCAGGACAGAAGCCCAGCACACTCAGGGACCTCTGGCCAACACCAAGCACCACTCACTCCAAGTCATGTAGAAGGAGAACACTCTGCATTGTGGGGGCTCAACAGGTCACAACTTTCAAGTGCACACTTTTGGTATAAGCCAGACAACTCCTAAGAGAACACATCACATACAACTTCAAATATATAAACCCGTACCTGAAAATCATGAATGAGGTGATGAACTGCTTCAGAATCCAACAGGTTCACTTGTTCAAATTTTGGTCTTGCTCGTCGAAAGCCACAGCCAACGGCGTGCCAGTTGCTCTGCTGAAACTCTTTGTAAACTGCTCTGCCAAGAAGCCCAGTGGCGCCAGTAATGAGAACCCGCCGGCTAGGGATGTTCACTTCCTCCTAGAAGTATAAAAGGGATAAAGCCACAATTCTCTTAAAGACATTACTGTGTAGCAAATACCTGAAATGTTAAGTATCTTTTTAAAATTAATACCACATACCTAAAAGTCAGTCTTAAAGCTTGATTAATCAATCAAACTGCATCAACAACTGCATGACTTAATGAGTTTGTGTTTTGATGTGTCTGAGTATTTTGCCTATATGCATGTGTATGTGTACTACCTACATTGCCTGGGGAGATCAGAAGAGGGTATAAACTCCTGGAACTGGAGTTGTAGTGAGCCAACAGGTGGGTGCTGGGAGCTGAGTCTGGGTCTGCTGCTAATCAACAAAGAACTCTTAACCACAGTCATCCTTCCAGTCCCCACTGCTAGTCAGTCTCCTTGACTAGAGTGATTTGTTTGAGCACATTGCTTTTGCAGAAGACAGACATTGGGTGGCTTACAATTACCTATAACTGCAGATCTGATTGCCCTCTTCTGGCCATATACGCGCGTGTGTGTGTGTGTGTGTGTGTGTGTGTGTGTGTGTGTGTGTGTGTGTTTGTGTGAGAGAGAGAGAGAGGGAGAGAGGGAGAGAAGGGGAGGGGGAGAGGGAGGGAGGGAGAGAGGGAGAGAGAGAGAGAGAGAGAGAGAGAGAGAGAGAGAGAGAGAGAGAGAGAGAGGATGAATATGAATATGTGTAGGAGAGATCGCTTAGTAGCTAAGAATACTAGTTGCTCTTCCAGAAGACCTGGGTGTGATTCCCAGCACCCAAATGACAGCTAACAACTGTCCTTAACTCCTGTTTCAGAGGATCTGATACCCTCTTCTGGCTTCTGTGGGTACCAGGCTTGCATGTGGTACATATACATACACAGATGAAACACTCATGCACATTAAATGTTTACTGCTTTAAATGAATAATAATGTTTCAATAATCAAGAAAAAGAACCTAAGATCACCAATAACTTCCCCATTTGATTTAGATTTCATGTTAACAATGGAAGTTACTCTGCTTTTATGATGGATGAAGTGATCATATGATAGTCAACATGATAGTCAACAGTTTTACATCAGGCTCAGATGATGTGTCACATTTTGACAGGATTGAAACTGTCAACATTTCATAGGAGTTTATTTGGAATAAAGTTAACAAACATGTCCCTCAGTAAGCACTAAATTTACTTACACAAAATACTTTTGACTAATAGATACAGGTGGTTAAAAAAAAAACCTGGGTTGCCATTGGAAAATCATCATTGCATTCATAGAAAAAAGTTCATAATTACTGCCTGAGGAATAATTTGATTTATGTATACCCAAGGCAAAGTTCCAAAAATCAAGCAACACTTTCCTGCCAAATTCTCAAGTAAAGCCAATTTTTCCTTTTTTAAAAAAAATTAATGGTTTCAGCAAGCAGAGTCAGACACCTGTAACTGACGAATGAGCTCTGTGGATGAAACTTTCATTAAATTTTATCCCAAGGTCCTAGTCCTGTTAAAGTTACCTAATTCCGAGTTGGAAAAAAAAGTGTACACACACACACACACACACACACAGGCAATATCCAAAGACATTTTCAGGTACATGATTTAGTAAGCATACACACTGGAGGACATGAAGATCAGCTGTCTCCAGCATATACAAAAGCTGAAAATCAAGAGGCTGACAGGGATTTTGGGGGGGGGGGGGCAGGGACAAACATACAAAAAACTTCACTACTAAGGATTTTAATGCAATCAATTTCAAAATATTTTTCAACATTTTCAAAAAAATTACTAAAAGTTCATGTGGTACCTGTTACACCACTTGGCTCTTAGCCAAGCAATTTATGAAAATGAAGACTTGAACCAGCAAAATGTTTTCTTTGAACTTTGGCAAGAAAACAACAAAGGCTTAACTGTAAACCAGGTGTAGTGATGAATGACCTCAGTAAACAGGAGGATATCAGCAACCTGAATATAGATTGGTCTAAGTAGGGAATTCCGCTGGGTCCATTGAACAAGACTCTTGTCTTAAAAAACATATGTGTAAATGTATGTATGCATACATACATACATACACACACACATACACACACAGTTGAAACGAAAGGAGTCAAAGCATGCTCAGTCTAGTTTAGATTCAGAACACTATACGTGCAACAAATACCATGAAGAGGCCTGGGAACACCATAAGGAAAATGGATGGGGCTGGAGAACCTGCTTTGAGTCCCAACACCTACATGGCAGGTGACGACAATAGGCATGACTCCAGTTCCTGAGAAGTCAACATCCTCTGTGGACCTCACAGAGTACTGCATGCATGTGGTGAACAAGGCCAAACACCCACACACATAGCATTTAAAAAAAAAAAAAAACCCAAACCAAAACAACAACAACAACAACAACAACAACAACAAAAACGTTGTTCTTGTATCAGATTGGAAGTGTGTTCTCAGCCTCCACACCAGGCAGCTCACAACAACCTGTAACTCCAGGTCCACTGTGTGTGTGTGGGGGGGGGGGGTGCAATTTTCTTTTGGCTTCTGGGCATCAGACACATATGGTACACAGCTATACACTTACCAAACATGCATAATTTAAAAAAAAAAAATCTGATGCAGGAGGATCTCAGTGAATTCAAGACCAGACTGTCTGAAATCAACAACAACCTCCTCCCAAAAAACAAACAACAACAAAAACCCAGAAAGTTTCACTTTCAACACTTTCACTCTCTACCTCTCTACCATCCTTGAGCACCATTGGGAGTTAAGAACCAAGACATGCAGGATGCTTACTAGGCACGGAATTCTCAGGGGAGCTGCTCACTCCCTGTCTCCCCACTGTACACAATGGCAGTGTTCTTAACAGGCACCGGTAACAGGCTGCCTCGCTAACATTAACTATGCCAATTCTCAGCTGGTAACGGGCTTGAGTCTCAGTTGCACGGGCTGAGAGAACAACAGGAGTGCACAAATCCCAGCTGTCTGCACCTTCTTGCTGTGGTTTGCTTTTTTGAAACAAGGGTCTCACTAGGCAACCTTGGCTTGCCTGAGAAAAACCATCCTGCCTCAGCTTTTAGAGTGACGGGGTTGAAATATAAGGTGCCACATACAGCTACTGTACCATTTTGCTTTTTTAAATGAAAAAGATTGCTGGGTGTGGTGGCATCATTAATCCCAGTCCACTGGAGGTGGAATCAGATCCCCAAGGATATGAAGCCAGCCATATATATGCAGTGAGACAGTTTTTTAAAACAAAACAAAACAATACCACAAAAAGGTCACCCTAAAAAGCAATCACATCTACCCACCACTACAAACTTCCTGAGTGCAGAGATTACAGACATGAGTTAGCACGCCTAGTTTACCACTCCACTTTTCTTTCACTGAACCATGCAAACTCATTTAACCTACACGAATACATGTTCTTATGCACAGTTGGTCGCATGCTGTCTCCAGCCTGGAATTGCAAACACATTCGAACTTGAGCTAAGGCCCAGTCATTTGGAGAGAATACTGAATGTATATCTCCCAAACATAAACATTTCCCATCAACAGCTGGTTGTGGTGGCTCAAACCTTTAATCCGAGCCCTCTCTGAGGCAGAAGCAGGGGGAATCTGTCAAGTCCAAAGCCAGCCTGGACAACACAGAGTGAGTTCTAGTTAGGGCTCTTATTGCTGTGTGAAAACATCGAAGCAACAGTCTGGCAGGAAAATATTTAGCTTACTGTCTCCACATCTCTGTTCACCTCTGAAGGAAGTTAGGACAAGACCCTGGAGGCAGGAGCTCACACAGGCCTTGGGGAAACTGCTTGCGGGCGGCGTCAGCCTGCTTTCTTCCACAACTCAGAACTACACCAAGCCCAGGGACTCCGCCCTCCCAAGTCAACCGCCAATTAAGAAAATTCGCTACAGGTTTGCCTAAAGCCTAATCTTGTGGAGATAAGGATCGGGGCTAACTTATCTCAATCAGGCTCCCTTATCTCCAGTAACCCTAGCCAGGGCGGACCCCAGCCCCACACCAATTAAAAGTTTGCATTAAAAAAAATGGCCATGTCCTAGACTTTTTTCTTTTTTTAAATATCTGCAAGACACATTAGTTTGGGAATTAAGTCTCATCGACTGTGCTGGATACATTCTGTAAGTCAGTAAGTGCTAAGAGGCTTGAAATGGAACCGTGGACGAGATTTGGAAACATGCAGGGAGACGTTTACCAGACATACAATTTCTGTCAGCAGTCTTCCACCATGCAAAATACAGCTCAGAAACCCTGGGAGCCCAAAACACCTGTATCGGAATTCCTGCACAAATCTTAGAGAATAAACTCGAGGTGATGCCCGTCTTCCTACCCCTGGGCATGGGCGGTTCACAGGAGCGCACAGCTGGAAGGACTGATCTCCCTAAAGTGCCTGAAGTGATGCGTCCTGTACTAACTATGAATTCACCAAGTTGACACCTCCAACACCGTCATTTACGAAAAGCCATTCTCCCCCCTCTTCTTAAAGATCCAGGAATACAGAACAAAGATGATGAATACAGAACTCAAATGGAAACAAGCGGCAGGAGCCGCCACCCCTGAGCTTCCCCGGCTGCAGCGGGCGTAAGCGTAGCCCAACCCGGAGAGAGGTAAACAAACTCAAAGGCGCCACCCCGGGCTCCATGCCCCGAACCTCACCTCCACCAGCTGGCAGCAGCCGGGGACGAAGTGGATGGAGAGCTCCTTCTCCCGGCCCACCATGCCCGCAGTCAGTCTTTGCGCCGCCTCAGTCGCGACCGCAGCCTCCTCTAGCGCAGCACAGCCAGGGGCCGCAGCGCCCGCGCCCTTGGCCCTCCTCCCCTAGGCCCAGGCCGACCCCGGCTGCCGCTTCCGGCTTCCGCCGCCCTGACCGCGCCTGTTGATTGGCCGCCTCTCGCCACGCATTCAACAAGGGGCGGAACCTTAAGGGACGCTGTCAGCCCATGTGCCAGTTCTTAAAGAGATAGAGCGTTTAAACACAGGTGCTGCTGCCAAGCGGTGGATGCGGGCTTCCTTGGGTTTAAGAGTGTTGTTTTTAAATCTCTCCTACTTTTTCCTTCTTAGTGAAGGGGTAAGGAATCGATTCGCCTAAGTTTGCAGACTGCGAAATGCTTAAGGATCAACTGAACGTGTATTTATATAAAGTAGACTAAAACATCTGTAAAGTTAGGAGGCAAGAAGGTAAGGGCGGTCCCCTGAACGCAGAGCTAGGGCTGGATTGGGTTGGTTTTAGGCAGTCCGAACCTCAGGCTGGCCTTGGGCTCAGAGAAAGACGACCTTCAACTTCTGGTCCTCTAGCTTTCCAGTCCAAGGTCTGGGGGGTTACAGGAGTGGACCAGCAACCTAGGCAAGGTGTGGTGGGTCCTTTAAGGCCAGAAGAAAGGATAAAAATAAGGCTGTGCTCTGAGTCATTAACATCTCGGGAGGCTGTTTTTCTGGAATGCTAAAAAAAAAAATGCTGTGAAGTTTGCAAAAATGTTTATTTTTAGCTAATTAAAAATAAAAAGGTGTGGGAGAGAATATTCCTTTCTTCGTTTTTGTTTTTTGTTTTTCTCAGACCCACAGAATGAGAAACTCAACTGTGATAACATGCCCAGTCTACTTTTAAGAGGACTTAGCAGGCGTCCTGCCTGCCCTTTGGTCGCTTCACTTAGGGGCCGCCGCCACCTGAGGCTGCTGGAGCCAAGCCCAGGAGGAGCTGCAAAGACTTAAAATGATGGAGGAGGGAAGGGCGTAACGCCGGGCACTCTTCCAACCCGGTGCAGGTTGTTCAAAAGTTAATCAGAAACAACAGCCCCTAGGGTCTGACTCAGCTCTCAACTGTAGCCTGCAGGTTACAAGCTCCGAAGTACAGCAACTGGCAAGCCTGTGAAATTCACACTGGAAAAAAAAAAAAAAAATCCCGGACGCACTTTTTCTCCGCCCACTTTCCACCCAAAAGTCTGTTGCCATCCAGACACCCACGATAAGAGATTTCAAAACTCCCAAAACGTGACCACTGCCTGATTCTCTCCCCAAGGGCCTTATTTTAGGAATCCCTTTGGTTTATTTTTAAACTTAAGATTAAGCTGCCTCTTGGGAAAAGTATTCCTCAGAATCAGGTGACAGTTCTTCCTCCCCACCCCCCACTAAAGAATTTATTCCCTCACGTAATTTTTTGGAAAACAAAGACAGCCTGAAGCCCCCTACTTTTTCTTTCTTCTTCCTTCCTTCCTTCCTTCCTTCCTTCCTTTCTATCTTTCTTTTTCTTTCTTTCTTTCTTTCTTTCTTTCTTTCTTTCTTTCTTTCTTTCTTTCTTTCTTTCTTTCTTTCTTTCTTTTAATAATCCAGGTTTTATGGCTATTAAAACGGCTAGCTATCCCAACACTAAATTATAAGAATAATTAGAAGAAATCCGAGGGAGGGGCAAATCCAAGATCCCTCATCCTTATTAAAAGTGGGACTATTTCAAGTTTCTAGTTAGGATGTCCGTAGTTTGCTTCCTAGAGGGGATCATAAAACCTACTCGGTAAGAAGACTCAAAGATTTCCTCAATTAGTGTGATTCTCGGAGCAACCTTGCTCTGAGAGTGAGGAAATGTTTTTGCTTGCCTATATCTAAGAATACGGTTAGACACAAGTCGGGTAAAAGTTGGGCATCGCTTGCTTAATAAGAAAAGGTTCTGTTTACAGGCAATGTCTGACTTCCGATGGCGGGGTGGAGGTGGGTCTCTGCTCAAGGAGTGCAAACTGGAACTGAAAGTCCCAGGAGCAGATTCAAGCCCCGCAAGACAAAAGCCTGGGCTTGCACCACGGGTTAAATCTTACACTACACAGAGCCATCACCACAGTTGCACTTAACGTGGAGAATGAAACTCTCGTTCTGCTTCACGTTTTATTTATTAAACTGGGCTTGATTTCCTGGGTCGGAAACCCCCGAGAGGTTATTCTGTGTCCCAAGCTTACGTTTCTTAAGGAAATAAATGGCACCGGCAATATTTTCTTTACACCCTTTTCTGCTCGTAGCGGCCGATTCTGAATCGATTTTAAAGCAACGCCGAGTCGACACCGTCCGTGTCTTGAATTGCTAGCTCTTACCTGTTCCATGGCCTCCGGCATTTCAGGCATGATTCCAGAACTATTTTGGGGAAACGCATCGAGAGGAATCTGGGCGTCTGGCTTCTCTGGCCGGGTCTTTGTTCGCTCCGCCCGCACGGAGGACACGGACGCCAAAAACGTGAGGCGCAGCTCCGCTTGACCTTTTAAATTAGCATTTCCATTCCAATCCAGGAATCTCGTGCAGCTTTCCACAGTGCAGTAAGCTAGCAGCTGATTCCTCCTGCTAGTTTTGAAACTACCCAATGGGAAGTTTCATGTTTAATTGCAAGTCAAGAGAGGATCCATGACTGAAATCCATATGATAGAACTAAAAACAAGCAAGCAAGCAAACAAACAAACCCTGCAATTCCCTGGTAGAACCTGTTGACTTTGTCTCTCGTAGAAAAGACGCGAATGATCCAACGGTTGCGAAGCACACTAAGCCATTGATTCCTGTTGTGAAATATTCCACAAATATTTCACACCTTACAGGAAACTTGAGTAAAACTCCCCAATTGCTTTTTCTTTCTTCCTTTCTTCCTTTCTTCCTTTCTTCCTTTCTTCCTTTCTTCCTTTCTTCCTTCCTTCCTTCCTTCCTTTCTTTTTTTCTTTCTTTTTTTCTTTCTTTCTTTCTTTCTTTCTTTCTTTCTTTCTTTCTTTCTTTCTTTCTTTCTTTCTTTCTTTCTTTCTTTCTTTCTTCTTTCTTTCTTTTTTAGCTTAATGATTTCAAATGCCAATCTAAAAACTCTAGTGGTAACAATACGTAGATCTGGTCATTTCCGTTAACTGTGTTTTGCTTAAATTTAGCCAAGCAGTAAATACTGCTGATCAGTACTTCTCAGACCTGCCTGTAACACCAACAGAGTACTGCCATTTTCCAGGAGTGAAGTGTGAAGCAGACAGCTGTTTTTAGGAATTTCAAGGACGATTTAGGCTTACTTCAGCTTTGAGACACTGGGTTTATGGTATTGCACAATTTTAACTTTAAAATCAACAGAAGCTAGTATTGAAATTGAGCTTTAAAATATCACTCCGAAAGTGGTGACACATGCCTTTTTTTTTTTTTTTGGTGTTTTTTTTTTGGGGGGGGGGGTTGGTTTTTTCAAGACAGGGTTTCTCTGTATAGCCCTGACTGTCCTGGAACTCACTCTGTAGACCAGGCTGGTCCTGAACTCAGAAATCTGCCTGCCTCCGCCTCCCAGAGTGCTGGGATAAAAGGCCTCCACTATGGCTGGTGCATGCCTTTAAAAGCAGCCCCTTGGAAAGAGAGGCTAGATCTCTTAAGTTCCACGCCTGCCTGGTCTACAGACCAGGAGTGGCATAGCTTCATAGAGAGCCTGGGGGAGATCACACAGCAGCTTCATAGTCTAGCCAGAGGACATAGCTCAACTGTAGGAGGCATGCAGAACGCAGATTATCCAACTAGGGTCAAGAAATTGTGGGAGGGGTGTTGGGAAGGTGCTGCATTTAAATATGTATCTTAACAATTAGTCCTATCAAAATGCAAAAGCTACAATATCAGGGAAAATATAGCTCGATATCTTCAAGTATCTGAAGCAACAGTGAAATTAAAATCACCAATTTTTATTAGATAAATTGAAATTCCTCAAAGTAAACCACTTCTACTTAGACTATTAATAAAATGCAGACTGAGCCGGGCAGCGGTTATGCACACCTTTAATCCCAGCACTTGGGAGGCAGAGGCAGGCAGATTTCTGAGTTCAAGGCCAGCCTGGTCTTCAGAGTGAGTTCCAGGACAGCCAGGGCTACATAGAGAAACCCTGTTTAAAAACAAACAAACAAAAAACCCAATAAATAAATAAATAAATAAATAAATAAAATGCAGACTGAAATAATAATTTGAATACATGTAATCTAAAGAGAACATACTCGGAATTATTTAAAGAACTGTAGCTCAATAATTTGAATGGTAATAAGAGGCTAGCTTTGCTTCTAGGAAAGGAAGTGTCTCTACAGCAACTTGATCTCCTACCTTCTAGAAATGAAGATCAGACTCAAGTTTTTGAACCTGGTTTTTAAGTGGTCAAAACAGTGACTGTGTCACTGTGGCTCATTCTTAGTGCTTTGTAAACATTTTCAACAGTTAGAATGGAAGCACTTTGACCCACTGAATCACCAGATCCCTTAACTTGAAATGGCCCGAAACTTAGATAAGCCAAATGGTTGTCCACAGATAGATGGATAAGGAAATTAACATGGAACACTATGACAGTGGGAATATGGAAATGCTGGAACCATCTGAGAAAACTTGGATGCATTCGTGAAGAATGAAAGCATAGACCCCATCCATAAAGACTTACACATGAGTATTCATAGCTGCTTAATTCCACTTTTTGACGTTTAGTTTTTCTGTGCATGTTGCTATGTGGAAAGGGCCATGTGTGCCTGTA
Organism: Apodemus sylvaticus; assembly: GCF_947179515.1. NCBI lineage: Eukaryota > Metazoa > Chordata > Mammalia > Rodentia > Muridae > Apodemus > Apodemus sylvaticus. Next base: position 84,776,135 of record NC_067481.1, on the reverse strand, counting down.
GTGTGTGTGTGTGTGTGTGTGTATGACATTCCAGTCAGAGGTTAACTTGCAGGAGCTGCTTTTCTCCTATTTCGATCTAGGTACATGAACTCAGGTTCTCAAGTTTGACAACCAGCGCTCTCACCCACTGAGGCATCTCACAGGGCGCCATTGCTTAGTTCAGAAAGGCATGAAACTTGAAATAAAACCTAACAGGTGTCAACAGAGAAATGGACAAACAAATTCTGGTTCATCCATACTGGGAATATTACTTAATATAAAGAAATAAACTACAGAAATGAATCTAAATCATTTCGCTGGGTGAATGAAACTAGGCACAGGGAATGTGATTCCAGAATAGGTGAAAATTCTGTCTTTGTGAAAGGCATGATCTTGTCTTGGTAGAAGAGTAGGAATTGGCAATGAAGCCTAAGTGAACTTTCTGGGGAATGAACGATATCATTGTCTGTAGAGGGAGTATAGGAAACATAAAGCTATTTACCAGAACTGTGTTAAAATATTTAAGATCTGTTTATTTTACTCTGTTGCTATGTAGTTTGTAACCAAGTTATTATTTTATAAGACAGGGTCTCCCTATAAAGCCAGGCTGGCCATGAACTTACATCTTCCTGCCTCAGACTCCCAAGTGCTGGAATTACAGATGTGCACAACCATACATGGCTATACCTACATTTAAAGATAACACTGTGATTATATTTTGGATCCTTTAAGTCTCAACTTTAGACTCAGTCAACATTTTCTAGGATATGAGCCATTGTACTGATAACAAAACAAATGGACAACCAATTTCAAAATTTGTTTTGACCTAAAATCAATGCCAAAATATGCTTTCCTTTATAGGGTGTGCACACATTCTGCAAAGTTTGAAAGGTATCTTTAAGTTATTATGAGAGTCTCAAGCTAAAGCCCAACGTTTCCCTTTCTTTTTTCTACAAGTTTTGTGCCTCCACAAAAAAGTACAAATGAAATGTGTGCAATCTAACAATTTCCCTTTTGTATTTCCATACAGGAGTTCTTATTTAAAATGAAAACAAGGGCCAGTGAGGTGGGCTTAGTTAGTAACGGTGACACCAACGTGACGTGAGTTAGAACTTGGAGAACCAACTCTTATAGATTATCCCCTGACCTCCATGAGTGTGGCATGACACAAGTGTAAGAGAATTGCACGTGCATACACACACACACACAACGTCAGTAAAGCTGTTGTAATGACCTTGCTACCATGATGTTGACTAGAGGCATTCACTCTATTCGAATAGAAATCATATTGAATGCTGCTGCTGCCGCAGCCGCCGCTACTGCCAACTTGAGGTGAGTGTCCAATGACAGGACTAATAAACCTAGAAGCTTAGCCAAGGACCTAGGGATCTTGGATCTCTTTTGGAAGGCTTATTCTGTGTTTTAAGGACCAGCAGCCCTGGCCTTGGCACATTCTATACATGACTTCTGTCAGCAATGAGCTTTGGCAGCAGAGAGCAACAGGCTATGGCACCTTTTGCTGTTACAACCTTCATAGCTCATCGATGTTGGGATCCTTCCCCCCCCCCCCCCCAGACAGGGTTTCTCTGTGTAGCCCTGGCTGTCCTGGAACTCACTTTGTAGACCGTGCTGGCCTCGAACTCAGATATGGGATTAAAGGCGTGCACCACCACTGCCCAGTGGATGTTGGGATCCTTAACCCTACAGTTTTATAGTTCTTGCATCGATTGCTTAACCCACAAGTCTTGGTAGCTTTCCTTTGGCCATGACAGCCCACGTTTGCTCAATTCTTTAACTTTCTATGTATGGTAATTTGTCTGCATGTTTGTATGCCACACGTGTACAGAGCCTGTGGAAGCCAGAAGGGGCCACAGGATCACTTAGAACTAGAGCTAGACAGTTGTAGTTGCCATGCAGGTGATAGACTTGAACTCAGGTCCTCTAGAAGACTAGCTCTTAACCACAGAGGCATCTCTCTGGCCTTTCTCAACTCTTTACAACCCCTTTCTCATCACTTCTGATCTGGCCTTTCTATCTTGGCTGTTTTGATTCTTCTGCTACTATCCCAATGCTATTGCTACTGTCACTACTCTAGTCACTGCCTTTGCCACCATCCTCTTCCTTCCTATTACCAGCGCAATCCACTCTATGGTTTAGAAGTAGGCCGGGAAGTACCATTCAAGAGAAGCCCAAGCTTCAACACAGAGGCAATAACCACAAGTTTCTCTTCTGCACAAGGAACTGTGTAGCATTTAAATACTTGGGCCTAGGGTGGCCATTCTCATTCAAACCACCACAAATGGCATGCCCCTAGAGTCCTCATTTATTTCCAGTTATCCAACATCAAAGGATTCCATGGGAGTAACAGACTACACGGTGGCAGGGCCCAGGTATTAAAAAAATAAAATAAAAATCAAGTGCCAAAGTCAAGATTTGCTTTTCAGCAAAGAACAATCAGAAAAGTATGAATGCATAAACCCATGCGTGCTTAGGATGTTGCTTATGATTTGCTCATGAGTCAAAGACAAGAACCCTACTGAAATTTCATTTAACCTAAATGAGCCTAACAGTTTTATTTTCGTGTGTGTGTGTGTGTGTGTGTGTGTGTGTGTGTGTGTGGTTTTCTATCACTCTCCATCCATTCCTTTGAGGTAGGATCTCTCCTTGAACCTGAGGCTTGCTGTTTTGGGGGCTAGGATAGAAGCCAGACAGGAGTCTACAGATTCTCCTGTTACTTGTCTTAGACCTGGGGTATCAGCTGTGCACCAGATACCTGGCTTGTTAACTAGGTCCTAAGACTCAAACTCTGGTCCTCATGATTGTGCAGTAAGCCCTTAATCCTTGTAGGGAATCTTCAGCCCCATGAATGCTACCTTGTAGATAATTGTCATTACAAAGTTCACAAAAGAGCTGACTATTCGGGTTTTCCCTGTGTAAGTTATTATGTTTAAATACTATAAGTCTCTATGAAATTCTAAAAGAATGACTAATATAAATTTTCAATGTAAAAATAAATATGTAGTCAGAAGTGGAAATTTCTGGTTTCTTTGGAGACTATTTTGTCATGTGATGTTTTTCTGGATGTTTATCTTATGAGAGGATTTTTTTCCCTCTATCTCCATCTACCTATCTTTACAGGCTGCAGGGTTTTGTTTTTTTTTTTTAAGATTTATTTATTTATTATATGTAAGTACACTGTAGCTGTCTTCAAACATATCAGATTTCATTACAGATGGTTCTGAGCCACCATATGGTTGCTGGGATTTGAACTCAGGACCTCTGGAAGAGCAGTCAGTGCTCTTAACTGCTGAGCCATCCCTCCAGCCCGAGGATATTTTTGCTAAAGCAGACATGTATTTTTCTGGAAGCTGCCTGGAAAAATGGCATGTGATGTTTTGCTAGAGCAGATTATTTGACAGGACACATGATGTTTGGGTAGGATATAAATACAACCAAACAGAAAGTAAACTATGTGAGGTGGTATTGGTTCCCCTTGCCACTCTTTGCTGGTCTTCTTTGACAATGCTATGACATTGATTTGGCTTGCCTTCTTGGCTGATCATTGTTTGTTCTAACTCTGTAGAGAGAAATGCACTATTTGTGAATGGTGTTTCAAGTGAGCCGAGAAACCATTCCTCATTCATATGAACTGAAGTGCTGATAACCTGACAATGCAGATTGGATTTGCCCCAAGTAATTATTTCTGAACAGGTCCCCATCCTCTTTGGCTCTTTATGGTGGGTGGAGGGCTAGAAGAAAGGTGAAAGCATTTAAGTTCATTTGGCCTACAGTAGTCTTGGCTGGCTTGGGACTTGCTGTGTAGACTGACCTCATCCATCTGCCTCTACCTCCAGAAGGCTAGGATTAAAGGTGTGTCCCACTACCCCTGGCATAAATCAGGGGTTAAAAGAGAAAAAGAAAAAAGAGAAAAGGTATCATTTATTATTCTGGGGGGAAATTAGGAGGGAAGGTAGACACAAATACATCTTAAACAGAAGCAATATTGTAATTAATTTAATAAAAATTAATCATTGTTTGGGTGTATGAGCTTCTATATGATTTTATTTTATATTACAATCACATTCAGAAGATATGCAGATGACAAATTCTCTAGAAATCTTACATGTAAAGTCCTTCAGATTTGCTTGAGAGCCTGGGCATGTGATCTTTGCCTTTAATACTAGAAATTGGGAGATATAAGCCAGTAGATTTGAGTTCAAGGCCAGTCTAGTCAAAGGAGGGAGTTCTAGGACAGCCAGGGCTGCACCAAGAAACCCAGTCTCAGATCAAGGGGGTGGTGGTGGGGGAGGGTGGTGGGAATCCAGGTTTCTAGTGTGTCTGAAAAATGAATAGGCTAATCTTTAAAAAAGTGTAGGTTTATAGGACAAACTACGTTAGTGCCAAGGAATCTGGAAATAAATAATTTAGCAACTTTGATTAAAAAAGAAAGAAAGAAAACCCAAGGTTACTGTAGAGATCAGGGTTCCCTTATTTCTGGTTGAGGTGAAAAGGAGAGGGATTGCAGAGAGCAGAGTGAGCATGATCAGTAATCAAGGCAGACAAGACCAAGCCAAAGGGCTTCAGCCTTTCCACTCTTTACTGCAACAGAAAGGAGGTAAGCTAAAAACACTGAGGGAATACAGAATGGGGGGGGGGATTTTAATACTGATCTTAAAAAGCCAGTTTGATGGTAGTGCAACGCATACAGCCAAGCAAACAAAGGGTTCAGGATGAGGTGATGCAGGTGAAGATCAAGGAGACATAATGGAAAATAAAATGTCAAGAGGCATCTTGATAACAAATGCTCAATTACCATTTCATATACCTAAGAATAGGCAAGAGAAATTAAATACATTATATAATATATACTATAAACATAATATCAAGAATAATGAAAAAAATAATCTTCAACAAGTATTTCAGATGTTTACTTCCACGATCCTTGAAGTTGCATCTGAACTTAGCAGCAGTTTGGGTTGCCTGAAAAAGAGTATGACAAAGAGCTTTAAGTCTTTTATAATAAAACTAACAGATGAGCCAGGCTGTGGATGTAACGCAGGTACAACTTGCCTAGCCATCCATGGGCCTAGAAATAAATCATTGAAAATCAAACCAAACAAAATTCCTAAGCCATTATAAACTAAAACTAGACTTATCTTTGTAAAGCCAGAAGTACCATAATTATAATATATAATATACATATATATAAAACATGCATATATTACAAAACATATATACATATATAATATTCAGTATTTCAAGCAGTTAGGACTTACGAAATATACAAAGTTTCTGTCAAGAAAAAAAACTTCTCTAAGCTTGAAATGTAAAAGACTATTATTGATCGAAGACACACTTAGGTTACAATGTAGTTTCTATTCAGAGGGAGACCTTTGGCAAAGAGAAATGCAATTCAGAGGGACTAGGAGGGAGGCTGCTGGTACCAACAATAAAAGACAGACTACAGAAGATGCAATGGAGCTTGAAGGACAGGGGATCTGGATAGAGAAGCAGAGTAAGGGAGGAGAAAGTGGCATCGTGGACATCAACTTGGTAAGAATTTCTTCTATATCAGAAGATACCAACAAAGTTTCATAGGTTATAAAAAGTTATTCACCAACTGCCATGAAAACAAAGGGAAAGAGGAGAATGACAGGACCATAAGCACATTTTTTTTGTTTTTTACCTTCTTTTAATGGAGTCTTGAGGGCCGAATTCTCCTTAGATTCATGACAAAAAGCCTTGGAAGGGTCAAAGTGCCTGATGCCCAGAGCTTTATCCAATTCTCTCTGAAGTCTGAGCTCATTTTGTTTCCTTTTAGCAAGCTGGGATCGGAGTTTTGACACCTCCTGTGAAAGAAAAATATAATCAGTAAAGTGCACAGGTTATAATTGTTGTAGACATATTCCAAAAAGTTGCTTATGTGTAAAAGCTAATGGCAAAAATAACTATTAAACATTCAGTATGACCGACTTAAAAAGGGATTTGGAACAGCTCTGGCAAAGTAAACAAAGTATTTTATATTTTCTTGTCCTTCTATAGTTATGAGTGTACTTTTCTGATTAAAATTGAAGAAAATATAATTGCTCCCAAATCAACTTTTGGTTTGACAGTTTCTCGCAGGCTTCCTAGTAAAACCAGACAATATAAAAAAGCAAGCAATTGTGTTCTTCCTCTGGAGAATGTCCTAAAAGCAGAATAACAAAAGAAGAAACAGCTATTCAAAAGAGCCACAAAAGTTTGCCTGGCATTTGAGACCAAAGAGTTCCTTCCCTCCTACTAGAAACTGTATAGTCAAGAATGCAAGCTTTCCTTTCCCCCAATTCCCAAAGACTCCTAACCAGGAAGAGCCCATCTTGCCAGCATCCCCTACTTGCTGAGGTGAGTCTGTGGGCAAATGTCTTAAGGACAGAAGATCTGTTCTGCGCAGCCACACTTGTGCAGTTCTGGAATCACTGGGCCTGATCACCCTTGCACATAACACATAACAATGGTTCTAAGGAGACGAAAAACCGAGAGAAACCAAGGCTACTCCTCACTTCCTTTCCCTGTAAGTCACTAAGAACCACAGTGCCAAGGGTAGAGGTGGCACTAAGAGAGAGGGTTACCTGTTCCCTCTCTGTGCTAAAATACTAGTTTACAGCCTACCTATGGAGAATATTACAGAGAAGAAAGATGACAGTGGCCTCCTGGGTCACAAATATCAAGGGAGGTCAAGTAGATCACTGAACCTTCAGAGTCCTCAGACCCTACAGAACTGATCCGTAGATTGGAAGCCCCAAAATCCATTACCCCTGATTTGGGGCTCAAGGCTACTTTATCCTATTATTTCACTGGGCTAAGCCTTGCACTGCCTGCACTATGCTTGTGGGCCTTTGCTTCCAGGGCTGTCTCTCACCTAGGGGCCTGTGGGATAGGCTAACTTCAGGCTCCCTGACTTGTGATTGTTTCCTAGTCACAGGCCTCCACCGTAGTTTAGTTTTAAACACTAGGTCCATTCTCAAGATGGCTCCCAACAACTGTCTTCTCAGTTGCACAGTGACAAAAAGGATTTCCTCTCTGCTGACCTACCCACAGGGAACTGCATTTTTATCAAATCTCAAAACTGGATTGGAGATGTGTGAGTGGCAATGTAACACATTATTCTGTATAATGTATGCCAGAAATATAAACTAACTTTCTAAAAGGAAAGAGAAATTAAATAATCATTCTTTTGAATACTGCTTATCTTTATGGTATTTACAAAAAGGAATGGCTATTTTGTAAGTAGAAATGTACGTGTAAAATTTTATACAGTTTCCTTCCAACTATGGCAGTCATTATAAAACTGAACTGAATATCCATCTGGACAAGTAAGTTCATTAGCTCTCAGACGAAGTCTCTTCTACAAATTGTTCAGTTTTTTGGTCTTTAGTATATCTGAATATAAACATTATTTTACAAACCGATTTGAGTTGGCTATTTTCATCTTTCAATTTCACAACATGTTTGATTTTTTGCTTTAGATTCTGGTGTCCCAGGAGCTGTGCATATGAGTCTCTGATTTTATTTAGCTGTTCCTGAGTTGCACCATGTTCATTCAACAATGCCTGCTTTTCTGCTTCAAAGGCATCCAGTTGTTGCTGGAAAAGAAATGCATATATATTAGGACTGAAACCCAGACTAACTTGCTGGACATGTGCACCCTTCCAACATCTGCTTCCGTTCCAATTAGACCTTCCTTTAGTTTGAAGGCTTGTTTGTTTTGAGATAGTCTCACTCTAATCCTGGCTGTCCAGGAGGCTGTCCTCAAACTCAAGAGATCCGTTTGCATCTGCCTCCTGAGAGCTGGGATTAAAGGTGTGTGCTACCACACCTGGCACCTTTTTCTTATAAAAACATCAGGGTATTGCCATGTATGATGGTCTATGGCCATAAATTCAGCATTTAGGAGGCAGGAACAAGAAGTCAGGAATTCAAGGACAAATTGAGTTCCACAGAACATTCTAGGCCAGCCTAGAGTCTGAAGGGAGTCAGGCATAGAGGCTGATATCCCTAATGCTAGAACTTGGGGAGTAGAAGAAGGAACACTTCAGATTGCTTTGTACAATGAGCACCAGGCCAGCTTGAGTTATAGAGCAATAACTGTCTTACAACCAAAGGGCAAAATACAACACAAAGATCACTACAGTAACTTGAGAAATATTGGGATGGATCATACAGAAATACACATCATAGAGTAATAGGTAAATGATTGATGTTCCTACCAGGATAGCCTTCAGGACTACTATTTTCAAGTTGGTGATTGGAAAGCATTTTTTATATTAGAACTACATTAAAATTTAGTGTCTACTAAATTTGTCAGGTGGCTGGAGAAATGACAAATAGTAGTACAAAATGCCTATCTTTATCACTTTCCTTTTGGTTTTTGTATAGTACTGGGAATTGAACCCTGGCCCTTGTACATGCCAAGCACACTATCTACCACTGAGCTCATTACCAGATAAAAATTGAAAACTCTTGTAACCATGAAGAGACACTGCAGAAGCACCAAGTCACAGTCAAGGCTAACCGGGAAGAAATATATTCTTAAAACAGATCAAAGTAAGTTTATTTATTTATTTTAATTAAATTTTATTAGTATGGGTGTTTTGCCTGCATGTGTTGTCTGAGCAACATGGTGCTCAGAGAGCCTGAAGAAGTTGCTGAACAACCTGAAACTGGAGTTGCAGTCAGTTTGGAACCACCATGTGGATATTGGGAATTGAACCTGGGACCTCTGGAAGAGCAGGCAGTATCTTAACCACAGAGCCATCTCTCCAGTCTACGAGTAAGCTTAATAACAAGCACAAACCTGGAAAGGTTTAGTTTTGTCATATAATTCTTCATATAGGAGGCGCCATTTATTAATTTCCATGGTTAATTCTGTCACTGCATTTTCTTTCTCTGTTATTCTGTATGGGAAAATTAAATTTAAAAAATTAAATTATCTTTTTTCAATTTGTTAGGAAGAAACATGTTCTGAGGCATTCAAGGTCTAGCCTAGCCTACCTTTCTCCTTCCTCTTCCAGCCTCTTCCTTAAGTCTTCATCTTGTTGTCTGAGCTGATTTTGCAAATCAGTTATTTTATCAAGAAATGAAGATGTGATTTCTTTAATTTCTGCTTCTTTCAATGTTGATCTGGTCTGTAAATCTTGAACCATCCTTAGATTTGAGAAAGAAGAAGCCACTAAACATCTGCTAGTGATTTCACGTTATACCCCCTTCTTTTTGGAAAAATAAGACAAAACAAAGAACAAATGGAAACAATTCTTAAACATTGCAATTCTAACTGGGTTGTGGTGGTATTCTGTCTTTAAATGGAGAACCTGGGAGGCAGACTCAGGCAGCCCTCCATGCCTGGCAGCCTGCTCTACTAGCAGGTTCTAGTCAAGACTAAATAGTGAGACTCTGTCTCAAAACAAACAATTCTAAGTTTTTTTTAATGGATGCGTTTGTTACTCACTTTGCATATTCTTGATTTGAGCTCTCAGCTGTCAGTATCTGTTGTTGAACATCTTCTACACTTTTTTCAGCCATAGCTACTTTTTCTTGTAGAGTCAAATTTTCCAGTTTAAGATCTTCTATTTCTTGAAGTGTTGATGACTTATAGCTTATAAAAAAGAAAAACAGGTAACACTTTTTTCTTACTACTGAATACACAAGATTCAGATTTTATATACTTCTTGGCAGAAGAAAATCTTCATATTCATTTGCTTACAAAGTTAAGAATTTAGTACTTCGAGTAATGAGTTTACAAAACATTGTCTGTTTGAGTGTCTTGCCTGAACCTACTGAACCACATGTGTGCAGTGCACGAAGACTCAGAAATAACATCTGACATCCAGGAACTGGAGTTAGAGCGGGGTGCTGGAGACTAAACCTGAGTCATTTGGAAAAGCATTCAGTGCTCTTAAACACCAAGTGAACCATCTCTCCAGCCCCAGTGACCTTTTTAAAAAAAAGGAAAATAGTGCCAGGTACAGCAGCACAGCACCTGGGAGGCAGAGGCAGACAGACCTCTATGAATTCAAGGCCAGCTTGGTCTACACAGAGAATTCCAGGACAGCCTGGACTATAAAAAGAGATCCTGTCTCCAATCAGTCAATGAATCAATAAAGGAGAAAGAAAATATGCAAAATATAAAGCAGATGCAGCAGGAGCAAAGGGACTGTGTACACCTGTGTACAGTATGGAGACAACTGTTTCCCAAGAGGATAGATGTGAGAGGAATAGAATTTTGTGCTAAGATGGTGCTGGGAATGATAGTTAATGAAAGTTGAGTATCCGTGAAGTTGTATTCTTTTTGAATTATGTATTTAAAATATGACTGCACATCAAAATGTATTCATACTGACTGAAAACATTACTCACTTTCTCTTTTGCATTCTGATAGGGTCACACTCTCTACACCAGGTTGAACTAGAACTACTAGGTAGCTTGGTCTGGCCTAGGCTTACTCTAATTGGTTTAGAATTTCCAAGTGAAGGGAATGCACTCATGAGCCACCAAGCCTAGCCAAGAATAACTTCAAAGACAAGAAACAAATGATACAACTTCAGAGCTCACATAACATTAAAAAGACTAATATATTAGCTTCTACGGACAACAGAGAATTCCGGTAACATCAGCACTCCAAGGCTGGGGTAGGACTGCCAAACATTTCAGACAGATCTGGGGTATACAGGTAGTATCAGGCTAGCCAGTGATATCTATCAAGGCAAGAGTATCTAAGAAAGTATGGGGAGGAAGTGAGGGAGGCAGAGGGAAAAAGAAACAGAAACTAAGAAATTATCAAATAAGCAGGGAAACAGGATAAATGTTAGATGAAGATCTAAATGCTTTTGATTTCTTTTTTCAATGATGCTATGAGAAAAGAAGGTGGTGCTAAAGGTGCAGGAGGTTTGAACTGGATGGTAGGAAAGAGAACATCTACATAAGCATAGGAAGATTACTAGACGGCACTAAGTGCCCACTTACAGCCACTCATGGAATTTAAGGTAATAGCAGTCACCGTCCATTAGATTGCTTTATTCACAGATTTCTGTAGGTAAGCACTTCTCTCTATTCACATATTCACCAGTGGGTACTACAAAGGAACATACCTTTCCAACTGAGCAGTGACATCTCTCAGATTCTGCACTGTGTCATTATACTTCTCTTGCACAATCAAGGTGGCTTGGGTGTGAGCAGCAGTACTTTTCTCCAGTTCAACTTCTTTCCTAAGAACAAGGAAACATTACTAATGACTAGAAGCTATGCTCCGTATGTCTCATATCCTGCACAGTAACTGCTGTACAGTTTTAAGACATACAGTGATCACGTCATCTCCCTACATGATGGTTTCACTAACTTATTTACTTGCTTCATCTGTATCTATTTTTGCCTGGATTTCTTTCCATGTCTCCTAAATTATGTAGGTAATACAGAGGAAAGAACAACCAAAACCTTTACAGCAACCTCTAAAGCCAATCTTCAGAATAGACATGTCTAAAGACTGAATGCAATGCCAACTAAAAGTCCTGAGACTTAATAAATAAAGTTTAATTCCTTGAATTAAGACAGTAGATATACACATAAAGATACTTCACAGTAAAAGCTCTTTGGAAATGTAGTTATGCCGGGTGGTGGTGGTGCATGCTTTTAATCCCAGCACTTGGGAGGCAGAGGCAGGCGAATTTCTGAGTTTGAGGCCAGCCTGGTCTACAAAGTGAGCTGAGTTCCAGGACAGCCAGGGTTACACAGAGAAACCTTGTCTCAAATAAACCAGAAAAAAAAAAAAGAAAAAAAATGTAGTTATAATACTACGTGCAATGATATTCAGTTTTCTTTTTTGAGCTAAGATCTTGCTATTTAACCCAAGCTGGTCTTGAACTCAGGACCTTCCTATCTCAGCCTACAAATGAAAGGATCCCAGATGCCCAACTCTAATGACATTTTCAACAGTTTTGTATAGTAACAAATAGGTTTTAAGTCATTTTTCTAGATGTATACAACATTCTCAAATTTTTTTCAAAGATTGTATATTAAAACTCTATAACATGTTTGGATAGGGATATGAGCTTATGAGGGATCTCTAAAAGAATTTTGTGAATTAAAAACAAACACTTCACAATTCTAAGTGAACATTCAAATAACACAAACAGTAGGTCAAAGTCAAAGGAAGACAAAAGCAAAAACAATCAATTGCAACTAAATGGTTTGTAATAAAAATATTTTCCTTGTTTCTCAGAAGAGTGACTTTCAGTTCTGTTTAATCTGAGCCTGAAACGTCCAGTGTAGGTAGGACTTGAGGCAGCATCTCACGTAACACCCAATGAGGCAGCGTGCGAAGGCAGCAGGACAGTTTCTCTGGGAATCACAGTTAACCACTTAAGCCACCAAATAAAGACCTTGTATAAAAGATCTTAGTGTAATTAGAACTCTTTAAGCCAGAGTAAATGACTCCCATGCCCCCTTTAGGAAATGGGTTGTTTACCTGACTTATTAGGGGTCCTGTTTCCCGAAATTAGTTATAGTTAAGAACAATTTCCAGAATAACACCTCTGAAGACCTGGTGTGCCTTTTGTCAGGAATCACAAAAACAACCAACCAACCAACCAACCAACCAACCAACCAACCAACCAACCAAAAAACCAAACCAGAAGAGATTAAGAAATAATCAGCAGGGCAGGCATGCAATACACAGCAATACCACAGGCTCATATCCCATCCACAGAGATTGTTTCCTTGATAGAATTTAGAGAACTTAGATGATAAGCTTATTTCGATAATCAAATTACCAGGGCCAGATAAAAGAATTTGTTTCATAGCCTGACCATTCAATGTTGGACTATTGAAACCATGGCAGAGAGGAATGACACCTGAACTTTGTCCTCTGAGCTCTTCCCACACCTGTACTCAGCCACACCGCATATACCCGCCCAAGAGTAAGAAGTCCATATATGTATTTAATGTATTTACTTTTGGTTTTTCAAGTTCGAGTTCTGTGAAATCCTGGCTTTGTAGGCCTTGAACTCTCAGACATCTGTCTGACTCTGCCTCCTAAGTGCTAGGATTAAAGGCGTGTACCATCACACTTGACTAAAATATATCTTCAAAGCAAATGATAAAAGAATAAAACTGTGAATTTTAATTTAAATGCATGTGTTAGAGAAGAAAAGGGGTTTTTGTTTTTGTTTTTTTGTTTTCTGTAGGGGTTGGTTTTCTTAGGGTCCCCCCCCCACCCCCCACCCTTTCCCAGACAAGGTTTCTTTGCCCTGGCTTTCCTGGAATTCATGCTGTAGTCCAGGCTGGCCTTGAACTCATGAGATCTGCCTGCCTCTGCCTCCTGGTTGCAAGGACTAAAGCAGTGTGTCAACACACCGTCAAGAAGAAAGTTTTACCAGGTATTGATTTTTTTACTCTTAATAAGAATGTTGTTTTTGAATGTTTGTCAGCTATCTCTGATTGTTTCATTTCTGTGTTTAATTTTCTTTGAGTTAGCATTTCCACTCTACAAAACAGGCTGGCCTCAGGCTGCCTGCACTCCTCTTGCCTAGGCCTCTTTTTCCTTTAACCGCCATACTTGTTAACATACATGAGTGTATACGTGTGTGAGTGCATGCATATTCTTAACATGTTTTTCTCTTTCTTTGTAAACTAATTCCAACCTCCATGCACATACTTGGGTGACATGAGAATTCTACAAAAACAAGCTAGAAACAGTTTCTATCTGCAGGCCTGTATAAGCACAGATGGGTTAATACAAACTCTCTCAGCAGGTCCTGTAGCCGCCTCAGTTGCTCCGCAGTTGACTTCGTTTCCTCTTCCAGCTGTTTAACCAGCCTTTCACTCTGCTCCTCCTTCTGCTGGACCACATCCAACTCAGCCAGGGCGAGCTTTAGCTCTTCTTGGAAGACATTCTTCTCAGAAGTCATTTCCTCTTGGAAAGCGCAGAGCTGCTGCTGAAGACGAGCAGACAGGTCCTGCATTCAGACAGGAAACCACAACATGGTGAGACATGGCGCCATGACCTTTCCTGAAGATGAGAAAGTGCAGATAAAGGATGGAAACCAAGGTAGAAAGTTTAAAGAAAACAGATGAAGCTCAAGTCCAAGTGGATCAAGGACCTCCACCTAAGACCAGACACACTGAAACTAATAGAAAAGAAACTGGGGAAGACCCTTGAGGTCATGGGCACAGGAAAGTTCCTGAACAGAACACCAATAGCTTATGCTGTAAGATCAAGAATTGACAAATGGGACCTCATAAAACTACAAAGTTTCTGTAAGGCAAGGGACACTGTCTATAGGACAAAACAGCAACCAACATCTTCACCAACCCTACATCCAATAGAGGGCTAATATCCAATATAAACAAAGAACTCAAGAAGTTAAGTCTCCAGAGAGCCAAATAACCCTATTAAAAAATGGGATACAGAGCTAAACAAAGAATTTTCACCTGAGGAATATCGAATGTCTGAGAAGCATATAAAGAAATGTTCAACATCCTTAGTCATCAGGGAAATGCAAATAAAAACAACCCTGAGATTTCACCTCACACCAGTCAGAATGGCTAAGATCAAAACCTCAGGAGACAGCAGGTGCTGGTGAGGATGTGGAGAAAGAGGAACACTCTTCCATTGCTGGTGGAATTGCAAGCTGGTACAACCACTCTCGAAATCAGTCTGGCGGTTCCTCAGAAATCTGGGCATGATACTACTGGAGGACCCTGCTATACCACTCCTGGGCATATACTCAGAGGATTCTTCTGCATATAATAAGGACACATGCCCCACTATGTTCATAGCAGCCCTATTTATAATAGCCAGAAGCTGGAAAGAACCCAGATGTCCCTCAATGGAGGAATGGATACAGAAAATGTGATATATTTACACAATGGAATACTACTCAGCTATTAAAAACAATGAATTCATGAAATTCTTAGGCAAATGGATGGAACTGGAAAATATCATCTTGAGTGAGGTAACCCCATCACAAAAGAACACACATGGTGTGCACTCACTGATAAATGGATATTAGCCCAAATGCTTGGAATACCCAAGACACAATTCACATATCAAATGATGCCCAAAAATGAAGGAGAGGCCCCTGGTACTGGAAAGGCTTAGTGCAGCAGTGTAGGGGAGTACCAGGACAGGGAAGCAGGAGGGAATTGATTGGGGAACAGGGGGAGGGGAAAGGGCTTATGGGATTTTCGGGGAGGGAGGAACCAGGAAAGGGGAAATCATTTGAATTTTAAATAAAGAATATATCTAATAAAAATAAATAAATAAAAATAAAGAAAACTCAGAAAATACAAATACCACATTTACTTTCCCTAGATTATATATTATAATTTAACACTATAAAATGTAATGTCTAGATTTTTTTTAGTGTAAAATCATCACACTGTCTTTTTATATTTGTTTTACAATTTCAATATATTCTATTTTCATCTATACATCAATAAAAAGTATATTATAATATCAATGTTATATAAAATATATATTATACACACATTTCAAAGCTATTTAACTTTAATCATCAAGAAAAAATATTAAATTCCAGATTTTAAGTACATATTAGTTTTCACTAGTCATTATCCCAATCTCAGTTTTCCTTTCCAGAAGTAACTTTTGGTTTAGAGGACATAGTGCCCATATGTTTTCACACATGCATACATTTCTTGAAGGGCTATGCTTGTAAAAATTTTGTAAAATTATAAGAATAGTAGACATCTTTTAAGGTCAATGTGAACACCTTTCATTGTCTATTGACCCAAAATATATCACATGAGTGCATGTTTATTCTTCTTGATTCAGCCTTCACCAAAGTGTTATAGTGAGTGAAATGGCTTAGTTTCTACACACCTTGTTAATAAATATCTCTATTCTATTGATTACTATGAGGGGATAATTTCATGTTTACAAGTTATCTGATCGTCATGTTAGAACTGCCTGTTTCTATTACATGGCCAGGTTTGGTTGTCTTTAGTTACTGGGCTTCTTTTCCCTCATTGATACGTAAGATATTCTTTATGTAAGCTGCATTTTCAAATTGTTGGGTTTTTTCCCTATTATTTTACATATTCTCTCTCTCTCTCTCCCTCCTTGCCCTGACCCCCTTTTTGGTTTTTGAAACAGTGTTTCTTTGTATGCCCCTGGCTATCCTGGAACTCACTCTGTAGGCCAGGTTGGACTTGAACGTGCAGAGATCCACCTGCCTCTGCCTCCTGAGTACTAGGATTAAAGATGTGTGCCACCATGCCCAGCTTAGATATTCTTTTTAAGATACTTACAGATACAAAGTTCATCTACTTAATACAAACATATGCCAATATCTGTGGCTAAACACTCACAGGATATACTCCAGGGTTTTCTGACAAACAATTATAATACAAATAAGTAGCTTTAAAAACAACAACAACAACAACAACAAACAAAAGCAAATGCAGTTAGCTACCTTCTCTTGCTGCAGCAGTGACTGGCTTTGCAATTCTTTTTGTTGCAGCTTTTCATATTCTTGCCTTTCCAGAACCAGCTTCTCTGTTAGAATCTGTATCTCAGCACTGAGGCTTTCAGCCCTTTCTCTATCTTCGCTGACAAGATTGTCTGTAAAAGGAAAGCAGGAAACGTCCATTACTAACTACTGCAAGGCACTCAGTTCCTGTGATATTTCATTGCTTTGGCACACTATACAGATAAAGCATTTCCAAAGAGGGAGGATGATTATAGTCATTACCTTATTATATTCCCTATTCAGATATTCAGTTTTGAGTTTGCACCAATTACAAATGTAACCCAGAGAAGAAGTCATCAACTCTTTTATTTTCAACCAAAGAATGCAATATGTCAAAATAGAAAATACTATACAATTATAAAGCTTCTCAAAAATACACATGAATTTTTGTTATTTAGATAATTATGAAAATGTGTATTTTTTTATATACAGTCTTTAAGTCCTCCCATTGCAAAGCAACAGAAACAGCACAGTACCTCTTTCTGTTTCAAGCAGCTGGCATTTAACAGTCAGGTCTTCTATTTTCTTAGAAAATGTAATGTTTTCCTCAAAAGATTGCTTAAGACTTAAAATCTCACGATCTTTCTCTTTCAAATCTTCTTCTAACTGGGCAATATCTAGTTTGTACTTTTCCACTTGATCAGATGCACAGCTGTATTAAAAGATATTTTGAAGAAAATTTCTCTTAAGGTCCTGGAAAAACATGTTCAGCAAAATAAAGTGCTTTTGTTTTCTATATGTAACATCCTGATTCCAATTCCTGGGCTTCCCATAGGCCAGGCAAATGCTCTATCAACAAAGCCATATTCTAGACCAGTAACATTCATTCCATTTATTAAGTTTTCATTTCAATTATTTATTTATTCAATGTATATGAATGCTTGCCTACATGTATGCTTGTGTCACATGTATGCAGTGCCCATCGAGGCCAGAAGAGGACAAGGAGAGATACCTTTGGGGACTGGAATTACAGATGGCTGCGAGCCACCACGTGGGTGCTGGGCAGTGACATGGATCTACCAGCAGAGCAGCCACTGCTCTTAACTGCGGAGCCATCTCTCCAGCCCAGAAGTTAATTTTAAAGCTACTATTTATATTACCTAATTTCTTCTATGTATTCTAAGAGTTTTTCCATTTCAGATTTTTCATCAATCTTTTCTTTCTCTATTGAAACACTGAAAAAGAGAAAAAAAAAGGAAATAGTAAACACAGATGGTGCACTTATTTAATATAACCATGCACAGTACTTAATAGATATTAAATATTATGTTATATAAGGTAACTTTAGAGGTCAAATTCTTATAATTTCATGTGAGTTTTTTCAGATTGACAAAGATGGACACAGGTAAGATTTTATTTACTTAAGGTTTCCAACCAGGATCTGTTGAAAGAGCTATGACAAGAACCACTTTATATATCAGAATGACTGTATTTTGCAGCTTTCCTAGTTTCCTTCCCAATCCAAAGCACATTTTGTGTGCCAAGAGGCTTTCGTTCCAGGCTGTATGGTATTCAATTACTGTCAAGGTTTAGGCTTTTCAAGATGATCTAGTTTGAGGAATTAATAAGATTTAAATAGACATTTCATAATAGAAGATATGTAAGGTCTATAAATACACATAATAAGCACTCAACATTAACAAGAAATTAAAGTAATAAATTATTGCCAAGTTGTAGGGTTCAGGTCTATAAATCCTAGCAAGGTGGGAGGCTGAAGCGGGAGGATGGAGACTATGAAGACTTCCTGGGTTACCTGAGACTCAGACCTTGTTTAAAACAGGAAGAATGAAGACAAAAGACAAAATTAGCATGCTATACCATTAGAAAGGGGAAATGGCAATATCAAACACTATGAATACAGAACAATTCTAGAGACCATACTTTGCTGCAGAGTTATAGAGCAATACAGTTCTGTGTGCATATGTGTATGTGGTAAGTGGTGTGTGTGATATGTATGCAGGTACACACAGCCATGGAGGCCAGAAGCCAACATTAGGTGGCCTCCTCTGTTGCACTTGACAGGGTCACTCAATGTAGAGCCCATTGTTTGGTTCCAATGGGTTTCCAGTAGGTAGCCAACATCTACCTGTCTCTGCTCACCAGTGTTGAAGTTATAGACAGATCCCGCTGGGTCCAACACTCTATGTGTGAACTGGGCATCTAAATTCATGAACTCTGGCTTGTTCAGCAGGTACTTTGTCCAATGAACTATCTCCCAGCCTTTATGTCCAATATGTATGATTCTGGTTTGAGACGCCTACTCCTTCCTATATGCTTACTAAAGAGATATAAAAAATGAATATTCACAAAGATATACAGCACCTTCATAGCTGCCATATTCAGCAGTGAAAAGACCAAAAGCAGCTCAAGTAATGCTCAAAAAGTGAATTTATAGAGAAATACTCATAGAGTGAATTTAAGCTAAGCAATGAAAATGAAAAAAAAATTTCAGTATACATGATAGTATATATGAATTATGATGGGAAAAATCTTGTACCCTGAACAATGATAACCTTTCCCTAAACACAAATTTAAAAGATAGGAAACTGTGGGCACGGGGAGCATTAAAAGGGTACAGAGGCAGCATTCCCAGGAATGGAAATGCTTTCAGTTTGGTTAATGTTTTCCCAAGTGTATATGGCTATGATGTCGCTGAACTGCAAAAATATGATCACTACATTATATTATGTTATATGGAACTTATAGCTCATTTTTTTTTTTACAAAGCAATGATTGGACATTAATCATACCTTCCTGTACCACGGTTTCAGTTTGAGGTAGTTTTAGACAACTATCTCAATGTAATGATGTAAGAAGAAAGATTTTAAGATCTTCCCTGTTCTTAACTGCAGATGCATTCAAGTAGTGAAAGGTAACACATTCACTGTGGTTGAGAACAATTAGGATTTAATTGGCACTTAACAGGTTAAGTGAAGGAATGAACACAGTATTGAGGAAAAGTCATAGTAACTAGCTTTCAGAGAAAGGCCAACACAAAGGGTAACAACTTGCTGCAGTCTTAAATTAATAAAAGGAAGTATAAAAGCCAGAGCAAAATGTACAAAGTGGAGACCACACGAAGCTTCCTTGGGAGTCAGAATTCACCCTGACCTCCTGATGCGCCTGCCTTCCCCTGAGAAGTGCTGCGCATTATATCTGGCTCTTTTCCTTGATCCCTTGCTATCCTTTGTTTTGTTTTAAAGTTTCCAAGGACCCATCCTCACAGGCCTACTTCCTCTAGCTGTGCCACAGCCTCCCAACAGCATGACCAACTCAGAACAGGTTCTATGCAGTTGATAGAAATCAAGGACATTCTTCACAAAGAAATCTATGATTTTTATGAAAATATGAAATAATGAAAAACCATATAATCAAAAGACATCTTGAACAAAAAAAGTAATGCAAGAATGATTACACTATATGATTTAATGTACTACAAAGCTACTGAAGTGAAAACAGCGTTAGAATGAAAATAAGGCAACTGGATATATTAACAGTGTAGAGCCAAAACAGTAACAAACACAGCCATGGTGCAATCACTGGTGACAGGAGAATCCTCATACAGTGTGCAGAACACATGCAGAGTCCTCACGCAGAAAAATGAGTAGGTCCCGTTCACCCATCGGCTTCCAAAGTCATCTCAAAATTAACTATGTACTGAATACTTAAGACAATTACACTAGTAGCACACACTCAGGGGCAGTGCTTCAGGACCCTGGAACTGGCGTGCGCGTGCATGCGTGCATGTGTAAATCCTCAAAGCAGACAGAAAAAGCAAAAACAGATGAATGTAACTACACCAACATTCTAGACAGCAAAAGTGACTGAATGAGACCACTTACAGAATTGGAGAAAATATTTATAAACTGTATCTCTAATAGTTTCGATACTGTGGAGGTTTGAATAGTAACAGCCCCCAGAGACTTGTATGTGTGAGTACGTGGCCCACAGGGAGTGGCACTATTAGGTACTGGAAGAAGTGTGTCACTGTGGAGGTGGGAGTTGAAGCTTTATAAGCTCAAGTTAGGCCTACTGTGGCACACTTCTGCTGCCTTTGGATCAAGATGTAGAACTCTCAGCTCCTTCTCCAGCACCATGGCAGCCCTAATTCTGCCATGCTTCCTGCCTGATAGACTAATCTCCTGAAACTGTAAGCCAGCCCAATTAAATGTCTTCCTATCTGAGTTGAGGTGCTCACGGTGTCTCTTCACAGCATTGGAAACATTAAAGCAAATACTTAACTTATTTTATATAAGTTAAGTATTTAATAGAAAATTTAATAGAAAAAAAAACAAAAACCAAAAAAACCCAACCTAACCCAATTAAAAAATGGGCAATAGATATAAATGGGCATTTTCTCAAAAATTACACAAGCTTAATATTAATTACTAGAAAAATGCAAATAAAAAACAAAGTATTAATTCACAAGGACTGATCATTAAATAACAAGAAAACAGTACCAGTGCCTACAAATTTACATTTGTGCGTGCATGCGAATGCACTGTCTCTGTCTGTCTCTCTGTCTATCTCTCTGTCTCTCTGTTTCTGTCTCTTTCTCTCTCTCTCTCTCTCTCTCTCTCTCTCTCTCTCTCTCACACACACACACACACACACACACACACACAGAGCATGTGTATATGTAACACTAATAATAAAAGAAAAAAAGACTATCAACATCAAAGTTGGGGTCCACAGGAAGGGTTAGAAGGAGGGTACCTGGGTGAGGCTAAAGAAAGGAAATAATATAATTCTATTTCAATTAAAAATATACTTTAAAACAGGACTGATCATTATAAAAGGACTAGGGTTGCAGAGATAGATCAGTGCTTCAGAGCACATGCTGCTCTTCCTGATCACCCTGGTTCAGTTCCTAGCAGCTCATAATAGATATTCTTTCTGGGTTCAGTGGCAACTGTTCATAAATGGTGAACAGATACACTTGCAGGCAACCCCCCGCCCCTTCCCATTACTGTCCCAAAAAAGGTGTGTGTGTGTGTGTGTGTGTGTGTGTGTGTGAAGATTGATTTTGAAGTCTGAAGAGATTACTTAGCAGCTAAGAGTTCTCATTGCCCTTACAGGGGCTCTTCAATTCCCAGCATCACATGGGGATCACAACTGTCTATTATCTCAGCTCCAATGTTCTCTTCTGACGCCCATGGGCACCAGCATGTACATGGTGCAAATACATACATACAGGCAAAATACTCACACACATAAAAGTGCTGGTAAGCATGTGGAAGAAAAGGAGCCTTTGTATACTGGTGACAGGAAAGTCATTTGGCATAGTTATGGAAAACAGAATGTAGATTTTTTATAAAAATAAAACTACCATAATAAGATCAACAATTCCATTTGTGGGTATATAGGCAAAACAAAACAAAAAAACCCAAAATCACTATACAGAAGTAACTAGTCTCATGTCAACCTCAGCACTATACACAAGGGTCATGTAATACAAGCCATGGACATCTATTCAAGAAATGGATAAGGAAATGTATCAGTGACACAGAATGGAATAGTATCTAAGCATACGTATAGAAAGAGTGCAATTTGTAACATCATGGCTGGAACTAGAGTTCATTATGCCAAATGAACTAAGGGAGGCACAGATAGACAAATGCCATACCATCACACAGACTGTGAAAATAAAAAATTGATTATCCTAGACCACTGTTACTGAAGCTGGGAAAGCAGGGGATGGTCAGCACGGGAATGGTTGGTCAATGAGTTCTAATACAGGCAGGAGCAGGAAGTTGGTGTGCTACAGTCAGGTGAGGACAGGCTGTATAACTTAAAAAGCTAGGCTGTTTTCACTATAAAGAAATGAGGAGAGTCATATATTGCTTCCTCATTAAAAATATGTATTTACATTGAAACAGTAGAAAGAACTCTGTTAATCTGTACATTTTAAAAGAACAGTTAAATGCAGGAAAAAGATTAAGCCACTGTCACAGTCAACAATCTTTTTCTTTGTACCACTTACAGTTTTCCCTCCAGCTGGACTATTTTCCCCTGAGACTCAGCGAGGTCCTTCTGAGTGGCCTGCAGCTTCAGCTCCATGCCTTCCTGCTTAGCCATCATAGTCTGCACAACAGAGATAACTATTTTAGGAAATGAGACATTCTTAGGTCCCCGGAGTCAACAGACAGGCTACACATCAAAGGCAGCACTCACCCTCATCTTTGCCTCTCTCTTACTTCTGAGTTTCATCAATTCCTGGCTTAGAGTTCTCATATTCTTTTGGTGACCATCTTCAGAAAACTGCAATAAACATAAGAACTCAGACATCTATTCTGCCATTATCACATACATAATTCCTTAAAGCTAGGAGTAGATTCAGATGCTTGTAATCTCAGTGCTTGACAGAGGCAAGGATAGTCATGAGGGCAAGATTAGCTTGGACTTCATAAGACTTTATCTCAAACAAACAAACAAACAAAAAAACAAACCAAAACCAAGAAAAAAATGTCTTAAACACTGACTAAGGGAGCTGGGCGGTCTTTGCGCTTGCCTTTAATCCCATCTGTAGGAAGCAGAGGCAGGTGGATCTCTGAGTTTGAGGCCAGTTTGACTTACAGAATGAGTTCTAGGACAGGAGAGCTACAGAAAAACCTTGTCTAGAACAAACAAGCAAACAAATGTCTGGCCACTGTGCCTGTCACCACAGCTATTCACTGTGTGACAGTGAGCACAGCAGGCACTGACTATGTGCACCACTGTCCTCTCCTTTCTTCTTTGCTTTCCTGGTTTATTTTTGAAACAGTCTAAATGGTCACTTACTGTTACATGCTAGAAAGACCTTTGTAAGTCTAAGATAAACCTCAGAAAGACTAGTGGAACTAAGTTTGCTAGACTAGTCTCAGCTACCTGGGACATCTAAAGTATGCAGGACATGGTGCCTCGGCAGGGCCTTCTAGGTCAGAATGCCCCTTGGGCTCTAATACACTTTACTGTCTACATAATGAGCATGGACTCCCTACATAGGTCCTAAATAAATAATGAATCCAACCGAACTGTGACTTGTCTCTTCCTCTATTTCTACCACTAGTTAGCGGAAGCATATTATATTTAGGATATATTAGGACATCAATTACTTATAAACACAATTTATGTATTGAGCACTCTCACTCCATTTAGTTATTTCCAACTGCATTTCCCCAAAACCCTTAGAAGAGCAGGATTTGTTCCTGTGATATGTTGCCGTGGAGTGTATGCTGGCCTCACACCCTTCTGCCTCAGCTTCCGAGTCCACTATCACTCCTACTTGACACTATGTCTTTTTCAGGGGAGACTTTTTTAAAGAGACTTCAAAATGTAAATTCTCTACTACTCTTTTTTTTTTAAAAGATTTATTTATTTACTTATTAAGATATTTATTATATGTGAGTACACTCTAACTGTTTTCAGACACCCCAGAAGAGGGCATTAGATCTCATTACAGATGGTAGTAAGCCACCATGTGGTTGTTGGGATTTGAAGTCAGGACCCCTGGAAGGGCAGTCAGTGCTCTTAACCGCTGAGCCATCTCTCCAGCCCCCTCTTTACTCCTCTTTGATGGTCATATTTACTGTGGTGTGGCAGGGGTGAGAAAATATCAGACATCAAAACAGAAAGCTGCCTTTTGTTTAACCCATGCCAAGTCCCCTTTAAAACTGAAAAGAGAAGGAAAGACTCTCCTACAGAAGTAAGCTAACATTTAAGTAGTTAATTTAACCGTCACAGCCAGACTAATGGCTTGCCATTAACAACTACATTCTATTCAGAACCATTCCAGCATCCTTGACATTGACCAGCACTTGGCATTGGGCATTGCAGACTCTCTCTGGTTTGTGTGATCAGGACCAGTGAGAGCAAGAACTCCTCTGCTTACAGTGTAAGTGAATAAACAGCCTCAACTGCCCTTGTAAGCATCTCAAGCTTAACAGCCTGAACGGGAAGGTGCTTATCAACCATTTATTTTGATGTTATCATGAAGTTCATGCACCTTAGACTTTAGGAGCTCATTGGCTCTGGTTAGCTCTGTAAGCCGTTTTTCCAGTGAAGCATTACTCGAAGAAAGAGATGTTTTCTCTCTGACTGCTGCATTTAGTTTTGCTTCTGTCTTCTCCAACTCAGATTCCATGTCCTGGATCCGTTTGTCCTGAGTCCCACGCTCTTGCAAAAGAACACGAATCTGGAAGAAAAGGAGACGATAAACACTTGATTGGTCCTAGTGGTACCAGAAGCCTCAAAACTAGCAAGCCTACATTTTGATATGGTGTTCAGATATTCTAATTTTACTTGCTACTTGAATAATCATATTCCCCTTACATCTTAAAAATATGCATTATAAATGCAGGATTAGCATCTGAGAGAGAGAAGCAGGTGAATGTATGTGATTTTTCAGGCAAGGCTGGCCTACCAGGCCATTTGGAGGTAAATTACTGAGAACTTGTCTCAAACATACACACAGTCACACAAACATCACCAACAAAATACAATGACTTTTAATTGCCATAAACTTACAAGCTCTGTTTAGTCACTTAAAACTTATAACAATTCTTGTTTTTTGCTAGTCCTAATTACAAATTATAGCTTGAAGTGCTAACTATTTAGAGAAAGGAGTCCTCAGTAGAATTTAATAGGCAACCATGAAGCATCAGTTTCCTTGTTCCTAGTTAAACAAACAGGACCAAAACAAAGAAGCTAACATTTGTCAACAGTAAATAAGGGCTTGCTGCTGAAACCCGATGTTGGGAGTTTAGAGCTCCAGGCCCCTCGTAAATGTCACTAAGGTGTGTGGCCTACTTCTAATCCCAGTGCTTTGGATGGAAACAGACCTCTGGAGCAAGCTAGCTGGGCAGACGAGCTGAAATGAGCAGCTCAGCTTCTGAGAAACTCTGCCTCAGTATTCAAAGGTGAAGAGCAACCTATGAAGACACCGGCTCCCATATCTTACTCACATGTGACAACGCATACATACAAGTATGCATACCACACATTCATGAAAAAAACAAGTCTGGGTAAAAGCTTACCAACCTACAATCTGATGCAAATAATCAGTTGTAGTCTCAGCAGTGCCATAAGCAATGTCGCTAAGCCATCACTGCTTGTGTAAGCATCAAACACAACAGCCACACTGCCATGGAGCCTCAACAAAGACCGTTGATATCAAAGTAAATGAGAGACCAGTGCCCGAGCCAAGGAACCACTTCCTAAAGGTTCTGATATGAAATTGCTAGAATCTTAGCCTGCAAGTCTATATAATTCTCTTTCCATTTAGCATTTATTTTTCTGTAAATTGAAAGTATGGCATACCTCTTTTTCTAATCTCTTCACATCTTTATCATTCTTCTGAGACTCTTTCTGTTTAAAAGTCAAAGAACAATTATGAATTTACATGCCACAAACATCTGATATTTAATCATTTATTTTTGGACCTCTTCCAAATTAAACCACCGAGCAATTTCTCTAGCCCCTAATTTTTAGTCTTTTGAAACATTTCACTATGTAGTATACACTGACCATGAAGTTATAATCCAACTTTCAAGGGCTGGAATTGAAACTGCATACTAACACACCCATCTTCATGTCTATTTTAAACACTGCAGAAGGTCGTTAAATATAAATGAATTTTTATGAGACATAAAATGTGGGGGTTTTTTGGTTTTGTTTTTGAGACAGGGTTTCTCTGTGTAGCCATGGCTGTCCTGGCATTCTGTTGACCAGGCTGGCCTTGAACTCAGATTTGCCTTTGCCTCTCAAGTGCTGGGATCAAAGGTGTATGTCACTACTTCCCAGCTAAACTATTCTTTGCTTTATTTATTTATTTATTTATTTATTTATTTATTTATTTATTTATTTATTATATGTAAGTACATTGTAGCTGTCTTCAGACACTCCAGATGAGGGAGTCAGATCCCATTACAGATGGTTGTGAGCCACCATGTGGTTGCTGGGATTTGAACCCAGGACCTTTGGAAGAGCAGTCGGTGCTCTTAACCGCTGAGCCATCTCTCCAGCCTCCAGCTAAACTATTCTTAAAACCTGGAAATATTTTAGTTTTCAAAATTTCAGCCCATTAGAAAAATAGCTTTTCCTTTACAATATATGTAGAGTTCTGTGACTAAAAGTTTAATTTCCATTTTAACACTAGACAGCAGCATACTTTGAATAACTATGCCACCTAACAAAAATATCTTTTAAAGAAAAATAATTTTAATGTTTACCACTATCCTAACCTGGATTAGATTCAAAGAAAGTAAAAAAAATGTAACCCTACACCTATGATTTTTTTCACGGCATTTATTTACATAAGACAATCTTTACATAATCTTGTGTATAAGACCTTCTGACACAATGAAAGAAAATGTAGTTTATGTAGCATTAATAACAGGTTTGTTCTAGGTGTAAGTTGAGAGAAAGGCCCAACTTTATGGGCACTTCATGCATGCACATACATGTGTTCACACATTATCTTAGGGTTACTTTTGGTGTGAGGAAACACCATGGCCAGAAGACCTGGGGCGGAAAGGTTCATTTTCCCCGCTATCAGTCCATCGCTGAAGACAATCAGGGTAGGCACTCAAACAAGGTAGAACTTGGAGGCAGAGGCTGACGGAGGGGCGCTGCTTGCTGGCTTACTTAGTCTGCTCTCTTACAGCACCCAGGCCCCGTAGCCCTGGGATCGCCCACACTGGACTAAGAAGTCACTAATGAAGAGAATGCCCTCCAGCTTCCTAAAGGTCAACCTCATGCAGGTTGCCGTCTCTCGGATGACTCTAGATTGTGTCAAGCTGCGATGAGTCACGGCTCGGGGCCACAAGTGCTCATCAGCCATTCATCTTAGTGTCTCCACATTGGAGGCACAGGTCTATATTACAGGAGAAGAGACCTTAGGAACTGCCAAATACATCAACAGTATACAAGTTGCAAGATAATACCTGTTAATCTCTACAACGCCTAACAAAGTGGCATTCCTAGGAACTAATGAAAAAACAGTAGGGTCTTAGACAAACAACACTGTACAGCATGTAGGAGTTGTTTTGTTCTTTTCAGACTTTGTGAGGAAACAGTCTCACAGAACCCAGGCTAGTCTTGCGTTCTCTATGTAGTCCAGACTGGGCTTGAAGTCTACAAGGCCACGTCCTCCTGACTCTGCTACACCAAAGGCTCACACAACCATTGCCAGTTCTCTTATGAAAAGTTTAATCTACTGTTTAACAGTTTGAGTAACAACCTTTTAGTCAGTGATATTTTAATTTTTCTTTTTATACTTATCCTTCCCCACCTCCCCCCAAAATCAGACAAGCTAACAATAAACAAAGAAACAAACACACATAACTCCAATGGTGGTAACACACTAAAGCATGACATGTTTGCAAAGGCTTACGAGGTGACTATTAGATTTCTATCTATAAAGAAATGTCTTTGTAATTGTAAACCAGGAGCACATTCAAAGAGATTCCCTAATAACCTCGGCAGAATGAAAAAGCTGCTAGAGTTCTAATGATACTTATTTCATTAACTATATTTCATTCATTTTATTAATTAATGATGCACCTGAAGCCAGGTCTTCTGAGGAGCAGTGAGTACTCCTATTGAGCTAACTCTCAAGCTCCAACTTACTTATATACTTAATTTTCACACTTAGCTATTGTAATCACATACAGTATCTTGTAGGTATGGAGTTAGTGACATAAAGAATATTCTAGAGCTGGGCGGTGGTGGTGGTGCACGCCTGTAATCCCAGCACTCTGGGAGGCAGAGGCAGGCGGATTTCTGAGTCCGAGGCCTCTGTAGCCTGGTCTACAGAGTGAGTTCTAGGACAGCCAGGGCTATACAGAGAAACCCTGTTTCGAAAAAAACAAATCCAAAAAACCTAAAAACCAAAAACCAAAACCAAAACCAAACAAACAAAAAAAAACCCCAAAAACCCAAAGAAAAAACGAATATTCTAATTGTCTTACAGATGTTTCTCACCTTTGACACCAATGTCTTTGATTTTTTAGCTGAAGCAAGTAAGGTCGCATCTTTGTCAATGTTAAGATTTTGTTGAGATTCTGGAAAAACAAAATCATCAACATGGCCACCCCTGATGTTTACCTGTTTTAACCAAATATAATAAAATTTCCCAAGTTCTCACTGCAGACAGCAAGTGAAGTATACAGTATACTTTCCTTTAGATTGTATAATTCAAATAAATGCACAATTATGTTACAGACCTAAAACCTTACAGATATTCTTTAATTTCCAAAGAAAAAATATTTCTTAAAATAAATACCCTTGTCTGTGTGTGTGTGGGGGGGGGTGGGGTATGTGTACTTGAGTACTGGTAACCCGACTCAGTTCTCATGGCTTACCTGCTGAGCTAGCTCTCCAACCCCTTCTTGGTAGTCCCAACATTCTGATAAAAAGGATAAGCTACCTGTAAATGTCTTGCCCACTTTCTCTTGTTACATACAGTCTAATAGAAAATAGCACTAAGTACTCGGGGCTTTCATAAACATACCTAATAAGGAAACCATTGTTTGTTTAAGGACCCATTACCTCTTTGGTTTTTAAATCTTTGTGATTTCTGAAAAGACACTGGTCCTTTAGTTGCTTCTGAAGTTTTAACATCATAAGCACCTGGAGATGGAGCACAACCTACAGAAAAAACAAAATAGCAATATTTAACTTAACATTACTTATTACTACTATCGTAATATTAGCAATACTTACAATAAGAATTCATGATCTTAAGTTAAACTAGTGGTTTTCAATATTCCTGCTGCAAACCTTTAATATAGGTCCTCATATTGTAGTGACCCCCCCCAACCATAAATTATTTTCATTGCAACTTCATAATTTGTAATTTTGTTACTGTCATGAATTATAATATAAATATCTAAATAATAATGTGTGGCTCTGTGAAAGGGTCCTTTGATCCCAAAGGGGTAGAGACTCACAGGTTGAGAACCACTGACAGGTTGAGTGACTGTGTGACTTACACACAGGAAGAGGAAATCGAAGTTGAGGAACTGCTTTCACCAGATGGGACTGTGGACAGTCCACCTTGGGCAGGTGGTCATGGGTTGTACAACAAACAAGCCAATAAGCAGAACTCCATCTGTGCCTCGTTCAATCCCTGCCTTGTTTTCCCTTGAGAATAAGCTGTAACCTACAAACCAAATAAAGCCTTCTACTCTACTTCTTTTCAGTCACTGTTGATGATTCAATAAATTGCTCTAGAAAACTTATATTTCCCAAGATATACTGATATACTATGATGCTTTACTTAATATTCTTTCTTCCGTGGTCTTGATCTCTCTTCACAGAAATCCACTCTTGCTCATCCAGAGCTCACTATATACTCTAGGCTTGACTTGTCTCCAGGATCCCCTCCCTCTGGCTTCCAGGACGCTTAGATCACAGGTTGCACGATGCCCAGCTTCCCTGCACTTTCCTTTATCTAGCACGTTGT
This sequence comes from Apodemus sylvaticus, assembly GCF_947179515.1. Classification (NCBI taxonomy): domain Eukaryota; kingdom Metazoa; phylum Chordata; class Mammalia; order Rodentia; family Muridae; genus Apodemus; species Apodemus sylvaticus. The sequence goes on along the minus strand of NC_067481.1, from coordinate 84,746,192 downwards.
CCCTTTGAAGGTATGGGCCAGCTTGTAAGTTCAGGATACTAGCCGTCAGTGAGCTTCAACAGTTTCCTTTTGTTCCTGGCTGTTTGCCATAACGAAAGCAACACGATGCAAGCTTTCCCACAGAAGTATCTCTTAGAAGCAGAGAGCAAAGCATAAGCCTGCTTTCTACATTCAGAATGGAAATCAGTAGAATCCATAAGAACCTGCCAGTGAAGTAAAGGCCAGGTTGTGTCAGAGAAAAACAACTGTCTTCTATTTCACTCAAGTTAAAAGGAAAGCAGCAGATGGGAGGAATACAGTTTTGGAACTCGTAGTTTGTTATATGTTTATAAAGCATGTACACAAAATAAATAAAGCTCATGGCTCTCTTCTGTATGTAGACCTATCCCTGAGCATTGAAAATCTGCCAAGTGACAATACAGCTACAGCTAAGGACTGTAGACAACTGAGTTGGAAGGGACTTTCCAGCTTTTGCAGAATCCCCCCTGCGCCCCCCCCAAAATCAGGCTAGCATCGTCCATCATTCCCAACAATAACTTCTTAGACATTCATAAGGATTTATTTACTGTCTCTATGTTAGAAAAAACTGCTTTCAATCTGGGAGTAGCTTTTACTGTCCTAGTATTTAGCTCATACTTATTGTTGAGCAGTACAGAAAAAAAAAATATCTTGTTTGGGATATGAGAATGGACTAGGTTTTTGTAATTAGCCACATGAAGACTCAAAATTAGCTCAGTCTGACAAGCTACAGAAAAGTGCATGCCAGATACTTTATAGACATATAGAGAAGACAGCGAATAAAAAAAATTAGATTCCCTCCTTTATCCCAGGATGCTTTATGTTTCCAAGTTAGAAAAAGCGGCCATGGACTCACAAATATTAAATATCTGACACATTATCTTTGATACTGTGAGCCTTAACTACTGCTCTTTAAAACCAAACAGCAGCTGAGCCATGTGTGTTGTGCAGGTCTCTTAAGTTTCAGAACTTGGGAGGTGGCAGCAGGAGTATAAGGGCTACATGAAACCTTGTCTCAAAACTAAAAGGCCTACCCTGTTCTGTAGAATCTAAGTTGTTTGAATAGCCTGGAAATGGTGTGGGCACTCAGCAGGATGAATCTGATCACTCACTTGATCTTGTGAATGGAGTGACGTTGATAGAAATCACAGATAAAGACTATTAACCAGTACACTCCGCAGAGGATATGGCCTTTCAAGTCTGGCTCTATCACTTGCTGGCTGCCCGTACAGTCTGGACACTCCCAACTGCTCTCAACAACAAATGCTCTCATTTGTAAGGAGTTGACAACTTTGGCTGGGCAGTGGTGGTGCACGCCTTTAATCCCAGCACCTGGGAGGCAGAGGTAGGCAGATTTCTGAGTTTGAGGCCAGCCTGCTCTATAGAGTGAGTTCCAGGACAGCCAAGGGTACACAGTGAAATCCTGTTAAAAAAAAAAAAACCAAAACCAAAGTACTACAACTTTGGTACTTTTCTCTGGCTTTTCTTTTAGTATTTTGGTCTGGCTGTCCAAAGGAATAACTACTTACAGACCTTACAACAAACAGTACAGTTGCACAGCTAGCATCTGTCACCTCATACCCAAGGCTCTAGTTATTTGTGCATATACCACAGTCCTTAAGAGCATAAGATACATCCACTCTATTTCTACCAATTTTGTTTCATAATATTGAGCGGATTTTAGTCTCATTTTTCATTTACTTACAACATGTTATTAAGTTGTTGTAGGTGTGGGTCACTGGCAGTCTCTGTAGCTCAGGTCACTAGGTCTAGAAACATCTACTTCTTACAGGCGAAAACATTAAAAAAATACTTTATTCTAACTTTTTAAATGCTACCATCATCTACACTCAGTTTACTCTTCCAAATACACACGAAATTCCAGTATTTCATCGTTAAAATGCTGAACATTACTTAAGAATTGTTTCATGAGTGAAAAAGAATTCTTGGGTAGCTGTTATTACTGAACTGATTTCTCAGTCTTCATGCTTTTACACCTGAATGTAAAATGTCAATGCAGAAAGTTCTAATTAGAGTGACTTCTTTGTTTAAAAAAAAGTGCGTAGTGCTTGCCAGTCCCTAATCCCTTTCAACCATCTGTAGTTTCTCCATGGTGTTGGTGGCTTATTTTAGAATTTCACGCTTGAAGGCTCGCTGTGTGCGGGGAGGATTCCATCTCACTTAGAGCTGCATCTCTACCATCCTATACTGAGCTTGCAAAGTGTTTACTGCGTGAATGTGGAGAAAAACACCGCCCCAGCCCTAATCTGGCTTTCGGATGACCGGGGAACGAGAGCGCATCCCCTTCCCACCCTGTTCCCGCACCCGTACGCACCTGAAGGGTCATTGAATCTTTTCAGGGGCGCCTTAGGAAAGGACATTCTGACGTCTGGGTCCAGATGCGACAGCAACCAAACGCCCCAGCAAACCGTAAACTCGTCTGAATTCAAAATTGCCCCAACTTACCCTCGTCAGCCAATCAGAAAGCCTAAACCTATCTGGCCAAGCCTGCACGGGCCACAGAGCATGCGCACGAGATCTCTACCGCCGCCCAATCGGAAGGTGTGTACGTTTAAGCTGATAGCCAATAAGAGACTGTTTCTGATCGCCACTGCCGACAGTTCTATCCAATAACGTCTGGTTTTACTCAGTTTTAATGGATAGCACAGTTCGCGCAAGCGCACTTCACAGGCCCGTGGAGACGTCAGAATTTTGGCGTCACACAGGTTAAAAGATCGCAGGCACGTTTCTCGTTTGTTCCAGCGTCAGTGTTCTTGGGATGTCAACCTATTTAAGCTTCGGTCTCTCTCACCAGGTCTCGCGAGTGTCTTAAATGGGCTCTGAAAGGGAGAAAGGTGCACACCCGGGACACGCTAGTTTGGACTCTTGCGCATGTGCAGTGACCCCAAGGCGCCGAGGGCAAACCCTGAGTCTGGTCCCGCCGGTGTAGCGCTCTCCCGGAGCGGTGTCCCTGCGTGGCGTCTTCAGGATGTCTGCCCCGTTTGAGGAGCGCAGCGGGGTGGTTCCCTGCGGGACTCCGTGGGGACAGTGGTACCAGACCCTGGAGGAGGTGTTCATTGAAGTCCAGGTGCCCCCGGGCACCCGCGCGCAGGACATCCAGTGCGGCCTGCAGAGTCGGCACGTGGCTCTGGCCGTGGGTGGCCGCGAGATCCTCAAGGTAGCAAGCCAGGGCTTGTCCCGAGTTCCTCCTTCTGGCCTCCCCGCACCCCGAACCCTAAAATTCACGGTGTCAGAGGGATGACGGCTGGGTGTGGCAAGGTTAGTTCCTGGCTGGTAGAAAGAAAGCGGTAAATTGTTCTGGCGAGGGGGGGGTCTCTACGGAGCACCTCACACAGAGCAGATCTTGCGCGGGTAGAAATGCAAAGATTTTGTTTTCTACTGCAGACAGAAGGCTAAGTAGGTCAAAAGAACAAATATGCATCTTCTAGGCACTGAGACTAAAGGTTTCTGAACTCTATTTTTGATATATAAGCTAATACAGACAGTATTGGTTGGTTTTCTAAATAACACGCTTCTTGCATGTTGATCTTCAAGATAACGAAAAGGTGTGCGAAGTTATTTGATTTCATCAATCTGGTCTCCTCCTCCTCCTCCTCCTCCTCTTCTTCTTCTTCTTCTTCTTTTTTTTTTTTTTTTTTTTTTGGTTAAGAATTTATTAAGACTCAGATAACAATTAGGCTATATTTTGCACCTAGCCTGTTGGATGGCAATGTAGTGTAGTGGTGAAGGGAAAATGATACCGTGTTTTGTAATCTTGGGCAGGAGGAGAAGAAAAATTAGTCACAGCTAATTTGACATCAATTCTGTAATATGTGATTAGATCCTGTAGGACCTCCTTTTGGGGAGACCCCCCACTCCGTTCTCAGGATAGCGTACACCCAAGGAAACAGGAGAGACCGCCTTGATGCAAATGCATGAGGTAGTTTATTATCAGACCTCTGGATCGACACGTATCTCACACAGGAGACAAAGGAGTCAACCCTGAGGCCCAAAAGTTAGGGGTTTATATAGGAAAAGTCAGGGGGGTTGTTAGGGGGGTTTGGCGCAGTTACACATGATTTGCCGATTCAAACATTGGCGGGGGATTCTGGCGCTCGGTGGGGTTTTTTTTTTTTTGGCATACGTGCAGATCGGGCCGTCAGCAATGTAGGAGGGTGGTTTATTTTTGTTAGCAGGAAGGTCATTTTAAACTGCATCCAAGGACAGGAGACAGGAGACTCTAGTCCAGATAGTGTATAACCCATAGGAGTTTTCCCAGGCATGCCCCTTATCTTTTGTGGCCGGTCTGTTTGTGGAATGGCTCAACTACAACCTTGCTACAAGCTTGTCCAGCATGCCCTGGCTCTAGTCTGCTTGCTGCCTCAACTATGGATTCTGAAAAGTCCCAACTCCCTTCAATCCTTTTTAAGAAACTGGTTTTTCCTAGTGCCAGCTTCTCAAAATAGATTGATCTAGCTTTAATAACATTGACTTTACAAGATAGAACTTTTTTAAGGCAAGTGTGGTGGCACATGCTTTTAAACCCAGCATTTGAGAACCATAGGCAGGTAGATAGATGTCTTCAAATTAGGCCAGCCAGATCTACTAAGCCAGCTCTATGACTACATAGGGCAGCAGTTAGTTCTCAACCTTTCTAATGCTGCAATCCTTTAATAACGTTCCTCATGTTGTGGTGGTTCCCAACCATAAAATTAGTTTCCTTGATACTTCACAACTGTAATTGTGCATTTGTGAATCTGTAATTACATAGCTGGAATGCAGGATATCTGATATGTGACCTTCAAAGAGGTTCAGAGGAAAGGTTGAGAACTGACAATGAGCCTGCTTCAAGAAAAACAAAAAATAGTCACCAGGTGGTGGCTGTACCTTTAATCCCAGTATTCAGGAGGCAGAGACATCCTGGGTTTGACATTCTTGAATTTGAGGAGTAAGTTTAAGGCTCTTGGTCTACAGAGCAAGTTCCAGGACAGCCAGGGCTACACAGAGAAAACCGCCAGCCCCTAAACCCAAACAAGCAAATGAAAGAAGGAAAACAAACAAACAAAAACATAGAACATTTTTTTCCTATGTTAATTTTGCAGACTATCTTAAGGAGTAGTATGTCTTCTGTTTTGTGTAGTAGTCCCTGTGTTTTTTTCCATGGTAAGGTCAGATTTGTAAACTGGATTCCCTTTCATTCATTAGGAGGAAGTTCAAGGTTGAGCACATTCAAAGAGGGGAACTTGGCCTAAGATGTACCTTAGCTGGAGATGAGCCAAATCTTAATGATGAGAATTTACCTTCTATTTATTTTCCAGGGGAAATTGTTTGATTCTACAATTGCTGATGAAGGAACATGGACTTTGGGTAAGAATAATCTGTTATGTTTTAAAAATTGGATCATGGTATCATTTCTCCTTTATAGTACATCTTGTCTTTGTAGATGTCTTTGAAGATGGAGAAAAGTGTTGGGAACACTTGTCTATCAAAATTATCCATTAGCTTTTGCAAAATACAATGTGTAATGATGAGCTATAGTTTCTCTAACTTCTTTCTTATTTTTATCTTAGAGGATAGAAAAATGGTCCGCATTGTCCTGACAAAAACCAAGAGAGATGCTGCAAATTGTTGGACTTCTCTTCTAGAATCTGAATATGCAGCTGACCCCTGGGTGCAAGACCAGATGCAGAGAAAACTTACATTAGAGCGATTCCAGAAAGAAGTAAGTCAGATGCAGGAGTGAGTACGGACAGTTTCACCCTCCAGAAGCACATGTATTCATAAGGTATACACAGTTGTAAAAAGCCTTTGGGTGAATTTTAAAGTGAATGATTAGAACATGGCCTTGTATGTGAGTTTCAAATTTCATAAATGCACGCATTTCTGTAAGACCAATTGCTGAATGCACATCAGTAATTCATGAATAATCAACCGAAAGAACTGGGCCACTGTAGGTGCATAATATAAAGAGAAGACATCCCTTCATTGGATTCCCCACCTCTTGCCTCTGCCTCATTCTCCTTGATCGTCCTCTTTCAGTGGCAATTTCCATCACGTCATGCTCACCTCCAAGTCTATGTCTGACCTAGACTTCTCAGTTACTTGTTGCACATACTCATTGTTCTAATTTCACTCCCACATTCATTCTACTTTTTATTTTAGTTAGTGGAGACTAGTTCGTGATTAAGGCTTGGGAGGAGGGGGTCAGAGAAGGCCCAGTGGCTCTGGCACTTGCTGTACAACCATGAAGACCAAGGGTCTACTAAAGGATCCCCAGAAACCAAGCAAAAGCTGGGTAGATATAGTGGCTGCCTTAGATCCCAGCACTCCTGAGGCACAGAAAAAGGATCTCCTGGGCAAGCTGGCTGTCTGAGTTACCTAGAATTTGGGAGCTTGGGGTTTATTGAGAGACCGTCCCTCAATAAAGGAAGCAGGGAGTGCAAATAAAGAGGACACCCGATGCCACCTTAGTCCTACTGCCTGCCCGCACACCCTCCGGTCGACTCAGGAAATCTCCTTCCCATTCTCTTCTACTCCCATTCACAATGCGACCACTTCACACAGCCCTGTCTGCTAGCACTCTGGTCTGAATTACTTGAATAATTGCTGACTGGTCTCCTGGACTCTTACCGAAGCAGTCCTCAGACAGTGGCAACTGAAGAAGTCTTGATAGGGCAAGTCAGATCAAAGCATTGTTCTTCTCAGCCTTTTCCAGGTTTGTCCTTCTCCTAATGGGATCACTGATAGTTACTTTCTTGCCCTACCCTTACTTTGTTTTTTTCCTTTTTGTTTTTCTGAGACTGTCTTTGTGTATGTAGCAGGCTTCAACTTAGAGTTCTGCCTTCCAAGTACTGGGACTGAAGGTGTGTACCGGCGTGTCTGGCTCTCCGCTGATTGTGACTGCAGTGTTCTGTAGCTCTCTGCTCATCGCTCAGTAAAACCCATTTGACTATCCCCTTAGAGTCTCTAATTCTCCCCTAGTATTTCTCCTGCCCTACTTCCTCTTTATCTTTTTTATAGCACTTACAAGCTTTAACACTAAGTCAGGTTGGCAAAATGTGGTCTGGGGAAATTTGGCCCTCTGTAGGTTTGCTGAGACACCTGTGTCACTCCTCAGGATGTTGCCTTACACGTAGCAGTTTCTTGTCATTGAGTATTTATGACAGGTCATGTGGTCTGCAAAGCCTAAATTGATTACTTACTACCTGTCTCTTGGACAAGTCAGACTTCCTAAGCTCTCTGCTTGGTATTTATGGTTTCTTATTTATGTTTCCCTGGTACTATGTAAGCTCCTCTAGAACAATTTATTTGCTAATTTTTGAAATCCACATTTGTTTAAATGGTATTTTCCAAATAGTAGTTCAAAAAAGGCCCATCAAACAAATGAAATTTCCCCTGAATATTCTAAAGCTTGAATGAATACTTCATACTGTATAATATGTATCAATATGCTTGTATAAACATCGTTCTTAGAACTCTGCATGGCATAGAGTAAGCTTCCAAACCTTGCTGGCTATTGGCTGAGCTGGGGGATACTGACCTTTAATTCCCGCCACTCGGATGGGGAGGCAAGAGAACCTCAAGTTAGGGCGGCCTGGGTGACAGCTACACCACGTCTCAGAAGAGCTAAACACTAAGTGTAAAACTCAAAAGCTCCGCACAGAATACTTGAGTAGCTTGCAAGAGGACCTGTGTTCAATCCATAATATACCCTCCAGGGGAAAAAAGCTTTTAAAATCTGTTTATACAATAAACAGATTTTGTTTGTGAAATGGAAAGGTATGTTTCATTATACAGGTAATACCGTGGTCACATAGGTGTACAGTGTCACTCTTCTAAGTGTTTACAGAGCGGAAAAGACCTCTTAGCTTTAGTTTTACCTTAGGTGATTTCAAGTTTGATATTATTTCTTAGTTTTTGACTTTTTTGTTTTTGTTTTTTGTCAATTATGAATTCAACTTATCTTTGTAAGTTTTAAAATTTTATGTCTTTCAGAATCCTGGTTTTGACTTTAGTGGAGCAGAAATCTCAGGGAACTACACAAAGGGTGGACCAGATTTCTCAAACCTTGAAAAATGACTGCTGTTGCTTAGTTTTCTCTATCTTGTGGACCCCAGCAAGTGCTGGCAACTTAATGCAGCTGATGTTGTGAAGGAGGAAACATCCGATGTCTACAGTTAAAAGATTGCAAAGTGTATTTCAGTATGGTTGTAAAAGATTACATTCAGATGGTTTGCATAGGAGATATAGTAGCTTTCCTGTGGATAGATGGTAACTTTTATTGCTCTGCATTAAGTTTTATATGCTACATTTTCCTAATTTCATATTTAATTGTATTTTTACTATAAAAACATTGGAGTACAAATCATATGAAATGGAAAGGTGCCTTCATGGAAAAATATTTTTTTTGTGTGTGTGTGTGATGCAAAAATAATGTTGAATAAATTTCTGAATATGCATTGTATGCCCTTTGTCTAAATATGCTGGCCCGTACATGGAAAGTGCAGAACTGGAACATTTTTAAGAAAGGACATAAAGTATCCCGAAGTACTTTGGGTAATTTGAGTTAGTGAAAAATTCTAACTGGTCTGGTGCTGCCTAAATGATTATGTCAAGAAATTGAAAATAATAAAACCCTAACAGCAGAAGAGTTCATTGCTTCTTACTGTCAGAAAACAATTTAGGCCCCTGAGTATAAGTTACTGGCTTCATTTACTTTTAATGATTCAGACAAGGTGGTCTAGAAAAAAATTCTTTCATCCTTTTTGTGTTTTTTAATTCTTAAAAAAATTGAAATGTGTATAAAGCTTACAAGTAAAATATTAACAGATTGAAAATCTTATACTTTTTTCTAATAAATTGACATGTTGTCACCTCAGTATTTTACTTTTTCTTTTCTTCAAAAAAGTATGTTCTCTCAACAATGCAGCCATTAAAGTTAGTGGTACTGCTGCTTAGTCCTCAGACTTATGCCGATTATGCTGAATACCTACAGTGCCCTTTACATAACAAAGTCCTGTATTCTGGTTGTGCCGCTCCTGCAGAGGTTCACTTCAGCCTGGAACAACTTCCCACTTTTTCCTTGGCTTTTACTGCTTTGATTTTTTTTTCCCCTCGTGTCAGCATCTTGCTGGGCAGTGTGGCCTCCAACTCATGGGGATTCTCTCTGGCCTTAGCTCCCAGACCGTATAATTACAGGTATGCACCCATGCCTGGCTTAGCTTTTGCACTTGAAAATGATGGAAATTTTGTCTCTTGACTGTTCTGGATGAGGTCTATTGTCTACAATATTCCTACATCCTATATTCTGTCATGAATTAAGGATTTCACCCTATTGCAGAAGCTGATGCCTTTGGTCAGGGAGTAAGGTAGTATCTGTTGGGTTTCTTCACTGTAATACCAATGTTTTGGATGCTTTGTGGGAAACTAGTTTTAAAGTACCTCTTGTTTCTAACCAAATTTTGAACATACTGTCTTATTCAGGGGGTAAAAATTACTACCTTCATTACTTTTATGCTTAAAATTATATAATTTGGCTAGTGTAAAACCAGTCTAGGTAGCTTCTGTGTCCTTTGACATGTTGAATCATTGTTTGAGCAATTTCTTACTCTCCAGACTTAGGCTTTCCCTGCCACAGTCCAATAATGGAGCATTTTGCTAAAGAACCCGGTTCTCTTTAGTGGATATATGTTTTTAAAAACAAGATGTGCATGCTGGTGTATGAACACTGTTGAAGTGTGGTTTACCATGCACACCTTAAACCCCTACATGCACACTGGAAATCATGAGTTCGCATTAAATACCCAGTTCTAATCTTACAGGGTTTATTTTAGTTTTTTTTCTTTTCAGTAGCCTGGTTTCCACCACTCTATTTGACATCCTGTTGTTGATCATCTCCATACAAATGCCTTTCAAGTGTGAGGCTGTGTAGAGCAGGGTGTCTTCACTGCCTGAGCCCAGCACTGATGCCTTTCTGCCTTTTGCTTACTTAACGATTTTTAGGAATGAATTTTTGGGAGGAAAAGGCCTTTTCTTTGGTTAGTTTTAACATTGTTTTCAATAATATTTTGAACTAACTTACAGGTAAAATTAATTTGTTCTAATGTACAATTTGGTGAATTTTAGCACATGTATAGATTTCTGTAAGCACCTTCCCATTTACCCTAAAACAGTGCAGTCACCTGAAAAACACCGAAGTTTGTTCTTTGTAGTCACACTATTAGCTTTCAACTCTGGAGCCACTGTCTCTGTTTATAGCTCTTCTAAATAATTTTGTCTCTTAGAATATATAATGGTAAGCAAAATCATGCAGTCTCTTCAAAGTATTTGTTGAGAAAATTTGTGTCCAATAGATTGTGTAGAATAGATTCAGTAGTATGTAACTCAACATGCCAAGAGTACAGAGCCATTACTTTAGTAAATTTTCAAGCATTTCATCACCACAAATACCCTTGTATTTGCTGTCAAACCTTTCTGGGCCAGCCAGCTTCGGATATTCTGTTGCATCGATCTCCTTGTTAAAGACATCTTGCGTGCAAGTCATCATAGAATGTGTGGTCTTTGGGAAGTTTACCCTGGCTTGTTTTATGTCTGAATACTGTTTCTTTATATGGCCTTATCACACAGTTAGTCCTTTGTTGTTGTTGTTTGTTTTTATTTTTTGAAACAGGGTTTCTCTCTGTAACCCTGGCTGTCCTGGAACTCACTCTGTAGACTAGGTTGACCTTCGAACTCAGAAATCCACCTGCCTCTGCCTCCCAAGTGCTGGGATTAAAGGCGTGCACTACCACTGCCCGGCTTCAGTTAGTCCATTTTTAAGATGTATGATTAGATGTTTTCCTGTTTGGGCTCTGCTGAATAATGCTGTTCTAAATGTATGTGGGACCAGTTTTTATGTACTTAAAGGTGTTTTCTTACTGTTTCCACCAGTTTCAACATGGCATAGAAGTATTTTAGAAGTGAGAAAAATGCTTTCATAGAATTGGGCTGTAGGCAAGACTTTAGGGCTTCTTAATTAGTGCGGGGTGCTCCCAGTCCATTGTGAGTGGCGCCACCCCTGGAGTCATGGTGAAAGCAGGCTGAGCAACCCGAGAAGCAAGCCAGTAAGCAACACTGTCCTTGCCTGGTTCCTGCTGGGTTTGAGTTCCTGACTTGGCTTCCCTCAGTGGATTGAGACTCAGGTTATGTAAGTTGGATTAACCTTTCCTCTCCAGGTTAGTTTTGGTCATTGTGTTTCATCACATCCATATTAACCCTAGCTAAGAGACTTTCATAGTAGAACGTTTAGGTTATGTGCTAAGTCTTCAGGTTAATCGTTTGAAGAACCGCCAGGCTGTTTTCCAAAGCAGCTGCTGCCCATTTACCTGTGCTGGTCTGGGTGTTGGCTTCTCTACTTCGCTGCCTACACTTACTCTTAGCTGGCTTTCCTAGTCATTCTAGTGATAGTAACTAGTTCACTGTCTTTGTGGATGTGAATACTTACAAATGTACATATTTATGTTGTACATTTATTCATTGTTATGTTGAGGAGGGGGAGGGGGCATGCACGTTCCACAGCACACACAGAGCTCACTTCGGTTTTTACCATTTAGGTCTCAGATCTTGGTGACCAGGTGTTTCACCCACCAAGTCATCTCACAGTCCTCTTTGTGTTTTTTATTTACATTTCTCTGAAGTCAAGCTATAGCTAGTATTCTTGTATTTATTGAACATTTGTGTATCTTCCCTAATGAATGTTTATTCAAATCTTTTGCCCATTTTTAGATTGCATTGTCTTATTAAGTAGTAAATAATCTGGTTACAGGTTATCACCTGTATGGTTTTTAAGTAACTTCCTGTGGACTTCGTTTGGTTGTTGTTTTTTTTTTTTTTGTTTTCTGACATAGTCTCGCCATGTAATACAGACTGGCTGTGAACTGGAATGACTCCTGAATTGGCTGCTGCTGATCAGGGATTGCAGGCACTCCACCCTCCATCCATTGTTTTTACTATCTTGATAGTGTTTTTGGAAGAGTTTTTATTTTGGAAAAGTCTAGTTTATCGTACTGTGAGTGGACTATGCTTTTGGCGTCTTGTCTTCCCATAAGAACTTTTATGGGAACTTCTGGTCATAAAATTTTTTCCTTTGCCTTTATCTTAAGACTTTATTTATTTAGACCAAAGTTGAGGTTTTATTAAATAAAGGAGCTTTAATAAAGACAATGCACAAAGGATAAGAGAAGTGCTCAGAAAGAAAGATACTCCAAGGCATAGATATAGGCTTCTCAAAGAAGGGTCATGGATTATTGAAAAACCTAATTAAGAGAAACATGCACAGAGATGGATAGTGAACACATTGTTCTTTATCATTATGTAGAGTGCTACTTGCAAAGTATCCATACTTCCTTTTTATCAGGCTGAAGTTCCTAAAATTTTCTAGCTAGCTGAACTTTAAGAAATGGTGTAAACCGGGTGGTAGTGGCACACACCTGTAATCCCAGCACTCTGGGAGGTAGAGGCAGGCCGATTTGTGAGTTCGAGGCCAAGCCTGGTCTATAGAGTGAGCTCCAGGACAGCCAGGACTAAACAGAGAAACCCTGTCTCAAAAAAACCAAATCCAAAAAAAAAAAAAAAAAAAGGTGTAAAAGCCTGGTGTGCAGAGGCAGAGGGGCAGGTGGGCCTCTGAATTCAAGGCTAGCTTGGTCTACCAGATAGCTATACAGAGGAAAACCTGTTTCGCAAAATGAACAAAAAAAAGCAGACTAACAGAAAAAGAAAAGAGGAAAGGTGTGGAATACTTCCAGATTATGTTTCTGTATCAGCTGGTTTGACCCTTTTCTTGTCTGGACAGTTAATGTGTATTTGTACTAATTTTCAAATTATAAAATAGCTTTTCACGGTCTCTCTCACAAATTTAGCCATAGGTATCGCCCAGTTTACATATTTACATTCATCTCAGATTTGTGTTCATTTGGAATACTGATAATTTTTCTTATGTCTTCTTGTCTTCTAACCTTGTAAAATGAACTGTGAAATAGTTCTGTCTAGAAGAGAGCTATTAAAGCCTTGTGAATCTTTTAAGTTTTAAAAAATATTATTTTATGTGCATTGGTGTTTTGCTTGCACATATGTCTGTATGAAGGTGTTGGATTCCCTAGAGGGAGAGATACAGGCAATTGTGAGCTGCCACATGGGTGCCAGGAGTTGAGCCTGGGTCCTCTGGAAAAACAGCCAGTTTTTAACTGCTGTTAACTGCAAAGCTATCTGTACTGTATCCTCTTTAAAATCTTTATTTAGAGTATAAGAAATCATTCAAATTATTTAATTCATTTTAGTTAAAATTTGGCAGTTCCTTTTTAAGTTTTTTTCATCATTTTATGTGTATGAGTATTTTGTCTGCATGAATGTGTACCACATGCTCACACAATGACCATAACAGGGCATTGGGTCCCCTGGAATTAGAGTTGTAGACAGCTGTGAGCTGCCAAGAGGGTGCTGGGAACTGAACCCAGGTCTTCTGCAAGAGCAGCAAGTGCTCTTCACCACTCAGGTCTCCAGCCTCAGACATTTTGGCAGTTCTTGTCTTTCAAGAACTGACTTGATTATTCCAACTCTGTGTAAGTAGACTTGTTTATCATGTCTTCTTCATGATCCTTTTCTGTTTAAAATCGTTTATTTTGTATATGCATGCAGACATACATGTTCGACAGGCCTTGGAGGTGTCAGAGAACAACTTCCGAATGTCTGTTCTTTCTTTCCATGTATGTGGTTTCTGAGAATCAAACTCGGTTCATCATGCTTGTCAGTAATCACGTTCACCCTCTGAGCCTTCTCTCCGAGCCTTCTCCCCACCCCCCTTGAAAGTCTTCCAGTGTACAGAGCCATATTGGGGCAGTCTTGCACTTGGTCAGAGTTTGACTTTGGTCAAGGTTAACTTCTCCCAGTTAGCCAGGATTCTGCTCCACTTAGGGTGGAGCGCACGTAGTAAAGGTTAAGTTCATTGTTCTTCCAGGCATAGGGATTCCTGAATTAAACAGGTGACCCACCCAGCTGCCGGAGCAGTCAAGACGAAGACCTCCAAGAGAAGCTAGACAGCTTCCACCGGAACTCAGCCTGGAGTCTGGGGGGAAGGGTTTGCCCGAACTGTTAAAAGGTCCGGCGCCATTAAAGTTTACGGCTTCGATCAGTGAACATTGACTTAGCCGTACTTTCTTTTCGCCGCTCTTCCCTATGACCCCAAAATTCTCTCAACAGGTAACCCAGTTTACATGTAGCTGCTGGCGGCTACATAGTGGCGCCTGAACGTGGGAAGACCTGGCACGAGAGAATTTCTTGAGGTAGCCCTATCCAGCGAAGCTTCGTGGAAAAGGTGAAAATTAATGGTGTCCGCACGGTAAGCAACATAGAGGGCAAAACTAGCGCTAGTGAATTCGTGTCTATGGTTGTGAGTGCAGGAATGGATACAGTTTTTCAAGCATACTGCGTGGACCCAGCGCAGGACTGCTTGGGTTGATAAGATAGGGAAATATGGGGAAGGAATTTGGTAGGCATTTGCCCAAAGCTCGTAAGAGCTGATTTCGGCGAAAAGAAAGGGGTTTTTAAAAATAGGCATATGTCCACAGCTTCTAAGAGCTGTTTAAAGAGGAAAATGGATGCAATTGCTTAACAAGCACGCTTAACTTTCTGTGTATCTTTCCGTGTTTGTCCCGGTGCACCGACTGTCTATGTGTATGTTTATGTCCTCTCTGTGTCTTTGTGTGAATGACTGTTTCATGTTAAAAAGAAAAAATTGGTAAAGATTACATCTGCTGGTAACCTCTTGAGCTAGCCACAGTTTGTGTGGGGATTGATTCAAAGCCACGCTGCAGCAGCGTAGCTCACTCACCCAAGACAGAAACATGGCTGGGGAAAAAGCCGCTCTTAAAAGCCCAGAAACCTCGAGATTTGGGAAGACTTTGGTTTGGCTTGTGAAATTCATGTAGTCGCTTTATACTTGTTTCTAATTGGTTTTAATGATATAAGGCTTTACATTTCTTGACTAAAGAGTTATAAATTAATTGGTTATTATGTAAAAGGTATAGTGTTATTAAGAAAAGGTTAGTTTAAAACTGGTGATTCAGTGTTAGAGCTATCTTAACTAACTACACGTGGCCTAACGCCACTCATGCCTTGTTCTTGTTTATAATTGGATTTAAAGGTATATTTTACATGTCTTGACTATAGAGTATTGGCTTAAGTCACTGCACATGATTTAAAAGGTATAATGTTATTAACAAAAGTTAGGTTAAGGCTGGTAGTTTAGGGTAGTCGCCATTTTGAACACGTGGCATGATGGTTAAGGCTGGTAGTTTAGGGTAGTCGCCATTTTGAACACCACATGGCATGACGCAATCCAGGAAATACAGGCCTTTGGGACGCTCCTAAATTGGCATGGTGTTTCATGTGAATCTTGGCCTGGAGATTAGACTTAATGAAGATTAAGATCTAAAATATTGTCTCTTTAATAAGTTACACTGTTATACACTTGAACATAAGAACTGGCATACAAACCTTGTGCTGTAAATATGTGTTTGCCATTAATTTTAAAGAAAATAGATTGTTTAAAATTGAGATTTGCTTCCAAAATTACAATTGTGCTCTAATATTGCAAGAAAACATTGAGTTACAATAAAAATCAGTGTGTCATTAGCTACAGTTTTCAGTTTACAGGCTCATAATTCTTAACATTTTGTAATTAAGATAATTTTGAGAGTGATGCAGCTATGGGTTTTAGGGGCCCATTGCCTCTTTTCCACAAGTTTATAGGCTACAATGGTAGGAGCAAAATTTAACCCTCCAAGATTAAAAAGGAGATCTCTGTAGAAATGTATTTGATATCAAGTAGGTTCCTTTGACCATGAAATTACAGGTTTCTTTTGTTTAATCCTCAAAATGTCCTTGCAGGACAGATAGTTTGGGTCTGGTCTTAGATAAAAGGCTCAGATTAGAAGATATTTACATTTGAGGAATCTCATACAATGTCCTTGCCAAGGACTCAAGGTGGATCCTAGGGCAGAATTTTTACATTTGAGTTAATGCAAAGCTTAGAGCTGCCTCAGGGGAAGCTAGTGAGGAAGCTTGAGAAATTGTTTCTGCCTTACAGGCCCCACCTAGGGAGTGTTTGGCTTTAAAAAAAAAAAAAAAAAAAAAAAAAAAAAAAAAAAGGTTTTTGACTTATCCAGGTGTGGGTTAAAATGCAGTTCAAATCTATGAAAGGTCAAGGAGGCTATAAAAGCATTAACATTTGGCCTGTCTACTCCCTATAAAATTATTGTAAATTTAAAGGGTTGGTTTTTTGCTTTACATTCTGATAATTATAAAAGCATTTGCTTCTAATTTTAAAGAGACAACAAAACAATTTCATTAGAAAGTTTTGCCTCAAGGAATGGCTAACAGCCTTATGTCTTGTGAGAAAAAGTGTTTGTCTCTCTTTCAATACAGAAGTTAAGATCTTAAAAATTTCAGTGTATAATGTTCATAGAATGTTTGTTACAGGCCCTTGCTCCTATAGACTTTTAGAATTTTTAGGTAAATGGCTTTCAAAAGTTGTTAGGATATATTAATTGGCTTTATCTTATTTACCTCATTTTAAGCTTGCCACAGAAGGTCTTAAACCTCTGTTTTCAAGGTAGGAAACATTTGTTCCTTGCTTCAAGCAACAATCAAATTTATTATTAATGGTTGGTCTATTACATGGCAAGCATTTTTAGGCAAAATTAATAATTGTTATCCAAAAGATAATTTGTACTATCAGATCACATGTTTATTCCTTTAAGTTTCTCCCTGCTTCAACACAGATACCTGAATTGGGTGCTATAGCAGCTATTTTTAAGATGTTAAAGGTCAAGCTTTTAATAATAGTAGATATACATAGCTCATGGTTTATAATTGCTTAAAATTGGTCCATTTTTAATACTGCAAATTCTTAATTTCTACAGTTTGTACAAATGTGATTCAAATTTCTAAGAACAAAGGATATATTCTCTAAATGACTGTCCTTTAGGTATTTGAAATAATTTTATATTTTGTGCACATCAAATTATAAAGATTTGTTCTTGATGTCCTCAATTTCTACCTCTACCACGTAATGGTGTTAATCCTAGAGGACTTAGTTATTACAGATAAATGATATTCATATTTCTAATTTAAAGGATTAAAAAAATATGTACATGTGACTAATGATTCATTTTTAGGCTGTCTAGTTGCAACTGCTCTAACAGAAAAAGCAACTATATTTTATATAATTACATAGTTATTGCCTATGTTATGGTTTATACTTTGTGTTCCAACTTAAATTAATAAAACAATATCTTCTTGGAAGAAAGAAGAGAGGGGAAATTGTGTCCCTGTGCATATAATTTAAATTATGCTTACATGTTTTTAAAAAAAATTTTAAAAATTGGATGCCAAGAAACTCCTTGCTAAATGTATATGACATCTTGTAATTAGGCATATTGATGTCTAGGTGAAATGAAGGAATTCACTTACTAACATATGCCATGATCCTGATTTAATATTGGGGGAGAAGGCATGTCCTCTGTTTTTTCCACAGAATGCTGCAGAAGATATGCTGACTGTGTGCTTGCTGAATGCCCAGACCATGGTAACATAAGAGCTATATTGGATATATGTTCTTGACTTACCTCAATTGTTAAATGTCCCAGGTTAGATAAATTGCCTAGCTTCAAGCTTTTAGACTTTGTGGGGCAGAACATGGAGACTGTTATGCTAGCTTAGGAAAAATTAATTAGAAGAGTTAAAATGACTCTTCTCCTTATTGTGCTCAGCTGACTCAACCATAGACTAGTCTAGAAATAATCCCAATATTGAAGATTCCAATTTTGAAGATGGCTAACAATCTTCAGCCAGCTGTGTTAATTTAACATATAGTCTCCACTTTTCCTGAGAAGTAACAGCTTAATTCTTGATTCACAAGGCTACCTCTCCCACCTCAGAGGCCAAGCCTTGGGTCCTTAAAGTTGTTAATTTACAACTGAATTGGATACTTCTGGGACAAGTTAATCCTATTCCACCTTTAACTCTTGACCTTGTCTGTTAAGCAGACTGGCTGTCTCCACCCAGGCTCACCTGGATGGAGAGATTACATGTCTGTTAAAGACACTTGCAAACCCCCCTGGCTTCAAAACTTACACAAGTGGATCTCCAAAGAGGGAGCCACATAGAACTCAGATCTATGTGTGTTTGTTTTTGAACAAACATGGGTACCAGCGAGACGTGCGAGGCAAAGCACTGCATGGGGAGGTGAATTTCTGCTTCTGAGTCCCCAGGAAGTACACCTAATTGCATAGGGGTTAACGTCGAGAGGCTGTCCTTAAAATAATAAGGGAGCCTATTACCCCTCCTCTGAAAAAGACGTTATACAATATTTAAGAGGAATTACGGTCAATGCTTCCCCTCCTGGTTAAGGCCCGCCTTCTTATGAAGGATATTTATCCACTTGTTTTCTACCTCCTCGTGTTCAAATTAATAAAAAAAGGGAGGACATGTACAGAGCCATATTGGGGCAGTCTTGCACTTGGTCAGAGTTTGACTTTGGTCAAGGTTAACTTCTCCCAGTTAGCCAGGATTCTGCTCCACTTAGGGTGGAGCGCACGTAGTAAAGGTTAAGTTCATTGTTCTTCCAGGCATAGGGATTCCTGAATTAAACAGGTGACCCACCCAGCTGCCGGAGCAGTCAAGACGAAGACCTCCAAGAGAAGCTAGACAACTTCCACCGGAACTCAGCCTGGAGTCTGGGGGGAAGGGTTTGCCCGAACTGTTAAAAGGTCCGGCGCCATTAAAGTTTACGGCTTCGATCAGTGAACATTGACTTAGCCGTACTTTCTTTTCGCCGCTCTTCCCTATGACCCCAAAATTCTCTCAACAGGTAACCCAGTTTACATGTAGCTGCTGGCGGCTACATTCCAGGGTCTGTAGTTATCTTTTTTCTAATGCCAGCGTTAATCTCTTCAGTTTTTCTACCATCTATCAGTCTTTCCAAAGAACCAGTTTTGGTTTTGATTTTTCTCTTGCTAATTTGTTTTGAATTTTATCACCCCATCTTTTCCATCGCGCTCTCCCTCCTGCTCACTCACCTGGGTTTCACTTAGCCTCACACTCCCGTTGCCTAAGTAGAATCTTTATTGGCTCTTTTTTTTTGGATTTGTTTTTTTCAAGACAGGGTTTCTCTGTATAGCCCTGGCTGTCCTGGAACTCACTCTGTAGACCAGGCTGGCCTCAAACTCAGAAATTCACCTGCCTCTACCTCCCAGAGTGCTGGGATTACAGGCGTGCACCACCACCGCCCGACCTTTATTGTCTCTTAAGACCATCATAGTCTGTAAATGCAGTGACTGTGATTTGCACTGAGACAGTGTGTTCCACACATGGTGCTCCTTCATTTCCACTCAGTCTAGAGTTCATTGTCTTTTGATGCTTATCCTTAGAACCACAAATGGTTTGGAAGCCTCTGGTTTCATTTTTAAGTTCTTAGAATTTTGTCTATTACTCATTTCTACTTTATTAAGCAAAGACACTCTGTATGATTTCAGCTTTTTACTTTTTGGGACCCAAGACCTAGTCTGTCTTGATGACTGTTCCATACTCAACTGCGAATGGTTACATGCTAGTTAAGGATGCAGTGCTTAGTCAATTAGTTCTGTACATTTCCAGAGTAATGCCTAGTTTCCCAACTAATACTTGACGATTTCTCCTTCCGTTGCTATGCATTTGCTTCACCGTTTGTAAGTAGTGATATATTTAGTGATTTTTCGGTTATGTACTATCTCCCTCCATCAGTTTAGATTGCTCCAATGTCTATTTGTTGAACTAATGTAAAAACCATCTGGTTTTGGATTAGGATATAAGCTTCCCAGGTAACACTGTAAAATGCAGCACATTTTGTTAGGTTTTGTGATGACATGTTTGATAAGGACTACTTTGTTATTATAAAAGAGAGATTCCTCATTATTCTCTCATGATAGCACAGAATATGGTTTGGATTATGGAGATTATGTAATTTCACATGAATTAATTCTCCATTTTGGGACAGCATATGCAGAATCATAAGAGCAAAAGGCCCGGGAGTCAGAAGCACCTGAATTTCACTGTTACCCCTAGTTCCGTGCATAAACCAGGTACTAATGACTTCTTGTGTCTGATGTATTTGGTAACTGATTATCTTCATTCCCCTTAGGACTTATGTGAGGTGGGTTATACTTATACCAGCAAATCACTGCTGGCCATAGTCCTTAGAGGAGAAATAGCAATTATTTATATACGTATATATTTGGAAATACATAAAGTTCAAGTTCTTGGAAAGGACTTTGATATGAGTCAAACACAATGGGTTATTGTCATTCCCTCATAGTGCATGCTTTATAACTCCTTTTAAATGCTCTAAGGAATGTACTCTATTAACATTTCATCTTGGAAAGGGTTCATGAGGCCCCACCTATCCCCGAGGGACTGTTGACTAAGGTGACTGGGGAAGGGATGTGTCTTATTTAGGATTTC
Organism: Apodemus sylvaticus; assembly: GCF_947179515.1. NCBI lineage: Eukaryota > Metazoa > Chordata > Mammalia > Rodentia > Muridae > Apodemus > Apodemus sylvaticus. The sequence goes on along the minus strand of NC_067481.1, from coordinate 84,725,642 downwards.
TAGTGCCTTGAGAAAATATCAGGATTAAAAGCAAATCAGGAAGGAAAGGGTCTATTGTGCTTCCACTTCCATTTCACAGACCATGGTAGAAGGGAGGCAGGGCAGGACTTCAGCAGGATCAGGCAGATGTCGAGGGGAGTGCTGCTTCATGGCCTGGTGCTCACAGCCTGCCCACAGGCCAGTCTAGTGGAGGCATTTTTCTCAGTGGAAGCTCTCCCTTCTAAAATGACTCAGGCTTGTATGAAGCTGACATAAAACTAGATAGATAGCACAGTTGTTTTCTGCAGGGTTGCACCCATTGAGAAGCTTCCCATGTTCCCGTGAGTAACTTTTTACCCATGCTCAAGTGAATAACCCTGATTAAGCTCAGTAAGAGCGTGAGCCCATTTATGAGGAACATCCACGGTGCTGGTGGGTCTAAATGAAAAACCTGATTCACAATAATGCATACAAAATAGTGTTTTAGTGACCATTCAAACACACTTAATGTGTCTTTTTTTTTTCAGATTTATTTATTTATTATATGTAAGTACACTGTAGCTGTCTTCAGACACTCCAGAAATGGGAGTCAGATCTCGTTTTTTAACGGATGATTGTGAGCCACCATGTAGTTGCTGGGATTTGAACTCGGGATCTCTGGAAGAGCAGTCAGTGCTCTTAACCGCTGAGCCATCTCTGCAGCTTTTTTTTTTTTTTTTTTTTTTTTAAATTACAGTAACTGGGTGATGGTTACTATATTTTTTGAGGTGGGGTCTCACCATGTAGGCTTGGCTGGCCGGGAGCTTGCTATGAAGACCAGGCTGGTTTCCATTTGGAATTAAAAGTGCACACCACCATACCCAGCTTGTTAATTATACTACTAAGAGATTTTGCTTCTGCCTCTGTGCATCTTACTTTAGTAAAATTAAGATACAATATAAAGAAAGCTTATTTTATAATAGTGTTAAAATACTTAAATCACAAAAGAAACCAAAACAAGGAAGGTTGTCTTTCAATAATTTTATTGAAAGGTATATTCAAAACATATTGGTACTTGGTTAGTTTGCTTCTGTCCACTCAAAATCAATATTGTTTTCAGATTGAGGCCTAGCAGCATATAGGCAGAACTGAAGTGTTCTCAGTGAAACATGGTTTACAAGGTTAAGGATAAAATACACCCGTTCTTTGGTTTATTTTTCAGCTTCTCAATGGATAATTTTCCAATCCATTACATGTCAAAATGGTTACAGCTATTCTAGGTAGACTCAGGCTGTCCAGGGCCCTGAGGAGCTGCCTGCATTTTAACAGTGTAGACCACACAGTCAAGGACAGCATGGAGGAGAATATGAGCACAACCATGGTGGTCTTAGAATTATGAAGGCCTCTTTACTTCCCTTAAGACTTAGTAGAGGAAAGTTTTGCAGATATACTCGGTTTCTTTTAAAACAAAATTCTACATTAGGAGTAGCGGCAGTTTTATAGAAACAGTCTGTGTTAAAAAAACCTTCTGGAGTGTTTTATCAAGTCTAAACTAACTTTAGTGCAATAAATAAAATTTCAGAGTGATAACTCATCCAGTTATTAAAATAAAAACAAATTCTCTCAGATGGGACTAGGTTGAAGCAGCAATTCTGATGAATTTTTCTTTTACTATGGATACAAACAACTATCCTCTAGAAGAAATATTAAAGGTAACAAATTTTCAAAACTTGTGAAATCTGCTTTATATAAAACACCCACAATTTTAAATGTAATTCTCATAGCAATAAAAAAAAAAATCCCACCTCTAAATTAACTATTACTTGGTTATGGGTGCCAAGAAACCATTTACTGCTTAAATACCTCTTTTAATACCTTAAAAAAAGTGCATTTGTGAGATGTTGGTTTTAATGTAAACCTCATAGTTTAAATTGAGATTTAAATTAAGCAGTTTACCATTTTTAATACCACCTAAGTATATATTGATCAAATCTGGGAAGTTACATCAATGTTAAAATGAAGGTTCACAGTTTTATTTCACATTTATGTCTTTAGCCTTGATTTGAATGCTTCCTGGGTGAATTCAAATCTAAGCATAACTCTCCCAAGCCTAGAATTGGGAGTTTTCCCAACTGCGAGGCCATTCTGCCAGTGCTACCTGGTAAGGTGCTGAGGCTTTTCAGAGTAAATTCTGTACCATAGGAAACTCAGGTCAGAGTGGCAGAGAGACTTGAGGGACCGTTTTTTTGGTTGCTGCTGCAATCCTGCTGCATAGGCAAACAACACAAACCCAACTTAACAGAAATCTGCCTCGAAACTGCAAGCTGCTAAGGGGGAACTGGTGATATCTCAGATGCTTGATCATATATTTATTTCAGGGGGGAGGTGAGGCATGTGCTATGTGAGAGAACTTGCCAAGGAAATGGGGAGGCTGTTCTCTCCTTCCATCACGTGGGCCCTGAAGAATGAAGTCAGGCTGCCAGGCTTGGGCAAGCACCCTTCCCGTCCCTTCTAAACCCTCTTCCCTATCTTCCCAGCAATGTTTATACATGTTGTTTGTTTGTTTTGAGTATTTTTAAGACAGGGTCTCTCCCTTATGTAGCTCTCTAGCTGTTGCAACTCACTGGAGATCAGCCTGGCTTCGAACTCAGAGATCCACCTGCCCCTACCTCCCTAGTGCTGGGATTAAAGGCGTGTGCTGCCATACATTAAGAAAAAAATTGTTTTTAATCATAAGAAGATAAATCTTTGCTATGATTAAGAAATTTAGATGGCCAAAATGTATATGTAGCAGAGACCAATTTTATATTTTCATGCATATAATTACTTTGTATTAGTCCAACTGCTATAGAGGGAAAATACTAACTATAGAATTGAGATATCCCAGCAGTTTCCAGAAACCTGATGTGGGCATGCCCTATATTTGTAAGTCTGTCACCCAAGTTTACACTCCACTTTCCTAATCAATGGACAGATTAAAATTTGTTCCTATATGGGTCACATCTCTTATTGTTCTCTTTGGGCTTATGTAACTTTAAATAAGCTACAGTAGGGTGATATGTAATTTAAAGAAGTGCTATTTCCGTAACTACGTTTAAAGTTCAGGTTTGGAGGATTCTCTTTGCTACGCTAATCCTTTGACAAAAAAGTACTAGCATGTATCTAGAAGTTTGATATGTCCTTTCTCTTGAGACTGCTAAGCCCTGTACACAGTGAATGCCTTCCAGAATTCTCTATCTGGATCAACAAACTCACTTTTCCTTTACTATTTTCATCCCATATTCTTTATATTGAAGATAGTATTTCAATTCTTTAGTTGTAGCAGAAAATGATCACACTGGACATTTTTCTGTATACAGAGACTAACAACCAGATTTACCAACTAACAAATGGTCTCGGGAATCGTTGGGAGGTGAGTTATTCTATAATAACTGTGCCTCAGTTGCCGTGCAGTGCGTCCAGACACAATCCATTTCAACTTCTGACCGTTTGGTTTGGAGCACTTGTTTGAGGAGTATTCAGTTAAACACTTGGAAACAAGTTCTTGCCAGAAGGTCAGATCTCGGCCACTTATCTGTACATAAATTAAAAAACATATTAAACGTTCCCACTGTATTTATAGTAATAAATATATTCTCATTAATATGTTTCCCCATCCAGAGGGAACTAAGGGAGAACCATTACGCTTCAGAACAATACACAGCATCTTATTTTACTTTAGGAGGTAGAGTGGATACATTTCTCTTGTAGCTTCACGTACCTTGGAATGTTTCTGAATACATTCAACTCCTTCTGTTAACTCTACGCACTTCAGTGCTTGGATCTCCAAAGCAATGATAGACAGTGCCAGCACAGAAGGCTGAAAAAGATAAACTAAAGTAAGTGCCATTGGTTAAGAACAGGTCTCTATTAGGATTAATCATATAACATCTGTACCTTTGCCTTAGAAAATATGATCCTGCAATGGCATGCCTTAAGTTGGGCTTCTAGTCTTTCAAAATTCAGATCCTTTCTCCTTTAAAAAGAAAATGGGATTGATTTTATGTAGACAGTATTATATATCTAGTTGACAGTTTTAGAAATGTACTGAAGGCAGTTTTAAAAATAAAACTCACACACACTATATACAAATTATTTTAAGTAAAGGAAATTCTCTTCTATCAGTGACAGGATCTTCTTAAACAGGAGATTTAAATGATTCTGGTCAGAAAACCATTTAGTGAACAGTAGTGTGGCACAAATACCATGATTTTATTTCAATAAAAATTCTGCATCTTTTTAATGTATTTCTGTAATTTATGTTAAATGCTTATTTTCTAGGTCTTGTAAACTAGAAACCTTAAGAAAGAGCCTTCTGTAAATGACTGACAGGCATCTTTTCACTTCTGTTAGGGAGCAAAATCCAAGAGACCACAGGTCCTTATTTTCAGCAGGATTCTATGATGAAAATCCCAATTTTTTGAAACAGCCAGACAGCCTAAGCTTTTGATTTCCAAACCTTTTTTTTGTTGTTGTTGTTCAAAACAAAGTCCACATACCTCTCAGATGGCAAGGTCTCATGGATGAGTGCGTGGTACAGCTGCAGAAACTGAAAGGCAGTCGTGGCTCTGACTTTCCAGCACACTTTCTCCAACACAATCTTCTCCATTCTCATCAGGTCAGAAACCGTGAACCTATACTGACTTATTCGGATCAAATCAGTCGCCAGTGGGACATTCCTTTCCTCTTCAATCGATTTCACAGCCAAATAAAAGCAGCTCAGTCCAACACACCCAAGGTGCTTCGCCTGTACCTACAAGCACAACAGTGTCTTTAGGATGCTTCAACAGGACACAAAGGGAACCTAGGACCCAAGTGTCATCATTATGAAAGATATATCAAATACAAAAACCTCAGCCACAACAGATTTAACATATTCTTCTTGGACAGGAGCCCGACAGTCTTATGTGCCCTACTTAGAGCCAGTGACTTTGAGTGGATAGAGAAGATAGCTTCAAAGGTAGCTTTTAAGAGTTAAACCTTGAAAGCCATATGAATATTCTGTCAGTTACTGGAAAATGACTCTCTAAATGATCCTCGCCACGACTGCCTCCTTTTCTGTTGCATGCAACCTGGAGCTGGAAAGGCCAGATGGCTAAAGGAATTAGAATTTTCATATCTGGGTAGCGATTAGGAAATATATCCTAATTCCTAACCCACAACCTAACACTGGGAGATTTAACAGAGATTTAACGTTAAATCTACGGATGTGAGTAGATGAGTGGAAATATCCAGTCTATCAAGAAAGGATTTGGTTGGGGCCTGCGTGGTGGCACAGCAGAGAAAAGCTGGTCACCAACACTGATGACCTGAGCTCAATCCCCAGGACCCACACTTAGTGGTCGGAGAGAACTAATTCCTGCATTGGTCCTCACCTTTACATACAGTGTGCCCATTTACACACAAACATACAAATATATGTAAAATGGTTTTTTAGACATTTCTTTTTCTTTTCTTTTTCTTTTTTAAGATTTTTATCTTTTGAACTAGTCTCACTGTGTAGCACTGACTCTCCTGGAAGCCACTACGTAGACCTGGCTAGCCTCGAACTTCCAGAGACCATCCGCCTGTCTCTGCCATCCAAGTGCCAGGATTAAAGGCATTTTGCCAGGCCCTTAATTTTATTTTTATTACTACTCTTTGTAAGGGGGAGATATATATGAGGGCATGTGTTTGCTATGGTGCATGGAGATTTAAGCTGGGCGGTGGTGGCACATGCCTGTAATCCCAGCACTCTGGGAGGCAGAGGCAGGCGGATTTCTGAGTTCGAGGCCAGCCTGATCTACAGGGTGAGTTCCAGGACAGCCAGGGCTATACAGAGAAATCCTGTCTCAAAAAAAACCCAAATCCAAACCAAAAAAAAAAAAAAACCGTCAGATTTGACTATGTGAGGCATGTATAGCAAGTACTCTTACTGGCTCAAAAAAGGTTTTTAAATGCAGCCAGCTTTCCTACTACTGGAGGACTACAATTAATTGCTTGATGTTAAATTACTTTCTACCTCAGTATACTACTACTATGTGATGTATTACTAGTCTTCATTATGAAAGGAAACATTGCCACAGTTGAAAGTGTTTTTTTTTTTTTTTTTTTTTGTATACCAGCCCTAATCCAGCAATTTGATGGCTTTTTTCCTTTTTGTTAATTTTAGTGTGTGTGTGTGTTTGTGTGTGTGTGGTACATTTGTGTGTGTGCCAGCGGAGGCTAGAAGAGGGCATCAGATTTCAACTGCCCACCTAGATATTGGAACTGAATTTAGATCTTCTGGAAGACCAGCAACCCCTGAGCCATTTCTCCAGCCCTCAGCCATTGGCTCTCTCAAACGCACGGAGCAAAATTAAGAGATGAGATACTGCAGCGTAAACATACCTTCATTTTAGACAAGAATCTGTCCAGTAAATTCACAGCTAGGGAAAATGTCTCTGTGTCGAAGCCAAAGAACTGAGTTAGACTAAGTAGATCTTTGACTTCAAAGTCTCGTAGTCTTGCAGTCATTCTGAGGCCATTATCGTGGGCAGACTCGATTAGTTTCAAGCCGCAGACCTTTGGCTGACATCTGGACTCCTGTTCCAACAGGGTGTCCAGCTGGTGTAGCAGTTCCTGAGAGTCAGTTGTCAGTACTTCTATCATCTATAAATAGAGCAAACCCAGAAAAGTGCATAAGAACCCTTCCTGCCTGGCTATGTTTGCATTGTGCCAAAAAGTGCTTTACAGTGCATGTCCTACCCCCACTCCCCCTTCCATTAAGTCTAAGACACTGCAAAGGGCTGTAAGTATTTTTACCTTCACCCAGTTGATAACATTCCTAAATTTTGAGTTTGTACAGGACATGAACTATGGCTTAATTTTTTTCCCCAACTTAAAGACTTCTTCTTCACTGTCAGCACATACCACAGATACTGCCCCCACAAGACAGACCCAAACCAAAAGTCAAAAGGTAGTACATGTTCTGCCATATATGTTAACAATGTGAACCTTCTTAGTTCCTTACCTGTGAAGTAGAAATAAGATTACCTAAGCTCATAGATTGGTTGGTTTAAATGGAGTCACAGAAACCGCTTAGCACATTGCTAGGGGCCCAGTTATTGCCAGATAATGAGCTTATTTCTACATCTGTGAGATGAGGGTGACAACATCTGTTTCTTGGAGTGGCCACGAAGAACACACGATATGACTCAGTGTGGCACGGTGCTTACTTAGCACAGGGTGCTCCGAATAGTCTAACGCCATTTAAAAACCAAAAGAAAAAGTTGGGCGAAGCTGGGAGTCGCATTGGTTTAAGTATGCATTGCACTTCCTCTGAGTCCTGGGCACAACCTAAACCCTGGATACAGACGACGATCCTTCCCTGGTCAATTTAAAGACAGGACTGATGTGAGAGTCGTCGTGGTGAGGAACCACTAACTCAGTTCTGGGGTGCAGGTTGGGACTGGGAGGCATGACACAGGAATACCGCTGCCGCCGCGCCTCTCCAGGCGCAGACTAGCCCGGGCTTGTGTTCCGGAGTTCAGGGCTCTGCGGTCCACCCCACAATCCCCTCTCACCTTGACAGCCACGTCTTCACCACGGTGACCACCCACCCCGGGCCTGCTCTCAGCTCGCCCCACGTCCCCGATCCGACAGGCCGACTAGGGGGACGGACTCGCGGGGGTGGGGGGCAAGTGAGCAGAGGCCCGGGGAGGGGCCGGCGTCGCGGTGGAGGGTCCCTCAGCGCCCTGACTCGGCGCTGTCTTCCTCGGGGTCAGCGCGAAGGGAAGGACTGCCGCCCAGCCCCGGAGAGACAAGCTGGGGACCCGGCTTACACACTGGGACGCATCTTCGCTGCTGATTGGTGTGGTTCTTTTGATGGATGGCTTCTGAGGAAGCTCGACCAATCAGTGCATAGTTCCCATTGTCCAGACTTCATTTCTCCGCCCCCTGAAGCCACACCCGATTCGCTCAGCCTCTCTCATTGGAGCATTTCTGAACTGTTCTTCCTTAAGCTGCGGAACTGAACGTTCAGAGCCAAGGCTTGCCCGGGCAGGTCTGGCTGCTATTAGCCAGATTGGCCTGGGTAGCGGACCAGAATGTCCTGCAAAGGCTTTTGTTTTGCATTGTTTTGGTTTTTGCTTTTTTTTTTTCCTTTTGTTGTTGTTCACTGCAGCTCAGTCCCCTCTTTCTAAAAACACAATGGCAAGTTAAAAAAATGCTTTCGTTCTCTTTACGGGATAATGAGATGATAGGTTTTCTCTATAGTGTGTGTGGTTCTAGAAGGTTCTCTCTGAGTTTTGGGAATCAGTTCATCTTTATCTTATTTTGTTGTTTTGTGAAATTTCTCAGATGTTACAATGAAGTTGGACTATGTAGATTCTTGGTTCTCAACTCATTTTCTGAATTTGTTCTTGATGGTTCAAGCTTGTAGCACCCTTATACCATCCATCATCAGTGGCTTAAAATGACGCGTGTTTGGCAGAAAACAGCGAAGAGCAGTGCTGTTTGGAAACCCCATCTGCAGTGAGCAGACTCTCAGATTTCAGAGAGGGTGTGAAGGAACATTATTCTTACAAAATTAATCTCTATGAGCCTCTTCTCTACAAGGTTAACGGAAAAATAATTATCCTGAACTCTTGCTGGACTCCTTTCCGGGATGGGGGGGGGGGGGGAGGAAGGGCGTGTCCTCCGGAGCCATGCATGCACAGAGTCCGGTTCTCAGACCTCATGACTGCCCTGGGTGCGGAGGTGGGGGTGGAGAGGTGGGAGTGGTGGATGGGGTGGTGGAGGAGGAGGAGGGTGGTGGTGGTGGTGGTGGTGGTGGTGGTGGTGGTGGTGGTGAGGAGCTGGTTTGGTGAGGGTGTGGAGTCGGGGTCTTCAGGAAGGTCCAGTTCAGTGCATCACCTGAAAGTAAGACAGGATCTTTAGTCCTAAGCTGTTCTGTAACTCCTTATGTATGTAGACTAGTCTGGCCTTGAACTCAGAGATCTACCTGCCTCTCACTCTCCTGGTGCTGGGATTGAAAAGATGCACCATCATGCCTGGCCTTTTCTCTTTTAATTTTTTAAAAAGAGTTTTAGTTTTAAAAATTATGTCTGGGGTGGGGGTAAGGTGGGGTATGTGCACAGGAGTGTGGCTGCCCATAAAGACCTGAGATGTTGGATCTGGGGTTTCAGGCAATTAGTCGTGAGTTGACCACGGAACGATATTCATTTGAATCCCTGATTTCTGTAAATCTACAAAAGCTGTGGTGATGGTGGAGTGAATTAAAATAGCCCCCATAAGTTCACAGAGAATGGTACTATTAGCAGGTGTGGCTTTGGTGGAGAAAGTGCTTCAGTCACTGTTGGCTTTGAGATCTCTGATGCTCACAACCAGGCCTACTGGCTGGTTTGTTCTTCCTGCTGCCTGTGGATGCAGGGGACGTGCTCTCTGCTGCCTCCCCAGGACCATGTCTGCTTGCATTCTGCTGGCCTCCTGCCACAATAGTGGACTAAACCTCTGAAACTGTAAGTCAGCCCCAATGAAAAGTTTTCCTTGGTAACAGTTGCTGTGAAGATGGTGTCTGTTCACAGCCACGAAAGTCTTAGTCCCAACTAAGACAAGCTCTAGTGAGCCATCTCTTCCCCGCCCTCCCCCTTTTTTTCACTTGGGTTTCTATCTTGGTTTCTCAAAAATAGGCAGTAAAAATATCTTAATGACATATAAGTGGGAGGATTTAATGCTGGAAAGCATGTGGTAAATGGTAGCCTTTCATTATTAGTTCATTCTTAAGTGCTTTATGTAATTAGTTGGTTCTGTTTATTCTTTTGTCGGTCTTCTCAGCCTAGAAATATGAGAGTGTTAGAACCAACTGATGCTAATAAGAATTTTCAAATTGCTTTTGATGCTTTTTACATATTATGTTTAAAATTCCTGTTGAGAACACTACATTATGTGTTAAAATTTTTTTCTCTCAGGATCCCGTGTTTTCTTCTTTTTTTTTTTTTAATTAACTCTCAATTCTTTACATGAAAATTATTTCACTGATGTTGAAGAAATAACTATCATAGACATTCTTTGCTTATATCTTCTCTGTGATTTCAGTTTAAAAACCATGTTATTTTCATTTTGAATTATGTATATATGTGTGTATGTGTGTGTGGGTTTGGGCAATGCCTGGGGAGTGGGGAAGAGAATGGTGGAGTCCTGCAGCTGCACCACGGGTGCTCTTAACTTTGGAGCCGTCTTTCTGGCCTCTCTTGTTAAATATTAATATTTTGTTTTGGACCATTTCGTATACACTTAGTGTGTGATCAAATCCACTTTCTGTTGTTGTTCTCCTTGGCTCATAGGTTTTCAACTAATCCGTTACCTACTTTAATGTGTGTGTGCATGTGTGTGTGCATGTGTGTGTGTCTGTGTGTGTATGTCCCTGTTGGTCTTGTGAACACCGTGCTGTAACTTCTTGATTACAAAGAACATGTCACGTCCCAGAAGATAGCATTTCATGGCACCACGCCCCTTCAGCCCTGAAAGTCTTTCTATCCTCTCTCAGTGTTCCTGGGCCTTGGAGGGGTTGTTACCGAAACCCTGCTCAGAGCGGGGACACTCTATGCTCCCTTATTCTCAGTACCTTGATTGGTTATGAATCTCTTCATAGCCTACCCCGGAAAGAGACTTTTCTGATCAAGCTGAGAGATGTTGTAGCCTATGACGATGCTCAAACCATAATCCACAGACCCAGCGAGGTTTGGCAGAGAGGATGGATCTTGTGGGGATGCACGGACCTCCCTGGGAAGGGGAAATGGATTCTGCAGGTGGACTGGGGACTGGTGGGGATGGAAGTGGGAACAATCAGGTTGGGGGGATAAAGGGAGAGAGTGTGGTGACACAGCTGGAATTGGGGGCATGGTGTGGAAACCTAGTGTACTAGAAACTTCCTGAATCTATGACTGTGACCCTGTGAGGACTTCTAGTAATGGAGGATATTGAATGTGAACTGGTCATCTTTTGTAGTCAGGTAAGACTTCCACTGGTGAGACTAGGTTGCATTTGGCAGTTGTTGCCTGAGGGAATTCCCAAGGAGATTCCCTAAACAACACAGGCTGATGTTGGGACAGAAGATTACTCTCTGAAAACTGACACCAGGGCTCCATTGCTGAGAACAGCACCCTCCATTAGGTCCCTACCTGATGAACCCTGGGAGCCCTGTGGAAGAGGGGGAGGAGAGACTGTGGGAGTCAGAAGGGATGGAAGACCAAGAGACTTCACACATGGCCCACTGGATCGTCCAAGCAGGACTCAGATGGGCACACAGAGACTGAAGTGGCAGGCCTGGGCCTGCCTGGGTCTGTGTCAGGTTCTCTGTGTATGTGTTATGGCTGTTAGCTGGGTATTTTTGTGGGGCTCTCAACAAGTGTGTCTCTTACTGTCTTTTGTTTGTTTGTTTGTTTTTCTGCTCTTGGGACTCTTTTCCTCCTATTGCATTGCCTTGTCCAGCCTTGATATAAAGACTTTGCATTGTCTTGTTTTGTCATGTCTGGTCGTTGTCTCTTGGAGGTCCGCTTAGAGGCCATTTCTCAAGGAACTGATAAGGAATGGGTCTGGGGCAGAGGGGAGGTGGGGGGAGCTGGGAGAAGTGGAGGGAGGGGAAACTGTGGGGTGTAGTGTATAAGAGAAGAATCTATTTTTAATAACGGTTTAAAAATATTTTTAAAAGCCTATATTTAATCATGAGTTCCTACATTGACTTCTACATTGTTATCTTGACTCAATGATGAATAGTGTGTGTGTGTGTTGTGTGTGTGTGTGTGCTGTGTGTGTGTGTGTGTGTGTGTGTGTGTGATTCAACCCTGGCTTAAAATATTCTTTATATGATGATGAGATTTCAAGGTTATAAAGATTGACAAAATGTAATTTAAGATATATGTGGTCACTGCATGTTTGTTTCTGACTGGTCTTGAATGTGTAAATAAATGCTATTTCTTTTTCCTGACTTCACCTCTGGGCTTTCTCCCCAGTAGATATAATATACTAGAGATTCAAAGATTATTTATATATGGATAATATTAAAACTGGCCTATACTGTTCTGCTTTTTTGCTGACTCTGAAATGGGTTTATAAACTCTATATAGTTTATAAAATATATATATACACATACATGTATATGAGACAGGTCTTTTCTATTATGTTTCTTCTCTGTCCTAGAACTTGTTCTATAGAACAGGCTGGCCTCAAACTCACAGATATTTACTTTCTTCTGCCTCCTGAATAAAGTGCTGGGATTAAAGGTGTGGCTACCATGCCCAGATCAACGGTACTTTTTAATTCCCAGCTTCCTACTTTCTTACTGATCAGCAGTTTAAAAACAAGTCACAATAATGACTCTGAAGCAGGTAAGAAGGAAACATTAACAGGGAGATTTAATCATGTTCTCTAGTATAGTCTAAAGGAGTGCTCTTGAACAACAGGAGCTATAACAGGTAGGTTCAATGGTGTTGGTTTGTGTGATGGGTAGTGTTTCCACCTTGACAAAATCTAGAATTGCACAGGAGACGGATCTCCGGTCTTCCCTGCAGGGTAGTATCTTGATTGAGTTAACTAAAGGGTGAAGACCCACTCACTGTGGGCAGCACTGCTCCCTGGCTTACATGCAGGAAGTGAAGAGAGGGCTCTGAGCATCAGCAGGCACTTGTGGATGGCTCTCCGCTTCTTAACTGTAGAAGTAAAGTCCTCCCTGGTGGTGTACCTTGACCTGTGAGCTCAAACTAACCCTTTTCCCATTAAGTTGTTTTTGTCAGAGTACTTTTGTAACAGCAACAAGAATATATACCATTCTGACTGGTGTGAGGTGAAATGTGGTATATTTACACAAAGGAATACTATTCAGCCATTAGAAACAATGAATTCATGAAATTCTTAGACAAATGGATGGAACTAGAGAACATCATCCTAAGTGAGTTAACCCAGTCTCAAAAGAACACTCATAGTATGCATTCACTGATAAACGGATATTTAGCCTAGAAGCGTGGAATACCCAAGACACAATTCACATATCAAATGATGCCCAAGAAGAACGGAGGAGTGGCCCCTCATTCTGGAAAGGTTCAGTGCAGCAGTATAGGACAATACCAGAACAGGGAAGTGGGAAGGGGTGGATTGGGGAACAGGGGGAGGAAAGAGGGCTTATGGGACTTTGGGGGAAGGGGGATCCAGGAAAGGAAAAATCACTTGAAATGTAAATAAAGAATGTATCGAATAAAAAAAAAGGAGAAAGAAAACCAAGAACAACAACAACAACAACAACAACAACAACAACAACAACAAGAAAAGAACAAAAGAAAGGAGAGAAAAAAGGCCAGGACAATGCCAAATGCTTCCCCGACTCAGAGAAATGCCCTAAAAGGGGCTCTTCCTTCCTCTTGCACATGCATATGCAAGTACCTTATTCTCTATTCCGTCCTCCTTATAAACACACAAAATTTCTGGGCATTAGCCTGTCCGTGTCTGATAAAGGCCAAGGAAGTTGGGACCCAGAAGAGTTCAGCTGAGCCCCTTCCTTCCACTTTCTGGCTCATTGCCATCTCCTCCACGGCCCCAGTTTTCCTCTGGTGAGTCTGTTCTGGTTATTCATTAGCAGATAGCTGGCCATCATTTTTTTTTTAAATCTACCTTTCTTTTCTTTTCTTTTCCTCTTTCTTCTTCTTCTTCATCATCATCTTCTTTTTCATCCTCCTCCTCCTCATCTTCTTCTTCTTCTTCCTCTTCCTCTTCTTCCTCTTTCTCTTCCTCTTCTTCTTCTTCTTTTTTCTTCCTTCTTCTTCTTCTTCCTTCTTCTTCATCTTCATCATCATCTTCTTCTTCTTCCTCTTCCTCCTCCTCCTTCTTCCTTCTTCTTCTTCTTCTTCTTCTTCTTCTTCTTCTTCTTCTTCTTCTTCTTCTTCTTCTTCTTCTTCTTCTTCTTCTTCTTCTTCTTCTTCTTCCTTCTTCTTCTTCTCTCTCCCCACGCTCCAATGTCCCAAATACTCAGCCAATGCCACGATTTGTTTCCTTTCCCTGGAGTTACAGACAGTTGTGAACTAGCATGTAGGTGCTAGGAATTGAGCAGGGGTCTCCTGGCAGGGCAGCCAGTGTGCTTAAGCAGGGAGCCATCTCTCTAACCCTCCAAGTTTTATGTATGCTGGAGTGTTCCCTTGAACCCCTTGTTTCCACTGTAGTTTGTGAGTTTTGACTAGAAGCTCTGTCCTAGTACTGCTTGCAACAAGATCAATAGACTTGTGTCCATTAATTGCCTTGTATTAGATTGGAGCCTTGAAAGAATAGAAAATACAGCCTAACTCTCTAATGACCCCAAGAAGTCAGAGGTTTAAAATGCTATCTCTCTCCAAAGAAGCTCTAACTCCAGCCTTCTAAGGAGCCCTAAACACTTCATATTCTAGAGCCCGCTCTTGGTTAGAAACTAGGTAAAAGGTCACATTCCAGAGCCAGCGCTTTGTTAAGAGCTAAGCAAAAAGGCCTTGAGTAGGTGATCCTGGCCCCATAAGGTAACTGGAAATGAGCTAATTATCTGCTTATCTTGCTTCTGTAAACTGCTTACACCATTACCCTTACCCAGGAGTTCACGCAGCTATAGCCCTCCAAGAAAATAGGAAACTAATTGGTTCACAGAGCACGGGCTCCGATAATTTAAACTGATTGACCTAAAAACTATGGAGTGGTACAAATCGATTGGCTCGCATTTTGAGGGCTTTCAATGCTAAGGAATGAATGGTTTGTGATTCACCGGCTTTGTTGTAAACTTATAAAAGCTGTCCCAATTCTGCACTCGGGGTCCCACAGTCCTCTACACCTGTGCAGTGTACGATTGTGGACCCCAGAGGCTATGGAATAAAAATCCTCTTGTTATTGCATCAAGACCGTTTCTCGCGAGTGATATGGGTGTCGCCTTCCGAGGCATGGGCGCTGGGGCACCATTGTTTTTCGGGTCTTACAGCCTCTGATTGATTCGGCAGTTACAGGCTTCACTCACCCTCCCATGGCTTTTTCTTTTTTGGACATTATTTAAACAATTCTTGCTTATCTGTGAAAAGCGAATTCTCTCATTACATGTCCACTTTCTGGGTTTCTAGCCTATCCCTTAACCCTGCAGAATCATTCACATTTTTCCTGGTATGTTTTCTGGTCTTGCTCTTGTTGGCCAGGGTCCCCTTTTCCCCTCAGGGTGTCCATGCGCCCTTGCACACCGGGCTGGCCTGGAAGGAATGAAGCTTTGCTGGGTAGGTGGGTCAGACAGGATCTTGGTCGGGGTGAGTGCAGGAAAAACTGCATTCTCCAGAGGTGGATTTCAGTGATACAGCTCAGTTTATTGGGGCAATATAAACCTTGGGGAGAAGCTAGGGGTTGGGGAGGGGTGAATATATATTATTGGCTGGGGCTAAGTTCCTGGGAATGTTTCATTTGCCTGAATAGGAATTCCAGGTGCTTGATCCACACGTCCATATAAGAAGAGAAGTTTATCCTGAATCCTGGCTTCCAGGCTATCTGATTACCTCGGGGGCGGCTGAGGTGAGGACACGGAAGGCTATGTGAGCTGAGACATGCAGACCCAGAGCAAGGAGGAGGTAGGCCTGGTCCCAACAGTCTCAGGCCAAGAGTTTGGGGGCTTAGACAGGCCTTGACCTCTCTTTTGCTCAGGACTAGCTCCTTGGGTCCCACAGCTTTCCAGATCCCACATGTTCTTACATTTTATTTTCATGGCAAGATCAGATATTTTCATTTCTTTTCGAAATATTTTTTCCTTGTTCCCCAAAGCTGATTCCTTTCTGAGATTCCCCTCTCTTGATCTGCGTCTTCTCATCTTTCCCTTTAGTATAAAATGTATAATTTTGCCTAGCATTCTCCACTGGCCTCTTTCCTTGATGTTAAAATATATATGTGTGTTTATTCTTTGAGACTTCCAGATGTGTGTATTTTCATTATTGCACGTGCCAGATTTCATTTCTTTGTTTTAAAAACTGAACTCCCAAGCCTGGCGGTGGTGGTGCACGCCTTTAATCCCAGCGTTTGGGAGGCAGAGGCAGGTAGATTTCTGAGTTTGAGGCCAGCCTGGTCTAAAGATCCGAGTTCAAGGATAGCCAGAGCTACACTGAGAAACCCTGTCTCGAAAAACCAAAACCAAAATAAACAAAAAACAAAAACTCAAAAAACAAAACAAAAACAAACAAACAATAGAGCCCAAAACTGAACTCCCTATGAAATGTAGGCTAGCCTCAAATTCATAGTAATCCTCCTGCCTTCGTTTCCTTAGTGTTAGGATTGTGGGCAGAATCACTATGCAGCTGACTGGTTTTATTTTAAAGACACACAGCAGTGTGGAATGGTATCCTACTTCAGACTTTCCCCCTTGCTCTCACTCACCAACCATCAGATTCTGGGGGAGAGCAGACACCATAGGTCCCAGCCAGCAGCAGAAACTGACAGCTTCAGGAAGGCGGAGCCTCACAACCACAACTTGGAGCGTGAGTACCAGGTATGAACGTGGTACACCGACATACATGTAGGCAAAGGTTCCGTCACATAAAATAACAATCAAACTCATTTTACTTGGATAGATACTAAAAAATTGCCACTAATTGTTTTTACAAATGTTTCTTGTAACTGTTTCATATTTACGGTTTCCATTTTCAAATTATTCAAAGTACTTTATTTATCATCCCAAATGTTGCCCCTCTACCTCACTGGTCCTGGATTTTAAAGTGTTTTTACTCGGAGCTGAAGAGATGTATCATCAGTTAAGAATGTGTACTCTTCTTGCAGAGGATACAGATTTGAAATCTAGCACCCATGTCAGGTAGCACACAACTGCCTACCGCGCAACTCTAGTGTCATGGTGTCTAGTGCCCTCTTCTGGACACTGTTAGCACTGCACTCAATTCTGCACATTCTCCCCCTCCTTGCCCTGCTCTTGCCCCTCCTAACAATGTATATACACATAATTAAGTGGAAAACGATATAAATCCTAAAACCTCATTTGAAGAAACAACCTTTACATATTTTTAGTAAGCAATGTGAACTAGCATATCACTTAAGGAGAGGCCTCAAAAAATTTAAACTATGCCATGATATTATAGCCAAAATAAACAAAATGGGTGTGTTGAAGACACATTTGCATGTCCATGTTCATTGCAGTGTTATAGCAGAATCTCTTTCTAATCAAGTGTCTACAAGTGATGAGTAGAACACACACACACAGACACACACAGACACACACAGTCTAGATTACACAGAAAGTCCAGTTTAAAAAAGAAAACACACACACACACACACACACACACACACACACACACACACACAGTCTGGGTTACATAGAAAGTCCAGTTTAAAAAGGAAAAGACACACTCACACACACACACACAGTCTCTGTAGCTAACACATGTCTTCATGTGGTCTCTGTGTACCCTCTTCCTCTTTCTCTTTTAAAGATTTATTGATTGCTTGTTTATTGGTGCTTTACCTTGCATGTACATCTGTGTACTGTGTCCCTGCAGTGCCTGCAAAGGCCAGAAGAGAGTGTCAGAGCCCCTGGAACTAGTCTCTATTAACCCCCTTCTTAGTGCTGGGAAGCAAACCCAGGTCCTGTGGAAGAGCAGATGGTACTCCTAACTACTGAGTCATCTCTCCATTACATGACTAACAACCCTTCTGGAACTGCTTCCTCTGTGACTGTGTTCATGAGATAATTTCAACTTCATGGAAAAAGGAATATCACTTCCCCATAGGAAATCTATGTTCAAAATCATGACTTGGTAATTTTTTTTATCAGACTACTCTCTGAGTTGTCACTATTTTTAGCTAGCCATTTTACAGTAAGATATCAAGGACTAGTTGATGCAAATACTTTGTAGCTTCTTAACAGGAAGCATTTAAAGAAGGACTAGCTCTTGTTAAAGTAATTCCTGCTGACAGAGTGTGATAAGAACTTCTTGGGGGTCAGATGGTTGCTACTGTTTTAAACTTCATTTTTCAACAGGGAAATTCATAAGGACATCTTGTGTGCATCGAAACAAATACAGCATTCATTTTGGAGCACAGAGTTTCAGTTCTGCCTTTTACAACCTGTGGTTCATCAGAAGCAGGCTACTTTTATTCCTGCTTCACCTAAGGCACTTAAATGTCATATTTTTCATGTGATAACTGAAAGTTTGGATCCTGTGATCAATATCTCCCAATTTTCCACACACCCTAGCCTATGGCAACCACATTCTACAATTCTGGGAATCTACCATGCGGCATTGTGATTATAATAAGTTATGTAAAGAAAATGAAGTTTATATAAGCCTGCATGAACACACAGGAATTTGTCGGCCCCCAATTCACACTTTTTTTTCTTGCAGCAAGTGACAAAACTTGGGAATATTTGAACTCAAAGCATTTCTCTAATCAGCTATTGATTACACTCTATTTTTCTACACTCTTAATCTTGATGAATTAAATAAATGAAAAGATGTTTCATATAAGCTCTCTGATTCACTGTGAATTTGTAGTTTTTTTTTAAAAAAAAGATTTTCTGTGTGTGTACATGTGTGTGTGGGGGGGTGGGGTGGGGGTGTGTGTGGGGGCCGGTTTTCCAAGCGTGTGGTGGCATGGTGTCTAGAGCACGCTCAACACTAGGCTTGGGCTCACTGCTACTTCTGGCCAGCATGGCACAGAAGTATGCCCTCCTCCGTCCAGCCTTTCCACAGGCGGGAAGAGGGACTGTCTCCTCCACCTTGGTGCTCTCCCACCAGGTGCGCTCCAGGCCTAGAAAATATTGTGATAGATTCATACAGATATAATTCAAAATACAATTCAAATATAGCCTTGCCTTATGTGAGGAGTGTTTTGTCTTTGCTTCAATAAAAGAAGCTGAGATCTTACATTTTTAATATAGTTTATTTATAGAAATCTCTTTGTTTAATTAAAATATTTCTTTATAAAAATGTTTTGTTTATAGAAAAACAGGCCTTTACTTTTGGGTTTTTTAAAATTTTTTACGTAAGTAAATAATTTTCAAAGGTTATTAAAATAAGTTAACTGGCTAAGACATCTCTTTAAGCTTGCCACAGGAGAACTATTGATGTGTTGTTAAAATGTTATATAAATACTTTAAAGAAATGTTTTAAGAGTCTAACAAAACGTTTATTCCTTGCTTCAAGCAGCAATCAAATTAATTATTATTAATGGTTGATCTACTACATGGCAAGCCTTTTTAGGCAAAATTAATAATTGTTATCCAAAAAATAAGTTGTTGCAATTTACTTTATATTTCTATACGTACATCCCATAAATTATACATCAACTATGGGACTAAAGTTTATCTAACATCTATTCCTTTAAGTTTTCCCTGCTTCAGCACTTGGGTGCTATAGCAGCTATTTTTAAAATGTTAAAAATCAATCTTTTAATAATAGTAAATATATATAAAGCTCATGGTTTACAATTGCTTAAAATTATTCTATTTTTAAACTGCTAATCCTTAATTTTTATAATTGTTTATACAAATGTAATTCAAATTTCAAAGGATATGTTTTCTAAATTACTGTCCTTTAAATATTTAAAGGTTAACCAAAGGCTGGAGAGATAGCCATGGGTGCTAAGAGCTAAACTCTTATATTTTTATGTTTGTAAGCCTGAAGAGATAGCTCAGCCGCTAAAGGCTCGGCCGTCATTCATGGAGCATGAGAGCTCGAATCCCAGCGACCACATGGTGGCTCACAACCACCTGTGGTGGGATCTAATGCCCTCTTCTGGTGTGTCTGAACACAACTACAATATACTTATTTATAATTTAATCTTTAAAAAGTTGCCTGGACAGGACCCTTTGGGGCAAGGCACATAAAGTTTGTATTCCAAAGAGGCTATATAGAAACATTCAGATGTACAAACACATTTATTATTTGTATCATCAAAAGAATAATGGTTTAAAAAATAATTTTATATTTTTATGTACATCAAATTATAAAGATTTGTTCTTGATGTCTTCAATTTCTACTTCTATCACATAATGGTGTTGATTCTAGAGGACTTAATTAACTTTTACAGATAATTGATACTCATATTTCTAATTTAGAAAATCAAAATATGTGCATATAACTATGATTCATTTTGGGGCATTCTAGTTGCAACTGCTCTAGCAAAAGGCAACTGAGAATGCTATGTTTATTTTCTATAGTTACAGAGTTACTGCCTATGTTATGGTATATGCTTGGTGTTCCAACTTAGATTAGAACAAACATTAAAACTGGCCATTTAATAAATAAAGGCTATTCATTTAAGATATCTTTGACAATTTGATTCTTTGTTATCCTCAAAGATGAGGTAATATAAAACATTTTTTTAAAAAACAAAACAATATCTTCTTAAAAAAGAAAAACAGAGGGGAAATGGTATCCCCATGCATATAATTTGAATTATGCATATATATTTTTAAGAAAAATTTAAAATTTGGATGCCAAGGAAATCTTGCTAAATGTATATGACTTCCTATCACTAGGCATGCCAGTGCCTAGATGAGATAGAAGAATTCACTTATTGTCATTGCTGTTGTCCTCAAGATAGATTAATAATGTTTCTTAGATATATATGAGGTTGTATTTCTTAATATGATCTTTATAGCCTCTGCATTAAAATACTCTTGATTTTCATAGATGGCTCTTCTGAAGGAAGAGCTAGATATCTTATTTATAATCAACAGGTGGTTATAGAAACACCTGGGCTCAGCTCAGTTAGCAGAACTGACAATGATATTAAATGTTTTTCAACCTATAAATAATACTTTTAATCCTTTTACAATTAGCGTGTATGTTGCAAAATTTGTCCTTTATTGGAAACCTATGGCATGTTTAATTTTAATACGCCATCAGGATCTTTGTTTTCACTATTGTAAAACAATGCCCTAACCGCCTTTCCTTATCTCCAGCTCCCCATTTAGGGGTTTATCTATGTGGTCTTATGCCCAGTCATTTTTGACAAATGGATGTAACTCGCTATGCAAAATTGGAAAAAAAGATTTCTTTTAACTTCTCTACATTCGAGAGAAGCCTCTAAATGTAATCAATCATTGTTCACAAGGTTTTATACCAAGGGATTGCCATGGTTAAATGGCGGGACAAGTTAACCAATACATGGAATGGTCCAGACCTTGTTTTATTATGAAGAAGATGTTCTATTTATATTTTCTCTCAAAAAGAAGATGGAGCCCGATGGCTGCCAAAAAGATTGATATGATAGGTAAATAGAGACCCTGAATCAGCTGGTAAGTATGACTAATTCAATAATGTTCTTAAGGCTACTTCTCCCATATTGGGAAGGGAGGCTGCTTTTCCTCTAGCCATTAATTTGCAAGCTAGGTTTTATTCCTGAGCTACTAATTTACAACCAAATTAAATACCATGGGCCCTCCAGAGAAACAGTCCAAGCAGTTTTTCCCTTTAATCTCTTATTTTTGTGTTGCAAGCAGATATCTTTCAGATACAACACTCTAAGATGGGTTGCTACAACAATGATTTCCTGGACTCAAAGATAGGCAGCTATGAAAGCCAGCCAGCTCATATTCACAGGGCATTTACCTTACCAGTGAATCCTCAGAAAGGAGGCTGCATAGAACCAGATCTATGCATGTTTGTTAATTTAACAAACATGGGCATCAGTTTGAGATGCGAGGCGAGGCACTGCAAGGGAAAAGGAAATGTCCTGCTTCCGAGTTTCCCTGAAAAGCACGCCCGGCTGCATAGGGGTTGCCATTGAAAGATTGTCCTTAAATTACTAAGGCAGTCTATTTCCCCTCCCCTGAAAAAGATGTCAATTAATGTTTAAGGGAGTCGAGGCCAATGCTTTCCCTCACTGGTCAACGCCCATCGTCTTTTGACGAATATAGATATCCACTGGTTTTTCTTAAAATTAACAAAAAGGGAGGAATTGTGACCTCCCCCTGCCCACTGCTCTCAAGAATAGAAGGGAGGAATTGTGACTTCCCCCTGCCCACTGCTCTCAAGAATAGCAGCCAGCAACCTGACCACCCACCTCCTGAAGAACAAGAAGAACCGGTTTCCAGCCTTCAGGAGAGGGGCTTGGTCCGCCTTTGTTTCTTGGGAGAGAGGAGCATTAAAGATGGAGACTTAAACCAGAAGCCATGTGTTTTTGTGTCATGTGATTTCTCTTGCAGCCTGTTCCTTACCCATCTCTCCGTCAGAGAACCCACGATTAAGATGTGTGAACTGGACTCAACAACTTCCAAATTCACAAATATCAAAATATGAAAAGAATGTTCTAAAATTTTTTGTCATTGGTGCTTATATTTGTATAGAAACATTTCTAAGTAGCTGTGGTATTATCAATGTGGACTCTTCTTAAAGGCTCTGAAACAACATAATTATCAGGCTAGTACAGATAAGAATTCGTAAGATGAGTATTTTGGATACCTTTGTCTCATTTTTACTAACTTTACAAACAGGTTCTATCAGAGCCTTTATTCATGCATCTATATACATGGGCTGGAGAGATGGTTCAGCAGTTAAGAGCCCTGACTGCTCTTCTGAATGAAGGTCCTGAGTTCAAATCACAGCAACCACATGGTGGCTCACAACCATCTGTAATGAGATCTGACGCCCTCGTCTGGTGTGTCTAAAGACAGCTACAGTGTACTTACATATAATAGTAAATAAATCTTTAAAAAATATGTTTAATGTACACACACATATGCATATATATGCATACACACATATGTATACATACACACATATGTAGGTATGTATGTGTGTATGTGTGTGTGTGTATATATATATATATATATATATATTTATGTGTGTGTGTGTGTGTGTGTATGTGTGTGTGTGTGTGTATACATATATGTATGGGAGAAGCAAGCATTTAGGAAGTGGCTGGTTATAAAATCAACTCAAGAAAATCAGTTGCCTTCCTATATTCCAAGGATAAGCAGGCTGAGAAAGAAGTTAGGGAAATGACACCCTTCACAATAGCCACAAACAATATAAACTATCTTGGTGTGACTCTAATCAAACAAATAAAAGATCTGTATGAGAAGAACTTCAGGTCTCTGAAGAAGGAAATTGAAGAAGACCCCAGAAAATGGAAAAATCTTCCATGCTCGTGGATAGGCAGGATTAATATAGTTAAAATGGCCATCTTGCCCAAAGCAATCTACAGATTCAACATCTGCATCCCCATCAAAATCCCAACTCAGTTCTTCATAGAGTTAGAAAAAGCAATTCTCAAATTCATCTGGAATAACAAAAACCCCAAGATAGCTAAAACTATTCTCAACAGTAAAAGAACTTCTGGGGGAATCAGTATCCCAGACCTCAAGCAATACTACAGAGCAATAGTGTTAAAAAACTGCATGGTATTGGCACAGTGACAGACAAGTGGACCAATGGAATAGAATTGAAGACCCAGAAATGAACCAACACACCTATGGTCACTTGATCTTTGACAAAGGAGTGGAAAACATCCAGTGGAAAAAAGATAGCCTTTTCAACAAATGGTGCCGGTTCAACTGAAGGTCAGCATGCAGAATAATGTGAATTGATCCATTCTTATCTCCTTGTACTAAGCTCAACTCCAAGTGGATCAAGGACCTCCACATAAAACCAGACAAACTGAAACTAATAGAAAAGAAACTGGGGAAGACCCTTGAGGACATGGGCACAGGGGAAAAGTTCCTCAATAGAACACCAATAGCTTATGCTCTAAGATCAAGAATTGACAAATGGGACCTCATCAAATTACAAAGTTTCTGTAAGGCAAAGGACACTGCCAAAAGGACAAAACAGCAACCAACAAATTGGGAAAAGATCTTCACCAACCCTACATCCGATAGAGGGCCAATATCGAAAATATATACAAAAAAACTCAAGGAGTTAGGCCCCAAAGAACCAAATAACCCTATTAAAAATGGGGTACAGAGCTAAACAAAGAATTTTCACCTGAAGAAATTCGGATGGCCAAAGCACCTTAAGTGCTCAACATCATTAGTCATTAGGGAAATGCAAATCAAAACAACCCTGAGATTTCACCTCACACAAGTCAGAATGGCTAAGGTTAAAAACTCAGGAGACAGCAGGTGTTGGCGAGGATGTGGAGAAAGAGGAACACTCCTCCACTGCTGGTGGGGCTGCAAGATGGTACAACCACTTTGGAAATCAGTCTGGCGGTTCCTCAGAAAACTGAACGTGACACTTCCGGAGGACCCTGCTATACCTCTCCTAGGCATATACCCAAAGGATTCCCCGGCATGCAATAAGGACACATGCTCCACTATGTTCATAGCAGCCTTATTTATAATAGCCAGAAGCTGGAAAGAACCCAGATGTCCCTCAAAGGAGGAATGGATACAGAAAATGTGGTATATTTGTGCAATGGAATACTACTCAGCAATTAAAAACAATGAATTCAAGAAATTTTTAGGCAAATGGTTGGAAGTGGAAGATATCATTTTAAGTGAGGTAACCCAATCACAAAAGAATACACATGGAATTAATTAATATCCACTGAAGAAGTAAGGAGAGGGCCCTGATCCTGGAAAGGCTTGATCCAGCATTGTAGGGGAGTGCCAGGACAGAGAAAAAGGAGGGAGGTGATTGGAGAATAGGTGGAGAGAAGAGGGCTTATGGGACATATGGGGAGGGGGGAACCGGGAAAGGGGAAAGCATTTGGAATATAAATAAAGAATTTAGAAAATAAAGAAAAAAAGAGAAAAAAGTATGTATAATGTACACACACATATGCATGTGTGTATATATATATATATGTGTGTGTGTGTGTGTATATATATGTATATATATATATATATATATATATATATATATATATATATATATATATATATGGGAGAAGCAAGCATTTGGGGAGCAGTTGGACAAGGGAAGGTAATGAAGATAAATATGAGCAAAGTACAATATGTGTGAATATGACAAAGAAACTCATTTTTCTAAACACATTCTAAAACTACCCAGATGCTATTGAAAATGCTGGTAAAGTTCTTGCTGACAGGAACCTGATATGGGTGTCTCCTGAGAGGCTCTGTCAGAGCCTGACAAATGCAGAGGCATGGATGCTCACAGCCAACTGACTAAGCCAACTGACTCAGCCATGAGGACTGAGCACAGAGTCCCTGAGCACACAGCCCTGGAGAACGGGCTGAAGGAACTGAGCCCATGGGGGCAGCAGCAGTGTCAACCAGCCATCCCTAACTTCTGCCCTGGTGCTCCTGACCACCAAAGAATACAAACGGTTCTGGCCACAGGTTTGACAGAGGATGGCCTTGTTGGACATTAGTGTGAGGAACAGACCTTGGGTCTGAGGGTGTTCGATGACCCAGTGTAGGGGAATGTCAGGGCCCGAAGGCTGGAGTGGGTGGGTGGGTGGGGGAGCACCTTCACAGAGGCAGGGGAAGGGGGGGATGGGATAGGCGGTTTCCGGAGTGGAGACCTGGAAAGGGGATAACGTTTGAAACATAAACAAAGAAAATATCCAATAAAAAGAAAAAACTAAGCAAAAGATGAATGTTGAAAATATTAATGTGTGAAGGAAGACCCGAGGAAATGGACTTACCGTCTCGCAGAAGCCAATGATCATGCTGCATCTGCGTCCTGAGACTATTGGCAGTGACAGTCATGCTGGGTTTGAAGCAAGGGCTGAGTGATTGGCATTTGAAGTTTCCTCATTAAATACACACCTATCAAGAAAGCATTGCATGTCAGGGACTTGTGTGGGAGGAAGACAATGAGACACCTTAAATGTCATTGCCAGAGTTCTAGAAATGGACACATTTTATGGTTTTATGCAAATCAGTCTGGTTCCTTGCACTCAAAATGGAAGTTTACTGGACAAGGGCATCAGATGAATATTGTGAGGAAGTTACTGTGCTGGTTTGAGAGCTAAAGCTTGGTGCTCTGTGTGGGTTCTCATCACGTTACTTTCTATAGCCTGTTTATTCTCGATAACAGTATGTTAGAGGTAAGCAAATCCTAATATCATCAGCTAGACAATTTCACCAACTCTTTTATTATTCTTCTGGACAGCAGATTTATCTATCTATCTATCTATCTATCTATCTATCTATCTATCTATCTATCTATCTATCTATCTATCTCTGTCCATCTGTCTGTCTGTCTACTGTCTGTCTATGATTTTTTTTCATGTGCACATATGTGTGCATTTGTGCTCACCTGTTTCTTCACCTGTGAAGAGCAGAGTTTATTAGATGCCTTTCTCTTTACGCCTCATTTAAAAAAATCCTTTCAGTTTTTAGGTATAATGTAGTGACAAAATTCTCCCTTCCTTTTTTTTTTAATTGAATATCATCTTTATTTACATTGCCATGGTAAAACCTTTCCCAATTCCCCTCTCTCAAAGACCCCCAACCACTCCTCCCTTCCCCTGCCTCCATGTATATGCCCCTCCACCAGATACACTTGCCTGTCCCCACCTCGGTTTTCCTTTGCTGGGGCCTCAGGTTGGAGCCTTTACCTTACCAAGGACCACTCCTCCCACTGATGCCCAACAAGGCCTTCCTCTGCCACATTTTTGGCTAGAACCATGTGTGCCCCTTGGTTGATGATTCAGTCCCTGAGAGTCTTGAGGCATCTGGGTGGCTGAAATCATTGTTCTTCCCATGGGGCTGTAAACCCCTTCAGCTCTTCTGGACCACCCTCCAGCTCCTTCATTGGGGACCCCATGCCCAGTCCAATAGTTGGATGCTAGCATCTGCCTCTGTATTTGTAAGGCTCTGGCAGGGCCCTTCTGGAGACAACCATGGCATCCTCCCTTTGGTATACACTTCTTGTTGTCCTTAGTAGTGTCAGGGTTTGTTGACTGTTTATAGGATGAATCCCCAGGTAGGGCAGTCTCTTGGTGGCCTTTACTTCAGTCTCTGCTCCACACATTGCCTCCCTTATTGCTCCTATGAGTATTTTGTTCCCTTTCTTAGACGAACCAAAGCTCCCTTACTTAAGTTCTCCATCTTGAGCTTCCTGTGCTGGGTGAATTGTAACTTGTTTATTTTGAGTTTTGGGCTAACATCCGCTTATTAGTGAGTGCATACCATGTGTGATGTTTTGTGATTGGGTTGCCTCACTCAGGATGACACTTTTTAGTTCCATCCATTTGCCTAAGAATTTCATAAATTCACTGTTTTTAATAGTTGAATAGTACTCCATTATGTATATATATCACAGTTTCTGTATCCATTCCTCTGTTGAAGGACATCTGGGTTCTTTCCAGCTTCTGGCTATTATAAATAAGGCAGCAATGAACATAGTGGAACATGTATCCTTATTACATGTAGGAGCATCTTCTGGGTATATGCCCAGGAGTGGTATAGCTGGGTCAGCAGGTATTACTATGTCTAATTTTCTAAGGAAACGCCAAACTGATTTCCAGAGTGGTTTTACCAGCCTGCAATCCTACCAACAATGGAGAAGTGTTCCTTTTCTCCCACATCCTCTCCAGAATCTGCTGTCCCCTGAGTTTTTCATCTTAGCCATTCTGACTGGTGTAAGGTGGAATCTCAGTGTTGGTTTGATTTGCATTTCCCTAATAACTAAGGGTGCTGAACATTTCTTTAGGTGCTTTAGGGCCATTCGAGTTTCCTCAGTTAAGAATTCCCTGTCTAGCTCTGTACCCCATTTTATAATAGGGTTATTTGACTCACTGGAGACTATCTTCTTGAGTTCTTTGTATACATTGGATACTAGCCCTCTATCGGATGTAGGGTTAGTAAAGATCTTTTCCCAATTTGTTGGTTGCTGTTTTGTCTTATTGACAGTATCCTTTGCAAAGCTTCTGCTTTGCAGTTTTATGAGGTCCCATTTATCGATTCTTGTTATTAGAGCATACGCCATTGGTGTTCTGTTCAGGAACTTTCCCCCCTGTGCCCATGTGTTCAAGATTCGTCCCCACTTTCTCCTCTGTAAGCTTCAGTGCGTCTAGTTTTATGTGTAGATCCTTGATCCACTTGGACTTGAGCTTTGTACAAGGAGATAAGAATGGGTCAATTTGCATTTTTCTGCATACAGATCTCCAGTTGATCCAGAACCATTTGTTAAAAATGCTGTCTTTTTTCCACTGGATGTTTTTAGCTCCTTTCTCAAATATAAAGTGACCGTATATGTGTTGGTTCTTTTCTGGGTCTTCAATTTTATTCCATTGATCTTCCTCCCTGTCTGCATACCAATATCAAACAGTTTTTATCATGGTTGCTCTGTAGTTGAGCTTGAGTTCAGGGATGGTGATTCCTACAGAAGATATTTTGTTGTGGAGAATAGTTTTTGATATTCTGGGTTTTTGTTATTCCAGAAGAATTTGAGAATTGCTCTTTCTAGATCTATGAGGAATTGATTTGGGATTTTGATGAGGAGTGCATTGAATCTGTAGATTGCTTTCGGCAAGATGGCCATTTTTACTATATTGATCCTGCCAATCCATGAACATGGGAGATCTTTCCACCTTCTGAGACTTTCTTTGATTTCTTTCTTCAGAGGCTTAAAGTTCTTGACATATGGATCTTTCACTTGCTTCATTAGGGTCACACCTAGTTATGATATA
The DNA here is from genome assembly GCF_947179515.1 of Apodemus sylvaticus. NCBI lineage: Eukaryota > Metazoa > Chordata > Mammalia > Rodentia > Muridae > Apodemus > Apodemus sylvaticus. The sequence goes on along the minus strand of NC_067481.1, from coordinate 84,697,091 downwards.
TTATTTGGGACTGTTGTGAAGGGTGTCATTTCCCTAATTTCTTTCTCCTCTTGTTTATCCTTTGAGTAGAGGAAGGTTACTGATTTGTTTGAGTTACTTTTATATCCAGCCACTTTGCTGAAGTTGTTTATCAGCTTTAGAAGTTCTCTGGTGGAAGTCTTGGGGTTGCTTAAGTATACTATCATATCATCTGCAAATAGTGATATTTTGACTTCTTCCTTTCCAATTTGTATACCTTTGACCTCGTTTTGCTGCCTGATTGCTCTGGCTAGGACTTCAAGTACTATATTGAATAGATAGGGAGAGAGTGGGCAGCCTTGTCTGGTCCCCAATTTTAGTGGGATTGCTTCAAGTTTCTCTTTGTTTAACTTGATGTTGGCTACCCGTTTGCAGTATATTGCTTTCACTATGTTTAGGTATGGGCCTTGGATTCCCGATCTCTTCAAGACTTTTAAAATGAAAGGATGCTGGATTTTGTCAAAAGCCTTTTCAGCATCTAATGAAATGACCATGTGGTTTTTTTCCTTTAGTTTGTTTATGTAGTGGATTACATTGATGGATTTCCGTATATTGAACCATCTCTGCATCCCTGGGATGAAGCCTACCTGATCGTAGTGAATTATAGTTTTGATGCATTCTTGGATTTGGTTGGCCAGGATTTTGTTCAGTATTTTTGCATCAATGTTCATGAGGGAGATTGGTCTGAAGTTCTCCTTCCTTGTTTGGTCTTTGTTTGGTTTAAGTATAAGCGTTATTGTGGCTTCATAGAATGAGTTGGTTAGTGTTCCTTGAGTTTCTATTTTGTGGAAAAGTTTGAAGAATATTAGTATTAAGTCTTCTTTGAAGATATGATAGAATTCCCCGCTAAACCCATCTGGTCCTGGGCTATTTATTTATTTATTTATTTATTTATTTATTTATTTATTTTTGATGGGAGGCTATTAATGACTGCTTCTATTTCCTCAGGACTTATGGGACTATTGAGGTGATTTATCTGATCCTGTTTTAGCGTTGGCACCTGGTATGTATCTAGAGAGTTATCCATTTCATCCAGCTTTCCAAACCTTCTTGAGTATAAACTCTTGTAGTAGGATCTGATGATTTTTTGAATTTCCACAGTTTCTGCTGTTATGTCTCCCTTTTCATTTCTAATTTTATTAATTTGGATACTGTCTCTGTGTCCTCTGGTTAGTCTGGCTAAGGGTTTATTTATCTTGTTGATTTTTTCAAAGAACCAGATCCTTGTTTGGTTGATTCTTTGTATAGTTCTTTTTGTTTCTGTTTGGTTGATTTCGGCTCTAAGCTTGATTATTTCCCACCATCTACTCCTCTTGGGGGGGTATTTGCTTCCTTTTATTCTAGAGCTTTCAAGTGCACTGTCAAGATGTTAGTGTAAGCTCTCTCCATTCTCTTTTTGGAGGCACTCAGAGCTATGAGTTTTTCTCTTAGCACTGCTCTTATTGTGTCCCATAAATTTTGGTATGATGTGTCTTCATTTTCATTAAATTCTAAAAAGTCTTTAATTTTTTTCTTTATTTCTTCCTTGGCCAAGCTGTCATTGAGAAGAACATTGTTCAAGGTCCATGTGTATGTGTGTTTTCCATTGCTTTTGTTTGAGCTTAAGACCAGCCTTAGGCCGTGGTGATCTGATAAGATACATGGAATAATTTCAATATTTCTCTATCTGTTGAGGCCTGTTTTGTGACCAATTATATGGTCAATTTTGGAGAAGGTACAATGAGGTGCTGAGAAGTAGGTATAATCTTTTGCTTTAGGGTGGAATGTTCTATAAATATCTGTTAGATCCATTTGGTCCATAACTTCAGTTAGTTTCACTGTTTAGCTTCTGATTCCATGATTTGTCCATTTTTGAGAGTGGGGTGTTGAAGTCTCCCACTATTATTGTGTGGGGTGCAATGTGTGCTTTGAACTTTATTAAAGTTTCTTTTATGAATGTGGGTGCCCTTGTGTTTGGAGCATAGCTTTTCAGAATTGAGAGTTCATCTTGGTAGACTTTTCCTTTGACCAGGATGAAGTGTCCCTCCTTATCTTTTTTTGACAACTTTTGGTTGAAAGTCAGTTTTAGCCGATATAAGAATGGCCATTCCAGCTTGTTTCTTGGGACCATTTGCTTGGAAAATTGTTTTCCAACCTTTGACTCTTAAATAGTGACTGTCTTTGTAACTGAGGTGGGTTTCTTGTATGCAGCAAAATGTTGGGTCCTGTTTACGCATCCAGTCTGTCAGTCTATGTCTTTTTATAGGGGAATTGATACTACTGATATTAAGAGATATTAAGGAAAAGTGATTGTTGCTTATTGTTATCTTCTTAGTTAAAGGTGAAATTCTGGTTATGTATCTATCTTCTATTGGGTTTGTTGAAAGATTACCTTGTTTATTTTTCTACAGTGTTGTTTGCTGCCTTGTGTTGGTATTTTCCACCCATTATCCTTTGCAGAGCTGGATTTGTGGAAAGATATTGTATAAATTTGCTTTTGTCATGGAATGTCTTGGTTTCTCCGTCTATGGTAATTGAAGCTTTTGCTGGGTATAGGAGTCTGGGCTGACACTTATGTTCTCTTAGGGTCTGTATGACATCTGCCCAGGCTCTTCTGGCTTTCATAGTCTCTGGTGAGAAGTCTGGTGTAATTCTGATAGGTCTGCCTTTATATGGTACTTGACCTTTTTCTTTCACTGCTTTTAATATTCTTTCTTTGTTTAGTGCATTTGGTGTTTTGATTATTATGTGACAGGAGGTATTTCTCTTCCGGTCCATTTTGTTTGGAGTTCTGTAGGCTTCTTGTATGTTCATGGGCATCTCTTTCTTTAGGTTAAGGAAGTTTTCATCTATAATTTTGTTGAAGATATTTACTGGGCCTTTAAGATGTAAATCCTTGTTTTCTTCTATACCTATAATCCTTAGGTTTGGTCTTTTCATTGTGTCCTGGATTTCCTGGATGTTTTGGGTTACAAGCTTTTTGCATTTTGCATTTTCGTTGACTGTTGAGTCAATGTTTTCTATGGAATTAATCTTCAGCATCTGAGATTCTTTCTTTTATCTCTTTTATTCTGTTGTTGATGCTTGCATCTATGACTCCTTAATTCTTTCCAAGGTTTTCTATCTTCAGAGATATCTCACTTTGAGATTTTTTCGTTGATTCTATTTCCAGTTTCAGATCCTGGATAGTTTTGTTCAGTTCCTTCACTTGTTAGTTTTTTCCTGAAATTCTTTAAGGAATTTCTGTGATTCCTCTTTAAGGGCTTCTACCTGTTGACCCATATTCTCATGTGTTTCTTTCAGGAACTTTTGTGATTCTTCCTTAAGGGCTTCTGCATGTTGACCCATGTTATCCCATAATTCCCTATGGGACTTTTGTATTGCCTCTTTAAGGGTTTCTACCTGTTGACCCATGGTCTCCTGTACTTCTTTAAGAGATTTTTGTATTTCCTGTTTAAGGGTTTCTACCTTTTGATCCATATTTTCTTGTTTTTAAGGGATTTTTGTGTTTCTACCTGTTGACCCATGTTCTCTTGTATTTCTTTAAGGGAGTTATTTATATCCTTCTTGAAGTCCTCCATCAGCAATATGAGATGTGATTTTAAATCTGGCTCTTGCTTTTCTGATGTGATGGAGTATGCAGGATTTGCTGCTGTGGGAGAACTGGGTACTGATGGTCCCACGCTGCCTTGGTTTCTGTTGGTAATGGCCTTGCGTTTGCTTTTGGCCATGTCATTATCTCTAGTGTTAGTTGGTCTTGCTGTCTCCTTCTTCTCTGTCCTGCAGGCCTGTGTTTCTGCACTCCTGGGATTCCCTTTCTCTCCAATGCCCTGCAAACAGCTGGTTCTCCAGGAAGTATCAGGTGATGGGGTCTCTCCTGTGGCAGACTTGGCAAGGGTTGCCAAATTGCTGGCTGCTATTTCTCAAATGTTCTGCAGCTGCCGGTTCTCGAATACTCTGCTGACGCTGGTTCTTGAATGCCCTGCTTTTACCAGTTCAAATGCTCCTACCCATTCTCTAGAGAGTATCAGGAAGTAGGCTCCACTGGATAATCTGCTCCTGCCAGTTCTCTAGCAAGTATCAGGAAGTGGGATCTTCCTCATGACAGACATGGCACAAGTCTACCACATTTGACAGAACGGGGCAGTAGTGGCAGAGGAGGGAGGGATATCAGGGAAGGAAGGGGAGTGGTGTTCTGGGGGGGGTTTCTGGGTAATAAGTCCCAGAGTGGCTCTGGGCCTCTGGGGGTGCAGAGTGATTCTTTTTTTTTATTATATATTTTTTTATTCAATATAATTTATTTACATTTCAAATGATTTCCCCTTTTCTAGCCCCCGACTCCCTGAAAGTCCCATAAGTCCCCTTCTCTTCCCCTGTCCTCCCACCCACCCCTTCCCACTTCCCCGTTCTGGTTTTGCCGAATACTGTTTCACTGAGTCTTTCCAGAACCAGGGGCCACTCCTCCTTTCTTCTTGTATCTCATTTGATGTGTGGATTATGTTTTGGATATTCCAGTTTTCTAGGTTAATAACCACTTATTAGTGAGTGCATACCATGATTCACCTTTTGAGTCTGGGTTACCTCACTTAGTATGATGTTCTCTAGCTCCATCCATTTGCCTAAGAATTTCATGAATTCATTGTTTCTAATGGCTGAATAGTAAGTACTCCCTTGTGTAGATATACCACATTTTTTGCATCCACTCTTCTGTTGAGGGATACCTGGGTTCTTTCCAGCATCTGGCAATTATAAATAGGGCTGCTATGAACATAGTAGAGCATGTATCCTTATTACATGGTGGGGAATCCTCTGGGTATATGCCCAGGAGTGGTATAGCAGGATCTTCTGGAAGTGAGGTGCCCAGTTTTCGGAGGAACCGCCAGACTGATTTCCAGAGTGGTTGTACCAATTTGCAACCCCACCAGCAGTGGAGGAGTGTTCCTCTTTCTCCACACCCTCTCCAACACCTGCTGTCTCCTGAATTTTTAATCTTAGCCATTCTGACTGGTGTAAGATGAAATCTTAGGGTTGTTTTGATTTGCATTTCCCTGATGATAATGAAGTTGAGCATTTTTTAAGATGCTTCTCCACCATCCGAAGTTCTTCAGGTGAGAATTCCTTGTTTAACTCTGTTCCCCATTTTTTAATAGGGTTGTTTGGTTTTCTGGTGTCTAACTTCTTGAGTTCTTTATATATATTGGATATTAGCCCTCTATCTGATGTAGGATTGGTGAAGATCTTTTCCCAATTTGTTGGTTGCCGATTTGTCCTCTTGATGGTGTCCTTTGCCTTACAGACACTTTGTAATTTTATGAGGTCCCATTTGTCAATTCTTGCTCTTAGAGCATACGCTATTGGTGTTCTGTTCAGAAACTTTCTCCCTGTACCGATGTCCTCAAGGGTCTTCCCAAGTTTCTTTTCTATTAGCTTCAGAGTGTCTGGCTTTATGTGGAGGTCCTTGATCCATTTGGATTTGAGCTTAGTACAAGGAGACAAGGATGGATCAATTCCCATTCTTCTGCATGCTGATCTCCAGTTGAACCAGCACCATTTGTTGAAAAGGCTATCTTTTTTCCATTGGATGTTTTCAGCCTCTTTGTCGAGGATCAAGTGGCCATAGGTGTGTGGGTTCATTTCTGGATCTTCAATCCTGTTCCATTGATCCTCCTGCCTGTCACTGTACCAATACCATGCAGTTTTTAACACTATTGCTCTGTAGTATTGCTTGAGGTCAGGGATACTGATTCCCCCAGATTTTCTTTTGTTGCTGAGAATAGTTTTAGCTATCCTGGGTTTTTTGTTGTTCCAGATGAATTTGATAATTGCTCTTTCTAACTCTGTGAAGAATTGAATTGGGATTTTGATGGGTATTGCATTGAATCTGTATATTGCTTTTGGCAAAATGGCCATTTTAATTATATTGATTCTACCGATCCATGAGCATGGGAGGTTTTCCCATTTTTTGAGGTCTTCTTCCATTTCCTTCTTCAGAGTCTTGAAGTTCTTGTCATACAGATCTTTCACATGTTTGGTAAGAGTCACCCCAAGATACTTTATACTGTTTGTGGCTATTGTGAAGGGGGGTCATTTCCCTAATTTCTTTCTCAGCCTGCTTATCCTTTGAGTATAGGAAGGCCACTGATTTGCTTGAGTTGATTTTATAACCTGCCACTTTGCTGAAGTTGTTTATCAGCTGTAGGAGCTCTCTAGTGGAGTTTTTTGGGTCACTTAGGTAGACTATCATGTCGTCTGCAAATAATGATAGTTTGACTTCTTCCTTTCCAATTTGTATCCCTTTGACCTCCTTATGTTGTCGAATTGCCCGAGCTAGTACCTCAAGTACAATATTGAAAAGATAAGGAGAAAGGGGGCAGCCTTGTCTGGTCCCTGATTTCAGTGGGATTGCTTCAAGTTTCTCTCCATTTAGTTTGATGCTGGCTACTGGTTTGCTGTATATTGCTTTTACTATGTTTAGGTATGGGCCTTGAATTCCTGTTCTCTCCAAGACTTTAAGCATGAAAGGAGGCTGAATTTTGTCAAATGCTTTTTCAGCATCCAATGAAATGGCCATGTGGTTTTTTTCTTTGAGTTTGTTTATGTAGTGGATTGTATTGATGCATTTCCGTATATTGAACCAACCCTGCATTCCCTGGATAAAGCCTACTTGATCATGGTGGATGATCGTTTTGATGTGTTCTTGGATTCGGTTGGCAAGAATTTTATTGAGTATTTTTGCATCGATGTTCATAAGGGAAAGTGGTCTGAAGTTCTCTTTCTTTGTTGAATCTTTGTGTGGCTTTGGTATCAGCATAATTGTGGCTTCGTAGAAGGAATTGGGAAGTGTTCCTTCTGTTTCTATTTTGTGGAATAGTTTGAGGAGTATTGGTGTTAACTCTTCTTTGAAGGTCTGATAGAATTCTGCACTGAAACCATCTGGTCCTGTGCTTTTTTTGGTTGGAAGACTTTCTATGACTCCTTCTATTTCTTTAGGCATTATGGGACTGTTTAGATGGTCTAGTTGGTCCTGATTTAATTTTGGTATTTGGTATCTGTCAAGGAAATTGTCCATTTCCTCCAGATTCTCCAGTTGTGTTGAGTACAGTCTCTTGTAGTAGGATCTGATGATTTTTTGGATTTCCTCAGTTTCCGTTGTTATATCTCCCTTTTCATTTCTAAGTTTGTTAATTTGGATACTTTCTCTGTGCCCTTTGGTCAGTCTGGCTAAGGGTTTATCTATCTTGTTGATTTTCTCAAAGAACCAGCTCCTGGTTTTGTTGATTTTTTGTATGGTTCTCTTTGTTTCTACTTGATTGATTTCGGCCCTGAGTTTGATGATTTCCTGCCTTCTACTCCTCCTGGGCGAAATAGCTTCTTTTTGTTCTAGGGCTTTCAGGTGTGTCATTAAGCTGGTAATGTATGCTCTCTCCATTTTCTTTTTGGAGGCACTCAGGGCTATGAGTTTTCCTCTTAGCACTGCTTTCATTGTGTCCCATAGATTTGGGTATGTTGTGTTTTCATTTTCATTGTGTTCTAAAAAGTCTTTAATTTCTTTCTTTATTTCTTCCTTGACCAAGGTATCATTGAGTAGAGTATTGTTCAGTTTCCACGTATATGTGGGTTTTCTGTTGTTTCTGTTGCTATTGAAGACCACTTTTACTCCATAGTGATCAGATAGGAGGCATGGGATTAGTTCTATCTTCTTATATTTGTTGAGGTCTGTCTTGTGACCAATTATATGGTCGATTTTGGAGAAGGTACCATGAGGTGCTGAGAAAAAGGTATATTCTTTTGTTTTAGGATAGAATGTTCTATATATATCTGTTAAATCTAATTGGTCCAAAGCTTCAATTAGTTTCATTGTGTCCCTGTTTAGTTTCTGTTTTCCTGATCGGTCCATTGAGGAAAGTGCAGTGTTGAAGTCACCCACAATTATTGTGTTAGGTGCAATGTGTGCTTTGAGCTTTAATAAAGTTTCTTTTATGAAAGAGGGTGCCCTTGCATTTGGAGCATAGATGTTCAGGATTGAGAGTTCTTCTTGTTGTATTTTTCCTTTGACCAGCAAGAAGTGTCCCTCAGAGTCTCTTTTGATGACTTTGGGTTGAAAGTCAATTTTATCTGATATTAAAATGGCTACTCAAGCTTGTTTCCTGAGACCATTTGCTTGTAAAATTGTCTTCCAGCCTTTTACTCTAAGGTAGTGTTTGTCTTTGACCCTGAGGTGTGTTTCCTACAGAGTGATTCTTACCAGATAATTTGTTCCTGCCAGATCTCTAGCGAGTATCAGGAAGTGGGATCTTCGTCTTGCCAGATGTGGCACTGGTCTACCACATCTGACAGAATGGGGCTATGGCAACAGAGGAGCTCTCCCTTCATTTCTAATAGGCTTTGTTGGGGTTCAGGAATTAAACCCCACAATCATAAACAACATGAACACCAATCTCAGTCAGGGATAGTCCATTGAGCATATGCCCAAGGACTGATTGACCAGGGCCATGGTCTAGATTTGGAACTGAACCAGGACCCTGAGTTAAGATCCTATAGGGTTTTAAAGCTCCAACTCTACAAACATCTGTGCCAAGCTATTTTTACCAATAAGGATTTAGGGATAGATATTTCCTTATGAACATGTCTTTGTTGTAAATTTATCTTGCTCTCATCGGTTGGGGTATTCAACAGTGGTAGGGGATTTGCCTTGTCTAATACGTGTATCCTAACTTGTCTACTTGGGTAGGCCTTGTCTAATATTCATGTCTCAACTTGCCAACCAGGATGTCAGTCACCCACATACATGTCTCTTTCTGCCAAGTAGGATGTCAGCTTTCAGGGAGGTCTTGGGAACTTAAACGTTACTAGACCTCTACTCAAAATGGAAGTCTTATTCCAAATAGTTTTTTTTTATATTGGTGCAGGTGTCTGTTATGTTGGGGTTTGTCCCAGGGGAAGCTAATACCATAAAAGCTTATACATAAGTATAGGAAGTGCTGTTGGGTAATTGGTTAAGGTCCAAGGTTTTTGTGGGTAACTATAAAAAACAGTTCTATTCACTTTATCGTGATTGGTTTCCATGATATTCTATTATGTTTTGACTAGATATCTAGAATCTAAAGGCAATCAATCTTGTCATTAGAAACTTTTCTAGTAACAGCTAGTCAAGTAACTATTACTAGGCCTTAACATTTTTCCTAGGCCCGTAACAGATTTCTCCACTGACAAAATAAATCGATTAAAGTCATATTAAAAGTATAAAGGCAAGTTTATTAAAAGGCAGCTCCAGGGTGAGTTCACTGATCTCACAGGTAGAGGTCAGGGAAGTCACACTCCGGGGCTAAAAGCAAGGGGATTTTATTGATTTTTTTTTTTTTTTTGATCGAAGAGTGATGAAGTATGAGTTAGGAGCAGGGATTATAAACATATAAGGTGAAAAACTCAGCCCTGAGCACACACTCGTGGGTAGGTAATGGGAAACATAGAGACAGGGAGAGATGACATGGTTATCTCAAAAGTTTTCCTTGCTGACAGTAGGCGGGAGAAGAATCAGGTTTTTTTTTTTTTTTTTTTTTTTTTTTTTTTTTTTTTTTTTTTTTAATCGTATGCAGGGGTAAGCAGGGATTCAAACTTTCATCTCTCCCAAACCTCCTATAAACCACTCCCTGCTCTTTTTTCAAATTCCTATCATTTTTTCATTAATTGCTAGTATATATGCATTTACATATAAACTCCTAAATATACCTTTCTCAGTCTGTATGTTCCTCCTATGTATGTTTTTGGGTCTGACCATTTGGTATTGAAAAGCCAGTCTGTGTGCTCCTTTCTGGAGAAAATCGTTCTTCCATTCTCAGCAACCCTACAAAAACCGTTGCCTACAGTTTTTGTAGGGTTGAAGTCTCATTAGCATTTCTGGTTCAGTTTGGTGTTATCTGTTGGTGGTGTTCTTGTTCAGGTGATGTTTGGGCAGTAATACTGGTGAGACGTTATAGATGTAGTTTCTGACGTTACTAGGACACAGTTTCACAGCAAACCCCCTGATTTTCTGGCTCTTAAAAAACCTTTCTACCCCCTTGCAGGGTGTGATGGCACATGCCTTTAAGCTTAGCATTATGGAGGGAGAGGCATGAGGATCTCTGTGAGTTCAAGGCCAGTCTGTCCTACATAGGATATTGTAGGATGGACAGGATTACTTACAGAGACAAACAAACAAGACAAAGCAAAAACCCCTAACCAACCAACCAAACAGCTCCTACCCCACAAAAACAAAAAGCAAAAAACCAAAATCAAAAACCAAAATCAAACCAAATCAAAACCAAAAATCTTTTGACCTCCTCTTCCTCATGTTTCTTGAGTCTTAGCTGTGCGTGTTTTGTAGGTATATCCATTGGGACTGGGCTCCACAACTCTGCATTTTGATTGGCTGTAGTTTCTCTAGTGGTCTCAGTCAGTTGCAAAGAGACAAGACTTGTAAATCACATGCTAGCAAAAACCCAATGAATGAAGAACGGGCTTGCCCAGAGTTGGAGTGGACATGAGTAGGGATAAAGGATCTTACAGGGCATGTTTGAATTAGGTCCTGAGTCCAGTGAGAAGATAACTTTGGTACTCAGATTTGGACCATGGGCCGTCCATAATCCATAATGGGTCCAAGACCCATTAGAACCTCACATTCCTTAAAGCATAGTCACACAGTCTGGTGTTCTGAGCCGTAGAAAGCTTTCCAGAATACTTGGATGTACATAAAAGCTTGAGACATTGCTTTAAGGACGTGTCTTCTTCATCAAACATAGGATAAAACAGGATGCAAACTGAAATATAGTCTCTAAATGAAGTCAAATCAAATGCAAATCCCCATGGAATGTCTTTGAGGTTCAACAAACCATATTGTGAAGTAACTAGATTACTTTTAGTAGCATATCTGGCTGACAGTAGGATTTGACTGTTAGTTTCCAAGAATCGAAGGAAGGAAAGACCCAGACTCAAATAGTATGCGAAACCAAAGAGTATATATTCTGCAGAAACAGGCAGCATGCGTTTGATTCATTGACTGTTTGGCAAAATGACCGCCAGAGAGGAGGCCCCCTTTTAATGCAGGGTTAGAGGAATTTTCTAGAAGGGTTAGATAACCTCTAACATGATTGGCTAGAAGTGCAGCAGTGACATCAGTACATTTCTGATTGGTTGCTATATTAGTTCTATTATCTTTTGATGAGGCCTTGAAGCATTTCAAGAACTGATTCAGCTCCAGTCTTGTTTTCTCCT